>NC_080677.1:70582840-71207840 GCF_030445035.2 Dasypus novemcinctus
TAGTTCTCTTAGTAATATCAAGTACACAAGTGGGTTCTCCTTAAACCTGGGGGATTAAAGTATAATATTAAAATAGGCAAGTGCCCAAAATCATGGGGAAAATGTTAACTATGGTTAGGAGAAAAATAGTTCTTATGTCTATACTTATGAAGAGTTAAATTGAGCTGAAATTGTTTTCAGGCCAATATCAATCTTACACTAAACATATATTTAGATGTAAGTAATTTTGGCATAAATGTATATATTGCATAATCTATTTTCTTTATAATTTATTTTTGTCAAAATGATCCGTGTCCATATTTCTTGAAGTTATTTAAAAAAAATTTTATGAGGAACAGCAGCATCTCTTGTCCTTGTCAGTTCCTAATACCTGAAAGAAGTAACTTTAAACTCTTATTAATATTTCTTCTGGCTCTTACCTCCGTTTTCTAAGTAATGTTCATATATTGGTCTTTGATTTTAGGTAATATTTGTTGACTTCGTGATTAGGAATATGAGGAAGTTAGCTTTGTTCTTTTGCAATACCATACCTAAAACATCTGTGCATCGCACTTTGCCAGTAATTTGTCCTCCATCTTTCCAATAGTTATACCACACTTTTTCATTAAGTAATAATTAAATATTTGCATTATTATTAGGAAGATAGTATTCACTGCTGATTCACATAGTATTCATTTTCTTTTTTTTTTTTCTTTTTATAATTTTTTTATTTTTTCCTGGGATTAAAATGATCCAATTTGTCCATTTGCTAAATAGTTACATTACTTCTGATCCTTTTGAAGCTGGCTAGTAAGATAGGGAATCAATAGATGGATCTGGAACCTGTCAAGAAGTCCACGTGGACATCAATAACCCCAAGATGGCTGCTGGAAGACTCCCTACAAGATTCTGCCATTCAGAACAAGATTTTCTGCAGAAGCTAGGAGAAGCCCTGGATATTCCCCAAGGATTTTATCATTGGGCCTTCTTAGGGGATTGATGGGTGCCGTAATCAATCAAAATAGCAAACAGCTGGAACTCCTCCCCTGCCATTAGCAAAAGGGTGAAATAATTAATGGTTCACAAGGCCTGAATCGCTCTCTCACCTTTGGACCCCAATTCTGACTGCCTTCTCCCCCTCCTGCATCACTAAACAAGTAAAACCTGGGCATTTATAATCTATAATGGGAAATTGTAGTCTGTAAATCAACCCTATTTATCACTTTTCAGCCCCTTCCTCTTCACCTGGGACCCATGGTCTGTTATTTTCTCCCATTTCTCTTCCCTCCCTACCTTAATAAATAACTGGCCTAACTTACCCAACATGCTCTTAAAATTCATTTCTGCAGCATAGTCAAGAATCTAGACAAAATCCAGTAACATTTTCTAACCAGACTTTCCATTGGAGTTCTTATATAAACTCTCAATATCATGTTTGATCTGTTCCAAGTTTTGTGGTTTTTAATTAGAGGTTTGCTTTTGGTCCTCTCATCATCCTGGACTATTACCTTGGCCTTCCATCTATCCAGAACCTCAGCTTTCCTTGTTCCATGTTGTCTTTCTGGGTTTAGTTGACATTTTGCTGAAGCATATCCTCTACTAGTTTCTTGAAGAATGGTGCAAGTTAAATTTTGAGTTTTGAAGGTTTGAAAATGTTGTTCTGTGCCACAATGATGGAAGAGTTTGTTGATGTGGGAGGAGTGGCATGGGTGGGGTGGGGGCATATGGGGACCTCATTTTTTGAATGTAACATTTAAAAGAAAATAAAGAAGAAGAAAAAAAAAGAAAATGTTATTCTTCCAACTTCACACATAATTGATAGCTGGATATAAAATTCTAGGCTAAAATCATTTGCTTCATAATTTTGATGATTTGCTCCATTGTTTTCAAACTTCCAGTATAGCTACTGCAAAGTCTGATGCCGTTCTAATTTCCAGGTTTTGTATGTAACCTAATTTTTTATGTAACCTCACCTTTCTTCCTTTCCTACCCAGACTCCCTCACCCCAAACTCATGCAAAGCTTGTTTACCTTTTTAGCCTAACCTCTTCTAAAATTCCCTCAGTTTTCTCTTAGTGCAGCTCTAGTTTATCCACTGCACTAGAATACAATGGGTCCTTCTGCTATGGACTCTGTGGCCTTCCTGGAAAATATTCTTGTTTTTTCCTTTATTCTTTTCCCTTTACTCCATTTTCCTCTTGACTCTCTTTCTGGTATTACTATTATTTGACTTTAGGATTCATCTTCTAATTTGTGACTTTAGGACTGATCTTCTAATACATTTGCCTTTTCTTTCTGATTTTTACTTGTCTCTCTGACTCTGTTCTATAATCAGGGACGTTATTTAAAAATGAACTCCATTGTCCAACAATTCTATCATTTACTTTAAATATCCAAAGTCTTCAATGTTCTGAATTTTGCATAGCATCTTTTGTGTTTTTTTTTTCATAAATGTACTACCTTCTCTTATCCTGTTTAGTTTATTAATTTTGGTAGTATTGAGCTTTCCCTCTAATCCTTGTGCTTCATTCTAGTTCCTTTCATACTCTGCAATGCTTCGTTGTTCTTCACATTGGTGCTCTTTGGTTATTGTTCTATATTTTCTAGACTGAATTGTCTGGTCTTACTATTTATCATAGAGACCAAACCATTTCTTCTTGTTTCACCCATACTCACCTCTCTGGCCCACTCTCAGAAGACCCCTAGGCTTCCAATTCCTGAGAATTTCTGAAGTTCTAGCTCATAAGTCAGCTTGCTTATTGGCTTCCTTCACCTTGCAGGCATTTATTAATAGATTTCACTTCTTTCTAGTTTACAAAGCCAGTTAACATCTGTCCATATGCTTTAGAGCTTCCAGAATATTGCTGGTATTTTTTGACACTTAAACATTTGTCCTTTTTGGAGATTCCTTTTCAATTCTTTTAACATGATTTTAGTAGTTGCAAGATGGAACAGAAGCAAATATTATATTTCACTATAAGTCTTTTCTTTCTAGCATTTTTTATTTTGCTTTCTCTTTAGTTTTCATTCTTGTTTTTTTAGGAGGTACTGGGACTGAACCCAGGACCTCGTACATGGGAAGCAGGCACTCAAAGACTGAGCTACATCTGTTCCCCAATGAAAGATTATTTTCTTTGTTTGCTTGTTTGTTTTTAGGAGGTACTGAGGATTGGACCCAGGACCATGAGGTGGTCAGAGTTGAATCCCCAGGACATGGGAAGCAGGCACTCAACCACTTGAGCTACATCTCCTGCCATCTTTGGTTTTCTTTTGACATCAAAGAGAGGCAAATTGGTCTCTCTCTCATTAGATATAGATGTATATATAAAAAGCATATATATTATACACACTTGTGCACACACATATATATAATATGTATGTATGTATACATGTGTATATGATGTTTACATACATTTTTTTAATTCTATAGATCCTTGTACCTCATCACTGCCAAGCTCCATCAATGATTGCAATAAATCACTGCTGCTTCATTTGAAAGGCTATCTCTAAGACAATCAATAACCTCCTCCTCCTGTTCAGATGAGATGGGTCTCTCTCCTGCTCCTTGGTTGGTCTCTTTCCCACCTCAATCCTAACTGATAATCCCCACATTGACTCTCTTCTTTTTCTCAGTGAGATCATCTACATATTTGGCATCAACTCCAATTTTCTGTGAAGAAATATGTAAGCCAGGAACTGTAAGTATTAGGGCCATAGATAATCCCCTTGGAGCCCCGTGTGTCTATAAACCTGAGAAATGATGTAAGTTATGAATATGTGAACATTAAAAAATCACCCAAGGAATCTAACATTCTAGGAGATTAAGAATCTTTGCACTGAGAAAGTGATTCTTAATATGTCCTTGCATCAGGATGACAAGAATCTCTTAAGAGTGGTGTCTTGTGAGCCACATTTATAACAAGCTTTCTAGGTGACTCTTATGCAACCGAAATGTTGTACAATTACCCTGAGTTCTTGTTTCCTGTTTGGAACTTGAGACCAAGAGATAGTAGTTTCCCATTCTGATGCTTTTCCCTTTCAGAGTAAGGAAAATGAATCATCTACTTCCTTTATTTTTTTGGTCTAATTGCACCCCCAGGCCATTAATGGTAGAAAGGCTGGCTTTTGTTGACGAAATGACCTGGGAAAACTGTGTAAGGGTAGGAGACCTGGAGAATATTAAGGTTTATGAACTACACCTTAGGGAATAATAGAGAAGTATGTGGCCTTTGAAGCAAGGATGTCAAAAGAAGTAGCTAGAAAAATCATTAAATTTAATAACTCACCTGCCCTCAAAGATAATTCCTCATTTAATGGGGTCCAAGACTTGTAAAATTTGGAGGATGTCTTTAAGAAATGTAATTAATCCAAACTTATAAGTTTCAAGTTTGTTAAGACCCTCATATAGACTCTAAAATGCTTAAAATAAATGTATAGGATTGCAAAATACGATATTAAACAAATATCAAAATATAAGTACATTAAAATACAACTATCATATCATTAAAAACAACAATTTTTTATATAGTAACATAGATTCTTAACACATTAAGTAACAAAACTTAGTAACAGATCTAATAAATGCCATAATTTAAAATTAATATTAAGTGTTAATGATATTTTGAGATACCTGCAACAACTCTACAGTAATGTTAAAATAGCCATTATTTCTCTTAGTAACGTCACAGATGCTACTAATACAACGGTGGTGTGTTTCCACATTTATATGATGGAAATGCAAAATTTCAGGTAGAGGTTAGTACAAATAACAATGTCATTTTTTCCCATCTAACTTGGTACACTCCCTGAATTCATTCTTCTGGCCCCAGTTAACTCCTGCTCTGGTAATTCCCATCTTACAAAACATTCTAAAAGTTTTGAATTTAAAACAACCTGTGAATTTCTCACTTTAGCAAAGATAAACCCTCATGTTCTACTCTTGTTTACCTTTTTAGCCTAATCTTCCCTTGTCCACATCAACCCATTGTCAGTTAGACCACATCCACTTGTTCTCTCATGTTCTCTTACACTTACACACTCACTTTCCTGGAATGGCCTGAAATCATAGCCAGTTCTTCTTACAGCTATTTCCTTTCTCCTTTAATCTAGACTCAGAGGAAGTTCTCTCAGCCTTCCCTGCCCCCATCTGATTTAGATTCCCGGTTGTGTTTAATTGGCTATTTACTTTTCAGGCTGCTTTATGCGATGGTTCCTGAAGAGTAAGTGTGGTGCTGTGTTCATTTTTGTCTCTATCAAGAACCTTACCATGCTAGGTACTTCGCATATATTGAAATAATGAGAGTATATTTGTTGCAAGTGCTAACATCTTTAAATAAATCTCCTCAATGTTTGCCCACTTGCAAATTCCATTCTACTTATTGTCATAACAACTTTCAACTAATTATTCTCTAATCATTTCTTTTAGGTTCATTAATCCATACCCCATCTACTCACCCATTTCCTTCCTCACAAACAGGGTAAGGATCCAGGGGCACCTGAGGATCTTGTAAATAATTGCTGTGCCTTGGTCCTACCTCCAAACTGAAATGAGACTAAGTAGGGTACATTTTAAAAGTTGCTCTGGTGATGGTAATGTATAGCCAGACTTGTGAATTACTAGAGTATTATATGTCCCCTTGGGGTCTGGGAGATGCTGGACAATTTGTGGTGCTAAATAAATAATTGTTTTGTATATACTAAATAGAACATACATGGACATGCACACACATAAGACTGATTTTTCCCATACAATATTGAAGTAGATAAGAACATAACATTTAGCAACTTACTGCATCATATTAGTCTTTTGGGGGATTGATTTTGCTTTATCAATTATTATTTCAGTCACTGTATTTCTGAAACCATGTACTAATACTGTTTTAAAATGAAATTGGCCTATGTTGTCTTTTAGTATGTTACAAGTAATATCTATATCACATTCATAAAAGACCCTTAAACTTCACTCAGAAAAGACAATCTGTGTTTAATCATATTCTGCATTGTAAAACTTCAAATTTTTGTAATTTCATTTACTTTCTCTCTTATGAGTACCTCCCTTCTGTCAAAACAAGATGGTTTCTGCAAAGTACTCTCTTCCCAAAACCTCTAAAATTCTCTGATAATATATATAGACAAAAATGAACTGATAATGTGAGACTTTTTAGATTAGAATGTTTTTTAATGTTTTAGATTAAAAGTTTAATGGTAAAAAAAACTTTTAAAAACTCTTGTAACCTTTATAGGACTTTAGGGCAAAGGAGCTTATGTTGAACTCCTGGAAAGCATAATCTGGGAGAAAAATATTAAAATATCTTTAGACTTTCTGATTATAATGTGACAATATCAGGATATTAGTATAGATAGAAAACTTAGAAAGGGAAAAACAAAACATCCTGGTGAAGGCTTAAACACTACTCTTGATTTCCTATTGATATAACTTGCATCTGCATCTGTCTTTTTAAAAAAAGTTTTTATTTCTGATGACTATCCACCGTTTCTAAACTAGAATTGAGTTCTAGCCACGGGAATTCAGGACTATTCATGTTAGTTGGGTTTTATTTTTCCTCTGATGAAACATTCCTCATTAAATTTCCTTTCACTTAATACTCAATTTTTAATTTTTAGCTTTATATTGAGGAAGAAATTCCAATCTAGACAATTTGGAAAGAAATGTATTTCTTTTTTCTCACATCTAATTTATTTACCTCTCTTATAATTTCAAGATGTGGCCAGAAAAGGCAGTGATTGTTTATTATGTTAGTAGGTTTCCTAGTTAGCAGTTTTATACTCAGAAGATTTAATTTTATTTTTATACAATGAATAGTTGTTTGAATTTTAATCACTGGGATAATTTTTTTTTTACAGATTCAATTTTTATTTATTTATATTTTTAATTTTAAAATTTTTTTTGAAGATACATAGGTCACAAAAAGTGTTACATTAAAAATATGAGGTTACTACATACTTCAACCCCCACCCTCCCACTCCTTCCACATCAACAACCTCTTTCATCATCGCGGCACATTCATTGTGTTTGGTGAATACATTTGGAGCACTGTTGCACTGCGTGGATTATAGTTTACATTGTAGTTTACACTCTCCCCCAGTCCAGTCAGTGGGTTATGGCAGGATACATAATATTCTGGTATAATTTAAATGGACTTAAGTCCAAGAGGATTTAAACACATATATACAAAATCAAACAGTTGTTAAATTTTTAAACTGGCAATTCACGGAAAACTTCAACTATGTTAGATACATATGCTCAAGTAAAGGAAAAAAAAAGGGAGAGAGAATTAAAAAAATAGAGGGAGGAGAAAGAATAACTGAAATATCTTGGTATTTTTTTAGAATTTAACAGGCAACAGTGCTCACATAATTATTCAGTAATTCAAACCATTTCTTAAAACACTGAGAAAACTTGCTGTGTGACTTTAAAACATTTAAGTATATCTTACAATGATAATGACATTAATAGTAATTAATAAACTAAAAAGTAATTCCCAAAAAATAAAAATCTGTCCAGATATTGTCAGTTTGTCCATACTATACCTAAGAATTTGGAAGGAAATTTTGTATTATTTTCCATATCCTATGATAAAAACCTATTTCCTTATTCATATTTATTGCATTTATTCCAATTATGCAATATTCTATTTCTGTAATGAGGTATAGATGATCAAGAGTTATGTTTTTTGAAATTTGATTTAAAAAGCCATTTAAATTATACTTTTAAATCAATTTAATTTCAATTTAACCTAGCTTAACTTGCTGTTATAAGACTTCTGAAAAGTAACAGAGTATAATGGTAAAGAATGCAGTCTCTGTAGTCAGACTGCCTGGATCTAAGTTCCAAGTCTTCCACTTCATAGATGAGTGATCTTGGATAACTTATTCCACATCTCTGCTTCTTAGTTTTCTCATCTATAAGAGAGGGATAATCACAGAACTTACCTTATAGCTTTCTGAGAGGATGAAAGATGCTGTCTAGAAGAGTGCCTGGCATATAGTAATATCATGTAAATATTTGCTATCATTATTATTATCTATTTAGATGATTCTATTGTATTGCCATTTGTGAGTTATAAGATTATTACAGATGGTTGGAGGTCATTCAACTAAATTCTAGAAACAAATATGGAGATATGGATAATGCAGAAGTGAATAAGATAGTCTCTACCCTAAAGTATTTAAAATATAATGGGTAAGGACTTTTAATGATAGAATTTCTTTTTTCTTTTTTTTAGGAGGTACCAGGGTTTGAATCCAGGACCTTGTACATGGGAAGCAGGAGCTCAACCACTAAGCTACATCTGCTCCCCAATGACAGTTGTTTTTTTTCATTTGTTTGTTTGTTTTGTTTTTAGGAGGTACCAGGAATTGAACCCAGGATCTCGTACATGGAAGCAGGCACTCAACCACTTGAGCCATGCCTGCTCCCCTAATGATAGAATTTTGATTCACAGAAACTGGCAGTGAGAGTGGAGTGAGTAGGGAAAAAAAAAAAGAACAGAAAGGTTAGAGTAGTTTGAAATAATGATTGCTGTCCTTGTTTGAAATGCATAGGTTGGGGTAGGGCATGTGGGTGAGACTAGGAACACAATGAGAGTGAAAGGTAGAAATATGGCTGATATAAGATCATGAAGAATACTGACTGCCATGCTGTTGAAACTTAACCTGGTAGGCAATGCAGGAGCCACTGGAGAGTTCTGAATATGGGCAGAACATAACTAGAATTGTAGTTTAGTGTGATTACTCTAAAGCAGCATGTTTGATAATGGAAGGAAGAAGAGAATAGAGCCATGAATCCAGTAAGCAGCAGTTACATTTTAAATCCAGGTCCATCTGTCTTTGGAGCCTGTGCTCTTTCCACTTCATCACATCATCGAGGAAGAGGTTACTGTCAATGGCATAAACTTCATGTCTCCCAACTTGGTCTTCTTTGTGCCATGAGTTCTGCTAGTTATGCCTTTTGTTATGAGGTGTTTCCTTTCCCTTGGTTATTATTTTCTGTGCATGACCTCACTTTCTCCCAGTAATGTGAATATTATAAGTGAATATTATTGACAATAGTAGGAAAGAACGACTGACTCGTATGAAAAATAGCTCCATCCCCTTTGTTTACTTATAGCAAAAATTTAGAGCCCCAGAAGGCTCCAGTACTTACCCAGTACATCAGAGATTAGTTTGTCTATGTTCTTTATATATATATATCCCTTGCAAACTGTGCACCTTTGAAAATTACTAATATTTCCTAAAAAATAACTCAAAATTACCCTTTGGAAGATATCAAATGCTAGTTTGAGGTATAAAACTTTCTTTATTTTTTTTCTATTCCATGAACAAAGCAAAAGAGAGTGTATTGGGAAGGGATTTGGCTCAACTGATAGCGCATCTGTCTACTACATGGGAGGTCCAGGGTTCAAACCCCGGGCCTCCTGACCCGTGTGGTGAGCTGGCCCGTGCGCAGTGCTGATGTGTGCAAGAAGTGCCATGCCACGCAGGGGTGTTCCTCACATAGGGGAGCCCCACGTGCAAGGAGAGCACCCCATATGAAGAGTCACCTCGCTCAAAAAAAGCGCAGTCTGCCCAGGAGTGGTGCTGCACACACAGAGAGATGATGCAGCAAGATGATGCAACAGAAAGAGACACACATTCCTGGTGCTGCTGACAAAAATGCAAATGGACAGAGAAGAACACACAACAAATAGACACAGAAAGCAGACAATTGGCGGGGAGGGGAAGGAACGGGAGAGAAATAAATAAATAAATCTTAAAAAATATGTATTTAGGTGGCGGACTTGGCCCAGTGGTTAAGGCATCCGTCTACCACATGGGAGGTCCATGATTCAAACCCCGGGCCTCCTTGACCCGTGTGGAGCTGGCCCATGTGCAGTGCTAATGCGTGCAAGGAGTGCCGTGCCACTCAGGGGTGTCCCCCGGGTAGGGGAGCCCCACACGCAAGGAGTGTGCCCCGTAAGGAGAGCCGCCCAGCACAAAAGAAAGTGCAGCCTGCCCAGGAATGGCGCCACACACACAGAGAAATGACACAACAAGATGACTCAACAAAAAGAAACACAGATTCCCATGCTGCTGACAACAACAGAAGTGGGCAAAGAAGATGCAGCAAAATAGACACAGAGAACAGAAAACTGGGGTGGAGGTGGGGAGAAAGGGGGAGAAATAAATAAATAAATCTTTAGGGGGAAAAACGTTTATTTAAGCTATATTTGATAAAAAGTCAGACTATTCCATATTAGGTAAGAATTTAATAATAAATAGTAAATAGTCATAAAGTTAAACTCTGATATAAATACACAGGTTTTTTTCCTCTGTTACTAAATTTCAGCTTCTTTTTTCTAAAATTATTATCATAGCTAGTTTTAGGCTAAAATCACACTAATTAATTTGAATAACTATAGATATGAGTGTTATTCTGTTTTTCAAAACATTTATATTTCTCTTATTTATCCAACTTTATTGCATCCAAGGTGAAAAGAAAATACTTGTATTTTAGAGGTAAATTTAATTTTTATTGAGTGGGAGAAAGGCATTAAAGATAATCTACATATAAATATTGTTGGTATTTCACATTAATGATAGCATTTGAGTAATTTTGATCCATAAAAAGGGCATGTGTCAGGCCAATAAACTGCATAGTTATAGTATTGTTCTAGTTGAACTGTTTCGGAGAATAAGACTTTCAAGTACAAATCCAGTCTATAGGCCAAAAGATTATAATTCTGGCATATAAACTATTTAAATAATGACAGTCATTATAATTAAGTATAAAGGCATAAAAATGACAGATAAAGTATGTCAGGCTAAAGACTAACATTTACAGGCCATTCTGACTCTTTTAATGTGTTATATTCAAAATATATTTTCTTGCTTTTTATTTTTGTACATACAATTAGAATATTTATATTACTGGATACTATTATTCTGGATATAGATGTAAATGTTGAAAGAAAAGCCAAGATACAATGAAAAGTTTTATTATAATAAGAGAATTAGAAAGATTATATTGAATGAAATTATAATGGTGTCTTAGTCACTTAAATATAGTACAGAAAGATATACATATTAACTGGGTCCTGCTATTTAATTTAAAAAGAAAAAGAAAATAATCTTTTTTTAAAGACAGTTAAATTATCCCATCTTTGTTAATTTGTTCTTACTCCTCTAAATTTCTGAGTGTCATAACATCTTGTAATGATGAGTTGTTAAATCCTTAATCTTGATATAATTATAAGACTCAATAGGGAGTCCAAAAGAAATTACTCTGTAACTTATTTTTTGTTTTATTTTATTTTTCTCCTTTGAGATCTATAAGAGTAGTAAATGGCCTGCTAATGTACAGCGGGATGATTTAATTATTCCACTGATGAAATGATGTGTATTTAAACCCTTGCTCTTTGTCCCTTTTTCGGTACAAGGAGATTAGAAATGGCATTACATCCTGTTGTTTAACTGCCTTTAAAAATGTTTTCTGCAGAAGAAATAACTTAATTTTATAGGTTATTTTTTCGTGGTAAATTCTGAAGCAGAACCAAGAGGCATTCTGACGGCCAAAAGAAATGAAGAAATTCATTTTCCTTCCTGGTTTGGCAGAATGCTTGTATGTTATTGCTTTAAAAAATAACTTTCCACTTCCAGTGAGGTCTTTTTCATCTTTTCTCACTTTAGTGAACATTTGGATGCAGTCCTGAGCCTTTTAAAACCTTGTTAAAAAACACACACACAAAAAAAGCCAAAACAAGTCTAACTAAACCTAAAATTATGTTATTCTTTTTAGAGGATTCCCAGGAATTGGACTTTATTGTTGTGAGCATTCATAATTTATTATTTTTCTACCTCTCTTCCTTCCATTTGCCCAGAGTGATCTGCTCAAGATCCTTTTCTCTCCTTAGAAACCCTACCAGTCTTTGAAATCCTCAATTATAGTTAACATCCTTTAAAGCAGTTTTTCCCTGATAAAACTGGATATATTTACTTTTATCCTTCATCCTGGTTACAGCATTTCCAAGTGAATGGATCTTATCTCTCAAACTTTATCTTAGCTCCTTTAGTGCATTGACTGTACAAAAAAAAATGGATAAAAGTGTGTTATTTAATCTAAGTCAATTAAGAGACATTAAATTAGCAGTGACTGTGTTTATGTCACTGTGCTACAGAGACATTGTTAGGAATACAGAAGTAAGTCACTACATTGTTTCCTTAGTAATTTATAGTCTAATAAGATGGCTAAAATCAAGTACACAAATCATTATAATCCTAGGTGGAAAAAGCAAAAAAGAACACTATTGGGGTCCAGAGAAGGGAGAAATACTATGTGTTGAAAAGGTGTTACTGTGGAATACTTTGTAAAATGTGCTTGAAAGAATGGTGTGAGCCTGCCTAGAACAACTGACAAATTTAACTGTGCTTCTAGGAGCCATATATATTCCAGCAACCCTGGAAACACCGTATATTGTCTTCACCATCACCTAATATACTATATTTTGGGCATGCCACGAACTGTGAAGGGCCTGAGATTTTAACCTGCTTTCAAGACAGCAAGTTAGCCTGTCACAATTTCATGATGTTGGCAGAAGACATGAAACTCCTGAGTCAGAGACAAAGAATTTTATTTTTCATGTACAGTAGGAGCAGGAGCTTTCTGATTCCATCTTTCCCAAGTCCCATGAGGAATATGTGTAGTGGCCCAAGTAGGTGCTACACACATAGTGGATGTGTATTACTGCTGAGGAATCACAAGTTTAGGAAATGCTCATCTTTATGAAGGAACAGCTAGGAAGCCTGTCCAACCTTTTTCCCAAAGGGAGACATTATCTTTACTATCCTGGTCAAGAAACGAATCTCTTATTTGCCTCAGGGGGAGATTCTGTCTCTGTTTTCCAAGGCTGTGTGAAAAGACAGCCTAGGACAGAAACTGTCACAAGATATGTAAAAGTGCTATGGAGAATCCCCCCAACAATGTGTTTCAGTAAATATGGAAATAATCACTATGAAGCAGTGATTTAGAGGAAAACAGAATTATGTCCTGAATTTTATTTTCCCTGGTCAGGATGCTATTTGAACAATGAAAAGCTGAACTTGGTAAACTTTTCTAAAGAATTGACTGAGTTATCTAACACACTGGAATTGTATAAATTTAATTTAAAGAAGTCATCATTTTATATAATGAATGAAATGGATAAGAAAGGATCAAATACTTTAAAAAGAAGAGCCCTGCATACTCTAAGTCAAGTTTGTTAAGAATGTAAAGCATTATTCTGAATTATGAATGAGGTCTTTTCTAATTTATTCATATTGATAAGTGGATTAGTTGTGAAAATCTTTTCAATCATACATTATCTTAAAATAATTTGTATTTTTATTACATATGCTATGTATGCACACACACAAACATATACATGGCCCATGTTCTAAAATTTCCTTAAATAATTTATGCATCCACAGTAAAAATCATAAGTCCGAAAATGAATTGAATTCTTGAGCTAGAATGGGTCTTAGGTCTACGAAAATCTATCCCTTGGTGCAAGAATTTTTCCCAAAACAATAGATCAGGTAAAATTGATAAATTTTCTAGCTCTTCTCCGAGTATCCTTGCCCTGTAGTGGTATTATATAGTCTCCTCAGGGTGATGCAGGCCTGCAGAATAACTTGATTTTGATGTATTTATGTGATGTCTTTCCCAAATTATACGTGTTCCACTGATGAATTCATTGCTTACATCAAGTCTCAGATTTTATGTGTGTGTGGCTCTTTAGTTTATTTTCTTTAATATCTCTATGTTTTTATTCCTTTTTCCATCGTTTTTCTTGTCCCAATATTAAAAATACATGTGTTTTAATTTAAAGGTTTATATACTCTACTATGAAAGGAAAAGAACACCCGTGCTGAATATCTTTACTAAGATACTCTCTGGGGCCCTTTATACTAAATAAGAACATCAAAGTTAGGTTTTATACCTATAATTCAAACAGTAGTTGTTTACTCCTTTGAAAATAAATCTAATCATATAAGGATCATTTGAATTATATATGCTATTGTCACAACTTTTATAAATTCTCCCAGGATAATTCATGTATCAGATGGGACTGGACTTGGCAATATAGTGTGTGAGTTAAGTGATAAGCCAATTTCTTTTATTTCTTGCATATAAATGCCTAACCTAATATTTTAAAGGGCACAGCTAAAAACAAAATGTTTAAATCTTGACCACATTTGGGATCCAAACCTTAAAATGCCTACAGAGGCCAGTCAGGTCAGAGGGACCTCTGAGTCAAATCAGAGATACCTATCCCATTTTAAGAAGACATTCAAACTTTCTACTCCAGAGGGACGTTGCCACACAGAAATGCATACTCAATGTTGTTTGTCTTCATATTTTTCATAGAGAAATCAGAAATCAGGATTTTTATGTAAAATTTTCATTTTTGATTGTTGACCACTTATTGAAAAATACAGTGTATGCTCGTAAATAAAACCTGCCTCTAGTCACCACCATGTAGTATTTAGTCTAATAACCAGAATGTCTCTCCAGGCTGGCAGGGCACAGGATGGGAGGGACTGGAAGAGGGAATAGAGTTTTATCAGTGAAGAGTAATAAAGGATCATAAGGAGAAAAGCAAACTTTGTAGACCAGGCTTATTGGCCCAGGCCTGCCTCTAGGTTTAAAGATAGTAAGCATTGACATTGGGTAGTAGAAGCCTGTACTTGAACCCATCTCAACACAGGCCTCTGAGGAAAATGAAACATCCTGAGGGTTTTAAAAATAGAAAAAGGCTGTTTGCAATAAATAATAATAAAGAATAATTGAGGGCCCTATGCGACTTTGTTAGGGAATTTCTACTCCTTCACAAAAATGGTAATTTGAGAAGGGGGGGGTGATTCCCTAAGAAGCAGAGAAAGAAGAGAACCAAAAAGATCCTGAGGTAGACTGCCTCAAAGTAGCAAAAGAGGTAGGAAAGCAAGATAGAGCATCTTAAGGATGGCTGCAGACCAGTGCAGTTGGATTCAAGGTGCAGGGCTTTTTAAAAAAATTTTTTATTTTATTTTATTTTTATTATTTATTTATTTCTCTCCCCTTGCCCCCCACCTCAGTTGTCTGTTCTCTGTGTCTATTTGCTGCATCTTCTCCTTTTCCGCTTCTGTTGTTGTCAGCAGCACCAGAATCTGTGTTTCTTTTTGTTGCGTCATCTTGTTTTGCCAGCTCTCCAAGTGTGCAGCACCATTCCTGGGCAGGCTGCACTTTCTGTCGCGCTGGGCGGCTCTCCTTACGGGGTGCACTCCTTGCGCCCTGCGTGGCAGGGCACACCTTGAGCGCATCAGCACTGCACATGGGACAGTGTCAAGGAGGCCCGGGGGTTTGAACTGTGGACCTCCCATGTGGTAGACGGATGCCCTAACCACTGGGCCAAGTCCACTTCCCATGGGTGCAGGGCTTTCAAGAGGAAACTGCAGGATTTATTGGTATGAGCCATACGTCCTTAAGGTAGAATCCATTGTCACCTGACAGTCCAAGCCCATAAAGATGATCTTTAGTGTGAGATGACACTCCCATAGAATTCTGAGAGCGACACTAGAAGGGAGGCAGAATTGAGGTTGTTCAGTTTGATTGGAAGGACGTTTGACCGAGAAGTGGTAGGAATAAACTGTTATTAGAAGACTTTGGTTACTGAGGCACAGAAAACATTTGTGAACTTACCAATTGATACAGTTAATCAAATAGATCAGAATTGTTAGTTCCCACTCATAGATCTGCTGCACTGGGGGATTGAACAGAGAAATAGGAATTATTCTTAGCAAGATTCCTAGTTAATATGACTTGTTATGTACTTATAACTTGTAGTAAAAACTACATTAGATCTTGTATTTAAATTGCTCAACACCAGCAATTTTTAAAGCCCATGTTCTCAAGTGTGGTGTGCACATGGGGATATAGTATTCCTGATGGAGATCAGTTGGCACTATATTCACAAATTCAATGTATGCTTACCCTAAGAGCCAGTACTTCAGCTCCTGATTGTATATACCAATGATATTCTCAAACAGATTCCTAAGGAACATGTACAAAAGATGTAGGAGTATTTTATGTAGTAGAGATTTAGAGGCAATGTTGGTATCCATTACTGGGAGAACAGATAAGAAAATGTGGGGGGTGCATACCCTGAATATTACAAAGCAATTAGAAGCAACAGATTAGATATGCACATAAGAATATGGAGAGCTCTTATAAACCTTGTACTTAGTGAAAAAGATATGAAGAAGGTGAGATATGAAACCCAATGCCATTTACATAAGTACAAATATATGTACCAAAAGCAAAAATATTCATTTTATTATTATAATACATACATGGAAACAGAAAAGTACCCAATAACAGGATAGAATGGTTGTTCCATGGCGAATGCAAAAGGACATGGAGGTGGTAGAGGGAAGAAAATTTAAAAAATACAAGAGGGACCTTTCAAGAGCAATGATGATGAACCATAAATTGACTAAGAGAGGAAACTCAAACCTCTGCACATAAGTTTATAAAGCAAAAGGAGGTAAAAATAAAGTTCTTAGCACAATACCTGGCATTAATTCCATATTTAAGGCAAAAGGAGAAACAGAATCAATCTGAGGAAAGAAAAATAATAATAAAAATTTCTCTCATAAAGAAAATAAATCCCATATTCAGAAATTTGTGTGCTATTTGTCATCAGATACTCGTTAATTTCCTCCTATGGGCTCAGCAAAGTGCTAGGTAATATAAAAGATGAAAAAGAAGTATTCTTTCTCCTCAAGGAAGAAACCAAAAACTTGAAATAGAAAAGAAACTTCCTGTAAACCATTTGGAGATCGGTAGAGTCAATGTTTTAAAAATAATAAAAGATGCAGTGTGGTATATGATTGGGTGATACATTATCAGTAAGAATTCAGAGTTATTCACCCTTTAATCTTTTCATGCAACAAATATTACTGAGGTGTGACTGTGTGCCAGGTTCTGTGCTAAGTGGTAAAAATACAAAGGGAACTCAGTGAGGTGCTTGTCTTGGAAGTACAGACACTGAGGTTCAGAAGGCAGAATGGAAGGCAGAAATGATGGCAGGGTAAGTACAGGGAAGGGCTGGCTTAAAAATGGTCAGACTCTGAAGGGCTGAGACTTGAGGTAAGCCTTCAGAAATATAGAAAAATAAGGTTTAATATGAATTAAAAGCTCAGAGATGTTACTACTTAATTATGCAATTAATGATGTAAAGGAGATAGTCCTGTAAAGATAAAATCTTACTCTATCTTCTTAGAAAACAGAAAAAATTAAATGGTATATCAGTATGACTCATTTTTTACATGCAGCTGCAATAATAGTACATTATCTTTTATTTCAGATACACTGGCCTAGTACAGCACTAAAAACAGAAGAATGCATTATGAAGGGAAAAGATGCAGTAAGTATTATTCATCTTAAATTAAGCCAATCATTGTTTATATCTCTTTAACACCAAAGGACTGAATCATTAAACTTTTGTTTGCTCTTAAAAAGGATATATGCAATTTAATTCATAAAAATTTCTTAATAAAATAATTTCAATGATTTCAAAGTCCACGGAGATACCATCGGATCTCTTTATTTTGTTTTATTGTGCTTTAGTCAACTCACCTTATGTTAGTTCCTTATGTTAATGCTCATTTCCTATGTTTTGAGAAAAAACTATTCATAATTGCAGGTAACTTTTTTTTTTATTTGAGGAAAAGTTAAGCATTATTTTTTTGGTGAGAATTCGCTTTGATTAATGAATTAGAAACTAATGAAGAAACAAATCAAAGGACAAAAAAAGAGAAAGAATAAATGTTTGAGAGAAGAAAACAAAGGCGACAAATATGCTTTACCAATTCTAAATTGTTTTTAAACTCTCTCCAGTATAGAGCAGCAATATTCCATTTCTCCACAGCTTCCCTGCAGGGAGTGGAAAATGCTGTGCAGCAGCACCCCTGACATAGTCTCTGACACATTCAGTCAAGAATGAAAAAGGATGGGCTAATATCACATGCCTCAAGTAGGTGGTGATTACACAATACATGTCTTTCAAGGAAAATACGCAGATCTCCCTTTGAAAGTGAACTTACCCTTCTTTCAATAAGGAAAAAAAAACATGTAGAAGACTAACACACAATAATACACACATCTAATTCTCTGTAGCATTGGGTAGAAGCCAAGGAATGAGTCAACACATTCCTTGCTGTCTTAGTTCAGTGTTGCTGACTAATTGAACACACTCTGCGGCCATGTCAATCTAAATTCAACTGAGCCAAAATGTGGTCCAATCGGGACAGTGTTTCCAGAGAAGCAAAGCAGGTGCTTAGAACAATACAGATACAGAATCCATTCATCGTGATTAAATCACCAGATTCTACTAACAGTATAGTTCACCCACAGAATAAAATGTTGCATGAGTAAGAAACTGAAGAAATAAATATGTCTGTGTGCACTAGATAATCATTTCAGTAGTGCACGGCTTGTTCTTGTAGACGATCTACTCTCATCAGAATCATTAATGATGGTTTTGTGGCTTTTTCATCCTAATACTGTCATATGAGAAACTATGCAGATTTGAAATCACAATCTGTCCTTATAAGAATTACACTCACTGATTATTGCATGTATTGAACACAAAGTCATTTAAGGCAGTAAAAGAGTTTAATATTTCTCGTGTAAATGTTAAATGAATTAGTAATGCCTAATTTGCTAACAGTGTACTTGCTAGAAGTAATTTAGCCAAGATGGTTTTGAAACAATTTGACCTTTTTCATTCAGGAAACTGATGGTAAAATTCACCTAGTGATTACTATATTAACTTTATTAAGCACAGGTGTGTATAAGGTACTGTGTTTGATTAGTTCACGTAAGTCTTTATCCCCCAGTTAAAGATTCTTTTCTTAAGAAGCTTCGGCTCTAATCCATGTGTCCACACACTAGGGCGCTCTGGCCAAATGGGCCAGTCACCTAAGCTACACACATTTATTTATGGATTTTCTGTGGGTGCTTTCACACTACAGCTACAGAGTTGAACAGATGTGACAGAGACTGGTTGGCCCACAAAGGCAAATATACTTACTATCTGTTTCTTTACAGAAAAAGTTTGCCAGTCCCTGGACTGTAATCTAAAAGCAGAAGGTTTAAAATGTTATTCCTATTGGTTCACTTTCTATTTAATTACTTGAAAATGTCTATGATAGTGCTTTACGTGAATTTTGTGATTTTGAGGATATAAGACTTACTTTCCCAATATGTGATCTGTAATGCATGTATTTTCTTAGAAAAAATGAAACTTTTTTTCTGACTTTATGTGATTCATTGTTTATATTGTAATTACTTTAAAAATTCACTGGCCCCACCCCCAACAAGATGGTGAGATGCAGTGCTCTGTCCCCCCAAAGAAGGTTTGAGCAACTATCAAGAACTGGCAGAAACATCTTTCTAATATCTGCAGAAAACCGTTAAAAGATTGCAGTTAAAAGTGCAAATGCCAATCAAGGAAAAGGCCAAATATCAGTAGGATCTTCTAGCACCTTGGCGTGGAGCCAGCCCAAGCTACTAGTGTGGATTCTTGTCCTGGATTCAGACGGAGAAGAGTAACCCTCATGCACATATGCACATCTGGCCCAGTCTGGAGGTGGCCTGAGGGACTTGCTGTCCCGGAACTTGTACATGTAGAAGGGAGCTCACTAAGCTTTCCTGTAGGAACCTGTGGGAGAACAGTCAAATAGTGCTGCCTGGCGCAAGGGATCGCTGGCTATAGGATATACAGTGCAGTGCAGGACCATGAGGAAACCATTTCGTCTTCCTGCGGAAGAGGGGGCATTCACATCTGTGTAAACAGGGAAAATTCCTAGGGCCACACATGCATGCCCTAGACAAGAAGCATGCGCAGAAAAGATCAGGCGGGCCCGTGCACTTTACACTGGAACACTCACCCTAGTCAGTCTGCAAAAACTGGAGAAGGTGTGGTCTTTTTTTCCTTCTTCTTCTTTTTTTTTCAGTTAGCTCCTTGAATTCAAAGAAAACTCTGTCACTATACTAGCTGGATGGAAACTTAAGGAAAAGATAACTTAGGGTTTAAATTCCAGAGATAACAAATTAAAAAGTCAGAATACCCAGGTTTCAACAAAATACTACAAAACGTATAAACAAATAGGAAGTGATGGTGCAGGCAAAGGAAAAGATTAAAGCATTAGAAACCGTCAGTGAGATGGATCAGACCCAGGATATTCCCAACAAAGACTTTTAAAAAATTGTCGTAAATTTGTTCAAAATAAAAGTGTATGGTCTAAAATGTAAACCATAATGTAAACTACTGACCATGGTTAGTAGCTATGTTTCAATATTTGTACATCAGTTGTAACAAATGTACAATACACATGTAAAAAGATAATTAATAGGGAAGGGGATGGTGGTATATGGGAGGCCCCTATATTCTGTATGTAACTTTACTGTGACCTAAAACTTCTTTGAAAACATAATTTTAAAAAGAGTAAGACATTGAGGAAGAAATGGGAGAAATTGCCACTGTACATACAGGACAACAGTTATTATAGCAATGAAAGACAAAACATCAAAAAAAATTTTAAATATTTTTCATTTTCTTTATTTTAGTTTTTCTAAATTATTATGTATTTTATTTCTTATGTTTAAATCTATCATTACTACCTCATTTTCCTATTAATTGAATTTGGCAATGTATTTGGCTTTGTTTTTTAAGAAGTTTTGGATCATGGAAGGGTTCATCTATGGCAAGGGGGAGGAGGATTGGTGTGGATGTCAGTGATAGGAGATACATGACAGGAAGTTGACCTGGGCATACATATAAGGATATAAATATGTTCAAATGTTCATGGGGTATTGCCACAGTGGGTAGAGATTCACACGACTGAAAGAATACTGAATTCCCATCCTGGGGAGCTCTGCCACATACTCTAATGGAACAACAATAATCCCCCAAGTACAGGGGCAATGACCAGTGAAGAAGGATGGTCCATTGATGGGCCCTTGAAAAATCTCAGAGAATATGCAAATTCATAGAGACAGAAAGTAGAGTATAGATTACCAGGGGTGGGGAGCAGAAGCAATGGGTAGTTAATGCAAAATAAGTATGGGGTCTGTTTGGGGAGATGATAAAGTTCTAGGAATGAATGGTGGTGAGGGTACTGCACCATGGTTACTGTGATTAATTAACCTGAATGATATACTTGCAAGGGTTTGGAATGGGAAGATTTATGTTGAGCATATATTTCCGTAATTAAAAGAGGAGAGAGAAACTGAAGAGATAATGACAATTAATGCATGGTACTGGATGGGCTCTAAAAATGCAGGAAAAATGGCTCAAAAGGACATTATTGGACCATAAGAAAAAATTGAAATATGGAAAGTAAGTTTTGTATTAATTTTAAATGTCTTGAACTTAATAACTGCATTTAAAGTGATTGAATAAGTGACTATCCTTGTTCATAGGAAATGCACATGAAAGTATTTTGTGTTCAAGGTGCATGATGTGTGCAACCTGCTCTGAAATGTTCGCAAGATTGATAGATAGATAAACAGGCAACTAGAAGATAGAACAATATGGCAAAGGTGTCAAAATGCACAAAAGTTTGGATCTGGGTATCGGGGTAATGAAGGTATATTCTGTTTCACTATATGGGTTCGTTTTATGTTTGAAACTGTTGTGTAAGTTTGGAATTATTTCAAAATAAAAGGTTAGCAACATTGGGAATAACAGTTACTTATTGTTATATGGAACATATTGCCAAGAAAATCTTTACACTTGAATGCATTTCTAAGTGGTGTTTTTTTCCCCTCAATTATGCACCAACACATATAAAAAAGGATTCAGTCCCATTATAAAATGTAATTTGTATACCACTACTAAATAATATGTGCATTGGTACCCCAGTCACTTCTTCCACTAGTCTTTTCTTTTCTATCTGCCCTCTCCACTCCTATAATGAAGGGAAGTTTTACAGCAAATCATGAGATTTCTAGGATTAGGAAAGATAAAACTTTTTAAAGGCATGACATTTTTATTACACTAACCAATTCTCTTTTTTTCCTGCTTTAGAGTGAATGCGCAAATTATGTTCGGGTTTTGCATCATTATAATAGGACACATCTTCTGACCTGTGGTACTGGAGCCTTTGACCCACTTTGTGCATTCATCAGAGTTGGATACCATTTGGACGTAAGATAATTTCATATGTTGCTAACAGCAAAAGTAATACCTAAAATGATTTTCTTTAAAATGAAAGATTGTGACATTTTTTTTCTGAGAGAGATAAGAGCCTTTGTGAGGTACTGATTTAGTTTGCTTGTGATGGAGTAATAATCTCTGTAGGTCTCTAAAATCCTAGTCAGTTACAAAATCTATGAACTAATTAATTCTTTATATAGTCATTCATTAAACAATGATATCATTTACTTAATTTGCCCACTTAACAAATATTTCTTAATATTGAATTGTGTTACCTGTTGTGTTCATATGTTTTCTTTAATTTAACCCCAAATATATATATATATATATATGAATGGCATTTTACAAGGATGAGCAAAGACTTTTTGATTGTTATTACTTATATTCCAAGCTAGGTGAGGTGTTGGGGGTGGGGATGGGGTTGTGGGAGGGAGATTGCAAAATGACTTATAGTGGGTGAGAGCTATACATCTCTTGCTCCATGACCCCATCACTAGGGTAATATGGTTTAAGGAAATCAAATCTCAGATTGAATGCTACCACACATATAATAAGGCAAGGTCAAAATCAGTCATTTGACCTGTTTTTACAAACTGGGTGAATTCTCAGCTCCCAGTTATTTTAGGCACATTTTCCATCACCTTATAACAATGTTCTGAAACATGTGAAACAGTATTCTAATGTCAATTGTCAGTAAATCCATTTATTTTCATTCCAGTCAGAAGGCAGACTCCTACATTAAAATCAGAGCTCTAAATATTCTAAAATTAAGTAGATAGGCTCCCTGATTTTGATACTCCATTTATGAAAGGGCATATATAGCTACCCCATATAAAGAACACCATCCATTTCACTAGTAAAAAATTATTTTGGATATTCCTTATTCTTGGTAACAAACCCTCACATACAAATATAATTAGCAATATTTGAAGTCCTTACTCTAGCTGCCTCTGGAGAGTAACCACTGACTGAGGTACTACAGCTGCTAAATACCCATGTCGGGAGAATTTTGTATTACCATATTTCAAATATATACTAACTACCTCTAATTATATATTAAAATTAAGTAGCATACACTAATATATAACACTCAATTTACTGAATTATTTTAAAGAAACAAAGCAGATGACATAAAGGGAAAACTTCTAGTCACCATTGTAGAAAGTAAATCAGGAGAGTGGTAAGTCAGAATATATATGTATAATTAATTTGTTGTTGTTTTTTTTAAGATTTATTTATTTATTTCTCTCCCCACCCCAGTTGTCTGCTCTCTGTGTCCATTCGCTGTGTGTTCTTGTGAGCAGAACCAGGAATCTGTGACTCTTTTTCTTGCATCATCTTGCTGTGTCACCTCTCTGTGTGTGCAGTGCCACTCCCAGGCAGGCTGCAATTTTTTCATGTGGGGCAGCTCTTCTTATGGGGCGCTTTCATTGCTCATGGGGCTCCCCTACACAGGGAACACCCCTGCATGGCACAGCACTCCTTGCTCACATTAGCACTGCATATGGGCCAGCTCACCACATGGGTCAGGAGGCCCTGGGTTTGAACGCTGGACCTCCCATAGGGTAGATAGATGCTCTATCAGTTGAGCCAAATCCGCTTCCCGCATATAATTCATTTGTGTTGCAGATCTGCTGGCAACAAATTCTCAGTTTCCACGTGTCTGAAAAGACCTTTATTTCACCTTTATTTTTGAAAGATATTTTCCCTGTATAATGAATTCTGGGTTAACAATTTTCTGATTTTAGTTTTATTTTGCCTATTTATTTATTTGGCCTTACAACATTTCAAAGAGGTTGTTTCATTGTATTCTAACCTCTGTTGTTTCTGATGATCTAAATTAAAGCCAGGTTCTATGCATATTGAGGTCACCCTATTTGTAATTCCTTTTTCTTTCAAGATTTTCTCTTTTTCTTTGATTTTCAGAAATTTTTCTAAAGTGTGCCTTTGTGTATAGATATGCATGTGGTGGGGGAGGGTTTAGTATTTGTATTTCTTAGGATATTGAGATTTTTTTTGATATATAAATTTATATTTTACACCTAATTGGCAATTTGGGGTCATTATTTCTTCAAATAATATTTCTCCCCCATTCAGACACATCTCTCATTTAGGGATTCCAATATATATATTTATCAGAATTCTGTGAATTGTCCCACAGATCATGGAGACCTGCTCATACTCATATGCAATCTTTCTTTTCTGTTGTTGTTGTTTTTTTCCAGATCAGATAAATTCTATTGATCTTCAAGTTCACTAACCCTTTTTTCTGACATCTCCAATCTGCTACAGCAGATAGTGTACTTTTCAATTCTAAAGTATTCCTTTTTTATAGTTTCTGTTTCTATGCTGATTTTCCTCTATTACTCTATTCGGATGTCTATATTTCCCTTTAAGTTCATGGACATATTACAATAGCTGTTCTCAAATCCTTGTATGCTAATTCTAACATCTGGATCATCTCAATGTCATTTTGCATTGATTGCTTTTTCTCTTGATTATAGATCATATTTTCTTGTTTCTTTGACTATGTAGTAATTTTCATTTTCTGGATACTGTGGATTACATATTTTTGCAATTCTGGTTTCTGTTATCATTTGAAGAATGTTCTAGCATGCATTTTACTTTGTTGGACTCAAACTCCAAAGTCCCTTGCAATGGGCAGCAGGCAAAAAAATCTCTTTCACCTTTTTGTCCACTGCCTTTTCCCGGTCTGCTTGTCAAGGAGCAGCCAAAAATTGGAGAGATAATTTATGTGCAGATTTCAGGGTTCTTCCATTAGTTTCTGGATATCTCCCCTCACTTCGTAGCTGAGCCATCACCTTAAAAACGCTTTTCTATGACTTTCCAAAATAGTAAGTATGTAGCTTTTTGCTTGACTTTTAGCCATTACTTACTATATTAGCTAGTGTGTGTCTCCACATGAAAAACTCTCCAGTCTTTATCTGCTCTTAATTGCTATCCAATGCTTTCAAATAATTGTATTTCAGATATTTACTTAGTTTATCATCATTTTTTGTTGGAGAGTTAGTCCAGTACAAGCTGCTTTGTCATTAGCAGAAGTGAAATTCTATGTAATTCATATTTATATGCACCATATTAAATATATTTATTCTTAAGTAATTATCTGAATATGAAATATGATTGAAAATGTATTTTGAAAATTACTGAATATAATATAAGAGGAAATTGTGGCCATATGCTAAAAGTAGTTGAGAGATTTATTCCCACAGAACAGTTTGGGAACTTGATGAAATTTTATATGAAGGAATGAGTAGTTGCAAATAATTATGGAGAAAGAAAATACTTTGATTATAAAGCTCAGAGGCTGGCATGTATGGGATAGGTTTACAGATGTTAGTCTGATGGTTAAAGAAAAGCATAATATGAAGCTGGGAAAAACCTGTGGAGGATTTTAATGACAGATAAAGGCATTATGCAGTTATTTCTAAAGACAGCATAGAGACCACGAGGGAAAGAGTTTTGAGAGGAGTATTTGATTGATATGAAATATCAGTCTTTAGTAATATTTAAAATTGATTCAAGCAAGAGAAGATAAAAATCAGAGAGAAAATAAAGGAGGCTCTTCCAATAGTCTTGGTGAGAAATCATGAGGATATTGAATAGTATTGATGTAAATAGGAAGGGAAAAAAAAACTATAGAAATGATGTGCAGAGTGGCTCAGCAGGAGAATTTATATAACTTAGCATTTTATTAGATGTTACAAATGAAAGGGTATAAAAAAACAATTCCAAATGAATTTATTGATAATTGAGAAGGAGAGTAAAGTCTATAAAAGCAAAAAGGAGGTAAGGAAGCAGTAGAATTTTGTGAGAGCATAACAAATTCTCAGTATCCTCAGTTTTAGCTTTTTGATCTTCATTCATAGGTATTTGGCATATTGAGTACATCACTAAGAGAGGGTGTCATCAGAATTGATCAAATCGTAGAACTCTATGGGTGTATGGTCCCTCTTTCTCTCTCTTACTCTAACTCTCTCCCTTACTTCCCATCTTTCCCTCTCATTTTATCAAAGTAACTTGAAAAATGTCATTATTTAGGTGACAAGAGAATGTCTAGGGAGTATCATTGTGGACAGAGTAGTAGCAGACAGAGTGGTATAAGGTAAATCAGGTTAGTGCAAATTCAGAAACACACTTGTAAAAGGAGAAAGCCATTTTAAAATGATAATATATTCAGTGCTGCAAAGAGGGCAGTTTTTGTAAAAGGGTAGTTAATTAGACTGTGGGAGATTAAAAGGTGACTGACCTGTGACAAAATAAAGCCAATAACAGCCTATATAATTAAGAAATAAAATAATTAAGTTAAAAGAAATATGGTACAGGATATCAAAATTGTAGGAATGTTGAAAGAAGATTTTCCTTAGTGACTGAGACTACTTACTTTCTTGAACATAAGGGGGATGTGGTGGGGAGCAAGTTCATGAGGGAGGGAGGAGATTATGGACAATCACTGGAGATATTTCGTTTATAGATATTAAGGACTTCCTCAGGAGAGAGATTTGAACTGCAAATGCATATTTGGAAATTAACAGTAGGTATGTATGAAACCTGAAATCATCAGGCGTGATCTCATTGCCTTGGAAGAGAATTTGAGTAAAAAGGCAAAATGGCTGAGTGTGGAGTCCAGGTAATATCAATATTTGAGATGTTGGCAGAGGAAGTGAAACCCACAAAGATCAATAAGGAGTAACCAGAAGAGTTATGAGGAAAAGAAGAGTGAGACACAGAAATGAAGGTTTCATTCTGTGAGAATTCCTACAAAGCCAAAGACTCCATTGAAAATAGAAATGTCTTTCAAGACATTTCTGAAAGGAGTTTCAGTGGAATGGTGAGTGCAAGATTTAGATTACTATGGAATGCAAAGAGCAGCACATTGAGAATTGAGAAAGTATCAAAATTTTGTGGCATAACAAAGCCAGAGAAAAAAGGCAAACAAATCTCATGGGAAAGAATAGAATGAGGTAGGGTATAGAAGCAAAAAATATACAAATAATAATGTGATTGGATGTGAAAGAATTTGGTATCACACAAATTTCGGCCATAGAAACGTGTGCATGTGTTTCTTTTCATGATGATTTTGTAAATCAAGAACAAATTGATACCTTAATTTTTGCCAATCATATTGCATGAGAGACAAATATAGAGGTCCCAGTTGATTAAATTCCACATGCAATCAATAATACCCAGAACATCCCACATAACAAAAAAACATGTATGATGAAGAATCTTCAATTAATCTATGTATTAAGCTAATTACTAAACAGATTTTATATTCTTTGGTTGTCTGTGCTGATGGAATTTAAATAAATTATTATTACTATTATTTTTGGTATCATTATTGTTACTTTGGTTCCAACTTACAGGTCTGAAGAGGCAGGCAGAATGAAAAACAAGCTTTTAAAATTAATTTTAGGCATTATTGTAATGTATTTGTATAGAAAACATTTTCATAATATCCTTGATGTGATAGAACAATATTAACAGTAGATTAAGCCATTTGAGATTGCCTTTTTGTGGGTCAAACTGGCCACAAATTGGTAATTTCATATCTTTTAAGCGTATAAATAATTTAAGCTAACCTTTCTCATGTGTTTTGTTAGAGCACATTCTTATGGAATAGTAAAGAATGGATTCTGCATTCCTATTTTGATAAAAACAACTTCAAAAAAGTCAATAAATGCACACATATTATTAGCCTTCCAGGATCCAAAAGACAGTTTTATTCTAATCTTCTTTTGTAAATAATGGTGGTAATTATTAATAAGATGATACATTTATAAGCAGCTTCTATTCAAATTTTACTTTTTTAAGTCTTTTATTATGGGGAATTTTAAACATATATAAGTAGAGAAGCTAATACAGTGGATCCACATGCGCAATCACATCTACTTCTGAGCATACAGCAATTGCCTACTCTCCTCTCTCTTATGTCTTTTATTTCATCTTAGTTATGTAGGTTAATATAGATTTGCTTACCACTGTACTTTACCTGAGTTTCCACATTCATTTTCATTATCTAAAGTGCATTCTGTTAGATTTTTTGGGAGTCACACTATCATTTTGTAATAGTTGGTATGCATCGTTTAAACTTTAAGATGAAATATGCTGGATTTAACATCCATGGTTCACATTTATTTTTTCCCTAAATACCTTTAATTTGTTACCCCATTGTTTTCTAGAGAAGGTGCTGAAGTCAGATATCTCTTGAATTCCTTTTATCTTTCTACATTTCATTATTTTTAACTTTTTAATAAAGTACAGTATAAATACAAAAAGTACACAGCCTGTATTGCTAAATCATTTTCCATATATAGAATACCCCTGGGTAACCAGCACCCAGATTAAATAATTTCTTTTAGTTTTTTGTTTGTTTTTATTTTTACCTTTCATTTCTCACAAGGAATTAATTCTTTTTTTTTTCTCTTATGTCTTTCTTAGATTAGTCATTTTTAGATGATTTTTGTATTTTATATATGTCCTTCCTGAGTTCTTTTACCTCATTTTTTAGTTTTGCTAAATTTTATTTGTTTCTCTTTTATTTCTTCTGTCATTTGCTTGATTTGTTTTAGGTTTTATTGTTTTGGTTATAGTAGTTCTCTTCTATTTTGTGGCATGTCTTTGTGTGCTTTTAGTGTCTTTAGTGATATTACTCTGCTCTTTTTCTTTTTTATAACATCATATTGGATTCAAATACTGTCTTTTTCTATTGCTCATTTTTATATAAATTTTATTTTCCTGAACTTTTAGGAGGGAAAGGTGTGTCATGATAGATATTCTAGCTTCACATTTTAGGACTCACCATTCTTTTTTTGTTTTGTGAGGTGTTCAAAAACATGGAATCATATATTTTTAAAATCTACTGGCTGTATTTCCCTCCTCCTTTTTTATCGGAATACTGCTTTTTCCTTGACCATCTTTGTCTTTTTCTGAAAAATTTGGATCTTAGCCCCCGGACGTTCTTGGAAGATTGGTGGGCTAGTTACTTTTGAGGGTTCATAGGGCTTCACTGGCAAATCGAATCTGCAAAAATTCCTTCTAGTTTCAGCAGCAGCTCGAAAGCAGTACTTAACATTTAGTGAACACTTGGAAATTTGAGAGTTCTTCTCTTTTCAGGTTTGATAAAACCAGGTTGCTTTCTTCTGTTTCCTCCAGCAAGTTATTGTTACCCTGAGGGGTTTGAAGTTATTGGTAGTTCATACATACCTGCTTGTTTTTGGGGACTCATGGAGATATCTTTTTTAAAGTTGTGAAGATATACATATTTTATATATATATAAATATATATATATATATATATATCAGTCATACTGTTTCCCATTTTAACCATTTTTGAGTGTACAATTTATTGCATTAATTACATTCACAATGTTGTGCTACCATCACCACCATCCATTATTGAAGCTTTTTCATCACCCTAAAGAGGAGTTCTGTACCTATTAAGTAACATCTCTCCTTTCCTCCCTTTCCCCAGCCCGTGGTAGCCTCTAATCTACTCTCTGTCTCTATGAGTTTGCTTATTCTAGGTATTTCATATCAGTGGACTCATATAGTATTTGTCCTTTTGTGCCTGGCTTTTTTCATTCAGCATATTTTTGAGATTCATCCATACTATAGCATACATTAAAACTTCATTCCTTTTTATGACTAAAAAATATCTATTGTATGTATATACCACATTTTGTTTATTTATTGGACAAAGGGATGGTTCCTACTTTTTGACTATTATGAATAATTCTGTGAATATTGATGTATAAGTATCTATTTGAGTCTCATTTAATAATTCATTTGGGTATACACCTAAAAGTGGGACTGCTGGGTTTAATAGTAATTCTATGTTTAACTTTTTGAGGAACTGCCAAAGTGTTTTCCATAACAGCTGTTCCATTCATTTTATATTTCCGCCAACAATGTACAAGGATTCCAATTTCTTCATGGAGATAGCTTGACAGTCAGTTTTACTGTAGCTGTTGTCAATGAGTTTTGGTTTTGCATTCCTAGCTGGTCCATCTGTTTCTGTGGGGGAATTTGTTGAGAATAAATTGTTTGCCTCTACTACTATCTTCTTGGTGTTCTTAAAGTACCATTTAAATAATAAAATGCTATATAAATATAAAATACTGTATAATCTACCATATATTTATCCCTACCTCTAATTTTACCTACCTCTGAAAGAAAATGAAAATTATATTTCAAATGTAGTGGTTGAGACTTAGTGAAACAGACATTTAAGTATAAAACATATATTTCTGGAGATTTCATAAGCCTTGAGGTCCTGCAAAATTAAAACAGCATTCTTTGCTTAACCACTTAAGTTTTTCTTAAAATACAGTGACTGTAACACTGACAGTGTTACATTAGCATTGTTATTTGTATTAGTTTTCTTTGTTACATAACAAATTATCACAAACTTAGTGGTTTGAAACAACATGCATTTATTATCTCTCAGTTTCTGTGGGTCAGGAGTCCAGGCACTGCTTAGCTGGTTCCTTTACTCAGAGTCTTCCAAGACTGAAATGAAGATAGTACATAGGCTGCAATCTTTCTGGAGCTCGGGTCCTCTTCATTGTTCATGTAATTGATGGCAAAATTCTGTTCCTTGTGGTTATAAGACTGAGATTCCCGTTTTCTTGATAGGTGTCAGCCAGAGGCTCCTTTCAACTCATAGAGGCCATTCCCTGTTCCTTGCCACGTGGCCCTCCCAGGTCCTATCACAGCATGGCAGCTTACTTTTCAAGACCATTAGGAAATCTCTCCATCGAAGCTACTAGGAGGGATTCTTACATTGTGTAACATAATCACAAGAGTAACTTTACCATCACCTTTACCATATGAGGAGTCCTAATCTAGGAAGGAATTTCCATCATATTCACAGGTCCAACCATACCTTTGGGGAGGGGATTATCCCCACGAGGGGATGGGAATTGGGAGGCGGGAGGGGTAGCAGTAATCCTCCTACCACACTGTTCTTTACACATCTTACTATTAAAGGAAGTTTTGTATTTAAAAGTGTTTTTAGAGGAAGATGAGCCTTTCCTTCGGGACATGTAAGGCCTAGGCACAGAGAGGGAAGGGTAAGAAATGAAGTCGTTCATTCTGAACTTTGTCCTTGGCTCTCCATTAAAGAGAAAACTGCATTTCTCTTTATTAGAACCAGAAAGACTAAGGACTGAATATGTAGGCCATCTGCAAAACTTGTGTGCCAAAGCATGGGAAAATATGATTGTCCTCGAGGTCATAAGCATTTAAATGTATATTGCTGCCATTTTATCAGTGGGGTGTATATTTTCTCAGTGTATTTATATTTAAAAGCATAATTATATTGATTTTTTTAGACTAAATTAGCATGTAGACTAAATTAGTCATGCAGATGTGTTTGGCACCATAGATATTAATGTACTTTATCATTTCTGTATATGATTTAGACACAAATTTCCTCTAGTACAGAAAGTAGCAGTTCAGCTATTTAAGTTTGGATATCATCTGCTTAAAAACCCTGAGGGTTTTACATATACCTCTTATGCCAGTACACATTTCTTTGAAAATGTGTTTGAAACTATACCCAGATAATGTTTTACCAAGATAGTCCATATTTGGACTTCTTAGAATGGAAATGATGTATTTTTTCTAGTTATTCATATTGTCTAGTTAAATATTTTGAAATGTATTAGAGATATTATTTAGACATAGCAAGATTCTTGCCTTTTAGAGATGTATGTTTTATGTATTATCCCATGGGTCTTTTAAAGCTTGGACACTTTATTTTCAACAACTATTGAAAATATATTTTTAGTTATTAATAATTAAATATCCAAAATTCATCAAAACATCCATGTTACTAATATATGGACTTTATCAGATATATTTTCCTTACAAGTGGTAAATTAATATTGGTTTCTTGGCTGGTTAAATTTTTATTTCTGCTTTTAAGAAAATTCCAGTGGGGTAGGCGTCAAAACTAGTATCAGTTTTGGACAGTTAAAAAGTTATTCATTAGTTAGAATTACATCATTGGTATTAGTATTTTTTTACACTATTGAGGTTAATATAGTCATACATTTCATTTTCCATGTGTTTTTACAATGAAATATGCATAACTTGATTTCACAAACTATTCTTTTTAGTATCAACTCTTAACAGGAACCCAGCTTCTAAACCCAAAAAATTCTGAAGATTTTAAATTTGTTCTTTTAATGGTTTTCTGTGAGATTTCTATTTATTTGTATTTGTTTAGCTTTAAGTATCTTTCAATAGTTGGTGGAAAATGTTAACTGTAATCATTTTTAAATAACTTTGCAAAAGTCCAGGGTGGGCATTAGACATTTTAATAGAATAAACAGATGAAATTTTGCACCAAATATGTAGCAATATTTATACTTTCAGATCATTTTGCATATTAAATGAGCTTTTAGTTTAAAATGTTGAAATTATAATTTTACCAAGATATGTTAGTAAATAATATTGGCAGCATGTTTTGCAAGGATAACTCTGATCTATAATTTCCTGATCGATTAATGTGAAAATAATCTATAGAAATGTTTTATTTTTATCGATTTAAAAATTATGACAACTTTTATATCCTCATTTCAGTTAAATGATTAAAAAGCACTGTGTGTATCTTCCTCTCAAGTCAAGTTTATGTTTTGTTTTGCTCTTCTTCTATGACAGCTGTTATTAACCTTTTTTGTCCCATGGACCCCTTTGCCAGTCAGGTGAAAACCAAGGACCCCTTCTCAGAATGTGTGGCAGATTTATGACACTCAGCTAGGGTCAGGTCTAACAATACCTTAATTTCAAAGTATGGATGAGCTTAAGCAATTTTTCAATATATGCAAAAACTGAACTTTGTCCTTGGCTCTCCATTAAAGTGATATGAAATGAATACTACTGTATTTTATTGCATACATTCATAATGAAGGAAATGTTAGATTTCAGTTAGAGGTCAGAGAAAATAAAGATAAGAAGTTGATTTTTTTTCAGTTCAAGCTCATGGACCTCCTGAAGAGGTTTGTGGATCCTTGGTTAAGAACCCCTACTCTATGACAAGGTTTTCTTTCTTCAGACCAGGTATTGTGTGTGTATTTTTGATTGGAAGGGCAATGGCAATTAAGGAAAATAAGAATAGATTTTCTGACATTAATACTTTTTTTTAATTAGAAGGAAGAGAAATATTTTATCTATTTGAATAGATTTTGAAAGTTAAATGTGAAAGAGGAAAGTATTTCCACTAACATGGTAGCTATGACATAAAGAAAATATCAATTTTTCTTAAAGAAAAACAATTATTTATTTGAGTAGGTAAGCAATTCTATGTTTTATATCACTTGTATCAAGATTCATTATTTACAAATTAGCATTAGAGGACTTAAATAGTAACCATGTTTTCTAAAGGAACTGCGTATTTTGTCCATCAATTATCAGTCATTTCTGCATTTTGCTTCCTTTATTTCAAATCAACAGATATTTTTTATTGTGGTGATAGGAAAGCCACTATTAGAATCCCTGGGGCAGTAAAAGGTGAGCGTGATACTCTCTCAAGGAGCTTGCTGTCTATTATTTTTGTGATTTTTTTTTAATCCCCAAGGTTATTTAAAAATGTCTCACAATAGAGGGCTTGTTGCTTCAGGCCCTTTTCTCCCATCAGTCCTTATAGTGAAAGCTGGTTAAATAATTTTCAAGCAGCAAGAAAAACAGGATTCTTTGTACTAGTTTGTATTTGAGAATGATTATAGTAAAGCTAGTAAAAAGTCACAGCCTGGACAACCTTCACTTACGGCTCATTCTTTCACAACATCTATGTGTGTGAGGCGGTTAGTAATACACCTCACTCTCCAGCACCGCGTGGGTGTGTGTAAATAAAAGGTGCAAAGAGAAATATGGCAATGCTTGTGTTGCTCAGCAGTTTTCCTGTTGGCCCCTGGGGAATGCCAGTCCAGGGGAGGCGTATGTTGGGCCAGAATTGTATCTAGTTAAAGAACTAGCAGGCCTAATCCACGGGGAGCAGTGAGCTCTGCTATGAGGACTTTTTTCCACTTAAAGAAAACAAAACAAAACAAAACATGAGCATACAAAGAAGTGAATAAAATTAAAAATGGAAGTACTCCAGTGCCAACTTTTACCCACCCTTTCCATGCCAGTCCTCTGCTAATAGTTTGATGTTCTTCCAAACTTGTGTTCTTGTGTGTGTGACTTTAAAAAAAAAAAAAGTTAATAATGTATGTAAAATTCTGAGTTTTGTCTATTGCCACTCAAAATATATAACTTGTAGCTATGTTAGGACATAATAATTCTATCTCACTCATTTAAAGAATTGCCTGGTATTTCATAGCAAGAATGAATCATAATGTATTTAATTAAGCAACTTATTTTTAAATTTTTATTCCTGAGCTACAACAAACCAGGAGAGTGTGGTGCTTTGTATTTGAGAACCTAAAGAGCAAATGAGCTGCTTGTGGCTGTAGTCCAGCAAGCATTCACGTCTCTTCAGTTTGATCAGATGTTATAAACTGGCAGCCATATGCCCAATTGAGCTCACAGATGTGCTTTGTTTGTCACAGACAGTGTTTCTTGTTTATTTTCTTTTAAAGAGCTTACATTTAAAAACCAGTAGGTTTCACATAGTAAATTGTGATTTCCATTGGATCCACATGAAAAGAATCAGTTGGTGCTAAGTAGTTGCTGCCCTCCCCTTACATGGGGGCATGCGCTTAACAGCGTTCCACAGCCTGCCTCACTGATACAATGTGCGTTGATGCCCAGCGTCGCTGCCAGTTTGCCATCTCCACCTGGCCTCAACAGGCATTTGCATTTGTCTCCCTGATACTAGAAGGATTTTGAACTTCCTCAGAATCCTTAAGTGCTTAGAATCTAGTTGCTAGTCAATAACCATGGAATGAATGAATGAATGAGTGAATGGATGAATTGGTTTTGTTACAGTTATACTTTGACATAAAACTCTAAGATTGCAACAAGGCTGAATTAAGACATTTCTGGACTTTATCACACAGTACTAAAATTTTTGATATTTCGGAGAACTTTAAATTTTTTAATCCATATTTGTTTAAATAGTATTTATGCCTAAAAGATAGAATTTGCAAATCCCCTTTCTTTTCTTTTGTCCATTCGCTGTGTCCATTTGCTGTGTGTTCTTCTGTGTCCACTTGTATTCTTGTCAGCAGCACTGGGAAACTGTGTCTCTTTTTTATTGCATCATCTTGATGCATCGGCTCTCTGTGTGTACTCCTGGGCGGCTCTCCTTACGGGGCGCACTCCTTGTGCGTGTGGCTCCCCTTCACGGGGGACACCCCTGCATGGCACAGCACTCCTTGCATGCATCAGCACTGCGCATGGGCCAGCTCATCACACAGGTTGGGAGGCCCTGGGTTTGAACCCTGGACCTCCTATGTGGGCTCTATCAGTTGAGCCAAATCCACTTCCCCTGCTTCTTTTCTTTCAATTTTGTATGTTCTGCCAATTCCTGACAAGTACTGGTGGTATCATATTTCTTTTTATTTTTCTGGTCTTTAGAGAATGAAGTGAATTGGGTAAGAAGCAAAAACATCATTTGTGTACACTTTTGTTAAACTATAAAATGTACACAGAAAGGTGTGCAGATAAAAAAAGTACCCATAAAGAGTTTTTTCCTTATTATAAATTGAACACACCTATGTAACCAGCATCCAAATCAAGAAATAGAATATTAGCTACACCCCAGAATCTCTGTTGTGTTCCTCTTTAGTCACTATGCCCCGCAGATAGCCACTGTATTGATTTCTATCACCATTGATTAAGTTTGCCTTTTAGAATTTTATATAAATAGAATCACCCAGCACACATTTCTTTTTAAGGTTTCTAGCTTCATTTGTTCAATAATAATATGGTCAGATTCATCTGTGTTGTGTGTAATTGTAGTTCATGTATTCTCATTGGTATGTAGCATGTATGAATAAATATATTTCAATTTATTTACCTCTTTCTACTTTTGCTGATTGTGTGGCTTGTCTACCACTACTGTAGAGTTATTGTGCTGCTACGAGCATTTTATATTTGTCTTTTGCTAAATATATGCACTTTTTGATTAGTATATGTGCGAGTAGAATATTGGGTCATAGAAGATGTATATGCCCAGCTTTAATAAATACTACCAAAAAGTTTCTCAAAGCCATTGAACCAATTCCATGCCTACCAGCAGTGGATGAGAGTTTTAGTTACTCCATATTCCATAGACAATACTTGATACTAACTTTTTTTCCTAGACATTTTGGTGGGTGTATAGTGATATCACACTGTGGTTTTAATTTTCATTTTTCTGATAACCAACAAAGTTTGAAAAGGTTTTCATATGCTTGTTGGGGCTCTATTAGTCAGCCAAAGGATATTTATTTGAGGTAGGAACTTACAGATACCAGGCCATAAACATAAGTTACTTCCCTCACCAAAGTCTATTTTCACATGTTGGAGCAAGACGGCTACCAATGTCTGTGAGGTTTCAGGCTTCCTGGGTTCCTCTCTTCCAGGGTCTTGCTTCTCTCTGCATTCAGGGTTCCCCTCTTCCCTGGGGTTCCAGCTTAAGGCTTCAGCATCAAACTCCAGCATCAAATCTTCAACATCAAAAACCCTTTAACTCTGTCTTTTGCCATGCCTTTTATCTGTGAGTCCCTACCCCATACCTAATTGACCTAAGAGGTTTACTTGTTTACTAAATCCAATATAATCTCATATACAAACATAATCCAATATTTCTTTTTGGAATTCAACAATGATATCAAACTGCTATACTACCCCCTCTGAATTCCAAAAAGACATTACAATATTCAAAAAAACCTTAAATCAGTACCAATACAAGTACTAAATCATATCACAATCAATTTAAAGAAATATAGTTTGTACTGAGGCAGAGTCCTATCTGCTAAAGACCTCTGAAACTTACAAAACAATTCATCTGCTTCCAATACACAAATGGACAGACAAAGGATAAACATTTTCATTATAATAAGGACAAATTGGGAGGGAAACATGAGTTATGGGTCCAGAAGAGTTCAGTAAACCTGCAAGGCATCCTCCATTTGATTTCAAAGTCTTGAGAGTCATTCTTAAGATGATGGTTTCTTCTCCTTGGTGCCTTATGGGAACCCACCATCCCACATACTTTCCCAATGGCCATTTTCTTGGTTCCATCCTCATCAACCATCTGGGTCTCAACCAAGCTCCAGACCTTTCCCTCCAAGATTGCTGGGGTGATTGCCACACCTTACCCAATCTTTGGGTTAGAGTCTTAACCCTCCTAATACAGTGACATAAAGACAACATTCCCACCTTTGGCATAAAGGCTTAATCCTCTCAGAGCAATGAGTTGACCACCTGGCCTTCCTTAACCTTTGGGGGACAGGTCCACCCCTCTTAGACCTGTGGGGTTCTGGCCTTAACTGCCCTAATCCTTGAGGAATGTGCTCCAACCTCTCTCTTCCCTGGGTGGCAAAACCCTACCTGAACATTGGGTGGGAACATCCACCCTCTTCAACTGCTGCAGCAAACTCACCCTCTCTGTACACATGGGTGAGATTCCTCTCTTGGCCCAAGGTGATGTCCTAATTCCAGACTTCAGCTTCCATGGTTTTTCCTCTTGAAGTTGTTTCCCCTTCAATCTCTCCCTTCCATGTCCCTTTTATTATAGACTGACAGTGATTTTGTTCATACAGCTCTCTCAAAAAGTCTGTTGGTTCAGCATGCAGGAAGCAGGGGTCCAAGCCATTAGACAGTAAGACTTTTCACAAGTCTTTCCTAGATAACTGCATCTTTGATCCTGATTTACAAGTTCCAAGATTAGTTAAGTCCTCCAAAGGAACACTTTCATCTGGGAGCTTGATTTCCAGAGGCTTGGAATTTCCAGAATCAGTTTCTGTTTTCTTTTTATCAGACAGTTCAGTCCTCAGCATCTCTTTCTCATCTAGCATTTTGCTATAAGCTACAAGCAGAAGCCAAGCCACATTCTCCAGGTTTACTTTGGAAATTTCTTCAGCTAAATGCCCAGGCTCACCATTTTCAAATTCTGTCTTCCATAAAACACCAAGAGTTAATCTTGTTAACTCTCTTGTTAATTCTCTGCAACTTTAAACCATGGATCACCTTTCTTCCAGTTTCCAATAATAGTTTCATCATTTACTTCTAAGGCATCATAAAAAGTCTCTTTAGCATCCATATTGCTATCAACAGTTTCTTCAAAGCAATCTAGGCCTTTTCCATCAAGCCTCTCACAATTTCTCCAAAAAATACCCCTTCCTCATATATAAAACTGTTACAGCATTTCAGTAATTGCAAAAGCACTTCCCCACTCCTCGGAACCAAATTCTGTATTAGTCAGCCAAAGGGGTTCTGATGCAAAATACCAGAAATTGGTTGGTTTTCATAAAGATTATTTATTTGGGGTAGGAGCTTACAGCTACCAGGCCATGAGCATACATTACTTCCCTCACCAAAGGCTGCCAGTGTCTGCGAGGTTTCAGGCTTCCTGGGTTCCTCTCTTCCAGGGTCTTGCTTCTCTCTGTGTTCAGGATTCCTCTCTTCCCAGGGCTTGCTTTTTCCTGGGCTCAGGGGTCCTCTTTTCCTGGGGCTTGCTTCTGTTTCCTCTGGGAGCTTACTTCCTGGGGCTCCAGCTTAAGGCTTCAGAATCAAATTCCACTATCAAAACTCCAACATCAAAAACCCTCTAATTCTGTCTTTTGCCATGCCTTTTCTCTGCAAGCCCCTACCTACCAAGGGATGGGGACTCAACACCCAACTGACACAAGAGGTTTACTTGATTAAGTAATCCAATATAGTCTCATATGCCCAGAGGAAAAGACCAGCTTACAAACATAATCCAATATTTCTTTTTGGAATTCATCAATAATATCAAACTGCTACAGGGGCTTAGGCTTTTTGAGGGACTTTTGAATTTAAATCTTAGGTTTGGCATATAGAATTGCTTGACATTTTCCAACTGGCTTGGTTGGAAGCTTTTATAAGGAAGTAAATGTAAAATATCCAGTTTAGTGTTTGGCATAGAGAAAATATTCAGTAAAAGATAAATCCAATTATTACATCAGCATCTTCATCATTTTTACTATTTTACCTCTTAAAACTAATAGAAAATTTAAAGCAAAGGTGAAGAGTAAAATAGGGGAGGAAATGATGGAAGAAGTCAGCTGGATTGTATAGAGGGAAGTAGTAGGAAAGGGGGTGTAGAGCGGAGAAAAAAAACAAATATATCTGGAATATATTATTGAACTTCTTGGCAATCAAGAGAATCCAGGAAAAAAGACATGCTGCATAGTTCTCATTAGGGAGTGGGTAGAGATTAAAGGTGTATGTTTTTGACTCAGGAATACCTGGGTTTTAATTTTGTTTGTGTAACTTACTAGATGTGTTATAGACATTTCAAGAATATTGTCTTCCACGGGTGCTGGGAAGGCCTGATATGGACCACCCTCCACAGAGAGATCCAGGACCTGGTGCAGCTCTCCTGTGGAGCAACAGCTCCAGAAGCTCATTCCCTGCTGGGGGGACAGAGGAGGGCAAGCAAACTCCTCCACAGAGGCCTAAGGGCAGTGCCAGTCCCAGGAGACCACCTTTGGCCACACCTGGAGAAGCTGATAATATGGCTGCAAGGGGGCCCCTTCCTTTCCCAGGACCGCCCTTTATGCACTACCCCATGGGACGCCCACCACCACCACTGCTGAGACTGTGGCCACCTCCTCCGCCCTGGGGGCCTCTTGGACCCCCCACCACCTCACCCTCCAACATTTGGACAATTATATTGACACTTGAAGAGAACCCTCAGCAGTGGTCAGCAGGCTCAGGCTGTTAGAAAGCTAGAAAATTTGTCAGATCAGCCTTAAGTCCTGAAGGCATTCCCTGTCCCATCCTGCTCCCGCCCTCCTTCATTTTTCCTAGGTGTTTTCCTAATAAAACTCTTGCTATTATCTTAAAAAAGAATATTGTCTTCATCTGGCCAATGGTGAGAATTAAATATATTTATTACTTTGTATATAAATTATATATAAAAAGAAATTTAACTATTTTTATTAACCTTTCCATCTTTGAGTCTTGGTATAATAATGATACAATTCTTTATGTAAAGGATATTAAAAACATAATGGATATTGTTATAATGAGTCAAGTGCACAGAAAAAGCAGAGGCTTTTTACATATGGATTTCTGCACCTCAAGCCAAATGCTTAATGCTGTCATGGTTTATTATCACTTTTCACATGTATAATATTGTAGCATCCAGATGATTTATTTTCCTTATATGATGGCTATTGAGTAATGGTGAATATTTTGTAGAAGCTATATTAGCCTCCTTTAAACTGGAAATAGTGTCAAAGAGGTACAATTTTTAAATATTTCCTTGCAAGTCGCTGGAAAATTTTCTGAAATTATATACCTTAAAATGTTAATAACATTCTCTAGCTGTAGAGATACATTTGACATTCATTTGAACTTAATGAACCTAAGTAGAAAAAATGCTGGCCTGGTGGGACTTCCTTGTTTTCAAGAATATTTTCACTAAGAAATTTGAGTAATGTATGGTGATTAAATAATACATTGACTCCTTACCACTAACTTGAATTTTATTAGTGCAGTCAAGTCAAATTAGTTATAAATTCAATCACATGCTATACTCCCAATTCAAATACATGATATGGAACAGATGTACATAGATTTAAATTTGGTGGCATACTTAAAATGTTGGCTTAATTGAAATTACTTGCTCATTCAAGTCTTGAAAATTAAGCTATATCAGTTTTTACTTTCCAAATGGAAATTAAAATATATTTGAAATGGAAGTGAACTCTAATTTTACTCATTTATTATAATAACCTTCAAAATTCTATATCCTTATAGATGTAGATTCCTGGAAACTTTATTTTGGGTGTTCTCATCTGGGAAGAGAGAAGGATAAGAAAGAGAAGTGGAGGAGTTCAATAGGAAAACAGGACTCTCAACTTGTACTTTACCACCATCATTTTCCTACAACAAAACAAAGAAATAAAAATAATCTAAGAGCCTCAAACATGATGGAGTCCTTTTATCATTCTGCTGTTGGGGAAAAATATCCTTTGACAGGACAAATCCTTTTGGTCACTGTGCCTTTCTTTACTGATCTCTCCATCTTCTTTTAACATTTCCTTCAGTGCCATAGGTAAACATATACACTCTCAATTTTTTCTTGTTGTCTTCCCAAATATCTTTTCTATTTTGCATTTGGAGAAAATAAAGAAGCTTCCATGTCCACCTTTTTCTTCTCTTCATCAACATTCTTCCTTTTCCTTCTAAGATTAAAATGTTAAGTATGTTCTTATGTGTCTATCCATATTCTCATATCTGGAACATTTGCCAGATTTTGATAGGCTGTATTGATTGCTTGATCAATATTTTGATTCAGTTTTATTTTTAGAATACTCGTGACAAAATTAACAAGATGAATTCTCGTCCTAGCTTGACCAACTCAAGCTCTTTGTCTCTCTGATCCCCCATTTTCTCTTTCCATAATGAGATGAGTATCTTCTAAGTCTAAAATTCTTTATAAATGAAATAATATTGTCACATACTTTTTTGATTTGATGTTTATTGTAATTACTTTTGTTTAATATTAAATACCATAATATAAATAATATATTATTTGATAATATTTTCTATTCTATCCCAGAGTCTTATTGTAAGAATAAATTTAACAATCTTAATAACTGTAACTGTGATGTGTTGGATAAATACCATGTGCTTATCTTGTACCACATGTTTTGTTTATTTTACTTAGTGTGTATAACTTCCTACAAGGGAGGAATTATTATATTCATTCAAATAAATGAGGAAAATGAAAAGAAGTTGAATACCTTCTTATTGCTATGCAGCATTTGGCAAAATTTGGGCTTCGTGGTCCAAGGCCAAGTTCCTTCTGCTCTGCTGGGCTGCTTTCCCAAATGATATTCTATCTTAAGACATTTGTAAAACTGCCATATGAAGATTGAATGATGATGACAATATTTGTGTCTAAGCCGTCATCTTCTATGTGGATCTATGCCTTTCATTCCTCTTCCACTCTTTCTTCCTCTAAACCTGATTTTCATCCTTGGCTGTCAGAAGACATCATCTTGTTCTCTTAATCCCTCATCCTGGCCAGATTTTACTCCCTTCCTGACACTGTGGAGACCTCATTTCTGTGATTTTCATAAAACACCATGACAGACTACTTCATTCTTTATATGTCTACCTGACCTATTATGGTTACTTTACTAATCCTGGTTCAACTGAATCTTTTGCTTTCTCCACTACCTGCTTCCAAACTGCTGAATATCAGAGAGATTATAGGATCTTGGTTGTCACCAATGCTATTCAAAGTGGTCCCCATTCATGTGGCAAATCTTTCTTTTATCCTCCATTAACTCCCTTGGCATTGTCCCACGTTACTACTACTCTGGAGATGGGATGAGGGGAGATGGGATGAGGGGGGTAGAATGATATAATGGAAATAGTATAAGCTTTTAGACTGACAAATGATGCTTCAAATCTGGGTTATTTTACTCATTATCTGTGTGAATTTATATTGGTAATTTGCCATCTCTGAGCTTCAGTTTCCTCATCTGTAAAATTTAAGTTTCTATTTTAATACTAACATGCCAAAGTTGAATGGATTTTCTGAGAGCATATTGAAATGTCTTCCTTTTAAAATATGCAAAGGGAGACCATAAGGTAAAAGTCCATAAACTCCCCTATTTTCCACCTTTAATGTAGCATATAACATTGATTGATTTTCATATATTGAACCACCCTTGTATTCCTGGAATGAATCCTACTTGGTGATGCTATATAATATTTTGTTTTGTTTTGTTTTTACGACGTACCGGGGATTGAACCCAGGACCTCGTACACGAGAAGCAGGCATTCAACTACTGAGCTATACCTGCTTAGCATAATCTTTTTCATTGCCTTTGATTTTGGTTTGCAAGTATTTTAAGGATTTTTGCATCTACATTCTTAACGGAAATTGGTCTACATTTTTTTTTTCTTGTGATGTCTTTACCAGGCTTTAGTATCAGAATAATGGTAGACTCATAGAATGAATTAAGAAGTATTCCCTCCTCTTGATTTCTTTGGAAGAATTTGAGTGTGTTTGGTAATTTATTCATCTTTAAAGTTGTGACAGAATTCACCAGAGAAGCCACCAAGTCTTGGATTTCTCTTCAGTAGGTTTTTGATTATTGATTCAATCTCTATACTTACTATAGATTTGTTGATGTTTTCTCTTTCTTCTTTAGTCAATTTCAACAATTGATGTATTTATAGGACTCTCTCCATTTATTTTAGATTATCTAGTTTATTGGCTCAACTGCTCATAATATTCTCTTATAATCCTTTTTATGTATGTAAGGTCAATAGTGATATCACCATTTTCCTCTCTTACTTAGCATTTGCATTTTTTCTCCATTTTTGTCAGTCTAGCCAAAAGTATATCAATTTCATTAATTTTTTCAAAGAACCCAATTTTTGTTTTGTTATACTCTCAATTGTTTTTCTATTCTCTATTTCATTTATCTTTGCCCCAATCTTAAATATTTCCATTCTTCTGCTAGCTTCGAGTTTACTTTTCTTTTATTCTTCTATTTCTTCAAGATGTAAAGTTAGGTTATTAATTTGAGATCTTGGTACTTTTTTTACTATCAGCATTTATAGCTATAATTTTCCCTCTCAGCACTGCCTTTGCTGCACCCTATAAGTTTTGGTATGTTGTGTCTTTGTTTTCATTTGTCTGTAAGTTTTCTAATTTTCTTTGCAATTTCTTCCCTACCTTATTGGTTGTTTATGAGTGTGCAGTTTAATTTCCCATATTTTTTAATTTTCCAGCTTTCTTTCTGTTATTGATTTCTAGCTTATCTCAATTGCAGTCAGAGAGGTTACTTCTTAGGATTTCAGTGTTTTTTTAATTTATTGATACTTCTCTTGTGACCTAACATATGGTTTATCCTAAAGAATGATCTGTATGCACTTGGGAAGAATGTGTATTCTGCTGTTGTTAGGTGAAGTGTTCTATATAAGGTGGTTAGAGCTAGTTAGTGTATTGTGTAGTTTAGGTCCTCTTTTCACTTATTGATTGCCTGTTTAGAGGTCTTGTCCAGTATTGAATGTGGTGTACTATAATCTCCAACTATTACTGTAAAACTGTTTATTTCTTCCTTCAATTCTGTTAATGTTTCATATATTTTGTCACTTTACAATTAGGTGCATATATGTTAATAATTGTAAATTCTTCTTGTTGAATTGACCCTTTTATTGAAAAATAATATCCTTCTTTGTCTCACATAACAGTTTTTGATTTAAAGTCTGTTTTGTCTGCTATTAATATGGCCACCATGCTCTCTTTTGATTATTATTAGCATGAATTTTTTTCCCATCCTTACACTTCCAAACTATTTGTATCTATGGATCTAAGATGGGTCTCTTGTAAACAGCATATGATTCAGTCATGTTTCTTTATCCATTCTGCCAATCCCTGCCTTTTTATTGGAGCGTTCAAAGCATTAATGTTTAAAGAAATTACTGATAAGGGAATAATTGCTTCTTCCATTTTGCTAGTCCTTCCTTTATACCATTACTGCCTTCCTTTTTATTCAGATATCATTTAATCATGAACCATTTTGAATCACTTATTATTTCCTGTTGTGAAGATTTTTTAGATATTTTTTACAATTATCACGAAGATTACATTTTACATACTGAGTCTTTACAGTTTAGTTTGTGTTGCTTCTAACTTGACTTTAACAGCTTATACATACACAGTACTTGTAATCTTCCATCCCTCCCTTTTATGTTGTTCATGTCACAAATTACATCTTTATGCATTGTGTGCCCAGTATCAGAGATTTACACTTGTTTTTTATGCATTTGAATTTTTACCTTTATAAGAAATATAAGACAGCATTGCAAATGAAAATGAAATAATACTGGGTTTTACATTTACCCAGGTTTTTAGTTTCACCAGAGATCTGTACTTTTTCATCCAGCATTGATAAACTATCTAGTGTTCTTTTTTATGGAGGATTCCCTTTAGCATTTTCTGTAATGCAGGTCTAGTAAAGAATTCCATCAGTGTTTGTTTTTATGGATATGTCTTAATTCCCCCCTCATTTTTGAATGATATCTTTGCCAGGTTTATTATTCTCAGGTAGAAGTTGTTTTCTTTGAGCACTTTAAATGTGTTCTCCCACTGCCATATGACCTCCATGCTTTTGTTGAGAAATCATACTTATTGGGAAATGCTTATATGTGACATATCACTTCTCTTTCTCTTAAAAATTCTGACTTTGTCCTTGGCATTGGAAGTTTGATAATAATATGTCCCCATGTAGATCTATTTGGGTTCATCCTGCTTGGTGTATGTTGAGCATCTTGTATTTCTATATTCATATCTTTCATCACATTTGGGAAGTTTACTTCCATTACTTCAATCTTTTTTTTGGCCTTTTATCTCTCTTCTCCTTCTGGGACTTCTGTAATGCATATATTGGTATGCTTGATTGTGCCCCACAGGTTGCTCAGACTCTGTTCTTTTTTTAAATTATTTTTCCCTTCTTTTTTTGTTCTTCAACCTGGAAATTTACAATTGTTTTGTCTTTGAGTTTGCTAATCCTTTGTTCTGCCTCCTTCAAACTGCTCTAAAACACCCCTATTGAATTTTTCACTTCAGTTATTATATTTTTGAATTCCAGAATTTCCATTTGAGCTTCTTTATAATTTCTATCTCATTATGGATATTATATTATTCAAATATTATTTTATTGGTATCTTGTAGTTCTTTGTCCATGTTTTCCTTTAGTTCATTGATCTTATTTATGAGAGTTGTTCTAAGATTTTTAATTAGTAATTCAGAGACTATGCTTCTTTGGGAATATTTTCCATCAAATTATTATTGTTTTTTCTTGTGACTGGGCTATACCTTCCTGTCTCCTTCTCCTTGTAATGTTTTATAATTTTTGTTTAGAACTGGACATGCCTAGTATTATGTTTTGGTCACCCTGGGAATCTAGTACTCCCACCCTTAAATCCACCACATAAAGAACCAAAAAAATAAAAACAAGAAAGAAGATTAAAAAAAAGGAAAGAGAGCAGGGGGGAAAATTAACAGACAAAACACTGACCAAAAAAAAAAAAAAGGGAAAATTGTGAAGTGCATAGCCTCTCTAAGTCTCTTGTTATGTACCATTAGGAAGCCAGAGGCTACTGCCTTTGAGGCTGAAACTTAGGCTAGCACCCTTGTTCATCCCTTAGGGATTTGCCAAACCAAAAATATAAAACAGAGAAAGAAAATGAAACAAACCAAAAAAAAAATCAATTAACCAAAAACACAGAAAAAGAAAAGAGGTATTCTGGCCCTTTATGCCTTTATAAATATCCTGATGTAAGACCAGAACACATTGCTTCTGAGAGAAACTGAGGGTAGTATCTACATTGGACAAACAACTGAACAACAGAAGAAAGAGAAAAAAGAAATCCAGTGCAATGAAAAAATGCACTAGATATTTAAGTGCTGGTAGATGCTGATGTGAAGCCAGAATCTTAGCTGTGCCTTTAGAGGTCTGCTAGATCTGGAAATACCCCCACACAGGAGGGAGTTCAGCCAAAGAAGGTATATTAGCTCTTTATACCCAGGTGGATATTGGTGGGATGCTACAAGTGCTGCTGCCCAGAGAGACAAAACTGAAGCCATCTTCTATGCTGGTCTCTCATGGGATCTGCCAGACTGATGTGAACCATCAACCCCAACTTTTAGAGGAGGTGGTTTCCTCTGACAGCCTTGGGCCCAGCCTTCCACTTATGGAACTCAGCCAGCATTGCTGTAGTCTCAGGTGTTTCCACAACCACTGACATGGGGCTGCACGATGGAGACCGGTCACTTGTTCAGGCTTTAACTTACAAAAGCAGAACTTTCGGCTGCCCCTTACTTCTCTGGCCCTCCCACAGTTGTTCTATAGGTCCATTCAGTTCTAGGGTTCCCACCTAATTATTTACAGTCTCATTTTCCAGCTCTTTCATTTTTCTTATGGAGGAACAATTTGTTGAGTTTTCTACTCTACCCTTTTGCCTCCACCTATGTTCTTGATCACATATCATACTTTCTTCACTACTTTAATCCATTTTCTTGATCATTTTAATATTATTTCCCTTGTAGTCATTCCTTTTCTTCCATCATAAAAATATGTTACGAGTTCTCTATTCTATAATAAAACACAAAGTTTGCCTCAACTCTGCTTGCCCTACAAGCTGATTTCCTAACTTTGCTGATTCTAGATTTTCTTGGTTTTAGGTAAGAATAGTCTCACCTTGCCATCTTAACCTCAGCTTTCCTTTCTCTTCAACCAAGGGTACAACTATTGCTGATAGAATGACTCTTATTATTATTGCTCATGATTTTCTAGTTGCCTGGTATCTTTTTAAACTCCTCAACCTACTCTACCTTTTACTGTATTTGACGGTATTTGTAATTTTTGTGTAGAAGCTTTCCTCTTCTTGTTTTTAAGACCATCATTTTTCATAGTTTAAAAACTCTAAATATTTTGCTATCCCAGTCCTTTAATTATTGATGATTGCAGGGATTCTATTCTTGGCCTATCTTGAGTGTTTGCCTTGGAAGCTCTTATTTCTTCACATAGATTTATCTCTTTGCTGATATTTTCTCTGGTCTTGACCTTTTTCCAGAACTCTACATCCACACTTCCTATGCTTATTGGACAGCTGTAAAATAATTTACAAGAGAAATTTTAAGGAAAGAGTACCCTTTAATAACAAAAACCTAATGATCCAAGTTGACAAATAGAAGCGCCATGTGAGAAGGACAAGGTAAATCCTATACTACTTCAAAACCCCCAACACTGTTCTCTCACTTGCTCATGTTTTTGCTTAGGCTGATCCCTTTTCTTGGAAAACCCTTTTATTCACTATCTGCTTAGTAAATTCTAACTCATTCTTCAAGACTCAAATCACATATCAACTGCTCTGTGATATTTATCTTGAACACCACTGGGGGAAGTTAATTACATTTTTCCTTTGGATTTTCACTGTACTTAAGGCATACCTCAGTTATCAATTGATTTCTTTATGTATGCCACTGTCTCTAGGGATGAACTATCATTCCATCTTCATATCTTCATGGTCCAACATAGTCCTGGAAGTAGTCACTGGACTAATGCACTGAAAACATTCAGTGAGTGTATATATCAGGCTGATGACTTTACTTACCTAATTATTTATAAACTGCTATTGGTCAGACATTCAACTATTTATTAGATGGATCTGAATCTATAAAGATGTTTCAGAATTGAATATTAGGTTGACTTTTTTTACTCAATACTAGGTACAATAAAACATTTAAACATTCTTTCAACATTGTACACTATTCATTGATAATAAATATGCTTAAGTATATATAAATATAAATGTACGTGTATATCTGATGATCTTCCTAGGTTTCTGTACTAATTCTTCCCTGTCTGTTTTCCCTCCCATACTTCTCAGTTGTTAGTAATCACTTAGATTTATACATTTCATGTAATCTCTATAGAGAACTACCTGGATTGCAGTGCCAATAAACATCCTGTATGTTCAGTGGGACTCAATTATGGACTCTCCTCACCCCAGGCTTTACACGGCAGTCTTTGCTTTGTTAAATTAGTAGTGCCTTGGCTAAATAAACCAGGGCAGGCAGCATCCAGTCTGTCTGCTATGGTTCTGCTCTGACAGATCCTAGTTCATATAATTATGATGCTTTGTTTTTACCATGACACTTTAACTTTGTACCTTTTTCCTAACAGAAGTGAGGTCCCAGAGGGCTCTTTAATGCTTCCAGGTGTTTGAGTTTCTGTTCATGATCTCTAGTTTAGTTCTTGGGATTGTTCCACTGGTTTCCTATCCTTCCTTAATCCAATGATTTGCCTCAATTTCAACATAAATTCTTCACAGTTGAACCACTATCATGCTTGCTCTCCCTTCTTGAATCTTCTGCCGCTGTTGGCAGTGACTGGATGTGTTTCTTTGTTCTGCCAGCGGTACTGTTGGTTATGTCTAGTTCTGTTTTTCCTGGCTTTACCATCCTAAAGCTGACCAAGCCTCAGCCCTCTCTTCTGACAATCTCCATTCTCTAAACTTCCCTTCTGTTTTCCCCAATCCCTCATATCAACACCCTCACCACAATTTTTAACTACTCATTATTCTCCTATGTTAATTGTGTCTCATTTTTCTTTTCAAATTATTCCATTTTCCAGGCTCTGCCAAATCAAATCTGTTTTCACCAACACTCCAGATTATACCTTTTGGACCCTCAAGTTTCCTTTTTTAAAAACTTTATTTTAGCCTGTCTAATAGGTATGTAGTGATATTGTAATTTTAATTTTTTGTTTCCTATAACTAACATCTTTTCATTTGCTTATCTGCCATCTGTATATTCTCTTCTATAATTTACTTTTATTCTTTGGAGTACAGTCCTATGAATTTTAACACATGCATAGATTATGGTAATCACCAGTACTAAAAGGATATAGAAAAAATGCCAGTACCCCAATAAATATCCTTACTTATGCCTTTGCAGGCAGACTGTCCCACCCCCTCCTCAACCCTTGGCAACCACTGGCCTGTTCTCTGTCAAAATACTTTTTTCGAATGTCATTTATTTGGAGTCATGCAGTGGGCAAACTTTTGAGACTGGCTTCAGCCACTTAGCATAAAACATTTAAAATGTATCCAAGTGGTTGTGTGTATAATAGTTTGCTCTTTAATATTGCATCCACTTCATAGATGCATCACAGTTTGTTTATCCACTCATTCATTAAGGAGCATTTGGATCATTTTCAGTTTTGCATGATTTCAGATGATGCTGCATTTAGTAGGCAGAATTCTAAGATGCCTTCCAAGAATCAACACCCTTGTATAATTTCATTCCCTTGAGTGTTGGCAGGACTTCATTTTAACCAATAGAATATAGCAAAGGTAATGGGATATCACTCTTGTGGACAAGTTATATTATATTATGAAATTAGTCCCTAATCAGTTGTCTTAACCTGGCATGATGTTAAGTTTTGGTAATAGTTGGCACTAAGAGTCATTCCAGGAAGATGGAGTCATTCCAGGAGATGATCTTGTTTGTTTGGGTGTGGCTTCCTCATCTTCAGGAGACACAGGGAACCCATCCTTGGACGTCTGACATGGAAGAGAGGCACCCAATCACTTGAGCCACCTCAGCTCCCTGGTTTGTTGTGTCTTTTGTCTTTCCTCTGTGTTTGTTGTTGTTGTTGCGTCATCTTGTTGCATCAGTTTGGGCCAGCTTTCTGCTGCATGGGCCAGCTTTGCCTTCATCAGAAGTCTCCAAGAACTGAACCCAGGACTCCCTTTATGGTAGATGGGAACACAATCACTTGAGCCACATCATCTTTCCACTATGTATTTAAATACTTATATTAAAGGTTTGTCATACATATTAAAAGGAGAATATTTTTTTAAATCATTTTTTACCTTGTATAATGCTGTGCAGAAATGAATTGTAATTATCATTTTCAGTTCCTAGCACATTACCTTGCACATAGTAGATGCTCAGTAAATATTGGTGCAATCGAATCGAAGAATTAAATCATATGGAGTGTATGTTAGGTACAGTGTTTATTCTGCATTCTGTTACCACTGTTCTTGTGATTTAGTAAGACATGCTGGCTGTCTCTTTCTAAGTCAATTCCATTTCTATTGTACTCTATTTCTAGAGGCATAAGTCTCTAGATTAATAATACAAGAAAATAAAACATGCTAAGACTATTATCATGTCCCTTCAACTTCTGTAGTATAAGCTTATTTTTGTGGTTTGATAAAGGGAGGAAGCAAGAAGAAAGGTGGAAAATACATTTTTCCCACTCAAGACAAAGTCATGAAGCGAAGCTTCCTGTTTCAAGTATAAAAATTATTAGACTTTGACCTGAGAATCATAAAACCAGGAAGATTATTTAATCATTGTCAGCTTTGAAAATAATTTCAGACTAGTATTCTCCTCTTACTATGTAGGAATAAAATGCTACACTGTGGATATGGCCGTTTCCTGATGGGCATGTTTCCTCTTTCCACGAGATAAAGTCAGGAAACCCTTAATCTAGGCTCCTCTAATAACCATGAAAGATTTTGCCCATTAACCCTACTTTTTAAAATTTTCTTTGCTGAAACTATTAAGTCCACAGCCCTATGCTTACAGCCAGGGCCGAATGACAAATCAGCGGTTACAGAAGGCGCCGTTTCCCTCGCAGCTGTCCAGTTCTTACTGTGCAGATGGTGAATTTATTTTTCCTTCTAGCAGCAATTCTTTCCTTTCTTCTCTACACAGGACTGTGATTCTTTGTGATCATGTATGACTCAATCAGCTATAGAAACACTTATAGGATTGAGGAGCTTTCAAATGTATCCAAGTGAAAAGGAGCAAGGGATTCAGAACCAAAGAATTGTTCCTAAGGCCGTCTGCATACTAAAAAGGGACTATGACTTCCTTCTCATGAAAAGTAGATATTCATGGTTTTTATAAAAAGCATCTTTGTCCTCAAAAAAGAATTTTGATTATTGCTCCATTCTGTGTGGTCAGAATAACAGTGAGAGCAGTCAAACCCAGAGAAGGTAGAAAAGCTGTACAGAAGAGAAAATCCCGATTTTAAAGCTAACTTGGAGTCAAGATAGTTCTCCTGCTCTGCGTAAATGTCTAAACAACTAACACAGCCTTTAGTTAAATTTTGGAAAGTATACATTTCTTCATGATTAGTTCTAGCATGTATATGATTTTCCATATTAAAACATATAAATACCTATGTTAAGATCAATATATTATCATATATACACATATATAAATCATCATATGTATTTGTTTTTAACAAAGAGGCAAATATAGTTTCATCCAGTTGCCTATGGAATATTCTTTGCCAACTATCCTATCACACAGTATGTAGAGAATATCAAAAGTTAAGCATCTGGTTATATGGAACAAATGTCATTTACTATCACCACCCCCCCTTTTTTTTTTTTTTTTTTTACAAAATTTGCCCTAAAATAACTATCCAGTGATAGCATGTCCATAGCTCTCAAAAATTGCCAATCTTAATCACATTCTTTAAAGTTCTTGGCACTCAAAAGATGAAACTAGGAAATCTAGACCATGATGCCAATTAGTATACAATTTTATTTTCCACAGCCTTCTTACATATGGACCTACTTTGAATATTGTGTAATTTGTTTATATACAGAGATTTCAGGTAAGCTACTTGAAAAATTTATTAAGGAACGCCAAGGGCGTGCTGATGCAAAATACCAGAAATCGGTTGGTTTTTATAAAAGGTACTTATTTGGGGTAGAAGCTTATAGCTAGCTGCCAGGGCAGAAAGCCTAAGTTACTCCCCCTCACCAGTCTTTTGCCACGTGTTGGAGCAAGATGGCTGCCAAGGTTCAGGCTTCTTGGATTCCTCTCTTCCTGGGGATTGCCTTGTTCCAGGCTCAGTTGCTATTATCTTCACAAGGTCAGCTGTAGACTATGAGGCTCTCTAGGCCTTGCCTTGTGGAGACAAGGCCACCTGTTGCCTTTCAGGCAAATGACTGTCTCTCTCTGGGGCTTCTCCCATGTGTAAGGAGCTATCTCTATTCCTCTGTGTTCTTCTCCTGTGTTTTCATTTCCTGGGTTCCAGCTCAAAACTAACTCCAACATCAAAGCTCCAACATCAAAATTCCAACTTGTCCTTTGCCATGTCTTTTATCTATGAGTCCCCTACCCACCAAGGGTACTCAACACCCTGCTGATGTGGCCCAACAAAGCCCTAATCATAATTTAATTAAGTAAATGTGAACCTTTAGACAGACCAGTTCACAAACATAATCCAGTATCTATTTTTGGAATTCATGAATCATATCAAACTGCTACAGAATGCTACTTCATTCTCTACATGGGTTGTAACTTTAAGGTTGGATTCACTGCCTAGTACAGACAGGGACTGACTAAGCTTCTCTGATGGATTTTTCTATCACATTAAATTTGCCCTTTTCCAAAATCAAAGACAGATGATAATAAGGTGAATAAATAAAAATCAGAACCAATGCTATATTCATAAGAAGACTGCTTGTTCCAATCCTTCAAATAATTAAAATACTCAATTTTTCTTCTCTGAATCTTAGAACTACAAATTATAGTTAACATACCATTTTCTAATATGGCCTTGCAGGATATTTCCAGTAAATATTGCCAATATTTAGCTATTTATACTCCTTTTTTATGATTTGTTCCAATATTATACTCATTTTTATTATTTGTATAGTTTAAAAGGAATTTTAGTGAGAATTAGTTTTTTCTCAACAGTTCTTCCTCAATATGTAGCATTAAATGAAAATTACTTTTTAAAGATCTCAGTTTTCAAAATTTCTTTAATGTATATTTGTCTTTACATTCCTAAAAATGGAAAAATTTATCAGTTTTTTAAAATGTTATTAGTTATTAATATTTTTATGTCACAAGGTAGTTTGCATTCCAAAGCTAATTATGTCTTTTTAAAAATTTGAATTGTAGCCACATGTCATTAATAAATCCTTTATATCTCTTGGAGAATGATTTTATAAGCATTCTGATTTTTACATTCTGATATTTCCCAAGTCCTAAGCATTCTTTTATATTTCTATATTCTGAAGTAATCTATTATAATTTTATATGGGAGGAATAAATAAGTACAACAGTGAGGACAGACAAAAGAAAAACAAGCACCCAACAGAATAATTAAAATAACATGTATCATTTGAATTTGAATACAGACCTTAACACAGTTTTTTACAGTCCAGATCTCCCATACAGTAGCTTAACACAAAGTCTCAAGTTACTTTTTACCCTAGAAAACAAGTTATGAAAACAAGAGAAAAAGAAGTCTCTGTGCACGTATGTGTCCATCAAAGTACCTCCTTCATGTCCAACTGCTCTAACACTTTTAGCAGGAGGCTATCTTACTCTGTACCCTAGAAAAGTCTTACACCTGCCCAAAGCAGAATTAATGAATATGAAGTGCTTAAAATAGTGCCTGGCAGAGTAAGAACTCAATCGGTATTAGTTATCATTAGAACCATTGTTATTTAGTTTTGGATTTCAGGAGTGATAGAAAAAAACATTTCAATATCAAACTCTGATATCTAGTCAATCATAGGGAAATAGGATTACAAAAAGTAAAGGAGTGGTGATGAACACTTTTATATACTTCTGAATTTCTTATTTGTTTTAGACAGTATGCATTGCCTGTGAAATAATTTTTTAATAAAAACCATAAGAATAAAATAAAATAATAATTAAAAAATAATCCGTGTCTTAGTTTTCTAGGACTGTCATAATATTATACCACAAACTAGGTAGCTTAAAACAACAGAAATGTATGGTTTCACAGTTCTGGTTTTTAGAAGTATGAAATCAGGGTGTCAGCAGGACCAGAAACCTATAGGGGAGAATTCTTTTTGTTTCCCTTACCTTCTGGTATTTCCCAGCAATCCTTGCTGTTCCTTGTCTTATAGATATATCACTCCAATCTCTGCCTATGTCTTCACATGACTGTCTTCTCCCTGTATCTCTCCTCTTTTTTTAAAATAAAATTTTATTGAAGTATATCATTCATACATGAACATACATAAATAATAAGTGTGTAGAAAAATATGTGAATTTACAAAACAATACATTATCATCATACAAGGCTACCATATATCTCCCCACCACCATCACCTTGCACTGTTATGAAACATTTGTTACAAACTATGAAAGAGCATCATCAAAATACTACTACAACTATAGCCCATGTCTTACATTTGGTGTATTTTCCCCCAATTATTTACATCCTATATTAATATTATATATTTGTTTTCATTCATGAGAAAAGTTCTCATATTTGTCCCATTAAGCACAGTCCATTATCCGCCACTAGATTCCCTCTGTTATACAACCCCATGCTCTGTACAGTCCCTTCAAAGTATATACTCAGTCGTTCTCATTTTCATCACAGAGCTGTGCTGTCATCATCTCAGTTGATTTTACAATGTTTTTGGACTTCTGGGAAAATAGATTAGGGAGGCAGAGGGATCACTTCTCTCCCAGAAGAAATAGCTAGAGGACAGGCAGAAACTGTCTGGAAGGCTGCTCTGGGGCTTAGGACACCAGGGAAAAGCAAGACACCGCCTATAAGAGTGAGGAGCAAAGGAAGAGAGCCTCAGCTGGCTGAAAATCCCATGAGTAGAGCTGCAAAAGCTGCAGCAGATGTCTTTTCCCCCATCAATGGAACAAATAGCAGTCTGTGGCCTGCAGTGGCTGCAGACTGAGGAGATTACAGGGGTCCTTTCCCTCATGAAAGGGGAGAAGGAGGTACACAGCTTACAGCAAATTCAGATTTGGACCGGTGAACAGTCTGCTGCACTGGAGGGGTTACACACTTCCAGGCTGCATGGGACAGTGACATTGTTTGCCCTGAGAGCCAGCAGGAAGCTAAAGATAACATCCTTCCTACTGCCCTGGGCTGGGTGCTGAAGAGGCAGAGAGGGAGGGAGGCAGAGAGGGAGGGCAGGCCAAGGCTCTGAGAAAATTTGTTTGTGAGGCTTGACCAGCCCTGAGGACGTTGTTTCTGCACCGTCCACCCACTCTGAGGAGTTACACTAATGTATTCCCACCTAGCATCTGGGGTTTGAGTTGAGAGGTCTACTCAAGCACACCATCTACTGGCTAGACCAGAAAAATATACACAAAAAAGAATAATAATAAATAAATAAATAAAGGAGGCAAGCAGATTCCTTTACTGCCACCCACTCCAAGGCCCTTGGAAACTTCAAACCTTTGCTGGGTTCTTAGCCCTGGTTTGAGCAGTTAAACAGGGGCAATCCTGAATATCTAGAAAAAGTTGAACAAAGAGTCAAAAAACAGTGGTAGCACACAGCTACTTAACATTAAATCCCTATGCAAGAGAGAGAAACTGAACTCCAGAGTATGCCTAGATACCAAAAAAAAAAAAAAAAGAATAAAAAACTAAAAGCCATGCAATGAAAAAGAAAGATTTGACTCAGACAAAGAAACAAATCAAAACTCCAGAAAAGATACAGCACTTGAAACAAATAATCAATGAGGTTCATGTAAATCTCAAATAAAATCATGGAGATGAAGAACAAAACGACTAAAGAAATCAATGACATTAAGAAGGCACTGAGTGAGTGTCTTGGTTAGCCAAAGGGGTGCTGATGTAAAATACCAGAAATCTGTAGGCTTTTATATAGGGTACTTATTGCAGTAAAAGCTTACAGTTACAAGGCTCTAAAGAGTCCAACTTAAGATTTCTTTTCTCACCAAAGTCTATTGCCACATGTTGAAGCAAGATGGCAGGTGATGTCTGCAAGGGTTCAACCTTCCTCTTTCCTCTTAAGGCTCCATGGGCCTTCTGATCTCAGCTGTAGTCTGGAGGACTCATTTCATTTTGGGACTTCTTAGCTTCTCAGGGCTCTGGTCTCTTCAGCTGCAAACTATTGGACTAATGGTTCATCTCTCTCTGGGACACCAGGATCAAGTTTTCTCCTCTGCTGTGTCTGTGGGGCTCTCTATATTCCCGTGTATCTTCTCCTGTTTGAGTGTTCATTTATAGAGCCCACCAAGGGGGCAGGGACTCAACTCTGAGTTGCCCTAATTATTGGCCAAATAAAATCCCTAATCTTGATTTAATCAAGTAAAACCTTTGAATTTAATACAATCAATCATGTATTAAATCATGCCCAGAGAAACAGGCCAGTTTACAAACATAATCTTTAGCTGTTTTTTGGAATTCATAAATAATATCCTGCCACAGTGAGTATAAAGAAAAATTTGAAATCCTGGGTAGAAAAATAACAGAATTTATTGAAATGAAAGACAAAATAAATGAGATTAAAAATACAATAGTCCCCCCAGTGTGGGACATGACTCCTAGGGGGTGAGCCTCCCTGGTGCTGAGGGATTACTACCAAGCACCAGCTGGTGATGTAAATAGGAAAAGACCTTGAATAAAAGGGTCAACTCATACCAGCAGAATATCTCAGCCCACATGTAAGATCATGTGTTAAAAACTGCTTTTTGACCTTGAATTAAAGGGGGAAATCGGAAAGACAAATGAGTTTATATGGCTAAGAGTCTTCAAAAAAGAGTCAGGAGGTCATCAGAGGGGTTATGCTTATGCACTCTTCAGGACGACCCCAGAAACAGCCAAAGTGTATACAACCCCAGGTATTGGTTATCCTGAGGGCTATGGAGGCCCACAGGGATATGGTCATGGCAGACAGCTCTGGAGCTCAGTACCATGTCAGTGGGCCCTATTTTGGAATTTGTGTCCCTGAGTATGATGGAGTTGGACTCAGATGTGACCTTTCTACACATGCCTATTCTGTCATTTTTACTGAACCTTTGGTTGGTGTTAGCATTGGTGTATACTCAGGAGACTTGAATCTTGGGACTGTCCATGTGCCAGCTGGGCCCTGAGCCTCAGCAGAGTGGCAACTCCTACTCTCTGATTCTTTGGACTTACACAAGTTAGCTAACAGGGAGGTGAAGATGGTCAATCACCACACCAGGGAACTGAGAGTGCCTACAACTGCAAGCAGGAGAATTGCATCCATCATCCATGTGGAATCTAAGCCCCCTCTTGATCCAGAGTTGGAGTGGACATCTCCATCCCAGGGCCCACAGAATGGAGGAATAAAATATGGATTAGAGTAGACTTACTGATATTATACTGTAAATCTTTTGGGACTACTAAAAGAAGAAATTGTATCCTTGATGGAGACAAAGTGACCACAGTAGTTGCTGAGGGAAGGGAGAGGGAAGAAGAGATGTGATGAGGAGGCATTTTGGGGACTTTGGAGTTGTCCTAAATGATATTGCAGGGTCAGATGCTGGACATTATATATCCTGCGACAACCCACTGAATGGACACGGGGAGAGTGTGAACTACAGAGTAAATTATTATTCACATGGTGCAGCAGTGCTCCAAAATGTGTTCACCAGGTGTGATGAGTGTGCCACAATGATGGGGGAGGTTGTTAGTGTGGGAGGAGTGGGGTAGGGAGGTGGGGGATATACAGTAATCTCCTATGTTTTTTATAATGTAACCTTTTTTGTGATGTATGTATCTTCAAAAAATAAAATTTACAAAAATGATGGGGGTGGGGGGGTAGCATGTGCTTTATATGGGAACCTCTTATGTTTTTTTTTAATGTAGCATCCTATGTGATCTATTAACTTTAATAAACATTTTAAAAAATACAATAGAGGCACACAACAGCAGATTTGAAATCATGAAAGAAAGAATCAGTGATGTAGAGGAAAGAAAAACTGAAATTGAAGAGAAAGAAGAACAGAGAACTAAAAGAATGGGAAAAAAAAATGAGCAGGGGCTCAGGGAGTTGAATGATAATACCAAGCACATCAACATACATGTTATAGGAGTTCCAGAAGGAGAAGAGAATGGAAAAGGGGCAAAAGAGTGTCCCAACCGAGCTCTAAAGGACATGAGTTGGCATAGTCACAAGACCAAAGAATGCACCAGGCAAAGTGTTAGATATGAGCTTTATTGGGACTTACAAATAAGAGACTCTTCAATGGTGGCCAGTTGAAGAATGAAGCTAGCACTCCACAAAGAGATGGGAGAATGACAGGCAATATATGGTGTCTCAGAACAAAAACATTCCATTATGTATGAGGAAAGAGTTTCTGCCAGAGTGGCTTGGTGATGTTATTGCTGGGAAAGGAGTATACAACCTTTAGAAGATTAGAGTTTACAGTACCATCTGTACATTATTTTCTATTGGGAGGCTTGGTACTTATTAACTAGTGAGTGCCCAGGTTATGCTGGCAGCTATGTGCTTCAGGCTGTGTTTCATTTAAGAAGAGACAGCCCAAGGCTTGGGCTCCCACAAAAATTATTTGAGGAAATAATGGCCAAAGTTTCACAATTCTCATGAAAGACATGAATATATATGTCCAGGAAACACAGCATACTCAAATTAGAATTAATAATATACAGAATGCCAAATGCTAAAGAGAAAGAGAAAATTCTGAAAGCAGCAAGGGAAAAGCGAAACATTGCATACAAGGGGCTTCCAAAAGACAATGTGGATTTCTTTTCAGAAACCATGGAAGCAAGAAGACAGTGGTGTGATATAATTATGGTACTGAAAGAGAAAAACTACCAGCAAAGAATTCTTTATCTGGAAAACTGTCTTTCATATATGACAGTGAATTTAAAATAGTCACAGATAAACAGAAATTAAGAGAGTTCGTAAAGAAGATGGTATAAAGGACATATGTGAAAATGCCACAGGCAATATCATACTCAATGTGGAGAGGTTGAAAGCTTTCCCTTTAGGATCAGAAACAAGACAAGGATGCTAACTCTCACCATTGTTATTCAACATTGTGCTAGAAGTTTTTATGTTAAGCAATTAGGTGAAATAAATAAATAAAGACATCAAATTGGAAAAGAGGAAGTAAAATTCTCACTCTTTGCAAGGGACATGATCCTATATTTAGATAATCTGAATTATCTACAACAAAGCTACTTGAGCTAATAAGTGAGTTTAGCGAAATTGACAAGATAAAAAATGAACATGCAAAAATCCGTAACATTTCTATAAACTTTAATGAGTGAGGTGAGGAGGAATTCAAGTAAAAAAATTCCATTTACAATAGCAATGAAAAGACTCAAATATCTAGGAATTAATTTAACCAGGAATGTAAAGGATCTATATTCAGAAAATTACAAAACACTGCAAAAACAAGACAAAACAAAGAAGACTTAATGGAGGACATTCCTTGTTCATGGATTGGAAGACCAAATGTTATAAAGATGTCGTTTGTACTCAAATTGATTTATAGATCCAACGCAATACCAATCATAATTCCAACAGCTTACTTTACAGAAATAGAAAAGTCAATCACCAAATTTATTTGGAAAGAAAGGGGTCTTAAATAGCCAAAAATGTCCTAAAATAGAAGAGCAAAGTCAGAGGACTCATGCTTCCTGACGCTGAATTGTAGGATCAAGCTACAGTGGTCAAAACAGCATGGATTGGCACAAAGATAGACACATTGCTCAATGGAATCAAATTGAGAGTTCAAAACTAGACCCTCACCTGTGTGGTAAAACCAATTTTCGGTAGGCCTACCAAGTCCACTTTTCTGGGACAGAAAGTCTCTTCAGGAAATGGTGCTGAGAGAACTGGATATCCTAACCAGAGTCCCCTATTTCACTCCCTATACAAGAATCAACTCAGAATGGACCAAAACCTAAACATAAAAGCCAGGACCATAAAACTTCTAGTAGGTAACATAGGGTAACATCTACAAGACTTTGTAGTAGGTGGGGATCTCTTAAACCTTTCACTTAAAGCATGAGCAACAAAAGAAAGAAATAGATGATTGGGACCTCCTCAAAATTAAATACTTCAGCACCTCAAAGGACTTGGTGGAGAGGGTAAAAAGGCAGTGACATAATTCACAGTTGCCAAAAGATGGAAACAACATCAACTGATGAATGGATAAACAAACTGGAATATATACACAAGGGAATATTATTCAGCTGTAAAAAGAAATGAAGTCATGAAGCATATTACAACATAGATGAACCTGGAAGACATGTTGAATGAAGCAAGCAAGGCAGAAAATGACAAATAGTGTTTGACTTCACTATTATGAACTAAATATAATGAGCAAACTCATAGAGTTAATAGCTAGAATATATCACCAGAGAAAAAATGTGGTTGGAGAATAATAAGCTGAGGGTTAATCTGTGCAGAATTTATAAAAAAGTTATTTGTAAATGTTTGGAAATGAATAGAAATGGTAAAGGCATATCATAGGATTTGTAGTTAGTAGTGATAACATGATAGTGGTTTGGGTCTTTTGTTTGTTTTAGTAATGAAAATGCTCTAATATTGATTCAAGTGATGACTGCACAGCTCGGTGATGATGCCAAATGCTGTGATTGTACACTTCAGGTAAACTGTATGGTATATGAACAAAAACAATAATACGGAGTGTTGGAGGAAAAATGTACCAAATGTTAAGATAAGGACTATAGCCAGTAGCAATATTTCGAGGATACTCTTTCATAATTTGTTAGAAATGTTTTACAGCAATACAAGGTGTTTGTTATAGACTGGTGTATGGGAACCCTGTATAATGTTATGCATGTTTGTTTTGTAAGTTCAGAACTTTTACTATACACTTATTGTTTATTTATGTTCATCATGTATGAATGATATACTTTAATAAATTGTTTTTAAAACGAAAAAAAATTTAGAACATTTTCATTACTTCAAATGAAAAATATCAAGCCCCTTATTCCCCCCTATTGTAATCCCTTAGTATTGAAATAATATCTTCTTCCCATTGCTGCAAAGTATTATAATAATACTGTGAACTATTGTCCATAAATTACTTTAGTTGTAATTTTCCTGTGAATCACCATATGTTTTAGCACTTTGTAAAAGAAGAGCATTCTTATACTGTTTACAAACTTCATCCACCACAGAAATCACTGTTATACATTCTGGAGATTATTCTCTAGTTTCCTTTCAATAGGCATTTACATCCAAGGCTATCCCTTTCTCTTCCTCTTTTATAAGGATAAGAGTCAGATTGGATTAAGACCCACCCTAATCCAATATGACCCCATCTTAACTTGACTACATCAGCAAAGACCCTACTTTCAAATAGGTCATATTCCACAAGTACCAGAGGTTGACTTCTTTTGGGGGGGGGACACAAGTCAACCCACAACAACACACAAAGTTCCACACAGTGTGCATGTGTGGTGTGTGTGTGTGTGTGCATCATATTGCAGCATTTATATATTTTTAAAGTATTTTATGTTTTGAGTAGCTAATACATGTACATAGGAAAATTAATTCCTGAGACACAAAAGAGAAAATAATAAATTGTAACTTTTCCCTTCCCTGCCATCATCCTTCAGTCCTCAGTTTCTTCTTTCCATTTTCTTATGTGTCCTTTTTAGAAATAATTTCATTTGCCAATATATATTTGCCAATATATAAATTTTATGTATTTTTAAGAACACAGTTGTTAGCATGTCACACATTTTCATGTGTAACTTGCTTTTTCATTTGGCATGTATGCTGGAGCTTTTCCCAGCTGTGTGTGTGTTTATGTATACATATAAAGCTTCCCTATTTAAAATTTTTTTTTAATTTTTAATTTTTAAATTATTTCAGACATGAAATATTTGCAAAATAGTAGGAGTTCATATATATCCTTCACTCAGCTTAATCAAATGTTAATTTTGTATGTACACAAATTCCAATTATTGAAATGAGGAATTTAACATTGATATCATATAGTTAACTTATTTATAGACCTTATTTAAATTTTGTTAGTTGTCAACTAATATTCATTTTCTTGTCCAGAATCGGATCTAAGAGCCCATATCACATTCAATTGTCTTGTCTCTTAGTCTTCAATCTGGGATAGTTCCTCAATTTTTGTCTTTCACGACCTTGACATTTTTTAAAAGAATAGCGGCATGCTATTTTGTAAAATGTCTCTCAGTTTGGTTTTGTGCAGTATTTCCTCATGATTAAATTCTTGTTTTTAGGCAAAAATACCACAGAATTGGTGCTGTGCCCTTCTCATGCAGTATATTAGGAGGTACATGACATTATAGACCTCATTAATAGTGAAGTTAATTTGATCACTTATTTAAAGTGTCGTCTATGGATTTTCCCTTTATAATTACTACTTATCTATGAAGAGATTCTTTGAGCAATGCAAATATCCTGATTGCCATCAAATTTTGCCCACTACTTTTACATCCGTTGATGATTATTGCCTGAAGTAATTATTTCTATGGTGTTTACCAAGTGGTATTTTATATTTCTATCATAAATATGTGATATTTCTATATTTATTTATTGGAATTTTGGAATTTTACTATGAGGAAGAGCTCTTCCTTCTTCCCATGTATTTATTTTTTCACTTATTCTTTTTTATCATCATGTACTCATGGGTATTTATTTTGTTTTATGGGTTATAATACGTTAAATTTTTTTTCACTCAAATTGCTTCACATTTGACCACTGGGAGTTCTTCAAGGCCCTATGTTCTTTAGCAGTGCCCCCATTATTTTATGAACACTTACCTACTTTTTTACACTACATGTTCAGCGCATATCAGATATATTCTTCCTGCCCAAGCCTTGAAATAAGTCATTTTTCCAAGAAGCCTTGGTTTCTTTCACTGACAATGGACTTTGAAACAAGGATCTGGATGTTAGGTTACTGGCATGTCAGTTTTTCTGGGTCCTTTCAGCAGACAAAAGCTAAGAAATAGATGTACACACAGTTTTACAAATATCTATGCCTATTTCTGTATATCTCTATCTGAAGTATATATTATTAAAAACCATGAGTTGATTTTTAATCCGCACCACAGAGTTCATTCTAGCTTTCTTCCTTTCCTTATTTTAAAAAAATTTTCTCTAATAGTGAGAAACCTGGCTCTAATTATCCACAATATATTTCCTTATTTGCTCAATTCTAGAATACATTAAAGAAGGTACATAATTTCTAACCTTTTGTTTGTGAAAAACAAATTACTAATTAGAGCACAATATTTACCTATAGTTCTTTTTGTGTTTAGCCTTACAGTTTATTGTTACAGTATAAGAAAGGAATATAAATGCTTCATTCTTTTCCTTTATTTGCTGTTTTTTTTTAAACATGAGCTGGTAAACCAGCATCAATCATTGATGACCAATTTTATTTGCTTTTCTGAAACACTGTAAATTTATGGATTTAAACATATTTGCTGCATTTCAGTCCATTGCATTTATTATCCTTATTGATGAAGAAATTGGCCCTCTTGACCAGTAGGTATGTCTTCAAGTTGGTATAAAGTCTTTGTGATGCAATCCTAATAGTTTTGATAGCTCCCTTGCTTTCTTTTTTTTTTTTTAAAGATCTATTTATTTATTTATTTTTATTTCCCTTCCCTTCCCCGGCCCCCACTTGTCTGCTGTCTGTGTCCATTTGTTGTGTATTCCCCTGCGTCCACTTGCATTCTTGTCAGTGGCGCTGGGATACTGCGCCTCCTTTCCTCCACATCATCTTGCTGCAACAGTTCTCTGTGTGTGTAGCGCCACTCCTGGGTGGACTGCGCCCCCTTCATGCAGGACGGCTCTCCCTATGGGGCACACCCCCTGCATGTGGGGCTCCCCCACACGGGGGACACTCCTTCATGGCATGACACTCCTTGAGCACATCAGCACTGCACATGGGCCAGCTCACCACATGGGCCAGGAGGCCCTGGGTTTGAACCCTGGACTTCCCATGTGGTAGGCGGTCGCTCTACCAGTTGAGCAAAATCCACTTCCCATCCCTTGCTTTCTTAAATGAGAAATAATCCATGCCTATCTTATGTATTTATGGACTCACATCTGTGATTAGCCATTTCTCCAAAGAGTCCTATTTCATTTCAATGAAAAATATTATTCATAGACTATAAATAAGGGTGCAGGCTAAGGGTGCTTATTACTTCTTAGTTTAGTTTTCATTTACATTTCATGTATTATGATTTTAGATTGAGTGTTACATGTTAAGAGCCATTTGAATTTCCTCCTCTCTTACTGTACTTTTCTTTTTTTCATATTTTATTTGGTTATGTTTTTTATTGGCTTGTATGATTTCTTTACATAATAAAGAAAAGAGAAACATTTGCTTTTTCTTTGAGTGAAAAAAGTTTGTGATTTTATTTTCATCTAGGTTTTTTTTAAAAGTTAAGTCATAGAATTTATCAGTCTTTTCTTTTACACCTTCTGGGTTTTTGTCTATTTTTAAAGGCTTTTCCTATACCCTTTTTTTATTGTCTTTTTCTATTATTTTTATGATCATATTTATTATATTTAAATCATTGAGCAATCTGGAATTTGGCTGTAGGGCGTAAAGCATGAGGTAGCAATCAAACTTTATTTTTTTCCAGATGGCAATGCAGTTGTCCAAACACCATTTATTGAATAATCCATCATTTACCCACAGTGCTTTGAAATATTACCCTTTCTAGTGTTCCTTGTTATACCACACAGATTTATAATATAGAGCAAAGTTTAAAATTATCTATACAACAGCAAAAACAAAATTAATGCTGAGTAAAATTAGCATTACACACCATTGAGTTTTATATAAAATACCTAGTTGCAAACCTTTGGATATGTAGGTAGAAGTTATCATAAGGATTAAAAATAACATTTTGTGTAAAAACAGATATTAATTTAAAGCATTCACCATAGGTTTTGATTATGCAAGACTAATGATATGTTTATTGTTATAGTTATAAATGAAGATGCTATTTTCTTTTAAAATATTTCATTTTTTAGAACATTTGAGTGAGGCTTTGCATGTATACATTGATAAATAGATGAAAATTCAATATTTTCTCTGTTTAAGTAAAGCCTAGCTTATGGGCTGTTAATTCAAGGATCTTTTGGATAATATATACCCATAAATAATTTGGTATATTATCTTGCAAGTTCATCATTACATGTATTAACTATTAAGTTACAGAGATGAACAAAAAAGGCATCTTCTATTCCAGAAACTGTACTGAAGGTAACAGGGAGAAATGAGAAAGAAAATGTAACTTTTTCAAGGCTTGTCACTTATTTTGCTAAAACTGATACAAAATGTACTAAAAGTGCACATGCTTTTGTTTCTTTGTAAAAAAAAAAAAGGGTGTTATTAATATGCTATTAGATGTAACTCTATAATAAACATCTGTCATCTATGCTCAGAATAGCCAATTCTACCAAAATGTGGAACAACATGGTAATTCATGTCAGGAAGGACAGAAATAAATTTGGTCTTCTGTGCCTAGTTGACTTGAAAGTATATAGAATACAGCTTTTCATTTTATGGCAAGAAACATATGGTTGACATTATTAAAAATAAAAACAAGTAACATGAAATTGTGTTAATTTATTGACAACCTGAGAACATATTGAATGAGTATCTAATTTACCTACTGAAGTTTGCCCTTGAGTTTGCCTAGTACATGAATTTAACCCTTTTATTTTTATATCTCAGTTGAAAATTATTAAATAGGTGTAGGATACCCCCCAAAACAATATAACAATCCTTTACAAATATGTCAAGAGTATCTTATATTGTTCCCTTTGTAAGCAAAGGATCTATTGATCAATTAAATTAGATCGTTTTCAGATATCCAATTTACAAGTTTTTAATAAGTGGTAGCTATGTGCCATACAGTGGGGAATTGCTATCAGTTTATTTTAGTCTTCATTTAAATGATGGCTTTCACAAATGTACTGTTAGAATTTTTTATTGTATATGAAAAAGACATGGCATATTTTCTAATGCCCATCCCAAGGAACGGAGAGTGTCTGCAACTGTAAGCAAGATAGCTCCATCGATCTGCCCCATGGGATCTATGCCCCCCTCAATCAGAAACAGAGTGGGCATCACCATCCTAAAATCCTCAGATTTGGGGAATGAACAATGAACTAAAGTAGACTTATTATTATTCTATTATAAACATTATTATTCTAGCAATGGAAGAACTTGTATTATCGATAAAAAAGGCCACCAGAATTTCTGAGGGGAGGGAGAGAGAAGAATAGGTGTAATTTGGGGGTATTTTGGGGACATTGAAATAGTCCTGGATGACATTGCAATGATGGATACAGGCAATTATACATTTGTCAAAACCTATAAATGGTTCAGGGTAGAGTGTAAACTATAATGTAAACTACAATCCAGTTAGTAGCAATGCTTCAATATGTGTACATCAATTGTAACAAATGTACCACACTAATGAAAGATGTTGTTAATGGGGGAAAGTGTGGGAGGGAGAGGGGCTGGGGCATAAGGGAATCCCCTTTATTTTTGATGTAACATTTATGTAATCTACAGCTTCTTTAAAAATAAAAAACAAACATAACACAAAAATTAAATATAGAAAACCAATAAAATGTTGAATTAAATTATAAATTTTTAGACTAGGACCATAATATATTTCTTCAATGAAATATATGTAACTGATTATATAATCTGTTTTAATAGTGCTATATACTTATAAAATAAAGACTTTGGAGTTACCATCTGTAATAAAATTCTGATTAACTCCACATTGTATTCTTTTACATGTTGTCACTTTTTGTATATTTTTAAATGATTAGTTTTGCCCTGTCTCCTCCCTTAAAATTAACTAGACACATTTGACACTTATAAAATTCTTATAAAACATTAGTTTCAAATTTTTAAATTTTTAAAAATTTATGAAAAGTTTCTTGTAGAAAACAAGAAGGTACTTATCCAATAAATTCTTAGTAATATCTTTTTATGGAATAGATATTTTTATAAATATTGAGGTCAAAGTCTTCTGGGATCATTCATTTTTTTAAATAAAAGCTTCTAAACTGCTTGGGAAGCTTGATTAGAACTGTAGTTCTTTGCCTTTATTGTAGAAACTTTAGTTGGGAATGTGTCAGAAAATGGAGATTTCAAGATCTCAGGCCAAGTGGTTCTCCTTTAGTAGATCTGCGTTGGGAGCAAAAGTCAACATTGGAAATAGCCAAGTGTGGCTTCTGTAGGTGGTACACTAGCCATACTTTGATGGAATGCTCAGTCCCTTTTGTTTGTAAGCATCATCTCCAAATACATACTACTTTTAATTTTAGCATCCTCTCATTTCTAATAATAAAAATAATAATTTTGTTTTTAAGATTATTTACTACAAACAAGGCATTTGGTAAAGCCTACTTCCTCAAGTCTCAGAACAAACCTGACAAGTAGATACTAGTATGTTACTCCCTTTACAGAGACTGTCCTTGTTGAATGGAGGATTTCAACCTACTTATATTTGATACTCCACTTTTGTTTTTGGATATATGAATTACTTTCCTTTTTGGTATGTGTATGCATATGGTATAAATTGACCTTTTTTCTAGTCAAATCTTTTTTATATCTTTGCCAGAAATAACTGGTAAAAATAATTAAGATACTTTAAATAATTAGTTTAAAAATGCGATACATGCTCAATGCAATATCCAAGCTTCCAGAAACATAAAATGAATAGCAAACATTTCACAACACATTTGAATTCCAGCTCTAAATCCTACTCAAATATATTATTTAATTGCCTGAATTTTGAGAAAAAAATAAAATAGATGTTATGCATTCTCTTGTGTGACTATACCCTATTTACTTAATCAGTCTGTATTGATGGACATTTATGTTCGGTATGTTTTGTTTCCTAATAAAGACAATTTGACAGTGAAAACCCTTGTGCTCTTATCTGGTGCAGAATAAATTCTAGGCAGAAGAATTTCTTGCTCAAAGGGTCAAGCTATCATTGAAGTTGATAGACATCCCAAAATTAATCTTCAAAATCATAGCACCAATTAACACTTTGAAAAGAATATACAAGTTCCTCACACGCATGTCAATTTTGGTAATACCAAAATTGTTTTCATTCCAATTAATCTTAACAGTAAAATGGCCAGTCATTGTTGTTTTATTTAGGTAAAAATGCTTTTAAGATTTTTTCTACTTATTGCTAAGTTGCCTTCTGCAAGATTATACCAGTTCACACTCACATTAGCACCTCTATTTTCAAAACATTTTATCACCTACAAAGGTGACTCCATACCATTAAGCAGACACTCCGCTTTTCCCCTTCTCCAGCCCCTGGCAACTAAAAATCTGCTTTCTGTCTCTATGGAATTACTTATTCTGGACAGTTTATATAAATGGAATCATACAATATGTGGCCTTTAGTGTCTTGTTTATTTTACTTAGTTAGCTTCATGTATTTGCAATTCATCCACATTGTAACATCTATCAGCACCTCATTCCTCTTTAAGGCTGAATAATATTCCATTGTATGGATATACCACATTTTGTTTATCCACTCATCTTTTTTTTTTTTTTCGCATTCAACATTATTATTTTTAACATTTATTTTTGTTAGAGAAGTTGTGCGCTTACAAAACACTCATGCATGATAAGCGGAATTCCCATACATCAGTCCTCCACCATCACCTTACATTGTTGTGGAACATTTCTTATAGATTATGAAAAAAACATGATAACACTATTACCACTAACTATGGTCCATAGCTTACACTGGGTATCTTTTGATGGATATATGGGTTGTTTCTACCTTTCGGTTATTATACACAGTGCTGCTGTGAACATTCATGTACAAGTATTTGTTTGAGTCCCTGTTTCAGTTCTTTTGGCTAGATAGCTAGAAGTGGAATTGATGCGACATCTGGTAATTCTATATTTAACTTTTTGAGGAACCCCCACACTATTGTCCGTAGTGGCCATACAGTTTTACTTTCCTGTCAGCAATGCACCAGTATTCCCGTTTCACCATGTTCTTAAAACAAGCATTTTATTATGTGCATGGATTCTCTGAGTCAGGGATTCATACAGATCACAATGAGGGAAGCTTTTCTCTGCCTTGAGACAATGTCTGCGACCCGAGGTGAGAATATTCAAATGACTTCAGGCTGGAATCAAATGGAAGCGTGTTCACTCACAAATCTGGTAGTTGTGCTGTGATGACTTGAAGGCTTGGCTTCACTGGTACTTTCAGTCAGAACAACCATGTGGTTTGACCTCCTGACAGCATAGCACCTGAGCATCATATATGCTCCCTGTGTACGCAAGTGTTACTCTGCTCCCTCTGGAACCAGGACCAAGAATCCACACTGGAGTACTGCCTGCTCTGTATGGAGCCAGAAAGTGGGTAGAGGAAGACTAGCCAGTTTATCAGGAATGGGCCTTTTCTTGATTTAGTGCTTACCCTGTTATGTTAACCCTTTAAGTGTTTTTCTGGAGTTTTGAGAAAGATGTTTCTGCTGGTTCTTGCTGGTTGTTCAACATTCTGTGGGGACAGTTGAGCTCTGAAGTATCTCACACAACATCTTGATCAGGGCCTCCAACGTTTATTCATAAATATTTTTATTGCTTGGCATAAGAAAGGAAAAACATCATATTTAAAAGTAATTTGTAATACATATTATTATGTGAAGAACTAAATTGCATGTATGGTTATTTATTCTAAACATTTATAAATCAAAATTCCATCTTTGGGGAGTGGATGCAGCTCAAGCGGTTGAGTGCCTGCTTCCCATGTACAAGGTCCCAGGTTCAATCACGGGTAACTCTGAAAAACAAAAACAAAGTAACAAAAACCCAGTTCTTACTGAGGAGCAGATGTTACTCATGAGCACCTGCTTCCCATGTACAAGGTCCTGGGTTCAATCCCTAGTACCTCCTAAAAAATTTTATTTCTAATTAAAAAAACATACTGCACCTTTGCTTATTTTCCTTTGTTGACAATAATATATGTAATGCTCATTGTCTATTTTAGTCCTTTTATTAACCTCTAGAAATAGCCAACAAAATAAATAATGATTTGATTTGCCCAGTAGTACTTGTATATTTTAATCTACTTCTGACATCTTTCAGAAGATACCAGTGGCAAATAGGTCAAGAATAGCAGTATTAGTTAATGAAGCTATTTATGAATGGGAGGCTCTCATTCTGCTTAATTGGCATCACATTTAATACCTGATATGCAGTGACTTACATCTCTGGAAAATAACTTCCAGCAGGCTTGCTGGGTTCTGAGGGCTCCCCTGAAAACTCAAAGGGAAAAACTAACCTGTGGAAAGATCTACCATTTATACTTTACATTTTTCTGATAAGCACATTTATCTGCTCACATTTTAGCTAGATGTCTTGTCTTCTGTCAAGTGCAGGAGGACCCACTGAAAAACTTCTCCAGGTTGCACTGAAACAAAAAGTACAGCCCACGCTGTTAATATTATTAGTGTCTTGTAAATTTAAGCCACATTACTCAGGCAGAAATTCCAGCTGTTAAAACAGAAATAATAGAAACCCAGTGTAATATTGCCCAAAATTCTCAATAGGCTTAAACACCAACCTTACACATTGCTTGAACCATAAACATGATTGTTTTGGGGTCATTGACAATGTCATCATGGCTCAAGTTTTCTGGTTGGTTTGGTTACTGAATTCCACTTCATGGAAGAAATTTATATTATTCATTCTTTAGGATTTTATTGGATTCACTATATTAAACACTGTGTTTAAACCCACAGTGAGTTCTTAAAATAATGTAAGAAATTTATTCTTGAATTATAGTTGATTTTGAAATTAGCTTAATTTATGCAAATCAAAGTAAGAAAAGTTTAGAATCTCCTGCCTCCTTTCCATCATGAAATCAGTCCTATTCAGTCTAAGGTAAGTTTTCTTTTTTCTTCTTTTTAAAATCTTCAACATCTCAATTGTATAAGGTTGAAAGATATAGAGACCTGAGGAAATGAGATGAATTGAATCAATACATGTTTCTGTCATATGTAGTTTAGCAAGATAAATAGAAACTCTGTTCTAAAATCATGGAGCAAGATATCAATTAAATCATTAAAATCTACTGTCAAGTCAGTTATTTGATAAAAATTAAGAAGACCTCAGTCTTTACTGTCAATTCAGTATTGAAGTTTCATTACCTAATGATATCAAGAGAAGACTTTTAACTCATTTAAAAAATCAATCATGTGGTAAAAGGGAAGCTTTTGTAACAAATGATTGCACTGCCATATTATAAACTCACTGTATTTTCAAACTACATAGCATCATTAGCAAGGTCACTGAGGATAAAATAAATCATCTTTGTTGTTCTTTTTTTAGCTAATTTAAAAAAAACTTTAGATTACATAAATGTTAAATAAAAAATATAGGGGATTCCCATATGCCCCACTTCCTACCCCTCCTACACATTTTCCCACATTAACAACATCCTTCATTAGTGTCGCACATTTGTTACAATTGATGAACATGTATTGGAGCATTGCCATCAAGTGTGGATTATAGTTTACATTATAGTTTACACTCTGTCCTGCACAATTTTGTAAGTTATGACAAAATATATAAAGGTCTGTTTTTTTATTTTTAAATAACTGGCATGGCATGTTAAATACTAATATAGTAATTGTGACAAGAGTCCTTCATCAATTGTAAAATCAATATTTTTTTAATAAAAATTGTATCATCTTCATTGACTGGGGAAACTAAGAACATATCTGCTCTTCCTTTAGTTGTTAGCATTCTAATCAGTTTTACTAAAGCCTATGGCAATTGAAATAAATTAAAGAAACAGAATTATGATATTGCCATATAGGCAACCCCAAGAAAGCATGAACAGCATAGCGTAACAATTTAAACAAATTGCCAAGGTTTTAAATAAATATACCTATCTACACCATGTTTTGCGAGTTGTTTTGGATCTATCAAAAATATGCTAGGGTCACACAAGAAAGGAGATAAGAAAACAGTCTTTCTGGAAAGAAGTGTTTATTCGAACAAAATAAAGTTACTGAGCATTTATTATGTGTCAGACATTGTATTTCATAAAGGGAATTGAGAGATAAATGGCACATGGGTTGTTTCCTCATGGAAACCTTGAAAACCATTAGGGAAGAGAGACAAACAAGTAGACAATTGTAATCCAGAATGGTGAATCAGATAAAAGATGATAAAAAGTGTAAAAAAGGAGAAAGTAGACAAAGGGGTAAAATAATTATTCCTAAGTATGGTGAGGTTTGTGCTGAAATTATAGGGTTATGTGGGCATTAATAGCTTAAGCACACAGATGAGATTGAGGAAGAGATATACAGAAGTATGCAAGAAGTTCAGAAAGGTAAGTGTACAGGCTGTGAAAGCAGCATTTTATAAATATGGAATTACTTAAGTATAGAGTCCCTTATTTCAAATAATGATGGCTTTTGACTTTATTCTGGAGGCTATAGGATATCAGGGAAGGGTTTTATCTAGGGGAATCATAGGAAATTCCTCATTTCAGGAACGACTCTTTCTCAGCAGAATGAAGAATGAAGAGTAGATGGCTGGAGCTGGGGTGAATCCTCGGGAAGCTGGTGTTAAAATCAAGGGGATATCATGGTACTCATATGCTAGCAGGGATAAATAAGAAGTAAACAAAATAAATAAGAAATATTTCGTTAAAAAAATCAAGGTGATAAGTGATAAAAGAGACATGCCAAGAAGCAGGCCGCAGTGTAAGATATTGTGAAAGGAAAAGAAAATACGGAGAAAAATTATCTTTGGAGTATTGTTCTAAGAACAGCAGAAAGATAAGGCACAGTGCTTTGTTTTGTTTACAACGTTTCCAGTTCCTGGCTCAGGACCTGGCATACAGGAAATATCAGATAACTATTTTTATATAATTACACAAATAATGGAAATATTTTCTCCATCAAAAATGAGATGTGAGGTTGTCTGCTGAGTGCAATCAGAGAAGTATAGAGTACTTGAGTAAATAGCTACTTTAAGGACTTGTAAAAGGAACTGTCTAGGGAAACATATAAATTACTTGGCAATTTTGAGGACTGAGCCAAAGTCAGTGATTGCCATTAATGGTTTTCTCCAGCAGTTACCAGTAGCTTATGTTTAAGAATGGAAAAGGCTGACACATGGATGAAAGAATGATAGTAAAAGGAGTTGAGGACTAAAGAGAGAAGAAGGGAATGGACTGGTGTGTTTTGTGAAAAGAAGTTAAGGAATCTCAATATTGGAGGCATGTATGAAGTCAAATAACATTTATAGTCGCATGCATAATAATGGAGAAGAGCTGTAAGGGTGAAATGCTGCGGTGAGTCAACAGAACGTTCAAGCTTATTATCCCACAGTTGAGCAGTTACGCTGGATATGAGGTCCAAAGGCATTAGTGTATGGCTGATGAGCAGTGGCTCTTGAAGATTCTGGCAACTGAGGAGCTAAGACTCGTGATGTTAGATTATACAACAGCAAATGGACATGGAAGTCCATGGCATTATGAGTGGGTTTAGGATGCAGAACTCTGGGAAGCATTGATTGTGAGTATTGATGATATTGATTTAAGTGGATGACAGCAACAGAGATTTCTAAGAGAGTTCTCAGATGGAAGGGATGGATTTTTTTTTTTGCATATTGATTTTTTTTTTAGAGAAGTTGTAGATATACAGAAAAACCGTTCATAAAATACAAAGTTCCTATATACCAACTTATTATTGATACCTTCCATTAGTGATTATGTTATAATCATGAAAGAACACTTTTATAATTGTACTATTAACTATTATATATTCCATCATTTACAATGTATGCTTATACTGTATATTCATTCTTTAAATTAGTCTTTTAAAATATAAAAAACCCTAAATTTCTCCTATTAATCATATTCATATATATAGTTGAGTGCTGTTAATTACATTCGCAATGTTGTGCTACCATTACCACTATCCATCACCAAAAACTTTACCATCAACCTTACTAGAACTGTACGATTTAAGCATTAGGTCCTAATTCCCTACCCTCTCCTCAGACCCTGGTAACATATATTCTGGATTCTGACTCTCTGCATTTGCTTATTTTAATTATTTCAAACAATATTTGTCCTTTTTTTCACTTAACATGAGGTCTTCAAAGTTCATCCAAGTTGTCACATTTGTCAGAACTTCATTAGTTTTTATGGCTGAATAATATTCAATTTCATGCATATACCACATTTTATTTATCTATCCATTTGTTGATGGGCATTTGGCTTATTTCATTTTTGGACAAATTGTAAATTATGCCACTATGAACATTGTGTGTGTCCTGCTTTCAAATAATTTTGATATTTACCTAGAAGTGGGATTGCAGGTTCATATGGTAAATCTATACATAACTTTCTGAGGAATTGCTAGTCTTCCACAGCAACTGCCACCATTTTACATTCCCACCAGCAATGAATGTTGCTATTTCTCCACATCTTCTCAAACACTTGTATATTTCCATTTATTAAAGAATTGTTATTTTAGTGGGAGTGAAATGGAATCACATTCTGGTTTTGATTTGCATTACCTTAATAGCTAATGAGTTTGAGGATCTTTACGTGTGCCTTTTGGTCATTTATATATCTTCTTTGGAGAAACGTCTATTTAAGTATTTTGCCCATTTTTAAATGGGTTGTCTTTATAGGATTATAGGATTTTATATCTTCTCAATGTATATATATCCAAATTCTTATTGGTTATGTAATATCCAAATATTTTCTCCCATTGAGTAAGTTTTCTTTTTTTCTTTCATGATAAGGTCCTTTGATGCAGAAAAGTTTTTAATTTTCCTTTTTTTTTTTTTTTTGGATTAGCTGTAACCCAGCTGTTTTATTTTTTTGTTGTTTTTTTTAACAGGTTTATTTTGGTGTTTTTTTTTACACTTTTTAAATTAAAGTTAATAGATCACAAAGAATGTTACATTAAAAAACGTAAAAAAAAAATAAGAGGCTCCCATATACCCCACTCCCCACCTCCACCCCATCATTTTTGTAAATTGTATTTTTTTGAAGATATATACATCACCAAAAAAAAAGTTACATTAAAAAATATAAGAGGTTCCCATATACCCCCCACTCCTCCCACACCAACAACCTCCTCCATCATTGTGGCACACTCATCGCACTCAGTGAACACATTTTGGAGCACTGCTGCACCACATAGATAATAGTTTACCCTGTAGTTCATACTCTCCCCCAGTACATTCAGTAGGTTAAAGCAGGATATATAAAGTCCAGCATCTGACCCTGCAATCATTTAGGACAACTCAAAGTCCCAAAAATGCCCCCACATCACATTTCTTCTTCCTTCTCCCTGCCCTCAGCAACTATTGTGGTCACTTTCTCCACCTCAATGTTACAATTTCTTCTATTACTAGTCACAATAGTTTTGTAGTAGAATATCAGTAAGTCCACTCTAATCCATATTTTATTCCTACATTCTGTGGGCCCTGGGATGGTGATGTCTACTCCACCTCTGGATCAAGAGGGGGCTTAGATTCCACATGAATGATGGATGCAATTCCTCTGCTTGCAGTTGTTGGTACTCTTGATTCCCTGCTGTGGTGGTTGACCATCTTCACCTCCCTGTTAGCTGACCTGGGTAAGTCCAATGAACCAGAGAGTAGGAATTGCAACTCTGCTGAGGCTCACGGCCCAGCTGGCACATGGGCAGTTCAGAGATTCAAGTCCCCTGAGTATGCACCATCCCTAGCACCAACCACAGGTTCAGTAAAAGTGACAAGAGGCATGTGTGGGAAGGTCGCATCACACTCAGGAGCACAAATTCCAAAGTAGGGCCCTCTGGCATGGCACAGAACTCCAAATCCATCTGCCATGACCATATACCTTGTGGATATCCATAGCCTTCAGGGGAACAGCACCTAGGGTTGTATCTACTTTGGCTCTCTCTGGGGTCGTGCTGAGGTGTGCGTAAGCTTGACCGCTCTGATGGCATCCCGACTCTTTTTGGAAGACTCTTAGCCATATAAACTCATTTGTCTTTGCCATTTCCCCCTTTTATTCAAGGTCAAAAAGAAGGGATGCATTTTTGAAAGAATGGTTAATAGCCTAGTGGTTTAGAATATGCATTGGAAGGCCCAACAAATATTGGTACTATCTCCCAGAATAATGTAGGAGAAAAGAAAACCACCATTTGAAAGAACTTGTACAAGAAATACGATCTCTTTGGGAATTATATTCATTTTCTGTGGAAGCTGAAATACATTACTACAAACTTAGTGTCTTAAAACAATATTCATTTGTTATCTCATGGTTCTATAGTTCAGAAGTCAGCAATGAGTCCCACTGGGCTAAAATCAAGGTGTCAGCAGGGCTAGGTTACTTCTGGAGGCTCTGAGGGAAGAACCTATTTTCTTCCTTCTAGAGGCCACCACATTCCTTGGCTCATAAGCCCATTCTTCTATCTTTAAATCTACCAGAGGCGGCGTGAGTCTTTCGCACACTGCAGCACTCTAGTTTTCTGCTTTTGTCATCACATCTTCTCTGAATCTTTTAAAAATCCTTGTGGTTATATAATGATAACCCAGGATAATCTCCCCATTTCCAGGTCCTTAACTTAATCATATCTATAGAATACCTTTTACTGTGTGATGACATATTCACAAGTTCAGGGGATTAAGATGTGGACATCTCTGAGGGACCTTTTTTCTGCCTTCTGTAGGAACTATGAATCTCAGTACATGCTGCAAATTGAGTTTGATTACAGGGATTTGTTAACCATGATTAAGGATTTAGAAGGTGTGGTGCAAAGTTTTGAACGGAGTAATAAAATTGGTTCAGAATGTGGTTGTATTATTCATATTATCTCTCATAGAAATTACCTTTCCGAACTTGTTCGTGTTTCCTGATTTTATTCAGTGTAAATCTTATTGTTGTTATCAACAAAGATTGATGGGTCAAAAACAGCATTCTTGAATATGTTCATAAAATAAGCAAACCACTTCTAGGTTTGGTCAGCTTTAACCATTGGCAGATTTTTTTTTTTTTTTACAATGTCATAAAGCATTGATTAAGAAAGTGAATGATAGTTTCATGTTCTTACCTATTCTGACACTAAATTATTTTGTTTAACAGTTATAAGGTATCATATAAGTATGTTTTAAGGTTATGAGTTTGTATAATGTACTTAGATGAGATTTATTGTGAGCACTCATTCATTTGTCACAGGTAACTGAATAGATGTGATAAAACTATACCTTGTATCAGCAAATGAAGCTGGGCTCAAAATAACTTGAGGTAAAGATCATAGCCATACTTAGAAGTCACAATATTAAAAATGTTAGCCTTTTACTAGGTTTTACTATCAAATGCTATTTTAATAATAACATCATAATAGCCATTGTTATAAAAACTGGAAAATCTCATTTGACTTAGCAATTCAAAAACAAAGAATCAATGTTACAAGCATACCATGATTCAAATAAAAAATATTGACCATATCTATATTACACTACTGTGAAAAAGGTGACATGTTTTGATGAATAAAAATAAATGTGGAGACTTCCATGCTATGAAACAACTTCCCAATTAGAAATTAAACTGTTCACTAGCTAACCTGTGAAGTCTGGGGACATGGCCAAAAAAGACCTGTGAAAAGTGATGATAGGGAAATTATAGAACTTTCAGGTGTTCAAAGTAACTAGTCATTATTTTTCTATAAATATTATGATGTTTAAAATACTCATTAGAATTTACTTGCTCAAATTTAAGAAGTACCCCATTCTATAATTTAATTTGACACTGTCTGCCATTTTGTGCATTATTTGACTAGGGAAGTATTAGTAACCAAGTGTTACCATGTATAGATGAAAGGAATATATCCACTAAAGATTTCTTTTCTTTGCATGTAAAGAGACTGTTATTTTTCTAAAGCAAATTTACTGCAATATATTATCTTTTTCAAAATCAATAGTGAACCAAAAAATCAGAAACTTCAGAACATATGCATTTTTAAAATGAATATGATTGACTATAAATCCTTTAAGCTTTAAAAATACAGATTTTTAGCAATAATGGAAAAAGCAGACAGAAAAGTTTCATTTCCCTTGTTCATCATTTTAAAATGTCCACTTGTTGACATAGGTTTAGTCATTAATCAAGTCGATGAGAGACAGGTATTTGAACTGTCTTGGAGAAAGAGAGAAGAGTTCAGTCAAGGTGCATCTGAGTTTGGACCTGAGGTATAGCTCCTTGATGAGGAGTCTAAAAGTCAAATTAGAATTTTCTTAAAAGAATATGTCATCTCACGTACTTATACAGATTTTCATTTTGCACAGAAGAATCGTGCCTCATATGTAACTAAAAATTCCAGGATGATTCCAAGGTTCATTTACTTGTTCTGAAAATGTTAGCGTTATAGGTTTCTTGGTGAATAGTTTCCTGTTGACTCAATCAACTTTTTTGGAAATGAACCCACTGATAAGTCAGATACTTGATACCTCAGACACATACTGAAATTCACATATCAACAGTGTTTCAGAAGCCTTGATTCTGACCTGTTCATACTTATGAAAACCTATGACTTTTATAAGAAATTGCATCTTCATTGCCTTCACCCAACTGTAGTTCTTCAGTTTGCATTTTCTGTTTCACCCACTTGACAGCTTAAATTTAAATGAATGTATTGTACTTTGAATAAGTAAACAATACGTTGTTTTTTTCCTGTGGTTTCAATTTTAATGTTTAAGATGTCTAATTATACCTGTTACCTTAAAAACCTCATCAGTTACTAGAGGTCAAAAGTTGAGTATGGTAAGATTTTTAAGTTATAGAAATCCTTGATTTAAGAAAGCAGCTTAGCATATGCCTTCATAAGTTTTCTGTTATCCAGATATTGACTGCATTAGAATAAATATAACGTTTATTCTTACCTGTTTTTCCCAAATATTCTATAAACTGGGAGTGAATAAAGGCATAAGTACTACATTTATAAATTTGATTACTACTTTTTCCGTATAATGCTATGACTCTCCTTTGCAAATTAAAGTGAAATTCCTTCAGCATAAATGTAGGCTGGGCAACCAATAATTCTTTCTGACTGGAACATACCTTTTCTCATGTCACTGCAAATATCACCTATGGGAAATTAACACAAAAATCTCTCAAATTTTTTATTGGTATTCATGCCTTCTACTAATTAGTGTGCAGTGTCTAAATAGATACAATTTTTGGACTTGAAAGTGTCAGTTTAGCCACACCTCTGGGTCAGGAGGTCACATTTGTTTCTATAGACTATGTTTCAATTCTAAGAGTAAGGGCCAGCTGAATGCTGCATTTACCAAAAGGCTTTGAAACAGCAGTGTCAGAATGGTGACTTTAGGATATCATAAAAGAAAGAGGAAAGGGTATCAAACAAGAGTCGCAAGACAATGATAGAGAATGGATTACTGAGGTTGTCTGAACAGGCAAGATCAAATTCGAGAGAATTGTCTTGCAGCTCACAAAGGTTATTCAGAACTTTAGAATTATTTATAGGTTCATGATTCATAGATGGGCAGGGCTGCTCATATCAGTGATACTCTATTGCAAAGTAGTTTTTTCTACAAGTTTTTCAATACTGACTTTTATGATCATTTTTCCTAACTACTTTGTTTTGCTCAAACCATTTTTAAAACACACTTAATGAGATGACTTGTAAAAATATCTATTAATGAAAAATTCTCAAATTTGGGAACATTTATGTGCTTGAAATAAGACCAATAAAGTAGTAGTTTTTTCCATGGAAATGTTTATTTTCATATCTTATTTGCTGAAGCCAGAATTTAAAAACTGAACTATTGCTGATAACATGGCATTTATTTAGACATACATATTGCAGTAATTATTTATGCAGTAAGTCATTCTCTAAATTATTAAGTAGTGGTGTTTATGCAAAGAATATGTGATGAAGATAAAATTGGTTGAAAATAAAATTTCCAAATTATTAATAGTAAATATAATCATTATTCTTTTACAAACTATAAAAAAATCAGTAGTGTCCTTTCTGGAGTAAAAGCCCACTTTTATCATTGACTCTCCTTTTGTAGTAAGTTCCTTGAGGGAGTTTCATTTCCTTTGGAGTATTTAACTGACACATCTCACAATAATAGTATCTGATCAACTGGTAAATACTGTTGATTTATTTTTTTTTTCATTTCCTCACCTGTGTACTTTCTAGGAGGAGTGAAAGAACACATATTGATCTGCAAAACTGATATGCTTATTTATAAAATCCAATTTATTCCTTAATAACTTGATCTTACTCACTGGTGTCCTGTTTACAATCCATGTTTTGCAACTTATTAGGGTTTATGAGGTATTTTCTGAGCCATTAAGTTCTTATTAAAGATGGTAAGCCCCTAATGCCTTTTCTGGTTTCTTTCAAGGATCCTCAGTTTCACCTGGAATCACACAGAACTGAGAGAGGAAGAGGAAGATGTCCTTTTGACCCCACGTCCTCCTTCATCTCCACTTTAATTGGTAATTATCATTGCTGCAATCATCAGGTTGCACCATATTGTTTTTGAAACTTATTTTTCAATGTCAGTTATGTTCTTTCATAATTTCTTTATATACTTTGCCTTGTTGTATCTACTTATTGCTGCTGGGGGCAATGATATTTAATTTCAAGCCATGCTTATTTTTGCCTATTTGACTCTAAAATAAGTGCAAATACTATGAAGTATGTATCTCATTCTCGAAAGACAAATAGGCTCTTAATATCTGATATAACACATTTTACATTGCTCAATTTACTATCCACAAAATGCAATTATTCAAATACATCCAAAGAATTTAGATGAAGAAATTGAACTATTTTAACATATGTTAATTCATTTTCTTTGAGTCATTCTACAACTTTAGGGGAACTTAAAAATTCTCTTCTTTGGTACCTTTCACTGTGCCACTAGGTTTAGAAAAATGTTGACTCAACCAAAAACTTCAGTGTCATTAATTTTTGAGAAATTTTAAAGGATATCATCTAAATTCCTCTTAAAGTGGGGTATTAGTGGTACGGGTTGACTACTGTCACCTTTGGAATGATGGCTAACCATGTCTGATCCAGATTTTCAGATTGATTCAATTTGACTGAATGAGGTACCTGAGAAATAGCAAAGTACCCTTTGCTTCTATTTTATACTATATGGGGCTGAAATAGCACACTTGTCAAAGTTCTCTAGCACTGTGATGGTACAAACAGATGGATGAATTCCCAAGTAAAGAATGGAAGAGAGCAATCCCTGACACCTAACCTAGGTGCTAATAGGAATGATTGTGTTTTTTCAGTTCTCAAATGTTCTGATGTAGGTATGGAGCAGATGTACAAGATTCTATTATTACATTTGTAACTTCTAGAGTTATATGTTAATATTAGATCTACACATTTGTGGAAAATAAGAAAGTATAAAAATAAAATGTAGAGACTTCATATTCTAAATAAAAAGTAAAGGGAAGCAGACTTGGTCCAGTGGTTAGGGCATCTGTCTACCACATGGGAGGTCTGCAGTTCAAACCCCGGGCCTCCTTGACCCATGTGGAGCTGGCCCATACGCAGTGCTGATGTGCACAAGGAGTGCCGTGCCAATGCAAGGGTGTCCCCCGCGTAGGGGACCCCCACATACAAGGAGTACTCCCTGTAAGGAAAGCGGCCCAGTGCAAAAGAAAGTGCAGCCTGCCTAAGAATGGCACCGCCCACATGGAGAGCTGACACAACAAGATGATGCAACAAAAAGAAACACAGATACCCGTGCTGCTGACAACAACAGAAGCCGACAAAGAAGACACAGCAAATAGACACAGAGAACAGACAACCAGGGTGGGGAGAAAAGGGAGATAGATAAATAAATAAATAAATCTTTTTAAATAAATTAATAAAAAGTTAAAGCTTAAAACTCCCCAAAGATGATTAATCAAAATATGTTATACTCGATTGTGAGTCGCTACCAAAGTTACTATGCATTCTTGAGAACATAGGTCCCTGAACTTACTCCAGACAGTTGATTTTGAGTCTTGCATCCCATTCCCTACATTCCATCATACCAATCTTAAAACTCAGGGACCTGAAAAGGAGTTTCTTCTGTTCTTTCTTTTTTTAATTTATAAAGGAAAACATCTTTTTTCTTTATAAAATTAAATTTACTTCAGCTTAACAATTTGAAAGGACTATATAGTGGAAATTTCTCATAATAATTTCTTCAGAGATTTAAATAAAAACATTAACTTAAACAATTTTACTTGCTCTATCAAACCAAATGTGTCTATACATATTATATGTAAGTGTTTCTCTCTCTCTCTCTTTTCTCTCTCTCTGTATGCCTAAGAACAGAAAATGTAGAAAGGAGACTTTAAACATAGAAATAGGCTTTTGTAAGTCAATTTAGATTAAGTAGGAATCAAAACCTTAGGAACGGCAGATCCATAAATACCAGGAATTCCCAAGAATTTAGCTGCCTATGAACTAAACTATGAATGTTTAGTAGACATAATATTTTCTAAAGTTTTTATTGATTTTTCTAAATTCACAGATTTAAGATTTGAATATGTTTGGAGGAAAGAGACTTACCAACTTTCTTTCACCATATAGTGCTTAGCACAATGTCTTACACATACTAGGCCTTCAATAAATATTGACTGAACATAATACTCACTTAGGGGGAAGCAGACCTGGCCCAATGGATAGGACATCTGCCTAACACATGGGAGGTCCGCGGTTCAAACCCTGGGCCTCCTTGACCTATGTGGGGCTGGCCCATGCACAGTGCTGATGTGCACAAGGGGTGCCGTGCCAGCAGGTTGCCCCCGTATAGGGGAGCCCTACGTGCAAGGAGTGCGCCCCATAAGGAGAGCTAACCAGTGTGAAAGCACAGCCTGCCCAAGAGTGGTGCTGCATACATGGAGAGCTGACATGCAAGATGATGCAACAAAAAGAAACACAGATTCCTGGTGCCACTGATAAGGATAGAAGCGTCACAGAAGAACACACAGCGAATGGACACAGAGAGCAGACAACTGGTGGGGGGGGGCGGAGGGGAAAAGGGGAGAGAAATAAATTTAAAAAAAAAAAACTCACTTAGGTTCCTGGGCAAACAAGAAATAAATTTGGAATATTATTCATAAGAATAATATAAAGAGTATTAAAAGTTGAGAATTGCACAATATATACATGGCTTCCGTAGTGAAATCCCAAGAAGATTCAAAACAAGACCAATAATTTAAACATTTCATTTAAATAGTTAAAAATTATAGCTTTGGCCACCCTGCCACTCACCACTCAGCTCCCTGAAGCTTGTTTATGCATGAAGCCAGGAATTTAAGACTGAAAATTTTAAGAGGGGAAATATTACTGGAGGGAGATTTCCAAGTGAGTTTCATTGAACTTCCAAATCGAATTACAGTATGCGGAAATGTGAAGTGCTTGCCATCTGGGTGGCTGTTTCACTTATTTAGAAAAGAAATCAAATCAGAAGAGCCCTCCAAGCCAAACAAAAGAGTTATAGAATAGTCCCTCCGAAGAGAAGAAATAAAAATATAATTCTTCACATTTATCCACTTACTTTCATCCCAAAGTACCTTTGAGAGATCATTCACTCACTGTGGAAATGCAGCAGCCACTGGGACCGAAACCTGATAACCTCCATGAGCCAGCAACTCTTTAAAAGAGGGGAAGTAAGAATAATTCACTCCATTGAAAAAGCAGCAGGAATGTGTGCTGGAAAAATGGAGCTACCTGAGTTGGAATTTGGCAAGCTCAGTGCAGCATATACTGTCAGGGAAAGAATGCATTAATGTGATATTTTATGAACACACATGTTCTCTACTGATGGGTTAGGACAAGACTCCAACAAAAGAGATGGCCATCCTTAGAATATTGCCCCTCCTTTGTTTCTTTGTTGACTATAGATGGCATACTTAATGTTCAATGCCTATTTCTATAAAGATGTATTTTACTGATTTTAGAAAAACAGGTGGCTATATTCGTAAAATTGTAAGGCCTCACAGGGGAAAATGTGCTCACAAATCAAAGAAATTTCTTATATAATAATTTCTTAACTTCAGATACAATAGCAATTTCAGTTGACTTAAATTCAGTTAGGATTACAGGGAGTAAAAGCTACTTAAAAAATTGAGTAATGACTATTTGCTAGGTGAAAGGCAAGCTAATGAGCATTATATTAAATTTATAATCTAACTTAGAATGAAATAATAACTTGTAACAATCCTTTTGAAAAAGAATTTAAGCAAAACAAGTTCCTTACTGATATTTTATTTGTATCTTTAGAAATCAATAAAAATGAAACCATATATTAATTAAGCCTGCTTATCAACTGTCACTTCATATTAACATAATTTATCTTGGGGTATAAGTTATTACATCAGGTACACTATTTCTGTATGTTTAGCCAAGTTTATTTCCAGTGTGATTGCTAATACTGTATTCAGGGTAGTCTTAAGTAAGCATTGAAGTAATACAAGAATTATAACCTGATTTTAAAACCAAGTTAGGAGAAAACAATATGGAAGTTTTTCAGTAAAATGAATTACTGCATTATTTACTTACGCCTTTCAAGTCATCTACAGATACCTAGTATTTATCTTGTCACTAAATTATTAGTTTGGTGACTTGTTAAATCAGAACCCAGGAGTTTTTTAAATATCATTTCTCCAGGCAAAGAATATACTACCTGATGTTTTTTCATCTGGTATGTTTGATGTGTCATTGCTATTATCTCCTTATTAAGTTGATAATGTTTTCAGTAACTTCAGGTAAAAGCCAAAGTTACTTGTCAAAAACAGTTTCTTACTTATACTTGTTGTCTCAATTATATTATGTTATTTTACATTTCTTTCTGCCCCATAGTTGTATTTCTAGTTCCAGCTGTAATTTAATACCTACTTGAAATGCCTAAGGTATGCTAAGGGGCTTGAGGGGGAAATTGCTCTGATTTGTCATGAACATTTTGACACTTTGCTTTGAAAGTGTTAACTTTGTTGTAGGAATATTTTAGAGTATTTTTTTAAGTTAAAGACTTCTAAATTTTATTTCAATAAATAACCACTAATAAGATATTCTACAGTCACTGGAATTTTCTTCCTCTACTTATTTGTCTTGTGTTACTTTCTTTAGCAACTAGAATTATGAAGTTTACAACTACAGAAAATTTCTTCCTGTACTATTTATCCTAATAGTGAGATTTTTGTGAACATATATATCATTGCAAATTCTGTGAATTAAAGGTAAATGTTGGTTGAATGAAAGGGAGTTGGATTACATGTGGGGAAATTTTAACTAATTATTTAAAGTTCTTAATAACATTAAACTTTTTTTATAAACTTTTTTCATTTTAATTAACTGTATTTATAGTCAGAATTATGAAAGTATATACCTGGCAAAAAGTAAGATATAATAAACAGAAAAATAAATGAAAATTTTCTACATAAAGTTAAAATATATGCCAAATGAATGTGCTGGCTTGTTTCTTGAATTCATCCCAACTATATAGAAACTTATACTTAAATTTGTTCCCTTAATATGTTCCTGGCCTAAAGAATATCTATAATTTCTTATCCAACTCTGTTGCTCTCTAACATTTGGCAGAATTCCCATTATCCACATGCTCACTGTAGCTTCTGTCCATAGCTATTAGTCCCTGAGATGCTATTTGAATACTGTGCTTATGATTTCCACAAAATAAAATTTTTAAAATTTTCAAAAAAAGAAAAGGGGGAAAAGTCCTAGTCTTTAATTGCCCATAGACTTTCCCTTAAGAAACTGGTTTAATCATGGCAATATCAGTGTCACTGGTTTGCTACCAAGAAATCTCAGAGTACACCAGTGGGTGCCAGCAAATGCAAATGAACAGGTTTAAAATACATTTTTCTTCTTTCATGCCTCAGAAATCATCTTAACGTTGACAGTTAATGGTAGCCATCTGTCAAAGCAAAAACAAATAAACCCAAATACTCAAACAACTAAACACCTGAAAAAGCTACACTTTCTTCCCAGTTTCTTTTAGTACCCTAAGCATAGTATGAGTGTGAACTGGGATGTTGGAATTTAGGGACCATTCTTACCCATTTTCAAGCTCCCTAGGGCTTTTCATTTCTCTTTATATATATATATATAGACATTGTGCAAAGTAGTTCATGCAATATAAAGTAATTTTCCAACAAAATTATGTAATTCAGTTATAAAGTGAGGCAGTTAAATGATTCTTTAGCCATCTATTGTTCCATGAGGTGAATATGTTTCATATTATTTAGATAATATGAATATTCGCAACTCAAATCTTTGAAGAAATGCTTGAGTGAGACTTAAGTTAAGAAGGCCATGGAAAACTACTGTGAATTTTCCTCCCTGAACAATTAAAATCTTCATGTTCAATATGGTGACAGAAAGCTCAAATAGAGTTAATTAACAAAGCTCTTGATAAGCTCCTTGATAAAATACTAAGGCAATGCAAAATGCTTATTTGAAATTCAATTAGAGTTTGCATTGTAAAAAAATTAAAATATTTTAATTACACATTTAAATTAGAATTATTTATAATGGATTTCTTTTTATATATCCTATAACTTGTAAATTGTATGCTCTGAATAGGAACATATACACACATACAACATAAAATTAGGAAAGGTCCACCAAGAATATTTTTTCAGTTTACTATTATTTCTATAGCATTTCTTCCAGGGAAACATTGAAAATATGAACTATTATTAATTATATTAATACTAATTAATAAGTGACCATGTTTTTTATTATATAGATTAAAATACATTGGTAATATTGAACCATTTGATGCTATAATTTATGTCTTTGTTGTTTTCAAATAATCTTCAGAAGTCAGCATTTGTCATATCTCATCATCTTTTACATAATTCAGCTAATATGTCTTGAACAAAACCAATATTTAATACTTAAAGTACAAAACTAGTTGCTAGAATTGCAGGTTTTTGCATATGTAAATAAAAAATAAGTCAAAAAGAAAAATATTAGGCTATGAGTTATTTTGAAGGTAAGTGTAGATTAATACAAACATGAATTAAAATGTGAAATGGTTAGTCAGGTATCCAGATAAGAGAAATTCTGTTACCTAGACTTTTTTTCATTTAGGCAGTTAGTTTAGTGTCGGCATAGTCTTCCAATTGCTGTGCATTGTCCTTGGGGCTGGAACTATTGGGAACGAATACTAGAAGTGGATCTTTGAGTTGATGAATAAAATGATTAAATAACATAAGCTCCTCAAGAAGCAAAAGTTTCAAAATTTTCTATCGTTCATATTAATCCTAAGAACTTTTTCCTTCTTTAAGCATTTTCCTCCTGAAGCAATTTTGAAAAGTTAGAATCTAACCCTGCATGTTTTTTCCTTGCATTTCATAGCTTTTTTACCTCTGAAAGGAGCTTTGGATGAATTAGCTTATTTCTTCGTCATACCATTCATTCATGAATATCTTCTGTATATCAGATTCTGTGCTAGATATAGGAAAAAGAATATATGACTCATCTAGAAGCTTACAGTGAGGCATAATGTAAACACATAAGGAGTCAATTAAAATAATATAGATGAGCACTATGAAAAACTGAGGCAAAAGAAGCCATGATGGTACTAGGAACAAAAGCTAACCAAAGTTTGTTCTGGGAAGGCTTCATGGAAAAGTGGGCATTGTTTGGGTTAATGAAAGCTGAGATAGGAAGGGAGGTAAAGAATTCTAGTCAAAAGGGCAGCAGTGAACAGAAAAGACTGGCAGATTAAAGAAATCACATGTAGGTCTGTCTGTTCCTACAGATATCCAGCAGACTTTGAGCTAGGGATTCAGTTTGCCAGATTCCCAATTCAAAGCTATTTCTGGTATTCTTTTATAGGTGTGTAGAGACTATTGTTGAGCAAGACAGTGAGTTACATTCACCTGTCAAAATTCTCTGCAAATGGGTTTTCTTTTAATTAAAACCACACTTGACCACTTAAATTATAAGGAACATCAATTACCACCAGACACCATTTATATAACAATGAAAAAATATATATGGCATAAAAATCTAGTAGGTTCTCTGTATTCACAATGGCAAAATAGATTAGGTACCAGTTAAACTTATGGCTAAGATAATGTATTAATATCAGGTCCCTATAGGTTTAGAAATCTAAGTTCGGTTAATTTTATTCTTATTATTGAAACCCTAAAATGTATTTAATTGTATAAATTGTCCATACATGAATTTTTTTCTTTTATAATCCACAAAAATATGATTTACACAGATGTTATTTTTGCACTCTGTAAAATACCAAACTAGTGATTCTCTAACTATAGCAATCGTTATAATTTTACAAGTTATCTTCATTTAGAAACCTTGTATTTACTGTAAATTGTATACATTATTCTAATGATGTTTAGCATATTTCCTCATTTAATTACTATCAGGTAATATTTGTGCCTCAGGCATTATACTCTAATGTAATTTTCTTTCATGTGTTAACTTTCCTATTTTTCTTAGGAAGGTATTTGGTCAACCATCCTGATTATCTATAACAGTGAACTTATTTTTTGTTCTTCACACTGATGATAAGATATAAAAGGTGAATCTTTCCCTTCTGAAGGAAATCTAATGTTTCCCAGAAACACATTTGGTTCAGTTTACATAGCTTTAGATTTTAACACCTGTCTAGATTCTTTGAAGTTTAAGTCATACAGTTCATATGATGTTATTTGAATTGTTCACAAACTATTTTCTTTTATCAGTGTACAAAAAAGGGAAATTGTATAAAATTGGTAATATATCACATTTTCCTTTGTGAAGTTAGCCTGCCCTGGATTTATTATTTGATATCATAGGGTTGCCATCTAGTGGTTACAAGAATTACTTGCTTGTCAATTTTGTAGAGTTGAGGAAAACAAATGGAACTTCAAAATAGCGTTCAAATGAAGGTAAGTAGAGAGAATTTGATGGAATTCATGCAAAGGCCATATTTTTCTCACAATAAAACTATTTTCAGATAGCAAAGTTCTAAAATAGTTTAATAAATTAAGTTAAATTAAATATTAAAAATTTAAGAAATAGAAAAATGTTACAGTTTTTAAAACTCTACTCTTTGCACCAATTATGCATTAAATATTCAGCCCAGGCCACATTAGATTAGAAAAATAAGTTTTGTTCAGAATGGTTTTCCACAATGGCCTTTATACTTTAGATTGGAAATATAATTAAACTAATAATTTCAAAAATATTTCAAGAAAACCCTCATTCTGGTGTTTCAATATTAATGAACTCTTTTTAAGAGTCAACTCAGCCCTTTTTGCTTTAGAAGCTGATGATTCTCAAACCATTTTCATGATTTTGGCATTACCCTCTTTTATCCATACTTTAGTAGCACAGACTAAATCCCCTGTCTCAGAATACCCTTTCTTCATAAATAGATATAAAATCTCTGGTGAAGAGAGCACTAATTGACTTTGATATAAATTAAGTTGTTTTTTCCCATTCTACTACCAAAGACCATGATATACTTAAAGAAGTGTTCTGAGAAAAAATTTTTATAGCAAATTATAAGTTTTAAGGCCAGATACAAAGCATCTTTCTTTTCTGTCATTTTCTGTATTAGCACACATCTCATTGAACATAAGTTGATATATATAGGGGAAATTCAACAAATACGTACTTTTTTAACTGATTCTCTTGAGAATTTTCAAATATGAAACAAGTAAAAGAGAAGTAAAATGAACATCTATATACCATTTACGTAGATTCACCATTTGTTAATTTTCTGTCTCATTTTCTCCCTCTCCCTCTCCCTTTCCCTTTTTCTCCCCCTCCCTCACTAACCCTCTTTCTCTCTCCACATCCAAACACATACCCACAGGTGCATACACACACATTTTCTTTTCCTTGACAATTAGAAAGTAAGTTGTAGACATCATGCCCTAAGTACCAATAACTTCAGCATGTATTCTCCTAAGAACTAAGACAATCTTCTATGTAATAATAATAAGAAATTTTGATATGGTAGAAAAGCAAATTAGGATGCTCACACATACATATTCTTTCCCTGAAATTAGTTTTTTGTATTTTCTCTTTTATTGTTGTGGTTTTTAAGTAGAGAAATTATATAAAAATAACCTTATTTCACCTTTTTTTTTTTTTTTGGTAAAGATTACCTTTACAATGGCTACAATTTCTAGCAAAATAAAAATACCTCTTTAATAGACATATATGACTATTAGCTAATTAAATATTTAATTATCAAAAGTGTGTTCTGGGAAGCAGACTTGGCCCAGTGGTTAGGGCGTCCGTCTGCCACATGGGAGGTCCGCAGTTCTAACCCGGGCCTCCTTGACCCGTGTGGAGCTGGCCCATGTGCAGTGACAGTGCTGATGCACACAAGGAGTGCCATGCCATGCAGGGGTGTCCCCCACATAGGGGAGCCCCACGCGCAAGGAGTGAGCCCGTAAGGAGAGCCACCCAGCGCAAAAGAAAATGCAGCCTGCCCAGAAATGACGCCACACACACACAGAGCTAACACAGCAAGATGACACAACAAAAAGAAACACATTCCTGTGCCACTGACAACAACAGAAGCAGACAAAGAAGAACATGCAGCAAATAGACACAGAGAACAGACAACTGGGGTGGGGGGGGCAGAAGGGGAGAGAAATAAATAAATAAATCTTAAAAAAAAAAAAGTGTGTTCCATGGTTTCAAACAAGGGAGATATACTTCTTACCCCGTCATATGTTAGCAACTTCAATCAGAGAAGAATCAAGAATCATTTACATTAGGGATTAGAGTGAGACTGGAAATATAAATGGAAATGAAACACTCGATTTTTTTTTCTCTGCTGAGAATGTTGTATACATAAACGCCCTCATATAATATATAGGTTAGATATTATTTTTCTTTCTTTGCAAGAAATCTGGATTTTATTTATTTGTACCCTAGGTAGTTTTAAGCATTCATAGTGAACTCTGTGAACAGAAATAATATATATATTTAGGATAATATGATTTTAAAACATAAATAATTATTTATAAGCATAATGTATCTAAAATGTATTTTTATTTAACATTTGAGTTCAATTTATATGTCTATTTTAAAATGGGATAAAACAAAACAATAATCACTTTAAGAATTTATGTTCAGTTACCTCAGATCAAATGTAACTAAACTCCCTTATAAATTATTTTACTTACTGCTCTGTTCATTACTTCTCAGAAATTAAACTCTACTAATATATTCTATTGAAGTTTTTAAAAGTGTTAAAAGCTTGCCCTTAGGAAAATATTTTACTCAATTAAAAATTCTAATAAATACAATTTATATAGGAATCTCAGGTTCTGCTGAATTCTATTTATATTTTGGTCAAATTTTTATACCTAAAACTTTAATAATTCTAACCCTGAAAGTGATTTCACTATTAGCACAATTAATCTGAAAACAAAAATTAATTAGGTGAGTTACTTGGAAATACAACTAATTAATTGAATGCACAATCAATTTTTTTTTAAAGATTTATTTATTTCTCTCCCCCTCCCCCCTACCCCGGTTGCCCGCTGTCTGTGTCTTATCCGCTGCCCCGTCTTGTCTGCTCCTGTTGCTGTCAGCAGCACGGGACTCCATGTTTTTTCTCTTTGTTGCATCATCTTGTGTCAGCTCTCCGTGTGTGCAGCACCATTCTTGGGCAGGCTACACCTTCCTCCACGCTGGGCGGCTCTCCCCACAGGGCGCACTCCCCACGCGTGGGGCTTCCCCACGCGGGGGACACCCCCGCCCAGCACCGCACTCCTTGCGCACATCAGCACTGCGCATGGGCCAGCTCCACACGGGTCAAGGAGGCCTGGGGTTTGAACCGCGGACCTCCCAAGTGGCAGACGGATGCCCCAACCACCGGGCCAAGACCGCCGCCCACAATCAATTGTTAATTATCTTTAACTTTCAAAGCACTTTAAATATCAGGTGTGCATTTATTATTCCCAAAGTGAACAGAAAAGCTTTAATACTGTCAGGTTAATGTACTCATCAACTCTATAAATTAATCATACCAGTCCAAGGCTATATGACACTTTCTAAGAAAATAGTTTTACTATCCTAAATTGAAGTTGCTCTCCCCAGTGATCTGCTATTATCATTTGCTTATTGGCCATATAGTTTTGCCTGGTATTGGATACCCAAGCTGCACATCCCAAGATAGTCCTCCTGACATCATTAGTGGGTAACGTGGTGTCATTTTCTTGTCATTTTGATAAAAGAGAGCCAAAAACCCCTATGCCTGAGAGGTATTACTCTTTCCAGGGTTCATGTGATAACCTTATGTCATTTTTCTATTTGTTTTTTTTATTTTTTGGTCTCATAAGCTATTTTATGTCTTTCTTTTTTGTTCTAAAGTCAAGCTAGGGAAGTGGACTTGGCTTAATGGATAGGGCATCCGCCTACCACATGGGAGGTCCATGGTTCAAACCCCCAGCCTCCTTGACCCATGTGGAGCTGGCCCATGCACAGTAATGATGCGCGCAAGGAGTGCTCTGCCACGCAGGGGTGTCCCCGCGTAGGGGAGCCCCACGGGCAAGGAGTGCACCCTATAAGGAGAGCCATCCAGTGCGAAAGAAAGTGCAGCCTGCCCAAGAGTGGCGCCACACACATGGATAGCTGACACAGCAAGATGACGCAACAAAAAGAAACAGATTACCAGTGCCGCTGATAAGGATAGAAGTGGTCACAGAAGAACACACAGTGAATGGACACAGAGAGCAGACAATGGGGGGGGTGGGGAGGGAGGAAGTGTAGAGAAACAAATAAAAATAAATAAATCTTAAAAAAAATAAAAATGAAAAATAAAGTCAAGCTAATGTCTTTCCTCTAGATTCTGCAGAAATTTGCATAATTGTTCAAGTCTAATTTTAAGACAGCAGACTCCACTGCAGGCTGCAGCTAACTTTATCATTCATTCTCTTGACTGCCTGATTATGTTCTGAACTTTTTTATGTCTTTCCTATGTGACTGAGCCATTACACTTAACACATATTTAAAGGGTAACTGATTGGATTATGTATTAATCAGCCAAAGGGGTACTAATGCAAAGTACCAGAAGTCTGTTGGCTCTTAAAAAGGGTATTTATTTGGGGTAGAACTTACAGTCACAGGCCATAAAGAGTAAGTTACTTCCATCACCAAAGTCTGTTGCCACATGTTGGAGAAAGATGGCTGCCGGTCTCTATGAGGGTTCAGCCTTCCTCTTCCTCTCAAGGCTGTGCATTGGCATAAGGCTTCTCTCTCTTCCCGGGGCTTGTCTCTGCTGGGCTCAGCTGCTCTACTCTCTCCACAAGGCCAGATGTAAACTATCAGGTGAATGGCTCAGCTCTTTCCCTGGGCTACAGAATCAAAACTCAGCTTTCTCCTCTGCCATATTGTTTTCTGTGTGAATGTTTGCCCACCAAGGAGTAGGGACTCAGCATCCTACTGACATGGCCAAATCAAAACCCAAGCTTTTTTTTAAAATTTCTCTCCCCTTCCCCCCCCCCCCCAGTTGTCTGTTCTCTCTGTCCCTTTGCTGTGTATTCTTCTTTGTCCGCTTCTGTTCTCAGTGGCATGGGAATCTGTGTTTCTTTTTGTTGCGTCATCTTGCTGTGTCAGCTCTCTGTGTGTGCGGCGCCATTCTTGGCCAGGCTGCACTTTCTTTCACGCTGGGCGGCTCTCCTTACAGGGCACACTTCTTGCGCGTGGGGCTCCCCTATGCAGGGGACGCCCCTGTGTGGCACAGCACTCCTTCCGTGCATCAGCACTGTGCATGGGCCAGCTCTACATGGGTCAAGGAGTCCCGGGGTTTGAACCACGGACCTCCCATGTGGTAGACGGATGCCCTATCCATTGGGCCAAGTCTGCTTCCTTCAAAACCCAATCTTAATTTAATCAAGTAAAAGTGGAATCTCTGCATTTAATACAATCAAAGGGTATCATGCCCAGAGGAATAGACCAGTTTACAAGTATAATCAATATTTCTTTTTGGAATTCATCAAAAATATCAAACTGCCAAAGATTATGTTCAATTTTGTGAGACTTTGTGATTTTCACACTAAGATTATGTCACTGGCAGCACTTTTCTTGTTATAAGAAGGATTTGAGTTAGTTCATTTATAATACTTTTAATAAAAAATAAAATAAAGCATTGATGATATGAAGGTTAAGATAAGGTTAATAGGGGCTGCGGACTTGGCCCAGTGGTTCGGGCGTCTGTCTACCACATGGGAGGTCCACGGTTCAAATCCCGGGCCTCCTTGACCCATGTGGAGCTGGCCCACATGTAGTGCTGATGTGCGCAAGGAGTGCCGTGCCACGCAGGGGTGTCCCCCATGTAGGGGAGCCCCACGCGCAAGGAGTGTGCCCCGTAAGGAGAGCCGCCCAGCGCGAAATAAAGTGCAGCCTGCCCAGGAATGGTGCCACACACACGGAGAGCTGACACAACAAGATGAAGCAACAAAAAGAAACACAGATTCCCATGCTGCTGACAACAACAGAAGCGGACAAGAAGATGCAGCAAATAGACACAGAGAACAGACAACCAGGGTGGGAGAGGGGAAGGGGAGGAAATAAAAAATAAAATAAAAAACAACAAAAAAAAGATAAAGTTAATAAAGTAGGGTTATTCCAGGTTAAGATTATTTATTTATGGAGCAATTCCATAGGGATAAATTTGTGCCAGCTACTGTTCTAAGTGCTTTACTCATAACTATCCTTTTAAGGTAAGTTCTACTTCTATCTCCAATTGTATTTGAGGAAACTGAGGCACAGGGAGGTTAAGCAACTTGCCCCAAGTTCACACAGCTGGTAAGTGGTCGGATTCCAACCCTGGTGGTCTGGCTGCACTGTCAATGCCCTTAATCATGGTAGTATTAATTTGTAAAATTGTATACACATAAACCTTGGTGTTATTAATGTAATCCTAGTTTACACATTGTCCTCAGATCCTGAAACACTGACTCATCGTTAATTGATGCTTCCATCTAGGTAGTGAATTGTTTGCTGGACTCTACAGTGACTACTGGGGCAGAGATGCTGCAATCTTCCGGAGCATGGGCCGAATGACCCACATTCGAACCGAGCATGATAATGAACGCCTGTTGAAAGGTAGGGTTGAAGAGAAAAGAGTATGTAAATCAGGATTGAAAACAAGTCTAGAACACGTGGGAAACTTTTGCCATATTGATGATAATAAAAATATAATTTAGAGTTTCACAAAATTCACGATGTTTAAATAGCAATATTCTAGAATTAAAATATTATACAAACGTATACCACCCTATGTCAAACTGACTGGTTTAATTATAAAAGCAATTTACTTTCACAGAGGTGATTAGAAACCAGAATTCGTATGAAGAAAACTAGCAAGCATATGAAAAGTAACAATTTCATCCAGTACGTTGTTTTGTCTATGCATCCATTAGGATATTTTTTTGATGAATTGATTGCTTTGCTTTACTTGTTTTAATGGAATCTTATTTCACTTTAGAAACAAGTAAAATTTTAAGAAAGTAATTGACAGTTCTTTGTAAGGGAATCATCATTAATTGTGTGTGGTATATGTAGGCATTACAACATCATTTCATGGTGAGTGTTTTCATCATTTTCAAAATTTTCATTTTTATTGAGCTTCAATACACTGTCTTATTTTGTTACATAATATCGTTAAAATACTTCACATACCATATCAACTAAAATCCATTCACTTAAATACCTTTGACTACAAACTGAGTAACTTAAAGAAAATAAAATTTCCACTTGAAAATGAAACTGGTGTTTTATAAGCTAGACTAGTAGATAACTTATGAATTTAAAAACTAGTGACAGAAAGCAGATGTGGCTTAAGCAGTGAGTGCCCACCTCCCACATGGGAGGTCCAAGTTCAGTTCCTAGTGCCTCCTGAAAAAAAAAAAACAACAAACAGCACAAAACAGTCAAAAAACCAACTCGGGGAAGCAGGTATGTCCCAGTGGTTGCACACCGGCTTCCCACACAAGTCTTGCCTGATTCGTTCCTGGGTATCTTAAAAAAAAACTTGTAATGATAGACCTCTTGACTAAAATATGCTACTTATATACATGTTGGTTGTCTTTTTATACATAATGAGAGGAAATTTATGGCTGTTATTATCATGATGCCTCAACATGTCCTTCTTTGAATGCCTTTTAAGTCTATAATGTAAATTGTTTGAAATTGGTTTTCCTCCCTAAACATTTCCCAATTAAATTTTCCTGTACCATTTCTAAATAGACTTTTGATTCACAGATAAAATGGAGGTCTCTACATGGTTTTAAATGTTTGGTAAAATTTTTCAAAGTGAATGTTTTATTTCTTCATAAAATGATTTAGAGTAAAACTAAGGTTACAGAATAATCTTTTTACATTTTGCATACTATCTATTTCATTCTTTCTTCTGTTTTTTCCTTTGTATAGAACCAAAATTTGTAGGTTTATATATGATTCCTGACAATGATGACCGAGATGACAACAAAGTGTATTTCTTTTTCACTGAGAAGGCCCAGGAGGCAGAAAACAATGCCCATGCAATTTACACCAGAGTGGGGAGACTTTGTGTGGTGAGGATTGCATTTTTGCTCACATTAAGCTTGCATTTTCAAAATTTCTGATGAGGTTTTTGATACCTTTATAGCAACTCTCCAGTGTGAAACATTTTCCAGTATTCTGTGGGCAGTCTAAAATTAGCATTTACTATACTAATATTTATACTTCATATATAGTGGAAGTTTTATTTAAACAGCCTTACATTTTGTATGCTTTCCCCCATTTTTGAAGCTATATGAGGAAGAAATATAGGTTTTATCTCTTCCCACACAGAAGTTCGAGCTCTATTTTTTTAAAGAATTTAGCCAAAATAATTTTTTTTTTTTTGGCTTTAGTTCACATTCTAAATATTTTCCATGAGTATGCTTCAATAATTCGGTTGATTCTGATATCACACAGAAAAAGCACATGCAATTTGTTGGGTAATCAGATCATTTGGTAATATTAAAAACAAATTCAAGTACCAAAATGTATTAAAGAATGCTAAAAATACTGCAAATATGAAGTTACTATGAAATTTAGGAAGATACGTATCAAATTTTTATATATGTATGTATGCATGGACATATATTTATACCTATAGTGTGTATGTGTGCATGTGTATTTCAAGCTTCCCTTACTAAAGAAGGAAAGCAGAATAGATGTTTCCATCTATTCATATTATAGGCAATTATTTATCCATAAAATAATAAAGCTACTGTATCATAAAATCCACTATATTAATATTTGTTAATAATCTGAAACATAGATTTAATGAGCCAGTGTGTAAGTACACTGAAGAGGCAGAATAAAAGAACCTCAGAAAAAAGTTTTATGGGGAATTTCAGCTATGGTATTATTTGATTATTATGCTAAATTTTCTAAATTGCTTCATTAAAAGCTATAACTTCTGGCATCTGTACATGTAATAGTAAAAGTTACTCTGATACCCATTTGCCTACTTTTGCTTTTCACAGAATGATGTGGGAGGGCAGAGAATACTGGTGAATAAGTGGAGCACCTTTCTAAAAGCAAGACTAGTTTGCTCAGTACCAGGAATGAATGGAATTGATACTTACTTTGATGAATTAGGTAAATATAATTGGAGAATTAAACGTTACTCTTTGATATGCATACCTTTCTATAACCCTCAGTGTCTTCTACCATTTCTGACCTCTGTAATTTAGAGCAAGTTTCTCTTCTTTTCATTTTAGCCAGATCCAAGTGGTGGGGCCAGGGATTGTAGGAACAAAAAGAGGCCCATCTCATTAGCTTAAATGGGTTCTTCTGGTTCTGTCCATGTGGCTCAGCACATGGAGAACAGAACAACCAAATTTTCAGTCTGTTATGATTTTACTGATTGTATGATTACATCAAAAATTTATATCTCAAAATGTTTAAAGGTTTTGAAACTATATTAATGTCAATATAGTTTTTACATGCAAAGAGGCCTAGAGACACTAAGTAATGTAATGGTCTTTAATTTTGCAGAGGATGTTTTTTTGCTACATACCAGAGATCATAAGAACCCAGTGCTATTTGGACTCTTTAATACTACCAGGTAAGACTAATTTATATGGTCGGTAATACAATCTGAAACAAAAGTTGCCTCACAGCCTCCCCTGAACTGTGCACATAACTTGGAAATACTATTGACTCATTTGTCACTGTCATTTCAATTCAGACCCTTACTCATCTTGGTTTGTGTCACTCCAGCATCCTCCTCTGCTCAGTATCCTAATCTCTTCCCCTTCTATAATCTATAGCAGAAAAAAATTGTTCTCAAAAATTTGTCCATGTTACATGGTCTAAGACAGTGTTCTTAATTTGTCGTATAAAGTTTTGCAAACTAAGATTGATACCCAATCACTATTGGAAAATTTTCCTCTGAGCTCTCTAATGCTGTTTTTAACAAGATAATAGTTTGACAGATCCCAGTGTCCACTTTACTATTTCCCATCACTGTGCTTTTATTTACTCACTTTTCTTGCTTAAAATGGTCTTCTCTCCCCATACTGATTTTTGTCAGTTCTCCAATCCTTGTCAATTTCCATCTCCAAGAAGCATTCCTTGGTTAATAATCACAAAACGCTGTACTAATTCCTTTACCCTAGCTGCCCTGCACCTATGTAGTAGATTTATAGTAAATTTATGATAATTAGTGAAGTTCATGATGTGTCCTCCATGTTTAAATTTGTCACTAACTGTTAGGGAATATATTTTATTAATTGTCCCTTTTATTTTTGTATGCTTGGAAGAGTGTTTTAAGAATTAATAAAATGTTATTTTATAGGTGTTGTTATGTGAATGAAAAAATTAGTGTAAGAATCACTTTTGGTTCAAAGTTTACATATACAATTTCCTGAATATTTTTCCAAATAAGGCAGATTATTGGTAAAATAACCGGAATGAGTAATAAAGAGAGTAGACCTCACTTCCCTTGACAGGGATAGAATGATATTACTCAGTTCCTCCTTTGCTTTGCATTGACCATTATTATATAATAATACACTATTCCACAAGCTCATTTAGATTTTCAGCAGGTGATTTTTTTTTTGAGTTTTTTTTTTTTAAAAGATGCTTTAGGTTACATAAATGTTACATCAAAAATATAGGGCTTTCCCATATGCCCCAGACCTCCCTCTCCCATACTTTCCCCCATTAACAACATCTTTCCTTAGTGTGGTATTTGTTACAATTGATGAACATATATTGAAGCATTGCTACTAACCATTGACTATAGTTTACATTATAGTTTACACAGTTTGATAGGTTTGACAAAATGTATAATGGCTTGTATTCATCATCAGCAGATGTTTTCTACTGCTCCTTTGAAAAGAATAATAAAGGTCTTTGGACAAGTATCCTGCTATTGTAAAAAGACCTTTTCTTCGTGAGAGAAACATGAAAACAATTTTTTCCTATCAATTATTCCCTGATGTAAAGAAAAATAATTAATATAAATTGGTAATGATTACAGTCCATGGGCCCTCACCTTTTTTTCTACTTCAGCTTCTCCCTTATGCCAGTCAAACATTTATACATTATATGGCACTTCAGTGGCTTTATATGATAAATACAAATTATGTGATAATCAGTGTAGTTTTCTGAGTTGGTATGATCAATTTATAAAATATTTTCCTATTTAAAGCATAATGAAGTTGTTTGAGAAATGAAAAACAAGACATGGTTTTCTTCCATAATTTTGATTTTGACTGTTCAATTTATACATAAATCTGCAGAAAAGGCTTCCCAGCTGTGACCTGATATACAGGTTGATATTTTTTAAATGGTGATCAAAGTTTTACTGCCACCTTAATTGAGATACTATCTCTGGTTTTCCCAGTATCCCATACATTTCCAATTGCTTCAAGGTGTGGTATAACATGTGTGAGTTAATGGCCCAAGACAGTAACATAACTGCTGTTCTACAGGTGTCTCAGAATGTAGGATATTTTATATTTATATAGAACTTTGCATTTTGCAAACCTCTTTCACAAACTGAAACTACTTTGATTCTCACAATAAGGAACTAGGAGGAGAGATGTTATTAGTTCAATCAGATCATGCCAAATTAAGAAATGTGGCCATATTTTTTTTACAGAAACTATTAAAAATACCTTTTTTGCAGAATATGATTACAAATGCCCCTAGTAAAACTTGCAGCAGTTAGTGAACTGTTTTCATCCTCTCCAAGTGAAAACTTTTATCAGGAAAATCACTTCACTTATTTCTAGTCCTGGAGATGAGGAATTTATGTCTTTTAAATCATTCTCCTAAGATAACCTACTTCAGACCAGTCATCTTTCTACTGTAGCACATGTTCCATGATTTGGAGAAGGGAATAGAAAGCAAGATTATTAATGTCTGTGTACACCAAACTTAAGAATGGAACAAAATCCAACATTTTCATGGAATTTTGAATCATTCTTCAGATCATATACACTGAGGAATCTAATAAATCTAAGTAGAAATTGTATCCATATTAATAGCATGGTGATTAGGAAAACACTGTCTACTCCAAAGATGGAACAACAAAAAAAATGAGATAAAACCTTAAAAGGAATAATTCCATTGGAAAAGACCCTTTTTCAAATACCAAGGCCAACTCTTCTCCAATAAAAAGTATGAAAACAAAATATAAGATTAGCGGGAAGCGGACTTGGCCCAGTGGTTAGGGCATCCGTCTACCACATGGGAGGTCCGCGTTCAAACCCGGGCCTCCTTGACCCGTGTGGAGCTGGCCCATGCGCAGTGCTGATGCACGCAAGGAGTGCCCTGCCACACAGGGGTGTTCCCCACATAGGGGAGCCCCACGCGCAAGGAGTGCACCCATAAGGAGAGCCGCCCAGCGCGAAACAAAGTGCAGCCTGCCCAGGAATGGCGCCACCCACACTTCCTGTGCCACTGACGACAACAGAAGCGGACAAAGAAACAAGACACAGCAAATAGACACAGAGAATAGACGGGGGAGGAGGGGGTGTCGGATTAAATAAATAAATAATCTTAAAAAATAATAATAATTCAATCCTTCAATCCCCACAATTTAAATATATATATATATATATATAAGATTAGCAATAATAGAGTGAAGTGACACAATTACATCTGTGATTCTAACTATATAATTTTCAATTGTGATAAATTGGCACTTAAGGAAATGGTAAGTTTTGGAGTTTCAATACTTGAAATATTGTAATAGTTAATATTTCTAGAATATTTCGTACAAAAGAGAATGGAATTTTTCCCACCCCAAAAGACTTGATTCTCAACTCTATAGGTGGAGAGTGTGAGTAGGTGATCTCTAGTGAGATCCAGAATAATAATTATCTTTTTTTGTATTTTTCAGTAATGTATTTAGAGGGCATGCTATATGTGTCTATCACATGTCCAACATCCGGGCAGCCTTTAATGGACCATATGCTCATAAGGAAGGCCCTGAATACCACTGGTCACTCTATGAAGGAAAAGTCCCATACCCAAGACCTGGTTCTGTAAGTTCAGGCATTTAACAAATTATTCTTATTTTTAAAGACTTTTTTTGCAATACTGTGTTCACTGTTTTATATGTTTTACAAAAATACAGATTAACAATTAAGGAATTCTAAATCTAAAACTATGCTTGATTATCTGCGTGGTAATGAAATATTCCTTACATCAAGTTGCATGTTTTTTATTTAATGAAAAGACTTTAACCTATAATGGGTACATCTTTGCAGCATTATAAAGTATAAATTATCATTGATATTTGGGGTCTCTAAGTAGCTCCAACTAAAATTTTATTATTAAGGGCATGGGTAAACTGAGAAACATTCAATAAAATGAGCATCAAATTCACCCAGTTCTTCAAAAGAATTAGCACCTCTGTGACTTTAAAGCAAGAGACTGTTCAAACTTTTTTTCTTCTAATATTTGAGTCAGCCTCCCAATGCCGGGTTTCATTACTTCTCATTTTAGCAAGTTTTAAAAAGGTTTTTCTCTGTCTCCTCAGAATACCTAGCACATTATTTTAACATGCTTGCTGGCCTTGTTAAGAGAAAAGTGCCAATCCAGAAATGTTGCCAAAGTATAGGAAGCTCCACTGCTTTGCTTCTGACCTGGTGCTATTAAGTTTCTCTTTAGCTGTTTCAAACTTTTGTACGTTTAATTGCACAGGAGTTGAAAAAGTGTTATCATCATCCTTTTGCATCTTGTGTCCTGTGAGCACATGACAAATGTAGAATCATTGTATGTGCTATGGGGGCCATGGAAGAACATTTAACGTGTCATGCAAATCAACGTCTACACTTTTTCCAGCAGCTGGTGAAATCCCATCACTATGCTGAGTCTACAGTTATTTGCAAGTCAAGTAGAAATGTTTCTGCAAAAACCAAAGTGGAAACAAACCTTAACTCCATTAACAAGTGTAAGGCATTACCATTTCTATCTTTCTCTCACTAGCTTAAAATTATTACCTCCAGTAAGGCATAAAGTATGTTTTATTTCATTCTATTGATTAAAATTAAAATTTTAATGGAGAAATCCCACTCCTGTGGCTTTGCTGGAAATTCTTCTTGAAACCACATGGTCTTAAAGGAGATTTGGAGGAAGTGACTGGTTACTCAACTGCTTCCAGACTGGTCAAAAATGTTTCCAATTATATATCATGACAATATGCTCAAGTGAAAACTTCATGCCAAATTAAGAAATATGGAGTGTTTTTTAAAAACAAATCATTAAAATGCCATCTTTGTGGAATCTGATTACAAACTACTGTATTTATACACTAAAGTAGAAAATTTTTATCAAGATAAATCATCACAATTGCTGCTAGTTCTGCAGGAGTATATGCTAGATGAGGGAGCATTATTAACATGCATGGATCAACACAATTTAAGGTGTTTCAAGGAGTAACTATAAAGGTACTACTGAATATTGAATTTTAGAGTCAGTAACTTAAGAAATGAGATGTGTCATAGCAAATATTTCTGATTTTCACATTTTATCATGTCTAGTCAATACAAAAATAATACAGATTTACAGAAGTAGAACAGAGAGGAGGTGGTTTCCCTCAGTAATTAACAATGAAGAAATATGAATAGATTTCTAGCTGATAGCACTAAAATTCTATAATCGGAGAGCTTTGGAACCATCACCTATTATATTAGCATATTTTCAATAATGAAAAAGCTATTTTGTGCAGTTGTGATCCTTAATTGAGTGAAGATTTAACATTTTGTTTTGAAATGAACGATAGATTATTTGCCTTCAAACTGTAATTTACAAGTAAAAAAACAAATTTTGGAGACTATGGGAAATAACATGAATATTAATAAATAGTTACTAAATATTTCTAAAGATACTGTTAGTTAACATATTCAATGCTCATAATTCTTCTTGTAGTTGATTATCAATTTGCTGTTTAGAATTTAAGGCAAAATATTTGTCTGATCCGCTTGCATTTCCAGTGTGCCAGCAAAGTGAATGGAGGGAGGTATGAAACCACCAAAGACTATCCCGATGATGCCATCCGATTTGCAAGAAGCCATCCCCTGATGTATCAGCCCATAAAACCTGCCCACAAAAAACCAATTCTGGTAAAAACAGATGGAAAATATAACCTGAAACAATTAGCAGTGGATCGAGTAGAAGCTGAGGATGGCCAATATGATGTCTTGTTTATTGGAACAGGTAAAGAGGTTAGAAATTGACTTTAAAACCAATAACTTTTACAGTATTTTATAAAGTACCTATCAATAAATCTGGTTTCCCTTTGGCTCATTTGCACACAGCTAATTAGAAAGGGGAAAGAGCGTTAAAGTCCTCTTGTGACTGCAACAAAGTTTTTGCCTATTATTGGGGAGTAGTTAGTACTATCACCACTTTCATTCTTAAAAACCTTCTAGTTTGGGCAATAAATTATGTGGTCACCCTAGTTTCAGATGTGAGAAATGCTGAAGTAATAGAAGTAAGGATTTTGGGCTGTTAGAGCACACAATTCTAGATACACTGTCAATAATATATTTGAACTAATTAATTAATTTAATAATGAATTCATGAATAATTGATGTTGATGAATAAGGTTGGTTCCAAGTACAACTTCTCATAGTGCAAAGAAGATGCCGTTACAGGGAAATGTTTTTTCCTGGCAGTTCCCTAACCTTGTGGCAATCTTTGGTTGTTCACTGAGGCCTCAAGCTTTTACAAACTACTTGGGACTGTAGCTTCACCTAAATTTATAATTACAACAGTGCCTATCAGGCCTCATCAGAATCAAGCATTTTTAACAACAAGCAAATGTTAGTCAAAGTTTTTCAAGCTAGCTGTTATAAATTCCATAAAGATTACTGATTATTAAGAATAAAAATCAAAAAGAAAAAGTTTAGATATGCTTTAAGCTGCTAGGCAAGGCATTACCAGAGCTAGGATCAATTTTCAATCTCATTTAGCAACCATCCACTTATTCTTTAGTTTATATATGAGGTATATGTTTATAAAGTTTATACAAATTATTAATCCCCTAGGAGGTATTTTTCCCTTAACTTGGCTTTAACCTAATCACTGAGCAGAAGGGCTTATTACATATATCTATGGCATTTGCTACCCATTTGTTTGCTGTAACATAAATAGGAAGAGGTTTGCAAATCTATATTTTGTTAATCAAGAACTTGGAATTTCTGTAGTTGAATTGTTAGAATAACATCATGATGCAGCAGATAATGTAGGTAAAACTTCAACTAAATATCCTGCCTTAACAAAACAAAGTGTAATGAATATGTTAAAAGTGAAGAATTCAAATCAATTCATAATTTCACTCTGTCATCCATGAGCATTCTGTCATACCTAACTGTAATCATAAACATAAAATTCTGAGGAGACATTCACATATGCCCAAATCCCAGATACAAGATGTGATGTGAATATCCTTGCTTAGGCTTCTCCAATAATACTTTTAAAAATTAAAGAATTAAATAAAGAAGCATTCCTCTACTTTCTAGAAATTTATCTCTGGTACAGGTTATATTTTATCAAATTATTTTAGGAGGTTAACATTAATGATGTGTTGTTCTGCATTGTGAGTTGAAGATTATTACCACAGCATCAGATTTCTTTAACAAAACTAAAATTACATGACCATGAACTCACTCATGCTGATTGCTATCATAATAAAAAAAAAGGGGGGGGGGGAGAAAGCTATATAATCAGAGTAATCTTTGTTCAAATTAATAGTGGAATAAAGGCTATTTTTATTTTTTTATTTTTTTAATATTATTTTTAAATACACTGAAAAGTAAAGACAGACATAGTAGTCTATAAGCTTTTTAGAAGTGTTTTCTCTCTTGTCAGATTAATCAAAGCTATTTGAGAGAAATCCAAAAATAACAGGTATATATATATTCTGTCATGAAAAACCATGTTCATCCCAAAGATCTCATCATAATGAACCATTGTTTTCCAGCACAAAAGAACATATTTGATGAATGAATGATGAGTACAATATCGGAAACTGCTACAATCATGGTTGTTTCTCCCAAAAATTACCAGACTCATGCTTTAATACAAAACAAATATAGTCCTTATTGCAAAATTGCTAGTTGCAAATTAGTAAATTAAGTTTCATCTTTGCTTTTTGCATGATGTAATAATTGTGGGGTGTTTTTATGTGTACTTGGTTTATAAATGGATACATTTTGTTCCTTTTAGATCATGTACAAAACAGGTAATTGTTATTAATTTAATTTTAATCCCATTTTTAACCCAAGCATAAGATTTGATAATTTTTTAACAAATTTCTCAAGTACCAAAAAAATTTTTGGATTAGCACTTCCAAACTATTTTTTTAGTTATTACTCCCTATCAGTACGTCAAATCATTCTCATAGGCAAATTGAAGTCTTACAGACTTTTTCATTAGAAGGACATAATAAACTTTTCTAATTGTTTCTCTAAATGTTTTCTAAAAATGTGTTGATGCTTGGAAGAATTACTAAAATTAAGGGTATAGTTTTGTACCAGATAACTAGCTTACATAAGAAGATTTTTGCATCATTTGTCACAGAAGAATTTAGAATAATTTGACATCTATCTTATATTTTGATAATTCCATGAAGCATTTTTATTTCTCAATAATTTGGGCTAAAATATTTGGGAAAATTTAAATATTATTTGGTCTTTGTATTGGCCAGGCATATAAAATTATTTTTGCATATGAATTGAGAATATAGGAATATTTAAGTAGCCATAGATTTAAGTAGCCACAGATTTAAATATTACTTGTCATTGTCACTGATTTAAACATTTCATACATCTAGATTTCAAATTCTTATTTAAATTCAGAGTCCTACTTAATTTTTAATTATTTGAAAACCAGATTCTGATGTAACTTCTACTTTATCTCTTCCTTTGCTTCCTTTCAGATAATGGAATTGTGCTAAAAGTAATCACAATTTATAACCAAGAAACAGAATCTATGGAAGAAGTAATTCTAGAAGAACTTCAGATATTCAAGGTATTTTTATTTTAAAATGTAGCTAAAATTTATGTATCACAGGCAATTACCTATGAGTTGTAAATAGGAAAAACATTATTAGTTAACTTTTTCTAATTGGTATGTTGTGAATCCAGAGAGCTGAAGTGAGGAATTATTTAAAACTTTGATGCATTTACTAGATTATCACAGACTATTCAAATGAAGAGGTAAATATTTAGCTAGCATGAGAAGAATCTTAATATATGAAGTATGACTTTGATGAAATAATGCTTATGCCACATATGAAATTAGGAATTTTTATTGCAAAGTCACATATTGTACAAATGTACTATCAGTACAAGCCATTAAAAAATAACAGTACATTTCCATATTGTGAACATGTGGCAGGTTAAGCATAGTGCTTTTTTATAATAGCATTTCAATTGCATAGAGCACTTACTAGAAAAGAGAAAAATAGAAAAAACTATGGAAAATTAGACATGAAAAATAATATATATTTTGTTTTTTCATGTCTAATATTTCATTTATAGATATAAATACAGATAAAGATATAGTTATGTGAAAAAAATGTATTGATAAAAATCATTACATTGCACATTGGGTATCCTGGAGATTCCCCAGAGCCACTGGTTATCCAGACCCACACATTTAGTCAACCACCCTCCTATCTTAATCAGAGCAGCTTATATTTTCATTTATTTTAGGCATTTGGCCTCTTTGTACGATGCCATTTTGTGTTAGGAACCATAGCTCTCATATTTAACAGTACCCATTACAGTGACTTGTTCATATAAGCCCTTAAGAAACATTGCTGCCTGAACAATTGAATGAATGAATTCATGTGTGCATAAAGGGCTCTACCTTTTAAATACTTTTTTTAAGATTTATTTATTTATTTCTTCTCTTTCTCCCTCCCTCCTGCCCCACACCATTGTCTGTTCTTTGTGTCTGTTTGCTGTGTCTTGTTTCTTTGTCCGCTTCCGTTGTTGTCAGCTGCACGGGAATCTGTGTTTCTTTTTGTTGCGTCATCTTGTTGTGTCATCTCTCCGTGTGCAGCGCCATTCTTGGGCAGGCTGCACTTTCTTTCGCTCTGAATGGCTCTCCTTACGGGTGCACTCCTTGCGCATGGGGCTCCCCTGTGTGGCACGGCACTCCTTGTGCGCATCAGCACTGCACATGGACCAGCTCCACACGCATCAAGGAGGCCCGGGGTTTGAACCATGGACCTCCCATGTGGTAGACGGACGCCCTAACCACTGGGCCAAGTCGGCTTCCTAAATATTTTTTTTAAAGTAATACTTACATAGAGGATCAAATATTTTCTCTTTTAAAAAGAACTCTTCAAAGGGTAATAACCCATAGAGTGGAACTTGCAGAATTGATCTGGATTTATTGTAATCCTTAGAGATGCTCAGGTCTAAACATCTCTGGGGTAATCTTTAGGCTCTAAAAGCCACTCTGCAGATTTGCCTTCATCTGGAGCAATTGTAAGGCACAGAGATCCTCATCTTGTTCAAAGCATCCTGGGTTCATAGTGATTGACCACAATCATTCAGACAGTAGGTACTTTGTTTAGGCAAGGGTTAAATATTTTAAAGACTACATGGTTTAGTAATAGTATTAACTCATTATGGATATAACTCTTTCACTTCTAATGATGCAATTACTTTATAAGACTGAATACTCTGAGTATATTATTTTATTTAAAGAGTCTTGAGTTTTCAAAGCACTAGTATTAGTCAAATGCAAATATAAAAACTTCTTTCAAGAGACAAATAGGACCCTGGTTAGATTATCCACTGCTTTTCTCACTACAGATCTGTTTCACTCCCTTAGTAAAAATAAAAAGTAGCTGTATTTTAATTTTATCTTATTTGCACACTGATTTATTAAAATTAAAGCTATGGACTCTTTGGCATAGGACTACTCACATTACACTAATATGATTTTAGGAGCTGTAAACCACATTAAGGTAGATGTTCCTGTATTTTCTTTCTCATAAGGGTAAACTTCTTTTTTTCAGGATCCAGTTCCTATTATTTCTTTGGAGATTTCTTCAAAGAGAGTAAGTTTGTGTATGTGTGTGTGTGTGTGTGTTATCTGTGAGTTAAGGTCAAAGATATATTAATAATAGAAGTAATAAATGTGCTTATGTGTGAGCAAATTCTAGATTTATTTTGACAAAAGTATATGGTAGTTTAACATTTAATAGGTTTCTTCTATTTTTACTATTTATTATTATTTATTATTTATTTTACTATTTTCCCTATTTATTTATTGCTAATGCTTTCGAACAAAGTAGTCCAAAATGATATGCAATAAAACACAAGTCTCCCTTCCACTTTACTGTAATCAGTTTGTGGCATAAAGTTCTACAGTTGATACATATATTACCTCCCATTTATTTATAAATAACATTTTTTGTTGTTGTTAGGCACATGGGAACATACTTTATAAATTGTTCTGCAGAACTTGGCCTTTTCACTTAGTATATCTTGTAGTTCACGCCACATCATTATGTTTTATATATGTAAAGTTATACACATATATATAACTTTATTAGTCATTTAAATGTTGCATATTAACATTTAAAAGATCATTTACATGTCTGATCTCCTCTTGGACATTCCTAAATATCTTTAAAGGAAGAAAGATGATTATAAGAACCTTTCTGCTTAGGTAATGAGTAATAGAACAGACAGCTTCTTGAGTTCTTGTCAAGTTCAGTCTAGCAATTTTGATTCTCCTGAATTTAAGTCTGTAAAGGTATATAAAATATTGGAGAAATTAAGGTATCATTTCCCATTATCTATTCTGAGCAACTACTGCAATGTAATTGAATATTCACTGAGGTGAATGTGGATAAATGTGAAAATCTACGAACAGACCAGTGAAAGCTCTGTCAATTTCTCCTTTTGTGATCTCTATAGCAACAGCTGTATATTGGATCTGATTCTGATGTGGCCCAAGTCCGACTCCATCAGTGTGACATGTATGGAAGTGCTTGTGCTGACTGCTGCCTGGCTCGAGACCCATACTGTGCATGGGATGGCATATCCTGTTCCCGGTATTTCCCTACAGGTACACATACGAAAAGGTGAGACACAATATTTGGTGAAGTATTTCCATTCTTTAGGAAAAGTCTAACTTTTCTTTTTCTTTTTTTTTTTTTGGGGGGGGGGTACCAGGGTTGGGGGTTGAACCCAGGACCTCATTTGTGGGAAGCCAGGACTCAACCACTGAGCCACGTCGGCTCCCCTGTGTTGGTTTTTTCATTTGTTTTGCTTGTTTTTATGTTTATTTGTTTGTTTCTAGGAGGAACAGGAGACCGAACCCAGGACCTCCCAGGGGGTCAGTCACTTGAGCCATATCCACTCCCCTAACTCTTTTTTTTTTAAAGATTTATTTATTTATTTCTCTCCCCTTCCCTGACACCCTCCCCCATTGTCTGTTCTCTGTGTCTATTTGCGTCTTCTTTGTCTGCTTCTGTTGTTGTCAGCGGCACAGGAATCTGTGTTTCTTTTTGTTGTGTCATCTTGTGTCAGCTGTGTGTGTGTGTGGCGCCATTCCTGGGCAGGCTGCACTTTCTTTCGCGCTGGGCGGCTCTCCTTACGGGGTGCACTTCTGGCGTGTGAGGCTCCCCTATGCGGGGGGCACCCCTGTGTGGCACGGCACTCCTTGCGCGCATCAGCACTGCACGTGGGCCAGCTCCACACGGGTCAAGGAGGCCCGGGGTTTGAACCGCGGACCTCCCATGTGGTAGATGGACGCCCTAATCACTGGGCCAAGTCCGCTTCCCTCCTAACTCATTTTTATTTCACCTTTTTTATTCCTGTATTTAGTCCATGAATATAACCAGACTATTTTTAGTTTTTAAAAAAGCAAAATAGTCATATTTTGTTTGTAATATAATGCCTTTTCTTCATTCTCCTCAAATTACTGTTAAGAAATAGCTAATTCTGGAAAAGAGACTCGATTTAATGTATTTTGCCTAATAAAAATTTGACTGAACTCTTAACTTTTTTGTCAGTTAACCCATAATAATGTAAACATATTATAAAGGTCCCTGAGGTTATATGTAAATATACCTAAATTTAATACCTTACGTCAGATAAAAATAGCAAAAGTTACTTGGCACTTTATGGTAAGCATATTCTTATTATCTTATGTATAATGCAAATACCCATTCAATTCTTTTGAATGGTATAGGAAAAAATAATCAAGAAAAAAAGATATTTAGTTCTGAAGATTATAGATAAGGAGCTAAGGAACGAGAATGTAAGATATTGTTCTTTTTGGGGTTGCTAGTTTAAAGAATTTTCTTTTTGACTGACATATCTCAAATCAACAATATGATGTCCTTATTTTTTTTTTCCTGGAAAGTGTAGGAAACAAAGCAACTTTTACTAATCTTAGTTGTTTAAATTATCAGTTAGATGTTCAGAAATAGGATGTGTGTTCTTTTTTAACCTTCTCTTTTTCTGGTTTATTTCTATCTTCCAATGAGTCTAGAAGGCTAGTCATCACAAACTGTCATTGATAAGTTCATTCAGAACAAACTGATTCTATAATTTATCAGTCTGGACAGGAAAAAAATGGATAAATTTAAAAAACACTTTAGACAGTAGCTATATACTACTCACAAATGATTCAGATTAAAAAAAAAACAATTTTAAAGGGAACTTTTAAGAAACATTTATGTTGGTTTTTTTTTTTTAATTGGAAGAAGAAACATATTAAGTTGGTATTCAGGGGATTTAATTTTGGGTTCTTTCAGCAACATATACTAACATGAACCTGTGGAATATCATCCTGAGAGAGAAAACAGTTCTATCAATATCACATGATTCAATTATGTCACTCTCTGTGATGAAACTAAGTAAAATAGTACTGAATTTTCCATAGAAGAGGAGATAGACCTGTGGAGCATATATATGTAGTCAACCACTGCTTCAGGTAGTAGGCGTTTTTGTCATCCAATTGCCAGTCAACTAAATATAGATAGATATTTAAAGTTGTGACTAAGATTACACATATATGTGTGTACATGCATACACGTGTGCAGGCATAGAAAAATATATGGACTACTCCACATGCAAATATAATATCAGCAAAAGAATTTAATTTTAATTACCAGATTCTTAATAAAGACTTACACTGAATTATAATTTATATAAAGTTCAAGCTTTGAAAACTTGAAATTTAACATAAGTTTCATTAATTATTGTGTGCAGAGATGGTTGCTGAATGGGCAGTTGGGCTTTTATTTTTTCACCCAGGTTTGGAACAACTTTCCCCCTTTTGAAACTTTGGCTGCAAGACTTGAAACAAGCTTAGATAAACCTAAAATGTGGAAATGGCAAGCCGCCACACGTGAGGGATTCAAAGACTTAAAAGGAAAATAAATAAATAAATTCTTAAATACACCCTGCATTTGCCCCATGTCCTCTCTACCAGCTGGTCTTCATTTATTTCGATTTGAAAGTGAATATTTTAACTCCTAAGCAAATACATGACCTGTATAATTAATGAACTGTGTGATTTAATTCAACACAAATGCAAGTCACTTGAAGACCTCCAAACTCTACTATCTCCCATTCAGCAAGGTCATTGCCACTTATTAGAGAAGGCAAATCCCAGGATGCTTTGAACAGGAGATCATGAGGGGCAGACAGTATTTGAAGAATAAAGGTATTTCTCCACTCAAGCCTTATGAAATTGCACATATTTTGAAGAAATATATAAGGAAATATTTTCATTCCTTATAGAATAATCACTTATTTTCTTAATAAGGAGACTAAGAACAATATAGAGTAAAAACATTGAACTATACACAATTCCCTACTGAGAAAAGCAGTGCGTATTCATTTCATCTTTTTTTTAAGATTTAATGTATTTGTTTCTCCTGACCCACTCATTGTTTGCATTTGCTCTTTCTGTTCATCATCCTTGTTTCCTTTGGAGGCACTGGGAACTGAACCTGGGACCTCCACTGTGGGAGAGAGCCATTTAATTGCTTGAGCCATCTCTGCTCCCTGCTTTATTGTGTCTCTTGTTATGTTTTCCTCATGTTTCTTGTTGCATCATCTTATTGCATCAGCTCACTGTGCCTGCCCATCACGCCAGCTTGCTGCTTTCTACAGGAAGCACTGGAAACTGAACCCAGGACCTCCCATGTGGTAGGCGGGAGCCCAATCACTTGAGCCACATCACTTCCCTTAATTTCATTTTTTGATGTTTCATTTTGAGTTACTTTTCTTTAATCCTTTTTCAGAATCTAATGTATCCCCTTTAGGGTAGTTGTTATTTGTATAGGTTCACATCTATAGTTGAACCTGATTTTAAGAGCTAGTTAAAAGAAAAAAACTCACTAATCCAAAATGTTTGTTAATTTGACCTAATCTGAATGAACATTCTAATTATTTAACAGAATTTATTTAACAGAAACATATAATAAATACTTAGTGAAATACTGATTTGAAAGGACATGTCTGAACTAAAAAATATACCAACTGTTTCAAACAATTGAGCAAACTAATTGATTTTATGCAAATACTTGTTGATACCTGAAAATGACTCTTGAAGAATGCAGCCATTTATTTGAAAATATTTTTATTCACGCATTAAGCCTGTTACTTTGCTATATGAAAAGAGCATGAGGAAATAATCACAACCCTATGTATAGGAAAATTCAACCTAATGTAGATAATGGGGTTGCAAATAGAGATAGTAGTAGCTCACTATTGAGCACTTACTATGTATATGTGCAATATACACAATACATTATTTAACCCTCAAAATAATTCACTTCTTTGAGCTCAATCTTGAAGGATGAGGTAGAAAGCAATTCCAGATAAAGAGAATTAATGGCCTGCAAAGGCAAAAAATGTTCAGGGAAAATGGAGTAGTAGGAACTGAGGTTAGAGAGGTAATTTTTCCTAAAATAAGAAAAATAGTTATTTTATCTTTATTAGCAGCAAAAGTAAAATTTACCAGCTTTCACCAACTACTTGTGAATCACCAGGTTTTGTATTAGGCATTCAGTAGTGATGATGAATTGTGACTGAGCATTTCCATAGCTAAATACTTCTTGGTACATGGTACATCTTCTAAGATTGTACAGGCACAAGCTTGGAAATATATTTAAAAGGAGTAGACAAAGAAAGAGTTATGTAAAGAAAGTTAAATGAATAGGTGAGATCGTAGACAGGAAGGAGTGAAATACTGGAGTCAGGAGCTGTGCTCAGAAATGAATTAGTTCAGTTCAGTGACAATGTAATAGAGATCTTTCAGTGGTGTTGGATTCTTTTGAACTATCACCACCCCTGGAGGAGAACTTTTTGGCTAAGTTCCAGCACAGGAAGGGAAAAATAGTTTGCTTTTATAGCAGATCATTTTTGCTTTAGACCTGACTAGAAGCAGAAATTGAAAACTGGTCATTAAAATAAATACATTTCTGTTCATGGAGTGAAAATGAGTCAACAGAGGAAAAATGTTAATTCACAATCAAAACCACTTGTTTAAAATATTCTTCCAAAATACATTATCATTTATAGAGCTAGGTCTTTTTCTTCCCCTCGAGCTTGTATTTTGTCTATTTCCAGTGTTCTCTGAAAAATTTCTCAGAGGCAAGAGATATAAGAAAAATGTGCGACTTTGAAAATGAAAGGAAACTTTGTTCATGCTTTCTCCAACTCCTGGTCTCAATACTTGTTATTTTTTTTAAAGCTGAAATAAAGTATGATTATTTACGGGTAGTATAAAATGAACTGAGCATGTTATATCTTTCATTTAATAGGCTTGCTTCTAAAGATTTGTAAACAGTATTTTTGCATGATTTTTTAATTATTCAAATTGCTTATCTCTGAAGTTGATAGATCTACAATCATCTAGATTGTAATTCACTTTATTTTACATCGCTTGTCTAGTGAACCTTATACAACAGCATACCTGCAAAGTGGAAACTATTTACAATTTAATTGGTTTCACTCCTACTCCATTATTCATTATTGCTCAGCAGAATTTAGATTCCTGGTACTAAAACAATTACTCAACCCAGTGAGAAATTAACAGCAGCATTTTACTTCTCGGCTAGGTATGTTACCAGTTGTCCAATAGTTGTACATTCTAGTAAAATAATATGAAAGTATAAAACTTTCTACTTTTCCTTGCTACTTTTTCCCACAAATTCTAATTTTCAATCTATTGTGATTCACGTGACAGTTTTCATCTAAACTTTGTAAAGCCTGGATCTTTGGATAAGGTTTCTTTAATCATCAGTCTCCATATTAAAAAAAAAAAAAATTCTTTTGCACATAGGTCATAACAATAAAAATTTGACTGGAAGAGTCCATCTGCCCTATCTTTGAATATAAGGAAATACTTAAATAATTATTGACTGAAATAAGATGTGAACTTACATGTGAGAAAATATTCTCTCTCTTGAGATAACATTCTATTATCATTATTTGGAGGCAGCAAAGAGACCCTCTATCAATAAAGTAGAAACTGGAGTAGATTCTAAGTGTCATTTAGCTACCTTGTTTTACAAAGGAGGGCAAGAAGAACCAGGAAAAGGAAGATATGCACAAGGCCACACTGTCCATGAATGGTGCCATCGGGATTTGAATCTGGAATAGTTACTATCTCCCAAATAGTAAAACTTGTCCTTTAGTTTTTTAACTATTAACAATTGCTCTCTTTTGGTTTTTCCTCAACCTTGAAGAAATTCTATGAGTTAGCAAAATAAGTTATCTTTTCTGCCTTTACTTAATACTTTTGTTTTTATCTCTAATGTGAATTAAGTCTGCAGAAAGTCTTGATTTAAGAATTCCAGGATTCATATCAAAAATATACATTATTGCTTACACACTTAAATGGATAGAGAGTATTTTGAAATTAAGTATTTTGAAAAATTCTATAAAATATGTACATATACCTGGAAGGGATTCTAATTTTTATAGGTAGGTGGGTTGCAGAAAAACTTAATGCTTCAAGATACTAATATTTCTTCACACTCCATGCAAGACATCCTGCTAATCATTTATAATACACTATTCATTGAAGAGAGGCATATTATTTCCAAATATTATAACTGAAAAAAGTAATATGAGTGTATATTATCAGTTTACCTTTCTTCATTAGCAACTGTATTTGTGCTAAGTAACCGTGACTATAGGAAAAAATATTTCAATTAAAATACCTTTACACAATTATGACAAATTTTATTCAAATAGGCATTCTCCCTGAAATTCCACTGTCTTTATCTGCATCATCTTTTACTACTATTTCAAACCGGAAGACTTCTTTTTCAATAAAATGTTTAATGACATGGGAAGAGAAACTTTTTATATTATTGTTTGGGGATCCAAAGGTCAAACTTATATAAACATTTAAAGGACAGTTATATGTACAACTTAACCATTGAAGAAGATTCAGTAGAAATATGGGAAACTATGAAGCTAGGATTTTCTCCTTATTTGGTATGACTGATCAATTTTTTCAGTAGCAAAATACTGCTTGAATAGTTAATGTGGTTGGCTATATTTAAAATTTGGAAACTCGAAACCTAAACATCTTAATGCATTTACCTTTTTTCAGGCGATTCCGCAGACAAGATGTTCGGCATGGAAATGCAGCTCAGCAATGCTTTGGGCAGCAGTTTGTTGGTAATCCAAGAAAATCAATTACTGTGGGTTGCTTAGAGTGTACATTGCAGATTAACTGCAAACTTCTTTAAAAGAGAGTTCTTCTTTGTGATTGATATGTACTAAAACAAAATTACTGAAATAATTCTGTATTTCTTCCGTGTAGCTAAAATATAAATTTACCATAAAAATTTTACTTAACTAGGAAAATGAGTTTTATATACCTCCCTCAAGCTTTAATATTAGACCTCAAAGCAGGTGACTCCTAGAAAAAGAATGCTGCGTACTTTAAGTGGCCAATGCCACAGTGATTTGCAGGTATTGTCTCTCCATCCCTTACCTGGGAATTTTTCACTTCTGGAGAGCCTATCAAGTCAGTTACTAAGTCTTCACATAGGGTAAAATGAAAAATGTTTAATCTTTTACTGGTTTAGGTAAAACAACAAAAAATAAGTTCACTTGCTTTTATCCCCCACTGCAGCTAAGTATACTGGCTTGTATACAAATCTGGATTCAAGTCCAGTGAGAGTGTATCTAATCCAAAACATATATATGTTACAAGCAAGAAGTTCTAGTTCACCAAGTCCTTAGTTCAGTTTCACACTCTCTTCTTACTGTAGGAAACCAACATATGGATAAGTGCAATCCCTTGTCAAAATTTTGCTCACACTTGTGTTCACGTCATGCCATATCACCTAGATTTCTGATTTCTACTTTTATATATAACCATGAATTTGATCCTTTGCCCTGCCTGAACTTTTGATGCTCACCTTATCTTCCCTGCTTTATCAACAGATGTAGGCTTTGATTTCCCATGATTTTAACATTGATGCACCACTTTACTGTCCCTGACTGTCCCCTCCCTAGGTAACCAAACTTACAGGTCCCTCCCTCTGCCATAGCCTCCCAGCCTTTTTTTTTTTTAAAGAAGCTTTAAATTACATAAATGTTACATAAAAATATATAGAGAAGTTCCATATGCCCCACCCACTTCCCCTCCCACACTTTCCCACATTAACATCTTTCATTAGTGAAATATATTTATTACAATTGATGACCACACACTGAAGCATTGTTACTAACCTTGGACTAGAGTTCACATTTTAGTTTACATTTGTCCCACACAATTTTATAGGTTATGACAAACCTATAAATGTATAATGACCTGTATCCGTCACTGCAGGGTCATACAAAACAATTCCAATATCCCAAAAATGTCTCATGTTACACTTATTCTTCCCTCTCCCTCCCCTCAGAACCTCTGGTGGCCACTGTCTTTATATGAATGATAAAATTTCTTCCATTTCTAGAATAATAAGTCTATAATAGAATAATAATAACTCTACTTTACTCCATTGTTCATTCCCCAATCTTGAGGATTTGGGGATGGTGAGGCCCACTTATTTTCTAATTAATAGGGAGCTTAGATTGCATTTGGCAGGTGGATGGAACTGTCTTGCTTGCAATTGCTGACTCTCTGTTTCTTGGGATGGGCGTTGCCCATCATCATTTCCTTGTTAGTTGTCCTGGTGAGTCCAATGAACTGGAGAGTAGATGTTGCAGCTCTGCTGAGATTCAGGACTACTTCAGTGCCGTCTTCCTGGAAGTCCTCCCTTCCATCCCTTTTTAATACCCAGCTTTTGTGCATTTAGAGTATGCTATTCTCACAAACTCTTAATGACCTTATCTAGAAATTAACGAATCCTTGATTACTAAGAGTTATCCACTTAGCTGCAAAAGTCTGAGTAAATAATCTTTTAAAAAATTAATTACCAGTTAAAGTCAAAGTCCCAAGACTAATGTTAAGATTCGTTTTGTAGAGGATACTTTTGATAAGACTGAAGAGCAACTGGCCTATGGCATAGAGAACAACAGTACTTTGCTGGAGTGTACCCCACGATCTTTACAAGCAAAAGTCATCTGGTTTGTACAGAAAGGACATGAAACAAGAAAAGAGGAGGTAATTCATAGTTACTTATTCATGCCGTGGTGTATTGCATTTAGTGTGTGATTGACAGTAATTTACTTGGATGATTAAAAATGAAACATTTTATTTTTATATTGGGTTTTATTAATTATGTACATTTTATGTATTTATGACCTTTGTACATATGTATATACTTATATATTTATATGCAAATAAAAATGTAATGCATATATAAGTGAATGCTTTTTATATACCTATAAAATCAATAGTTTGAATCTTGGAAACTTGATGTTTATTTTTATTCAGGAGGTACCTATAGTTTCATGATTTTAGTGTCATGTTGTCAAAATGATAGTTTTACATTGTGTCACCCAAAGCAATGTTTCAAAGAAATAGCAAACTTAAGCAACATGAACACATTTCTTTTGTATGTGTGGATAATAGAATTAAAACAACAACAGAAGCAGCAACATTTAACTGTTTGTATGATAAATCATATATGAAGCAGAGACACTAGGTTTCTTGTCCGTTTTGAACAAAGGAAAGGCATCAGCTCTTTTGGCCATTTAAGAAAGTTTAATGATGGCCAGCATATGCTGTAATCATCTAAATGATGGGAGAGGAATGACTTGGACTGCTTTTCAGAGGTGGAAGGATAGGCAGCATTTAAGGCACACATATGGAAGAGTCTGGAGGCAGTTACTGGGTAAAAAATGTGATGAGTCCAGGTTGCTGATTGTACTCAGAGAGAGGTCAAAGAAGTGAAGGAATTAGGGAAGGCAGATAAAATATCATTGATGTTGATGTGGGCTTTGAACTCAATTTTCACACAAGCGGAATTGTAAAAATAGCAAAAGGAAGAAAATCCAGTTTTATGAGAGGGTAACAGATCTTGTTAAAATGGAGACCTGGTCCTGGATAAAGAGAAGGCTTGCAGTTGAATAAGGAAAAGAAATTCTAGAGACCTGCTTCTGGTTCAGGGGAGAGCTACGTGCATAGCGGACAGAAAGAGAGAGAATCCATGGAAGTCTTCACCTCCTTTTGATATCAGAGACCAAACATTTGTCATTGGAAACTAAAATTACTGATTCCAAATACTGAACTTTTCATGCTTTCTATCTAGTCTACTGTAAAGCTAAAAATCCAACTTATTCTTGTTAAGATTATATAGTACAGTAAACAAATGATTAAATTTGTAAATCTCAGGTTCCTGGCATGACTATTAGAGAAGCAGGCACTTCAGTTTAACAAAAGCTATTAGAGATAATAGAGAGATACTATCAGGAAAGGAAAATCCTCCTACATTTTCACGGCATCATAAGAGTAAATGTGTCCAAAATGGTATAACTTATTGCACTAAAGTAAATTGTTGATTTAGTGCTAAAGAAGTTTCCATTTCACAAATCTGAGGTGAAGAGGCTTTTTAAATTTTGTCAGAGCTCACTTGGCAGGGGAGGACCTGGGAATATTCCGTTATTCCTCCAGTTGAATGGCTTTAGAAGACAGAGAAGTAATTCCTTCATCAGTGGTTTTCTTCACTCACTAGGTTCTGTTTCTAATTTGAACTCTAATCTGTCTCATTTGGAAATCTTTACCAAATCATTTTGACATGCTGCATCCATCAATGTTCAGTTATAAACTTCTTTCTTATTGTGTTGATATAATCTGTTTCTCCTTTCCCATAATTTTTAGTCAGTATTTTCAACTACAGTCACATTTCCTTGAATGATGTATTTACTGAGATTTGAAATTTTGAATTTATTCATTGCACCAAAGGGCATGTCATACTCAGAAAATACCTGGGTTCTCTAGTGATAGCAGCATACATATAATATATATTAGAAATAGCAATATATATATTGATTTCTTTACAATCTAAAACAAAGCAAAAGAAAGACAAAAACTGTGATCTCACCAATGTCTGGATGTATATACTGTGTATACCAAGTGGAGAGGCTTCCCAAGTGAATTCTGAATTTTCTTTAAAGACCATTTTTGCTTTTATTGTTGTTACTATACAGTACATAAGACAATTATTTTATTATCAAACCTTGACCATTGGAAAGGTTGCTTAAGTTCGGCTAGTCCATTTTTTACCTCCTGTGGGAATACATTTTAGAGTGTCCCTGGTAGAGGCCAAAGGACTTCTTGTGGACACTTGCAAGCCATGAGAACTCATTAATTTGCAGTTAGACCATATCCTTTTGGAAAAGTTCTGGTCATCATATATGTGTTTTCCTGAATTGAAATTTTGACCCCGGAACTTATGCCTCAAATCCAAACAGCTCTGTGGAGTTACCCAGAAACTACATATTCACGTGGATAAAGTTTCACTTGATCTAAACTCCCGATAACTGAATTTCTAGAAAGCATCTAGAAACTTGGCTATCTAGCGTTCTAACATCTAGATTACTGTAGTTCTCTCTAACATGCACACTAGAATCTCCTCCTCCCTTAAATATATTGTATGGAAGACAATCTCTACATATTTAATTTAGTTCCATGAATGTTTATTGAAAGACTACTTTTCTAGATACTTCATAAAGGAACCTTTTCCTTTGGCTTGATGACCTGGTTAATTATGATGTGCTTCAGTTATTGTGATAGCCTGAGGGGGAAAAGTGGCTTAATAGAAGAGACTTGATAGAAGTAGCTATCCTTTACATGAACCTGCTACATACCAGGAACTGTAATAGGTGCTTTACCATATTATCTCTAGATCTCACAATTACATGTTAGATATGGTTATCCTTAAATGCAGAAACTGAAGCACAGAGAATTAGAGCTCATACACAGGGTGAATGACAGACCCAAGATTTGACCTCAGGTATTCCTGACTCCAAAGCTGTGCTGCCTCACATCTATTCATTGTCTAAGTACCAAGGACTGTCTATATGCTTTTTATAGATTATACCATCTTACTATAAAAATGGTTTATAGGTGAGGTACTGAGATACGGAATGTTGAGAACATGCCTGGATATATACAGCTAGTAAAGCTATTATAGTAAAGTAGAATTCAAATCCAGGTCTTTGTGTTCTTTCTACTAAACCACACCACCTTTGGAAATGAGAATTCTAAATATAGTTGCTCTGGTACATGGAACAAATGGAAAATGGTCCACAGCTAAGGTTCTGGAATTTGATTTCCAGAAAATGCTCCTGATGTAAGACTGATCCTTGTAAATTTTCTCTTTTTGTCAGGTTTTAGTGAAATGCTGCTGCAGCCTTTGTGGCTGGCACACTACTCTTTATGGTTGATGTCTGCCAATAATTTAATAACTCTAAGCTTTGATACCATGAGTCATTTGTTTCTTAAGGATGCAGTATATGCATCAATGTATTCTCAAACTGCCTTTTAAAGTTTCTGCCCTATGCCTAGCCATAGGCAAAGGCTTCTATAGTCAAACTCAGTCTGCTATGTTGTGAGAGTATGTTGATATAAAACTCAGAGTGCACTACCTCATTTGCTTCAGATTTTTAAAATAAAATGTTTTATTCATTCACTTGAATTTCATTTACTGAAAACAGTATGAACACTGTGTTCCAAGCAGCCTGTTATGTTGTGAGATATATCAGTGAACAGAGAACAATTATTTGTTCTTCTTTTATAGAACTTGTATTCAGGAGAGCAGAGAAAGGTAATAATAATAATAATATTTAACATGTTAGGTGATGATAAAGAGGAATCTACATACAGGACTAAGGAAGGAATTACTTGCAGGGAGAAGTTAGTTTCAAAAGGCATGCTCATGGTAGGTCTCACTAGAAAGTTAACCAGAAAAATAACATTTGCAAAAAGACCTGAAAAAGATGAGGACATAAGGTGTGACCATCTGGGAGAAGAACGTCCAGGGCAGAGGTAATATCAGGTGAAAAGGCCCTAAGGTAGGAGTGTGTCTCACATATTCAAAGAATAGCTGGAAGGAGAACAGTGCTGAGGTAAAAATTTTTGTTCGAAGACTCATTAACTTTTTTTTTCAGGAGGTATCAGGGATTGAACCCTGAAACTCATACATGGGAAGCAGTTGCTCAACCACTGAGCTACATCTGCTCCCCAGTGAGAGTTGTTTTTTTGTTTTTCATTTGTTTATTTTGTTTTTTGGAGGTATGGGGGATCAAACCCAGGACCTCGTACATGGGAAGCAGGCTCAACCACTTTAAGCTACATCACTTCCCCCACATTAACTCTTAACGTGTCCTATACCTTCAAGCTAAAGTGATATGTGACTGCCTCATAACATAGTAATAATGTGCTTACACATATTTTCCAGTTAAAAAAAATGTGATTGTATTTTCTATGGCTGTTTTCACTCTTCAGCCAGAAAGCTGAATATTTCTGATAGGGACCTTCTGATCGACAAAGCCCCAAATATTTACACTTTACAAGAAAAGTTTGTTGATTTTGATTTAAAGACTCAGAAGAAAATGCATGTACAAGTAAAGCTTTGTTAAATAAGTATTGTTGTGAAGAATTTCTGGGTATTTTAAAAAATTTTCATGAATACCTTTGTGCTGAGCATTAAAATTTCATCACAGTAAAATTTCATTCCAACCAAGCAATATGAGTAGTTTTCTTAAAGTTTGTTCTTTTGGCAGAGCCGAAGTGTATATCCCAAAGACACTAGATACAAGGTTGGGTTCTAAAATAAGTAGAATGAACTTTCTTCATTCCCATGGGGGTATGGAAGAAATTTGGGGCCAGTCTCAAGGTACATAAAATGTTCCCCATCCTATGCCTGAGTGGTGAATGACAGGTATACAAGCCACTGGTCCATGAGACCCGCATCAAAATTTTAAGATCCCTTTGGTAAACATGGAGAAATTATTTTTCCTTTTATCTTCATTGTCCTTTCCACTGTGGATGCCCTTTTTAAATGATGATTTGTGTTTGTGTACCTTAAAACATAAAGTGTATATAGCTAACCACATGCATTTTATAGACTGCTTAGACAATGCACAAATGTGCATGTTTATTATAGGAAATCTGAGAGAGAATGTAAATTGACATCAAAACTCCAAAATTTCAATTTCATTTCACTCTTTCAATTCTTTTTACCCCTATGCCAAAAGTTGTCACTTCTCAACTCTGCCTTCAGACAACCTACTGAGTAAGAGAAATTAATCCAACTCAATTAAATACTGGTGAGAAATATAAAAGGCTGAGGCATAGTTGGCTTATCAATCAGTAGTTCCTTCCATATATATTAGAACTGATTGCATCCGTGTTGAATTTGTACAGTCTAAATTAAAGCATAATTTTATTTAGTATTCAATGCATTATGAAGGAAACAGCTTCTCTTGTAAAAGCAAAACAAAGAACAAACAAATTAAACCTTGTAATATTGCAGTTATATTATGTCATCAAAAGTAGGAGAATTATAAAGTAAAATAACAATCTTATTCTAGTCTGTTGTTTATTAGATGACTCACATTTTCCTGACCTTCACCAATGCTAATCCATGACAAGAAGGCTAAGGGATCAATGTCAGCCATAAGTTTACATTTTGTCTTTATATCCATGTACTGAGAGGACTGGGCTTTGTTCCACATGAATATTATTTCTTTATTTGTCTTGTTTTCATAACATGAAGTGCGTGAACTATGCCTCATTTGAAACATCTGTTTAGTGCTTTTGATGTTTCTGTTCAGTCTATTAAAAAGAAAAGTGTTTTCTTCTAAACAACTACTATTCGTAGCAGAGTTTTGATTTTGTAAACTTGACAAGCATATTTTTAAATGTTATATATTCCAAATATTTTTTTAGTTCTGGAGTGCTTAGCAGTTAGCCCGTTAGTTTCATTGTTATTCCTTTGCAATGGAAAAGTCTTAGTCCTCATTTATTAATGGAAAAAACAAAGCAACTTTGTGGTTATAAGAATAAAAATAGATTAATATATTGAGATAGAACTATCTTCTGTTGATTTTCCAAGAGAATACTGAGTGTCTTTGAAAATTAAATGTATCTTCTTATATCTTCAAGAGCTATGGAATCAGATGTGGAACTATTTGCTCATCCCACTAAGATGACTAAATGATTAAATGAGGCAACATCAGTAATGCAAAGCCCAGTTTCAGTTACACAGAAGATAAGAGGCTCAAAAATGCTTTCCATTCTATCTTGTTCTTGTGTAAATTATAGTCTACATGATCGTCTAGATAATAAAATATACCTCTGCAGGAAGATTTACTAGTGAAGGGCTGTGTATCTGGAGCATGTTGTATTAGTCCCACTTTGAATAGATGATATTCAGTCGTACTTGGGCATCTTGACCTTGCCCTATACTGAAGATGTTGCCTTAAGAAAATGTACTTAATGTCATACTGTTAGTAGGACATCTCCCACCCATTCTTTGAGAATACATGAGCAATGTTTCTCAAATCTCAGTGTCAGGAAAAGATGTACTTCTCATATGCAATAAGTATTTTTTTAATTTAATTTAGAGACAGTTTGAATCTTAGAAATTATTACATTTTCCACATTGCCTTGGTCAGTAGGAAATTTGTGTTATATTTTTGTACTCTGTCCAGTAGTCGTACCAGTGCCTTTTGGGTGTGCATTTCTTTGTTTAAACCTTATCTTTGTTTTCACCCATTGTCCTTATTTTACCTTCAACTTGATTTCTTATCAATATTTTCAATAAACATTACTCTGCTTACCCTGTTGTTTGTTTATTTTTGAACAGTATTGCTAAGATTACAGGATCACAGAATACTAGATCTTGAACATAAAACAAGCATAGTTTATAGACTACTCACTAGAAACAGCTGGAGAATTTTTTTTCTTATTTGTTTTTGGGTTTGGTTTTTACTTCAGTTGCATAATTTAGTTAAGCAATCTACTTTGTTCATAGCATGTTGTCATGATCCCATCCACAAAGCTCCTCTCTTGTCAGACTTTTTTATTTCTGAATCATCTATCTTTACTTTCATCCTTGCTTTCCCCTATGCTTCGATTCTAATGATTGGAATATGTCCAATTATATGTTTTTATCTTTGAGCAAATATGTAACATTTTGAGTATGCATGAGCTACAAAAATAAATGTATTATGTTATAGATCTGATTCTGTTTATTACTTTTGAAACTCAGCACTATGTTTTTACAGCATATTCATTTGCTGTGTATCTCTATTTTATTGTTTCTGACTGTTGCTTAGCATCCCATAGCAGATATCCACAACACTTAGTTTATCCTTTCTCTAACAGTGGACACCCAGAGTACCATTAACTCCTGCTATCACATCTTTAATGACAATCTTTGCAAATATCCTCTTAAAGATTTGAGTGCAAATTTCTGAATTATCTGTCAACATCTTTCATATCTTTATTGTCACCTTGCTTCCCAGAATTTCTGTACCAGCTTCACTCCAAAGCAGTTCGTGTGGGTTCCTATTCTCTCACATCTTCAACAATATTTGGTACTTTCGGATTTTCTAATATTTGTCTTTCTTCCAAATGTAAGGTTTTGTCTTGTTTAAATTTGTTACTAAGCTTACTAGTGAGGTTAAACATTAACCATGTAGGTTTCTCCCTCTCTGAATTGCATATTTATATAAATTTTCCCCATTTTTTCTATTTTCATTAATTTTTGTGGTTTGCAAGAATTCTTTGCATCACCTAGATATTAATACCTCTTAAATTTACTTGTTCCAAATTTCTTCTTTGACATAGTTTGTGAATTTGAATATGACAAATTTTTCACATTATAGTTTTAAATTCTTATTTATCATATCTTTTTCCCAACATCTTCTTCTATTAGAATAAGTTTTCTTTTTGGAATGTAATCATCTGAAGTAGAGATGCAACGTTATTTGTGGTAGGTTTCCCAAAGTAGCTATTAAGCAATTCTCACTGTCCCTGCTTGGTAATCATCTTTATCATATATCAGATTCCCAGTGGAAAGCGTTTTCAATAAAAGAATATTTCTGTTTTTATGTTCTTATATAAGATATATTTTCTGTAAGTAATCCAAATTTAGTTTTTGTATTGAAGGCTGGCCAGATAAACAAATAAATATAGAAATTTGTTGGTCTTTATTTCTTGACTAACAAAATTGATTTCATTATTAAATATATTTTTAATTTTACCATTTCAATACCTATGTCATTCTCTTCCCTATGAAAAGTGTGGAACCATATGGTTGATAAACATAGAAATCAGTGCTTCTTCCTGACCAGCTACCAGATGTTCAGGGTTCTTTGTTCAAATTTTTTTTTTACATTATGAAACATACTGAATCAATCTTTAAAGCTAAGAACATTAAAAACATTTTCAGTAAGAAATTCTGTATTATTGAGATTGCCTATAAAGCTATTTGATAGAAATGATGTATTATGTAACATATTCTTGACCAAGGAAATCTGGTCTGCAGACATAGAAAAAGCACAGATGGATGAAAACAATTCTGTAATCAAGATTTGAGGTTGGAGGTATCCATCCTAACTAGAGTGAATGGACTAAATCGTGGAAGGACTTCAAATACAAATTTCCAAGTCATTTTTTATTTTTAGGTATTCAAGGTCCATGTAAGATACATTTAACTTTCAAGAAGGCTTAACCTACCATAAGGTATGGCCCTCCAGAGTGAGAATTAAAATAGTCTTTATTCCTGATTGTATAATATGGATTTACTATAATTAAGAAGGGAGACCAAAGTTCTGAGAGATTTAGGACAGTTCTCATTATACTTGTCATGCTTTCACATCTGAACCAGTCTGCATGTTAAATATACCTAATGAAGTATCTTTAGTTTCTGATTATGAAATGAATAACGGCTTTTTATACCAGATTTGAAAAAAATGAAAAGCACTTCTAATTCCAATGATCAAGGATTTGTATTTATTTTTGTTTTTATATTTGCTTTTTGTTTTATTTCAAAGTACTTTCATAAAGTGTATACTATATGCCAGCAAATGGACTGAATGACTTTCACATATTTTTAATTTATGTGTTAGTCATCCTTACCAGAGATAGGGTAAGAACAAAGGATCCTACTAAACGAGAATGTTTGTGTGTAGTGCAGATTCTTTCCAGGGGAAGGCTGTGTCCCAGTACTGCTAGTCTCACATATTTGTGCAGTAGCCCTCTTTCATCAGTTACTAACTGCTCCTGAAATCATGCTTCCTCCCTATCCAAATCCATTTTAGAACTACAAGAAAGAAGTGAATAACTTTTTTTTAAGCTTTATTTTTATCTATTTATTTCTCCCTCCTCCCCTCATTATTTGCACTTGCTGTCTGCTGTCTATGTCTGTTCGTTGTGTGCTCCTCTTCTTTTTAGGAGGCACTGGGAATCAAACCCAGGACTCCCCATGTGGGAGGGAGGTGCCCAATGGCTTGAAACACCTCCACTCCATCTTGTTATGTCTCTCATTGTGTTTCCTCATTGTGTCTCTTTGTTGTGTCATCTTGTTGCATTAGCTTGCTGCAGCATCCTATCAAATCAGCTCGCTGTCTTGCTGATCTTCTTTAGGAGCCACCAGAAACTGAAACTAGGACCTCCCATAGGTAGGCAGGCATCCTACCTTGAGCCACATTTACTTGCCTATGAATAACTTCTGAAAATATCCTGATTTGAATACTCCATTGCCTTGCATATCTGTACACTATGAACAAATTAATATATTTTTATGTTTCACTGTGTTCTAAGCACTCTATTTATTATGGAATATTTGTAAGAATTAGGTAATAGAACTTTTCCCTTTAAAAACATGGGTAAAGAGGTAAAATTTGCCTGGAAAAATAATTATAAAAGCATAACAACACCAGCTTGCTTGCTATAAATGTAAATGCTATTGAGCTACAAAAAGAAGCCAAAGATCTTTATGGAGTGGGCTGTAAAGAAATTCTTCATAGAATAAATGAAATCTTAGCTAAGCTTGGAAGGAATTTTTAAAAAAGCAAACAGGTTGGTAGACAATAGGAAAGAGTTCACTCAAGGAAGAAAAGAGAATAAGACCAGAGACCAGGAAAGGGGAAATACGTAGAAATAAAGGAGACAGAGAGCTGGTGAAATTACAAAGAAACTTTGACTCTAATATTGTACAAATTTCCCCATCCAGCTGCCCTTAAAAGTAAAACATTTCCTTGGGCTGCTAGTATAGTTTGTATTAAAATGTTCATTAAATGTTCACAAGAATGAAATGAGAAATACATTCTTCATGCCTGTAGCTTTTTTCCAACTATGGAACCAAAATACATTTACAAAGAAAATATAAACAAATCTATAAATCATTAAAATGCTTATTTAATGTGATCATTTTGTACTGATTTAACATGTACCATTAATATGAATATTGGACATGGACTTCCACATATGTATATGTGTGTGTTTGTGTGTGTGTGTATTAGGTTCTGCCTATAGTAATGTGGACTGAATCGTTGCAACACTCTATTCAATGACTTCAAAAGTTTTTATGTATTTGCTACATAGAGATGTTTTATTTTCACTTGACTGGAATATATTATTAGCATATTAAATCCATCTTTGTTCTTTTCAGCAGCTGGAAACTGTTAAAGCCTTGAAAATGGTTCAAACTCTATGATAAAACAAATACTAACACTGTAGTTGATCTACTACCTGCTATTTAGATACAGTTTATTAGTTTTATAAACTATAAGTTTATCTTGAACACTCTTAGGCTAAGAAAGCCTTATAGAAAACTCATTGATCTCCAGAATGCACCTGTTATACCAGCCCTAGTTTGAGAAACACGCCATCAAGCTGTTGGGGGATATGGGTTTAGAAAGTCAGGATCTGGTTAACTGAGCAACTTTCATGTGTTCCAGCAATCAGCGGAGTGTCTCAGTAAATTCTCAATCTGGAAAATGGTAAAGTCTTTAAAGAAGAGTAAATGTATACCGATTTGTTGAAATAAATGGGAAAGAACTAATTTTTACATAGAAAAGGACTTATTTTTATATAGGAAATGGAAGAGTTTTCCAACTGGATTCAAATAAAACAGAGATCGGTGAAAATTGTACCTTAGAGAGGACAAAAAATCTGGAGAGGATACCAAGAAGGAGCCAAGAAGAGAACCAGGACAGTCTAATGTTATTGCATGCCCAGCAAAGAAGAAAAGACCTTTAAGGACTCAAGGTCATCAGTGTCACATGCACAAATCGGAAAGATGGAGGCAATGCTTCAAAATCCATATCACCAGTGGCATGGTGTCATCATAGTCAGGATGCAATTGATGTTAGCTTTATGGAGAAAGCAGCTAGTGGAAGAAAAGATACAGAAGATTGATCTGGAGGCTTCCTGAAAATAAGGAAAATGACAGAGGCTTTTGAGAGTTACAGTTAACTGTGTCAGGAACTAAGGATATATTCTCTGCAAAACACAGTAATGGATCCCAGATATTTCTATTTAGTGAGAATGGTTTTGGTTTTGAGGGTCTTTCTAGTTCCTCATTGGAAAATTTCTTTAATTAATCACAAGACCATTCTGACTTACAGGGTGTGGTCCTGCCAGGTCAAGGGGAGGCCTGGAGAGAATTTTTTGAGCTCCTTTTCTTTTCTCAATTTTGTCACCCTGACGCTACAGAAAAATTAATTACTTCCTGTAGCTGAAAACAGTCTTTTGGGAGCCTTGTACTTAGAACTACATCCCTCTTTGGGGTACCTTTCTTACTCTACCACCAATACCATTTTGCCGCAAATGAACAAATTTCATATGTGAGTACTCACATTGTAACGGTGTAATGAGGGCTCCTCTGTGTCCAGCGCCAGTCTCCTCCAGGTTTGGAGGAGCTTGTGCGCTCTGGGCTGGCCGGGGCCATATCACAAATATGCTGGTCACTAATGGCTTTGCTCCCAGGGTGGTTTTGGTTATTGTCTCTATGCCCCCTTTCTTTTTGGTGAAGATGAATATTGCTTTCTTTTTTATATTCTCACAGAGGAAGAGTTCCTGTATTCCTTCAGTCCTTTTTATGCTGTTATTGTAAGGTCTGAGGCCACACACAAACATGTAATTTTGTTTTTTGCTGTAATATTATATAGAGAAGGAGTAAGGGTAACTATTCAGAACCTGCTATGTGATATCACTGTGGAAATATTTTGACCTGTGCTATTTACTCTTTACAGCAACGCTTCACATTACATTACTATTTTTATCTCCATTTCACTAAGGCAGTAAAAAGGTACTTAATGGCCCTAGATCACAGAATTAGTAAATGGTGGTCCCATTGTTTGAATTTAGCTTTGGCTAAGGTCAGATCACCTACTCACTTATAAAACCACTGGCAATAAAATATGAGCTATTCAATAAAAGTCTTATTGTGTACTTCTTATCCTAAATGGTAATAATTCATTTATTTGTAGATGGTAGGTGGCTTACTATGTTACAAAGATACTTAAGTACTAAAGCTGTATTAAAGCTTAAAATTTTTAGGCTCTGAGGCTCTTCAGAGCAGAAGCTTGGTTCTACTTGTTTATTTTTAAATCTCTAGAGACTGTATTGTTTTGTAGAAATGCAGTGAATGCTCCCTGAATTAATTAATTGATTTTTTCTTTTTTGTGTGTGGAGAGAGTAAAGTAGTACCCCAGCTCTCAAGTCAGAGGTCCTTGTAGAAACTTTGGTCACTGTCATCTGATGGGTGTGAGGATCCCTGCAGTAACCTGGGGAAGGGCTCTTGGTCTAATCATTGCAAAACAGAGGCCAAAAAATAAATCCGAAAAATCTTTATTTCACTCTAACGTTGAGTGGATATTTTTTTCCTGGTGATAAATTAAATCATTAGTGTGAAAATGCCCTAACTTTGCTCTTAGCAATATACTATGAAATGACCTCAAACATATGCAACATTAGTTTAGGACACACACACGACACAAAACCAGGTTTAATTACGTAGCATCTTTGTATATATGGCTTGCAGTATTTCACTACATGACAGTGAAAAGGAAAATACCTGTGATAGTGGAAAGGGCTGAATGTTTGTTTCTGGTTTCTCTCCTGGATAGTGTTTCCATTCCATTTTCTTTCTTGTTGCAGGTGAACACAGATGACAGAGTGGTTAAGATGGACCTCGGTTTACTCTTCTTAAAGGTTCGCAAAACAGATGCTGGGACCTATTTTTGCCAGACAGTAGAGCATAGTTTTGTCCACACTGTCCGTAAAATCACCTTGGAGGTAGTGGAAGAGGAGCGCGTAGAGGAAATGTTTAGCAAAGACTATGAGGAGGAGGGGCCTCACAAGATGCCTTGTCCTGCCCAGAGCAGCATTCTGCAAGGAGCAAAACCATGGTACAAGGAGTTCTTGCAGTTGATTGGTTTTAGCAACTTCCGGAGGGTGGAAGAGTACTGTGAAAAGGTATGGTGCACAGAGAAGAAGAGGAAAAAGCTTAAAATGTCACCCTCCAAGTGGAAGTATGCCAACCCACAGGAGAAGAAGCTCCGTTCCAAGTCTGAGCACTATCGTCTGCCCAGGCACACACTGGCCTCCTCATAGAATGGAACCTTCTACTGGCTTTCAAAGAAGTTATATTTGGGACCTAAAAATCTATGAGCGATCATCCAACTTTTTGAATTAAAATAGATTTCTGTAATACAGAAATGACTTTGAAGGTGTTATGGTAAATTATTCTACATATTCATCTGACTGGCAAAACATCATGTAAAATTAACCAATTTCTTTAGTGTGTATTGCTTAAATGGTTACATGCTATATTTGTCAAAAATGACCCTAGCTGTAGTTTTGAGTACTTTGGCTGCCTTTCCATTGCCATTCTTAATTTACCTTAGGAAAATGTAAGGCTACTGGAATATCAAAGAAAAATTAGAGAAGTTCATAATCACAAAAAATAAACATATTCTTTAATCTTTCTGAATTTTCCCTATCCACTATGATGTAAAATATGCAAAACACATTCTCATGTGAACTGTCTGTAATTTTTAATAATCATTGTATTAGTGTTGTCTAAGCCCTGAGTTTTACAGAACAGGTGTGTTGTAATTGTTGTAAACCATGAAAGGAAATATTTGGCCACTCTAAGGCTATGCCCCTTATAAAACATTCACTAATATTTTTGTTTCATGGAAAATATGTATTTAGATTTCACTTCAATATGGAAAGAATGAAGCTAAGGTAAATTCTCAGTAAGAGATCAAAGAATGTCAAAACAAATGGAGTTGTAGTTGAACCACTTTAGCCAAAAGGTTTTTTTGCTGCCCTCTTGTGGTAGAAACAGTATTATCATTTTTCTTTTTCCTCTGAAGATATTCTAATGCAGAGTTGAAAGATATTTCTCGATAGATGTGTCTAGTCCCTATTCAGAAACAAACTAAATGGAATAGGAAATCTCTTAATCTTTTTGTCCCTTTTTAAGATGGGATAGTAAGTATGGATAATTTATCTTACAAATTACAAATGAAGATACTGCAGCACTGAAGCTCTATTTAAATTTAAATTTTTAAACCTTCTAAATAATCTTTCCTGAAATCTAAAATATATTGAAGAAACACATATTTCATATTGCAAAAACACATTTCATTTATGGAAAAATACTAAACAATTTGTCATAAATTCTCTTCTTTCCTTTATGTTAACAAGTAAGAAAACAGTTTCATGAGTTCAGTTTACTGCACAGATGTTCAGAGCATTTTTGCTTATCTCTTACAAATACTTGCAAAGTTTTAAATATTAAGCATGTTTATTTCCTGAATTATTTCCTTCTACTTTAAATACTGAACAGGTACCTTTTTAAAATACAAAGTTTTGTTATAAGATGTTTATTTAAATAAAAATTAAAATCAGGGGAATTATACATGAAGCACCTATGAATAATTATTTTAAATGTTAATTTAAAATAATATTCCTTTCAGTTTTCAAAGTTAGCTTATCAGCTAGATAATAAAGTTAAAATGTCGATACTTGTAATGGCTTGTAGTATCATTCCAAAATTACCAGATAGTAAAAATGTTTTTAAAAGTTTAAAACCCTCATTCAAATAAGACCCTTAGCTCCAAAAGTTCTCAAGAATATGAATAGGTTGAAAATGAACATCCTTTGAAAAATCCACCTGCTATTTCCCCAAGAATCCACCAGAGGTCATTGCTGCCTACCAATATTAATTAAGAATATGCTGTTGGAAGTTATAAAAACCTATATTTCAGGTTTTTAAAATCCTACCCAATTTGGAGAAACAGAACCATAAACACAGATCACAGGTCCTTAGCAAAGTTTATGCCTGAAATACCCAAAGTTAACAGGTAAATCAATAAAACACAATTCATCAAAAATATTCTTCCTTTGACACTTGGCAAGGAAAGGGAAGGCAGGATGTTATCTTGCGCCAGAAATTTTAAAATGTAAAACATGTAAGGCCTAAATAGTTATCATTTAAATCTTAGATATAGTATAAGTAGTTTTTTTATTAATCTCAATTACATGAGCAGTTAATAATGATAATGATGCTATATTTGAAATAAAATATTTGGTAACTGAAGTGATAAGGCTGAAGAAAAATAATTTTCCTATGATAAGAGTCTTTAATTAAACACACATGTAAGCTGTTTGACAAAAGTGTGTTGACCAGAAGAGTAATATTTTTCATAAAATGATCCTGGGGGGACACAAAAAAAACCTGAAAAAGCTTATGAAAAATGCTGATTTGAAATAAGTCTAAGAAAGTGCCATAATTTAAGAACACTAAATGATATCTTATTACCTGCCTGCTTATGGCAGTAAGAAAATTGGGAAAGTAGAAGGAAAGGTGGGAAAAGATAGAGAAAAGGCAGTTTCAGGCTTCTGTCCTGCAATGTTCATTTTGGTTCTCTTTCTACACACACACACACACTTTAAGACAGATCTCCACTGTGCTCTCAAAAAAAAAAAAAAAACCAAACCAAATACAACCAACTTATGTTGCTCTTTTTCTTGAGAACCTGCAATCGCAAAAATATATTCCCAATGTTTATTCTGTCTGGGGTTAGAATTCTAATTCAGAATCTCCTTTAAGAAATGCCCAGGCTTGCAAAAACACAAATGAGTCAATCAGATTGATAGTCTTTTCCTTGAACTCCTCAATTCTGAAATCTTTTTCCCAGACATAATATTGGTGAAGGAGAGAAAACATGTGCCCTATAAACACACAGCTGAGACACACGCCTACCCTAATTTGGAAGAGGCTGCTCTATATAGTGTCAGTGTCCTGTTTCTTCAGATTTCTAGGCAGTTCTTCATTAGGGGAGAAGACCTGAGAATAGATGAGCTTCTACATAACACAGTGTATGCCTCCTCCTTCAGCACTCATCCCCCTGCGAGCCACTGAGGGAGAAGTCCTCAAGGAGGTTTACAACTCGGAGGAATTTTCCTTGATGATTCGTGAGGTCTTTTCTATGTCTCACGTCCTGCTTTTCTAATTTTCTTCTTCTGTGTTTATTGCTGGACATTTTAGTGCAAACAACCCACTTAGATATTTCAGTGCAAACAACCCATTTTTAACCCACTTGGATTAAAAAAAAGAAATAAACACTAATAAGCCCTCTAGAAAAAAGGATACAGGTCTTTGCTGTTTAGTAAATGGCAATTCCATATATATTTTAGAGTTTTTCCCATTCCAAAATTAGTTAAATATTTAAGATGCTTTTATTGAGTGTTTAATATTTGCTATAGGGTGTAGGGTTTTGTAAATACTTGTAGTGATTATAAACATTTGTAAAATTTGTAAAATACTGTAACTTGTTTCGAGTGTCGGTGTTAAGCAGCTGTTGTCCTTAAAAATGACTTGCTCTGTGACATATTTAGCCTGACAAATATATTGGGAAAAAAAAATACTTAGAATAGATATTTGGGCTTCCAGCAGAAAGTGCCAGAGTTATGATGACAATAAGGAGTTGTTTTTTTTCTTATAGCAGATTATTACATTCATTTACTTTTCCAAAATAAGTGTGTCATTTTCCAGGGCAACAAACAGTTGCATTTGAAGCAGATATAAATAATAGATTTTGAGTTGAGCAATGTTATTTAATCTGATATGTTTATTTTATTTTTTTCTTGGGTGGATAGCTTTATATTTTGGGTTTTTTTTTAAGAATTGAATTTGTTTAGATTGAAAAGGTTTAAATGATCTAGTTATATGCTAGCGAACTGTATTGGGATACTTGCATCTGTATGGCCTCCTTTAATTTGCTTGACTGAATCCTTAAGAGCATGTGCCAAGATCATTGACAATGTGTCCCTTTGACTATAACATGGATCTTCACTATGCACTGCATACTTTGTCCGTATTATTACATACAATTTCTGTTTGGTTCAATTTAGACGAAAAAGAAATAAATATTTGATAAACTTTAAGTGCTGTCTGAAAACTGTTTTCTAAGTTTTTGCCAATGGAAATCACTTTTCTTATGATGTCAAGTCTAAATGTCAACAGAGATACCAAACTAGCATAATTTTTTAAGAAGATAGAAAGGAATTCAATTTTCTTTCCTAGGAATTCATAAGTCAACTTTCCAAAAGGGAAACGACAATTAATCTTAGTACCTTGCAGTTATTTGGGTTTATTTATGCCACATCATGTTTCCAGGACCAGCAGTCAAAAATGCCTTTCAAAACTGTATCATCCAGATAAGAGATATGGAAAATGAATGCTTTTGAAGTTATAATGACTAGGATGTTTATAATTTTTGCAAGTCTTAAGCTTTATCTTCAGGTATCAAAATGGCTGTGTTCTATACTATTTTTATAAGGCCCTGGAAAACATTTAAATGTGATTCAGTGTTAAATGAACCTCTATTTTGGGAATTTGTTTTTGAGGCAATATTTTTTTACTGATAATTAGTTGCAGTGATTCTAAAGGAAGAATTTGGCAGCAGCTCCAGGAGAGTTTCTCTGACAGCATTCTGATGTGTCAATGCCATTAATGATACCTGTTTATCCATGTTTCAAACTTGCATTCAATTAAAATACAGTTCCTGCTTTTAGTGTATTTGACAAACCCACTGAAACTGCTCTTTTTATATATATATATTCATTCATTAGTCAAGTGAAAGGGGAAAAAACAACTATGCTGACGAGAAATCTGTTGTCCATAAGTCAACAGGAGCAAAAATTTTTGTTATTCAAAATCTCTGTGCCAGGCGCTGGACCAAGTGCTGCATAAAATAGTAGAAATGTAATAATCTCATTTGTTATATGGATAAATAACAATTGAAGTATATTTGTTTTGAGCATATGTTAGTGTCCACTGAAAAAACTCCAAATTTTCTTTTTCCTTTTTGCAACATGAAACCCAGAGTATAGCTTTTAAAATGAATTGCACGTGTTTATAATGCTGTGAAAAGTATTTCTATTAATGAACTTTGACACTTCCGGTCAAGATAGCAGTGGAAAGCCAGGCTTTGATTCAGAGGAACTGCAATGATGCAGAAATGATAGGTGATATGTGAAAAGAAAAATTATTAAAAAGAAAAAAAAACAAAGATTAACATCTCCACAGACCAAAACATAAATACAAAGTAGTGATTGGGGACGATGCCATATTTCCACTGGGTGTAGGCCTGGCAAAAGGGAGGGGTAGCAGGAACCCAGGTGCTATGCAATGAGAGGAATATGCCTGATGCACACCTAGTGTGGCATTTCAGCGAGTGCACAGCTTGCGGGGTGGAGGCCTGGTGAATTTCACTACCTGTATGCCTTGGAAGGCCTAGCACACAAACCCATCTCAGGTCCTGAACTTAACATGGCTTCACTCTTTCCCAACTTGACTGGGTCCAAATAACTGCAGTCCTCACCCTCTACCCTGACACCCTCCTTATCTTACTTGCCATACTTATTTGTATTTTCTCTAGTTTTCCTAACTTTTTAACCTGAGGCCTTACCCCTATTACTTCTGATTTCCAGGAATACTTTCAGTGCCCTCAAACCTTCCTAATCCCCAAGATGAGTTAGGTTACCCTACTCTGGGGCCTCATAGTTCACTGCCATCAACTTTTCCATAGCATTTTTACCCCTAGTACTGTGATTTCTGGTATGCTTTGTGAAATTTGCATTTCCCTAATGACTAGCAATGTTGAGCATCTTTGCATTTGCTTTTTTTTTTTTTTTTTGTCATCCATAAATCTTCTTTAGGGGTGTCTGTTCAAATCTTTTGCACAATTTTATTGGGATTACATGAAAGTTACACCAAAAATATAGTAGATTCCCATTAGACAGAAGCCCTCTGTGAGATATAACTTTTGAAATTCTTTATCCAAGTCTTTGGGCCTTTTCATTTCGGTAACAATGTGGTTTTTTGTTTGTTTTCTTTGAGGTACCAGGCCAAGGATTGACCTCATATGTGGAAAACAGTCCCTCAACCACTGACCTACATTGGCTCCCTGGTGATAGTTTTAATATTTGCTTGTGGTTTGTATTTTTGTTTTAGAAGATACTGGGGATTGAACCTGGGACCTCATATGTGGGAAGCAGGCACTAGGCTTCTTGAGCTATATCCACTCCCAACAATGTCTTTTGAGAAACAAAAGACAAAACTTTTGCAAAAAAGCAGAACTTTTTTAAAGTCCAATTTATTGACAAGCTATCGTGTTGAATTAGGTCATTTTTGTGAAACACAAGGTCACTACTATTTTTTCCAATGTTTTCTTCAAGAAGTTTTAGAGTTTTAGTAGTTACATTTACATTTATAACTATTTCAAATTAATTTTTGCGTATACTGTGAAATGTCAAAGTTTATTTCTTTGCACATAGCAATCCAATTATACCAGGACTCTTCGTTGAAAGGTGATTTCCCCATTGAATTGCCTTGGCACATTTTTATGAAGGTAATAAGCTATACAATGTTTAGGTTGGCTGAGTCAGGCAAATTTCCAGACTTAAATGGTGTATCTCTGTCTCAAAATGTGAAACATCCCTGAAATATGAAAGTCTTTAATCTTAAACATTCTGTTAAATAAAGGTATCATTGATTTATCAAGTAACCTTCTTTGAAAATGCTACTCATAAACATTATTATCAATTAGATCAACCAGCTAACAGCTTGCCGAGGTCACTTGCACTGTAAAAATGACATATTTTATTGTGGGGGATAAGGAGCAGAAGGGCAAGAGGAAAGGGAAAGAAGTACGTGGCTTTTTAGAATGGACCTGTTTTAAGAGAAATTTCAGGTTTGATTGGAAGATATAAAGTAACAAAGAAAAGTGTGTCTCTAGGGGTAAGCAAAAAGACAATATGAGATAAACTGCTTTTTTACACTGTTTATGTTATCTTATATATGGGAAAAAGGATAAAAGTTTTTAAGTGTTCTCTATAACCCCCTCCTTGTCTCCTGTTATGGTTTCCCAGCTTCGCAGATACCAATGATTTCCTACCAAACCTTTCTGTACTGTGTGGTCTCAATTCTCAAAAAGCATAATCCAGGCTAGTTAATATGGGTAAAATATTTCAGACACATAACAGTTTTAAAAGATTCTTATAGGCTCTCAAAGCAATCCAGTAGCTGTTTACAATACCGTTTCCTTAGGAAGAACACTTTTTGAATCACCACATTGGTTTGCAAAGGAATGCAACCTGGGTAGGTTTGGGTTTTTATCTCTGTTATGTTTTCAAAAATGTCATCTACCTCCTCAAAGATTTAGTTATATGCAAAACAGTCATAGTGCAAATATATTTTACTGCAACACCATCTTTTAAAATTTAAAATGTACATATAAAGAACATGTTGTCATGTTCTTTATTAAATAGACTATTAAAATATTACTATAATATATAAAATATAAAATACTCCCTAACACTTGTGCATAAATGGAAGTTCACTGTATAATTTTTACTCTAGCAGGAGTGATATTGCAGATATATTCTTGGAAGCTATCTGAAAATTAGCTTGGAGTTTATTTTTAAATGTGAGAATGTCTCATTTCTTCAGCTAATTAATTCCATTTAAAGAGGACATGTATTGGAACACTTTGAATTTATTTATTCCAATTTGTCACGTCTCTATGTGGACTAACAGCCAAAGCATTTCTAAACAGAAGATGTTAAAACTGCCTTTATTTTATGTTTTATGTTATGGCTCAGCATAGCAGCAAAAATACTAGAAAGTTTTCAGAGAATCCATAAATGAAAGGCTGAGACAGTTCTGAGGAAGGCACTGGTTTTCATGCTCCATGTATCTGTTCATCATGTTCTAATTTTGAACTGTGTGGTAGGTATTGTATTTGGTATATTACAAGGCTCTCTCTGTATTAAGTGAAAAACGTGTCTGCTTTCCAAGCGACTGCTGCAGTTCGGGATTTTATACCAATCTCTTTCCTCATGTCATTCTCCCTCCAATCCTTTATATTTATAGTCATGCCTCCTGTGTTAGTCATGGTTTCTCCTGAGACACAGAACTGATATGAGTGAGAGGGAGACAGAGAGAGACAGAAACAGAGAGAGAGGGAAGGAGGGAGAGAGAGAAAAGAGAGGAAAAGAAGAGAGAGAAGAAAGGAGAGATTATAGAAATTGGCTTATGTGACCTTGGAGACTGGCAAGTCCAAATGTTGAAGGGTAGGCCACAAGCTGGAAACTGATGAAGGTGAAGTTTATTCCCCAGGGGAAGCTGGCTTCCTGAAGAAACGGCAGGCAGTCTTCCTTCTGACTTCTTAAGTCCTCAGTTCTCACTTTAAGACCCCTACCTGATTGGATGAGGAAACCCCTCATTGCTGAGGGCAATCGCTTTGGTTGCTTATAGATGCAACCAGCCACAGATGCAATCAAATGAGTAATCATATAAATCCATCCACAAAATGCCCCACAGAACAATGAGGCCAGTGCTTTCTTGATCAAACAAATGACACCATAATCTAGTCGAGGTGACACACGAAATTAACCATCACAGCTCCTGTTCACAACCCTCAGGTCAGAAGGAATGAGCTTTTCTTTTTCTAACCCTACGTTACATTCCCCTTTTTCCTCACCAATGCCTTATACTAAAACTTTGTAGTGAATAGGAACGTCTTCCCCACATTAAAGGAATATCTTTCTACACTGCATCTTCAGCTGTCCCTTCATACCTGATCCTGAGAGAAGTAGGAATTATGTAAGCACCCTCTGCCCCAATTTTTTAGTCTTAAAATCAGGTCATTTTCCCCAATAGAGGATCTGTGGCCCATTTGTCTTTGCACCTGCTTTCTTCTCATCTTCTCCTCTAAATCTCTTTTGTCTCTAACCAACAGTAAATCACAGGAGATAGGGTAAATCCTAGTTATCTGTATAACTGACATGGAAGAAATCACCCAGAACAATTGCGGCATACTTCTTTTTATTTGAAAATGCTGGGCATAAAAGGATTCAGTGTTGTTTCTCAGGGAAAAGGGGGAAATCTACAGTGCCTTGGCTTAAAGTTGAGATAATTTAAAGAATAGTTGATCAAAACTGTTTCTCAAAATAAGAAGGGAATGCTCTTGTGGATTAATAACTCTCAGGTTGGGGAGGAAGGGTTGGGGATTAAGCTCATGGGCAAGAGAAGTGGGGAGCAATGGCTCTGGGACCCAAGGACATGAGAGGAGCTAAGTGGAGAATTCTCTCTACTTTAGGTTCCTTGAAATTTCTATCTTTGTTCTCCAACTTTTTTATATGTCCAGTCCAGATCCCTCAGCTTCTAATTCAACCTCTTATCTTAATTTGTGCTCAAATTAAGCACAAATTAAGCAGGAATTGTGTACAATTCCTGGGACATATTCATTACAAATGAAGTTGTTTGCTCTTCTTTCCTTTCTTTGCTGGTAGAAAATAGTAAAAATCTGATAGTCTGCCTTGGACCCTAAGCCACAATTCATATTGAGACTAGCATATGTACCCCACCAGTCCTCGACCTTTCTCCTTGGAACAGTTTTGTGAGAAAGAAATCAACTTTTATTTAAGTTTCTGTGTTTGGGAGTTCCACTGTTATACCAGGTTAGCTTATATCCTCATTAATAAAGAGGTTTTGAAGATTTCTGATCACTTGATCGCCTATGGAAAAAATAGTAACACCCATTAAGTGGAGGCAATCACCAAATATGTTCAAAATCTAATTAGCCTTCCCCCTAGCATGGGACATGACTCCTGGGGATGAGCCTTCCTGGTGCCGAGGGATCACTACCAAGTACCAGCTGATGACATAACTAGAAAATGACCTTGAATAAAAGGGTCAACTCAGACCAACAGAATATCTCTGTCTACAGAAGTTAAAAATGCTTTTTGACCTAAATCAAGGGGGAAATGGAAAGGACAAATGAAGTTATATGGCTATGAGTCTCCAAAAAAGAGCCGGGAGGTTATCAGAGGGGTTGCCCTTATGCACACCTGAGCAGAGTCCCAGAGACAGATAAAGTAGATACAACCCCAGATGTTGGTTCTTCTGAGGGCTACAGAGACCCACAGGTTTTATAGTCATGGCAGATGGAGTTCAGTGCCATGTCAGTTGGCCCTTCTTTGGAGTTGGTATTTCTGTGTGATGGAGCTGGACTCAGATGTGATCTTTTTTCACAAGCCTTTCCTGTTACTTTACCAGAACTGTAGTTGGTGCTGGGGTTTAAGATATATCTAGGGGATCTGAATCTCTGGACTGACAATGTGATAGCCAGGCCCTGAGCCTCACCAGACTTCAGCTCCTACACTCTGGTTTATTGGACTTACCCCACTCAGCTAACATGGAATTGAAGAATGTCAACTATCACACCATGGAGCCAAGAGTGCCTACAACTGAAAGCAAGAGAATTGCATTCAGCATCCATGTGGAATCTAAGCCCCCTCTTGACATAGATGTGGAATGGACACAACCAATCCAAGGTCCACAGGATGGAGGAATAGAATATGGATTAGAGTGGACTTACTGATATTCTTTTCATGAACTATTGTGATTAGTAATCGAAGAAAATGTGGCATTGGTGTGGAGAAAGTGGCCATGGTGGCTGCTGGGTGTGGGGAATGGGAGGAAGAGATGAGATGTGGAGGCGTTTTCGGGACTTGGAGTTGTCCTGGGTGGTGCTGCAGGGACAATTACCAGACATTGTAGGTCCTCCCATGGCCCACTGGATGGAAAGTGGGAGAGTGTGGGCTATGATGTGGACCATTGACCATGAGGTGCAGTGATGATCAGAGATGTATTCACCAAATGCAATGAATGTGTTATGATGATGGAGGAGAATGTTGCTATGGGGGGAGTAGTGTGGTGAGGGGGGTGGGGGGTATATGGGGACCTCATATTTTTTGAATGTAATATTTTAAAAAATGAATTAAAAAATATTGGTTGATAGAATAAAAAATAATAATAATAAACAGAGCCAGAGGTTGAAAAGTAAAAAAATAAAAAAATAAAAAAATAAAACCTAACTAGCATTGATGCCAGCCTGACCCTCACCTTTTCTCTGGTCAATATCATGTATATATAAATACATTCAGCAAAAATATCTTTTCCTCTTTCTTACCAATTTGATTGATGGTATCTTTTAGAAAACAAACTGGCTTTGAGACAGCAATGTTGCTTTTCAGTGTCAGTTCTCAGCAGCAGGGCAGGCAGGCAGCTGTGTTTTTGATATGATATTCACAAACATGTGCACAAAAAGAGGCACAAAACAACTCATACATTTTACCAAAGTAACTTAGCTCTTCCTCTTGGCATTTTTTCCTTTTTTCTTTATTAGAGAAGTAGTAGGTTTACAGAAGAATCATGCAGGAAATGCGGATTTCCCATGTATCCCCTATTATGAATAACTTGCTTGAGTGTAGAAAATTTGTTATAATTGATGAAACAATATTATTATAATTATACTATTAACTGTAGTCAGTTTACATTAGTGTTCCCTGTTTGTTTTGTACAGCCTATGTTATTTTTTAGGTTTTTTATTTTTAAAAAATTATGTATGTAAACCTTATATATAAAAAGTAAAATATCCCCTTTAATCGCATTCAGATATATAAATCAGTGCTGTTAAGTACATTCAGAATGTTGTGCTACCATTGCCACCATCCATTACCTAAACTTTTCGGTCATCCCAAGTGTAAACTCGGTATAGTTTAAGCACTAGCTCCCCATTCCTTACTTGCACTCTGGTCCCTGTTAACCTGTTTCTAATGGCATTTTAATGAAAGCATGGCTAATGTTCATATGCTACTTAGAGGAGAAAGAAGACCAGAGTCTTCTAATATAGTCTTATTTTCCCAGGTAAATTGTTTCATTAGAAATTGTCAGTTTGAAAATGTCGGAAAAGTAGGTACAAAGAAATCTCTAAATGTTTTGGTAAATGACTGTATCCCAACAAATGGAATTTTGGGAAGAGCACTCCCAGAAGCTCTTGTCAATAGCTAACAATTACAATGAGCTAGGCCCTGTATTCACATTATCTCATTTATTGTTCCCACTCCTTACCACCCACTTTACGAATGAGGACACTGGTTTAGCAAGGTTCAGAGACTTATCCAAGGTCACAGAGGTAGTAAGGGTTTCAAAACCAGTAAGACTAACTTTATAGCCTCCACTTAATCTGACACACTATACTACCTTGACATTTCATGGTCCCTGTGAGGACTGAATAAAACTTATTTTTACCTCTCAGTTTGGTGTGGATTAGACCTTAAAGCCCTTGGTTATGAATCCTTCATCTGTAAGCTGTTGACTTTGTATGATACAGCAATATTTCAGTTTTGCTCAGAGTGCTAGAATCCCTCACACTGAAAAGGCAGTGATGAGAAGAAAAACATGCACAGTATAATCAAGGTCTGTGACACGTTTCTGAGATAGAGGTCATGTGCAGTTTCTAAAGGCATCTGAAGCTAACTTATCATTCCATTAGTTGTAAACCAGGTTGATGTTTCTTAGAAATCATGTAAGAGGCAGTTCTAAGATCATTTTCCTTTCCTTTGAACATTTGCTTTTTTAAAGTTTAAATAGATAATTCCCAGAACCCTTCTAAAAATATTATGCTGCTTTTTTTTTTCCATTTAGAGGCTTGAATTTGATATAAAGGAAACCTAGAATGACCTGAGCGCAGGAGGAGAGGAGCCCTCCTTTTGCTATGATTTAATCAGTGGGTCTGGCTGTGAAGTTTTCAATTGAGTGGGCTCTGTAATGAGCTGCTGATTTTCCCAGTTATCATAATAGAAAGGGTATGAACCAGAAACTGGTTCCAGAGTGAGTGCCTCGTGACTGTCAGATAAGAGGAGTTGCTTGGCAGAAGACGCCTGTGACTCAGCTGCGTGAAATTCATCAGCATCCTTCCAGATGAAGACTAAGGGATAGAATGAGAAATCTGTTAAAGTCTATTAATGGAGAAGGAGATTCTGAGCGCTAAACATCTCTTTACATTGAAAGCATGATGCTGGCTAAAGCAGATAGGTTAAGGTGTAGACCTCATTTGTTATCATAGTCAACTCAGCACAATTTATGATTCTGTAGATTTCTATGAGATAATCTTCTTTGGCTTGATGTTAGGCTGCTAGCCCAAAGTGATTTCTCTCCCCTTTAAGCTATCAGAATTTGTTTTTGCTTTCTTCATGATATTAACCATAATGTGCCTTATAACATAGTTTTCATACAGATGTTAACAATATTTATCTTCTCGATTGCATTAGGTTTCTCAAAGATACCTGGGCCTTATTATATTTGAATATACATTAGCTTGTGGCATTTTAAATACTCATTGAATAATGAGTGGAAATATTTCCTTTCTTTCTTTTAGGTATTCTAAAGAATATTCCCTTTTATTGTCCGATCCTTTTGCTCTCTGACCTCGGCTGCTTATTTTTAATTAAATAGCTTATATTTGATCATTTGTGACCTATAAAATCCACAATATCTTATGGTTCAACTTAAATTTTCCATTAATCAGAATATTCACTATTAAATAAAATTTGTATCAATGAATTTAACATAATGTGACTGACATATTGTATTTAAAATCCCATATTTGAATTTCAGTGATATTGACTTCACAGTATAGGTCCCTAGATAGACTTCTCAAATTTTAGTCTAAACACATACACTCTCTTTTTCCACATGAAATCATTTTATGGCTTGGTCTATGCTCCACAGCATAAAAAGGTACTAGCTGACATCTAGACTTGTTTATATATTATGCTGAGAAATTTATTAAAATCTATCTAGTTTGAATGCAAGTTGTGACGGTAAGAATTATTTTGAGTATGCTACATAAATATTAAAATCATAGCTCCTACTGCATTATAAAACATGCAATGTTTACTCATTCATTTAACAAACATTTCCCAAATGCCCAACATATGGGAGGCACTGACTGTGAGGATACAGATATGTGAATGAGATGCTCTATCTACTCTCAAGGAATTTGCAAAGAAGATTAACAACATTCACAGTTCATATATTTCTTTAACTTAACACTTTTAAGTATATAAGGAATCACCCTTCAATGATTTAGGCTCTTATTTATTAGACAACATAGAGCCCTTTAATCGATTAATATAATTTGCTTTCTAAATAATGATGACATAAATTAGTGTTGAGTTACTCTAAGACTTGAGTTGTAACATTGTACCCAAATGTTTTCATTTCTAAGCCTGTGTCTAAAGCAGAGAAACATTTTAGGAACCATGTGCTGTTTTTCCTTGAGGAGGTCTTCAAGAGATTAAAATTGTAAGGCAGAATAGTGCAAAGAGAAATGCTAATTAGTGCTAAGTCACTCTTACTGCCTCCTCTTCAAAGTTATTTAAAAGAGCTATCAAGAAAACCTGTGAACATCCCCACTTATATGTAATGGGGGTGGGACTCTGCTGATTCCAAAGCCTGCCACAAGCCCAAAGGACTTGCAAGGGTAGCAAGTGAACCTATTACTGGGCAGATGGGAGTTAGTTTAAGTTCTGTGGTAGACTGCTTCAAAATGCCTTGAAATGATCCATACCCATGGACCATCCCGTTGCTTCTAACAAATAGAATACAGCGAAAGTGATGGGACGTCACTTCCCAGGTTAGGTGACAAATACTGCTGACACTCCTCTCCTTGCTCTCTCACTGGCACACTGAGATGAAATCAGCAGCCATATATTGAACTGCCCTTCAGAGAGGCCCAAACGACAAGGGGCTGAAGAGACGCTCCTGCCAACTTTCAGTGAGGATCTGAGTTCCTAGGTGCACCACCCCATGAGAAAATGAATCCTGACTGTCAACAAACGTGAGTGAGCTTGGAAAAGGATCCTGTTCCAATTGAACCATGGATGACTGCGACTTTGACCAGTACCTTGACTGCAGATTGTCAGAGACCCTGAGTGGGAGGACCCAGCTAAGTGCACCCAGCTCAGCTACACCAGATTCTGACCCATTGAAACAGTGAGGTGATCTGGTATGTTAAACTGCCTAGTTACAGAGTAATGTATTACATAGCAGTAAATAAGTAACACAATTTCCCATTTCCTAGAGACAAAAAGAGACGATTTTACCTATTTAATGAGGTGGTGGAGAGAAGTGGAATAGACAAAGAAAAGTAGGATGACTGGGGGGAAAAAAAGGACAGATTAGACTCATTCATATCCATTGGCACTTTATCTTTCAACCAAATGTTTGAGAATTAAGTGAAAGAAATGAGTTCAACAAGAGAAAATGCAGCTTCATAACAGGCCAATCAGAACAACTCCAAGAAGCAGTAGACACAGTGGGAAGTCCCTTGTCTTTTGGGATCAGCATGGTATTTATAAACATGATAAGTTCCAAAGACAAGTATGATTGACTTTTAAGACACTCAATGACTCATCAAACTATAAATATAATAAATAGACCCATACATATTTATTTTCTAGTGACTCACTAGGTAGTGAATTTTGAAAAATTGTACTACCACCCTAGGCCTTAGTTCCTAAATCTATAAAATGAAGACTTTACTAACTTCCCCATAGGACTGTAGAAAGGGATAGATGAGAAAATGATGCACATCATGCAGTGCTGTACCTAACACTTGGAAGTTAGCTCCTACCAGCATCATCTAAATTTCCTTTTTTATCATATAGATAGAATGTAGGGGACTCATTCAATGTTTATACTGAAGGACTCCTAAGAGTTTTGAACAAGGCTGTAAAGGAGGCAGGTTTGTCTGAGCACTAAGGATTCAAGATGATGAATTCTATGGAAAGGTATTTTCTAATCACAGTGAGAAGAATGCTAATTTGCTTCTAAGTGTGGAATTTGTAGTTCATATTCCAGAAATGAAAGCAGTTTTAACACCCACTCTCCAACAACACAAATATAGTTCCAAGTCTGTGACATGCTATCTTAGTTCAATCCTGCTGAATTTCCTGTTTGACATTGCTTGAATCAGGATTTTTTGTTTTCCGAACAACCATGGAGCAGATTGTTCACTTCTCTTCTTCTCCCTTTTCCCCTTTTTTAAAAAAAGTAGTTTAATGTCTGAAATATCAGTCGATAAATAGTTTGGATATTTTTTTTCACATTGATTTTTCTCTTATTCTCACATAATTTTTTGACCTATATCGATCTTTCGAAATGATCACATGATGTTTTGAAGCAGCCAATATCAACAATACAAGTAAGGGAGGAAAGAGATATTACCAAATGAAAAATGATGGTCCTAGGCTATTATTTAATCTATGTATACCATATGCAACAGTTGCAGAGCAACAAAAACCAACTCTCATAATTTAAGTGAAAAGAGAATTTATTAGGTGGATATGAAGGCACCCAACAGGATTGAAGGAAGAGTTAATCAGCTGGTTTTGAAAGGAAAGGAACTTTTCATCTACAGAAGGTTTCCAGAGCAAGAACTATTGGACAATCGCACTCAGGCATACTTTGGAATGAATAAATAAATAAGCAGGTTTTTTGTTTTTGTTTTTCTCCTTGATTTGTGACATTCTGCTCAAATTTCAAAGTCTTGAGAGAATTTTATTGAGGAAGCTTAAGTCAACCTTTTATTATTTTATTTATTTATTTAGATTTATTTTTTATTTATTTCTCTCTCCTTCCCCACCCCCCCAGTTGTCTGCCCTCTGTGTCCATTCATTGTGTGTTTTCTGTGACCGCTTCTGTCCTTATCAGCGGCACCAGGAATCTGTGTTTCTTTTTGTTGCATCAGCTCTCCGTGTGTGTGGTGCCATTCTTGGGCAGGCTGCACTTTCTTTCGCACTGGGCAGCTCTCCTTATGGGGCACACTCCTTGCGCATGGGGCTTCCCTATGTAGAGACACCCCTGTGTGGCACGGCACTCCTGGCGTGCATCAGCACTGCGCATGGGCCAGCTCCACACAGGTCAAGGAGGCCTGGGGTTTGAACCACGGACCTCCCATGTGGTAGGCAGACACCCTATCCATTGGGCCAAGTCCACTTCCCAAGTCAACCTTTTACTATGTGCCTTGGCTAAACATTGAAGCAAAACAAAGGATGATAAAAGATAGTCTCCTGGTACCCCTTTGACTTCGGAAAAGGAGGTCAGAGCACCCTAATTAATTTTCCTTCCAAGACTACATGCTGATTTCACAAGAAAATCTCAGGGAGCTAGTGGGGAGTAGAAATGGATGTAGGATGCCCCCAAATGACAAAAACTACACAATTTTTAAGAACACTTATTTGAAAGAATGAAACCTGGATGAACTATATGTAGTATCCAGGCTGTAAAACTCCATTCTATTATCCTCAAGTTGGGTGAAAAGAAGAATTTCATGGTGGTTTAGAACACAGACTCTAAAACCAGACTAAGTGGATTCAGATCTCTGTTCTATAGTAGTGAATTAGCTTTCCAGCTGCTAAAACAAATACCACACAATGGGTTTGCTTAAATGATGTGCATGGTTTTGAGGCTAGGAGAAGTCCAAAATCAAGGCACCAGCAAGGGGATGCTTTCTCCTGGAAGACTGTGGTACTCTAGGGCAGGCTGCCATTGAGCCTCGGCCCTTGGCTTTTCAGTCACGTGGTAATGTGTGTGGCAGCATCTATTCCTTCTTTCCTGGGTTCTGGTGACTTCCAGCTTCATGTTTATACCATGGCTGCTTCTTCTATGTCCAATTTCCTTTGTTTATATTTTATTAAGGTCCACCCTTAGTTTGGGCTAAGAACGTCTTCAAAGGTCCTATTTACAAATGTGTTCACACCCACAGAGCAGGGATTGGGACCTGAACATTCCTTCTGTGGCCATGATTCAATCCCCAACACTTAGTAACTGTCAAAATTTGGCAAATTGGCTAAATTTTCTGTGTCTCAATTTCCCTATTTAAAAATAATAACAGTACTTCAAAGGGATATCATAAGAATTATTTGTATTATATGCAAAGCAGTTAGTAACCCCTCAAGTAGTGTTACTATTACAATGAAGGGGTTGGAGTAGACACCCAGTATCATGACATCCAGGATGCTCAATTTTGGCTGATTGGTGGCCGGCATCTAGGTTGTTATTCAATAACTATAACTCCCAGAAATGGAACTGCAGGAGAGAGTAGTGATTCAAAAATAAGGCAGTAACAAAACTGAGGGGTCATAGGTAATAGAGGCCATGATCAGCTCAGAGAGAATAATACCAGATGAGCAGGCAATGTGAATGAGGACATGACAAGGACAAGGCAAAACCGTGGACCAGAAGGCATTGAAAACAGTAACTAAGAGATTCCAGAAGCACGGGGGAAGGCAAAGCAGATAAAACAGATGCATGGATTCAGCATCAAGGAAAACATTATTCTGAGTAATATTCCTGTCTCTGCCAGACGCATCTCATAATTCCACTACTAAAGCTAACCAAACCCAGGTTTTAGGGAAAATATAGTGAGGCCAAGTCACCTGCGGAAGTGGAGACAGGATTATAGCAAGAAAAAGGGATTATGTGGGTTAGCATAGAGGCAGAAAATGACAAATTAACATTTGGTATCCATGCCTTTCCTCTAAAAAACCCATAATAATAAAACCATTATCACCAAAAGACAGTAATAATAGCAATAATGATAGATAATAGTAGTATTTATTAGCATATACTTGTGCCTGGAACTGTGCCAAGTGATGAATATCCATTATATCACTTAATTCTCACAATAAACCCTTTGAGATAATTTCTAGAATATAAAATCTCTAAGGACCTGAAATTTGTCTGTCTCTTTACTACCGTACATACAACACTTAGAATATGAACTTGCATAGGAAGGGAATACTTCCTTCCTGTCAATGATCTATAAAAAAACATAAATGAAAGTGTTGATAGACCAAGTAATTTACTGAAGAGAAATAATGTAAATTGTAAAGTTGAGATTCTAAGTCAGGGAGCTTGATTCCAGAACCCACAATTAAACCGCGTAGTTTCTACCCAACACTACACTGTCTCCAAAGCATCACTCACTGCCAAATTTTTTATTACTACTCCCTCATTGCTGTTGTTCCTTATGTCACCAGAGTAATACGGATAATTATAAAAAGGGGGAAAAAAAGAGTCAACAATGGGCTTGTTATAAAATAGGATAATGAACACATCACATTCTGGGCCTGAAATGAAAAGTTTTGGTCCCGTGCAAACATAAGTCCTCTGAATCAATTATTTACAAGGTGTTGCATGACCTGGTTAGAATAAAAATAAGAGGGGAAGCGGACTTGGCCCAATGGGTAGGGTGTCCGTCTACCACATGGGAGGTCCGCGGTTCAAACCCCAGGCCTCCTTGACCCGTGTGGAGCTGGCCCATGAGCAGTGCTGATGCGCGCAAGGAGTGCCCTGTCACACAGGGGTGTCCCCGCATAGGGGAGCCCCACGCGCAAGGAGTGCGCCCCGTAAGGAGAGCTGCCCGGCGTGAAAGAAAGTTCAGCCTGCTCAGGAATGGCGCCGCCCACACGGAGAGCTGACACAACAAGATGACGCAACAAAAAGAAACACAGATTCCCGTGCCACTAACAACAACAGAAGCGGACAGAGAAGGATACGCAGCAAATGGACACAGAGAACAGACAACTGGGGGGGGGGAGGTGGGGAGGTGGGAGGGAAGGGAGGTGGGGGGGAGGGGGGAGGAGGGGGGAAGGGGAGAGAAAGAAATAAAATAAATCTTTAAAAAAAAATAAGAGTAAGTCATGGTCCATAAACTTGAAGGACTCACATTCTAGTGGGAATGGCAGGAACATAAGCAAATAAATATGGCAATAATCTGGTAAGAGAATTAGAGGTGTTGGTTTTTTTAGAGCCCAGTTGGTTATAGCAATGGTTAAACATTGTGTCTGGAGCACAGGAGGGTGGGAGTGGTGAGTGGTGGGGAACGAGGTGTGGGTGGGTAGGTGCGATGTGCTTGTGTAGATGTGCAGGAGTGAGACAAGAAAGATAGTTGATATGGTGCAAGAAATAAGAAGGGCTTTATACAGGAGGCCAGGAAGGTTGTTTTGTCAAACATGAAGATACAGTAGGATTACTTTTTAAGTAAGAAAACTCTGATGTTTTGATTAAAGTGTAGAAAAACTGGCAGCTGGAGGCCCATACAGTAATGTAGGGCACAGAGATAAGAAATGAGGTTGCAGCAATGAGACCTGTGCAGAATCCACAGGATTTAGTGTGATGAAAAGCTAAAAGTCAAACAAGAATCTGAGTGTTCCTACTGAGGAGAGTGGGTAGATGGTAATACTATTAATCCCAAGAACAGAAATAAGTAGAAAAAGCAGGTTTTGCAAGGGTAGAGAGAAAAATCTAATGTAAACAAATTTTTTTAAATGTGAAAAGGGTACTGAGGTACATAGAATCATGCAGAAATACATGTTTTTGTCACATAATACATAATATTACACTTGGAAAGTAATCCTTTTGTTTCAATACTTTTTTTAGTTGCTATTTTTCTAAGAACTTAGCTCCAGTACTGTAAATAGATTTGATGTAGTTTACTGGGACACAGTTTAATATAAAATCTTTCTTCTCTGGCTGTTGATTTTATCTTCCAGAATTAATTGTAGTCCTGTTGATTATCATCCAGAGACAGTCAGATTTGTAGTACTGACCATTAAAGTTAGTGCTTAGGTATCATTTTGATAAGTCTGAAAAGATAATTTTCAAATTTGGAACATCATTTGCAAAGTCTTTTCCATAACACTTTTTTTTTTTAACTTGCAAGAGGCTATCCCTAGGACAGAGGGAAAATTATTTACCTGCAGATTAATCAGGAAAAGAGCAAGAAATCCAGATGCTCTGAGAAAATAAAATATGGTCAGACAGTTGGACATCCAATTTGGTAGAATAAAAGAGAAGTCATTGAAACCTATTGTCAGTCAACCCTTCACACCTAATTGCTGACTGGTCCCATTGGGGATATCAAACTTTAAGAAATCACTTGTCTTAATTGCTGAGCCAACAAGAAATTCTTTAAAGTTTAAATGTTTCTAGACCTACAGTTAGATACATTAAATTTAAGAGAAATACGGTATTTGACAGCATTTCCTTTCAAAAACTATGGAGAAATTAAAGAATGTACAAACAAGTAATATTATAGAATTCTCAGATTGCAAAGAGGACGTGGGTGAATAAGTGGATGATGATTAATTACATTTTGGTCTCTGTATTCAAGAATTGGGTAAATATAGATTTTAATAATAATTTTCTATTTAACAGTCTTAATAGTGATTTTGGTATTTTTCAATGGTATAATTAAGGAAGGTAGCTGGCAAAATTATATAAAGTATACAGCAAGCAGATATGGCTCAAGCCGTTGAGTGCCTGCCTCTCACATGAGAGAACCCAGGTTTGGTTCCTGGTGTCTCCTGAAAAAACAAAAATAAACAAGAAATAAAACAAGTGATAAAACCAGTGCAGGGAAGCTGGTGTGGTTCAGCAATTGCACACCAGCTTTCCACATATGAGGTTCCAGGTTCAATCCCCAGCCCCTGGTACCTCAAAAAAAAGTATAGTATATATTAAAAGGTATGATCCATTATGGTAGCCTGCAAAGATTATTTTTCCCTCCAATGTGCTAATTAAAAATGGAAGAAATAATAACACAAATATGGAAGAATTGTGGTTAATACAAAAGGACTCAAGCACAGTTCGTCAATTGTAACAAATGTACCATACCAATGAAGGATGTCGTTAATGTGGGCAAGTGTGGGAAGGGTAGGAAGTGGTGCATGTGGGAATTCCCAATTTTTTAAATGTAACATTTATGTAATCTAATGTATCTTTAAAAAAATGTAAAAAAGGAAAAAGGACTCAGGGGTATGGATGAAGTCGCATCATGTGTTAGTTCAGGTCCTCTGTGAAGCAGAAAGCAAGAGAAAATACATCTGTAAGAGATTTATAGTGGGAAACACCTATGAGGAGAAACAGGAGAGAGTTGGAAAATGTGAGGAGAGTCATTGGATGAAGGTTTAAAGAGCAGAAGGAAGGAAGCAGAGTTGATGGTGAGAGTCTCAGGTGGCAGCATAGTTCTAAGTTTTAGTCCAGGTTAATGGGACGTCCTTGAGCCAAAATTACTTACCAAAGGATTCTATGTCTTAGAGGAATGGACCTGCTTTAGTCTTGGCAGAGTTCAAATGAAGTGAGGCCTTAAGGAAAACATGGAAGATTGAGTGCAAAAATCTAGGACTGTCAGCCAAATATATTCTCGGCAGCAGGAGATCTGATTGGAACATTTCCACGGGCATCACACTCAATATATGTGAAGTTAAAATTTACTTTTAGTTTTTGAGCTTCCAGCAAAGTAAATTATCTCTAAATATTGATTTCTGCCTACACACCCCCAGTCCTTCTTCCCATCCTGCAATGGTCTTTAGAGATTGTTCTTTTGTGTATTGCATGCTTTTTTTTTCCAAAGAAAAGAGGATAACTTCTTACACTACTAAATATCCCTTAATTCATAATTGATATACAAACTATTTAAAATAGATTTTTTTAAAATAGAGAATTTGGTCTATAATTAGCCTAATTGGTTTTAAAATACCCCAACAACATTTAAAATATTTTCTCTGCAAATTAAGACTTTTGAAAACTGGAGGCCAGAATATTGTGATGAGATACTTTTTTAATGTCTTATTTTATTTTATTTTTTAAAGATGTTTAGATTATATAAATGATACATTAAAAATGTACGAGATTCCCATATACCCTACTCCCTACTCTTCCCACACTTTCCCACATTAACATCCTTCATTAGTGTGGTACATTTGTTACACTGATGAACACATATTGGAGCATTGCCACTAAGTGTGAATTATAGCTTACATTATAGTTTAAACTCTCTCTGCACAATTTTGTAAGTTATGACAAGATATATAATGGCCTGTCTCTGTCATTGCAACATCATTCAGAACAATTCCAATGTCCCCAAAATGGTCCCATATTATACCTATTTTTTCCCCTTTCACATGCCTCAGAATCTCCAGGGGCCACTGCCTTCACACCAGCAATAAAAGTTCTTCCATTGCTAAAATAACAATAAGTCTTTAGTAGAATAACAATAAGTCTATTTAGTCATTCATTCATTTCCCATTCCTGTGAATTCTGTAATGGTGATGCCCACTCTGCCTCTAACTGAGAGGGGACTTAGATTCCATAGGGCAGATGGATGGCACTATCTTGCTTGCAGTTGTAGATACTCTTTGTTCCTTGGGATGGTCATTGCCCATCATCGCCTCCTTGTTAGCTGTCCAAGGTGAGTCCAATGAACTGGAGAGTAAGTGTTGCAAGTCTCTTGAGAGTCAGGGCCTGACTAGCACATGGAAATATTTAAGTCTCTTGGACATAAATCCATCAACTTTACTACTACCTATTGGTTGATATATAAGGGGCAGAAGAGCCATGTGTATGGAAACCACAACTGAGTCCAACTCTATCATATTGGGTAGAATAAATTCCAAAGTAAGGCCCACTGGCAGGGCACCAAACTCCCAAGCTGTCAGCCCTGCCTATAGTGTCTTGATTTCTCCAGAACCCTCAGGAGCCCCACTACTTGAGGCAATATTTACTGTGGTTGAGACATGCACAAGCGTAACCTCTGGAATGACTTCCCAACTCACTTTGAAGTCTCTTAGCCATAAAAACTCATTTGTCTTCTCTCTTTCCCCCTTTTGGGAATCCCTTGGTGCCAGGGAGACTCATCCCTGGAAGTCATGTCCCACGACAGGGGGAAGGTATTGCATTTACATGCTGAGTTTGGCTTAGAGAGTCGGTGATGTGGCACCCTCCTGTCCTCCTCACAACTGTTACCAGGCCAGAATCAAGAGGTCAAATTTGTTAGGTGACTTTTCAAACCCTTATAACCTTATGTAGCTATGAGTTTTTGTTATTGCCATCATCACACACTTGAACAACCCCCCATGGCCCACTGTCTTGAACTGGAGGGGTAATGTACTCCAAAAGTCCAATGAAGGCAGTGAAATGAGTCAGAATGGTCTTTAACTTCAGGTGGCTTACTTATTTGCTTTATTCTTTAACCACAGTAGCCATTTTGTGGCAGGAAACACCAAATTCTGTACCTCTCCACCCTAGTTCAGAGAGCCTGGTTGAAGTATTGCCTTTTCCCTCATGCCATATAATTTTATGACAGAGTCCCTGATAAATTCCTGGTAAGAACATTTGGAAAGATTTCAAAGATGGAGCATGCCTAGTGGGAAAGTTGGTTTCAGCTTCAAATGATTGCCATAAAATTTTATTGTCTTCCTTCCTCTGCCTGGTTACTGTGAAACGCATTCCTTATTGCCCTTTTTTCCATATCTTGTCACTAGGTGACCAGGCAGAAATTTTAAAAGTAAGACAGATAGACATCTGGAGCTTTCTTAGGCTAAACAGAACAGATTTATGCTTTCTAGGTTTCAGATCTCTACTTCTCAAAGCGAGAGTTAGTTTCCCTTCCTAACTTTCTAGGCCACAATAAATTATCTGGATAATACATGTGCTTTATTAATAACCATTATATTTATTGATTACAAAAAGTACAGATGTATATGTTTAGCTAAACTAGCTAGCAGAATTTGAGAAACAGCTTTTATAAACCTGTTTTTAGAGAACACTCACCATGTGCCATTTTGTAAAGTATTCTGTAAAATAAGTAACATGGAATTCTTGCCCTTAGAAGCTACAGTCTGTCCTGGACATATAGAAATAATTATAGGTGCAAGTCGTGCGGTATGTACATGCATACATATCCATATATTACATGTACAGTGTGTCCTTATTTTGGATTCTGGGAAAGCTGGTGATGACATCTGAATAATAACCTGATGATCTGTGAGAATGTACCAGGAAGATCTGAGAAAAAAATATGCAGCAGCAGAAGAATGGGAAATAGAAGTTATATTATCTTCAGGATTCTATAAAAATGTAATGTGGTAGAATAGAACATACATATGTATAAAAACTGGAATTGAGATTGAAAAAATCAGCTGGGATCAGTGGTAAAGTGTTCCTTCCTATAGACAATGGGTGCCTCCAGAAACTTCAAAACAATGTCAAGACATGATAATGAGAGAGAATATTAAAAACTGAGATTCTATGAGTTTTAAGGAGTGATCACAAGAAAATGACTGCAAAATAAAGATAATGCAAGTAACCAGTACTCTATGACAGCCTCACTATTAGAGAGAACTCATCCAAGTCAATTCTGATGGCTACAGTAGGTGACATTGTCCCAAGCAAGTGTCTAAAGGGAGTGAGATATAATTTGGTTTTTCTAGTGGTTGATAGTCAAATAAGACTACAAGGAAGGAGGCATCCTATATAAACCCCACTATATGATCTAGAGAGAGAGATTCATAACAAATTCAGATTCTTCAAAATTCTATTTCATATTTCATTTGAAGAAGATACAGATGGCTCTATGATCTATAGTATATTTAGATCCGTTATGATATACATAGTTATTTAGAAATAATTTCTTAGAATCCCTTTTAAGATCCTCTTGTCTCTCCACAGTAACTTCTAAACATTTTTTCAATATCTCTCCCACCCACCTGCTCAATACCATCCACTTGAGTTACTGGTCCTACAAAGATGTCTTTGATGGTTGTTGTTGTTAGTGCCAATGCATTCATGTAAAACAAACACATACACTATCTTGAGACACTTGGTTTTGGAAAATCATGATCACATATTACATTTAGAGCAGATAACTAATTCTAACAAGTATTTAACAATAAATTTGCACTATAGTTATAATTCAAAGTCAAGCTTACAAGGTTGTTCATCCTGAGAAAATAAAACACCTCTCTCTCTCCACTGAGCTTTTGATTTAATCTGTACTTCATCACATAAGCCAAGCAAAATGGTGAGGTAGGTGCCTGATGGGAGAGCTATTTCTAGCACAGAGAGCAACTTTGATATTGAAAATCTGGTTTTTGCTCTGCCAATACCCAGCCCTCTCCAAGTACTTTGATACTTAGATCCTTTTTATGGTTTTGTGTCTCTGGTGCCTTTTCACTCTTAGAAAGTTTATTAGTATAGACTCTGGCGTGAAGAAGGAAAAGAGAGGCACTGTGCTCTATCAGTAGATAATCAGTCATAGTTAGTGAGGTGGAATGTAGAAAATTGTTCTAGCTATTAGAACAAGAATATACACTCACAAGATATATGATTAAGAAATACGTGAGAAAGAAATGTATTGAAACAATTGTGGATATTAAAATGTACTCAAAAAATTAAAAAAAATAAAAATGTACTCAATCTTTTATTCTAAAAGCTTTAATTATTTCCATCAGCAGGTAGAAGTTTATACTAAACCATTTTACCATCTTTTTTCCCACAAATAAGGCAGTCATGATTTATAGCAGTCTCAGAATACATTAATTGTCTGTGCTATGTTTGCTATAAGACACTAAATTTTATTTAAAATAGTTTGAGTTCTTAATTTTTCCCCTGCTATCAGTTTTGTACTATTTGTACATATTTAAAATACATAGAAATATTGTTGGATGATTGAAATCATATTATAAGGAATTTACTCATTTCATATCTGTAATTATTAAGACATTTAGAAGTTAATCATGGATATTTAATTTTAAATGACATTTTAGCATGTAAACCATTGAACCTATTATATCTTAAATTTCTCACAGATCCAGAGAAAATTTAAACTATGCCATCTTTTTTTTTTTAACTTCCTTCACTCTGTGCTTAGTTATTTGCTACAGACTGTAACACCTGAGTGCGCCTTTCCTGTCTAACTTTTAGTAGAGTTCAGACAATGGTTGTCACAAAAAGGAAGTGAGGGTTGGGAGATGTGATGTTGGGAGCATTTATTCTGTTTTCTCCTGCCCACCTTGCTATGGTTCTTGAAGTTCTACAGCAGCCTCAAATCCTTTCAGGTGGTCCCTCCTGCACAGCTCCAGCTCTCATCAACCTCTGGTAATACTGCTTAATCTCTTGGCATTTCAGCCCTAGGAGTGGGAATGAATTCTAGTCTCTGGATATTTCATGCCCTTTTGGTAGCTTCATAACTCTGCCCACAACTCTGTAGATAGTCCCTTAATTAAATTGTCCCCAGTTATACACATTTGCTTGTGCCTTCTGTCTTCTAACCAAAATGGTGCCTAATACAGTTTGGTATTAGGATTTGTCCCAAGACACAGGCTCTATAATTGGGATTCTGGTATTGGACTGAGTGTATATTTGATGAACATATGGATAACCACCTAACCATAGCATACAGTGGGCACTGGAATTACTGAATTTATCAAGAAGTGGAGTGTTCCTTTCCAACAGCAAGAAGCTGCAAGATCAAGGGGTTGTGGCACTTAGATGCCATAGCAAGAGTGGTGATTGTGAAGCTAATAGAGTTGTATAACTCTTCCATATTTCATTGGGAATCTTACTACAAAAAAAAAAAGACAATCTCAGCTTAGAAGCTTGAACTGCCAATTCAAAGCACAGGTGGAAAATCAGAAGAGCTCTATGGTGCCCAAGAATCCTGTAACTTGTGTGACTCTAAGACAGACATGTTTGAAGATCATGCCCCTCAACCCAATTGTATGGATTGAAGAGTGGGAAAGCCAGTTAAATATGTAACCCTATCATGGCTCTTACACTAAGGCAGCAATTCTCAAAGAGTGCTCTGGAGACCACCAGAGAACTTTTCAGGGGGTCTATGAGATCAATGCTATTTTATAATAAAACTAAGATATTATTTGTCTCGTCACTCTTATTCTCACTCTTATTCTCTTCTAAGAAGTCAGGGACATTTGCTAGAAGCTACATGAGGTGAGATAAAAACTTCATTGTAATGGCCAAAGGGATGTATTCTGGTGTATTTTTATGTCTTAAATTTTTGTTTTAATTTTGAGTATTAAATATCAAAATATATAATCCACATGATAAAAGCTCTTTGAGGAGCTCAATAACTTTTAAAGAAATACAGGGATCCTGGGAATAAAAGTTTGAGAACTACTGTACTAACATAAGGGCACTAGTTGCTAAAGAATGGACCTTGGGACATGAGATGTGAACATTTGGATAGATATGGATGCTGCTGAGAACTAGAAGGTTCAACTTTCCCTAACTTTCTTTGCCACTGGGAGCTGTGCCTCCTCTGGTATCTGAGGAAACTGGCCTTCTATTTGCATGAAAACCTCCATGACTTTACCTGAAGAATTTGTCTCCAGAGAACGACTGTTCTCAGGAATGCTTTCCCACCTCCCTCTAACATCCTCTCACCCCTCACACACATACACACAGATAAAATCAATCAGACACTCCTTATTTTTCTTCAGGTATACTCCAAGAGTTAGATCCCAGAAAGATAAGAGAAGGTAGGAGTAATGTTTGCTTCAGGAAAAGACAGTGAATGCATAAAAGAATTTGTAGCCTCTTGCCAACCTGCATCATGAGGGAAGCATGTACAGCATGGGTTTTTAACAAGGGGTCTGAGCACTTGAATTGAAATTCAAAAAAACATTATTCTTGTTGGGACATGTTGGTGTGGGTGTGATTATTTATTAAATAATACATAGTATAGTATGGACTTAGTAAGGAGTCCATGGTTTTCACCTGACTGGCAAAGGGGTCTGTGAGACAAAAAAGGTTAAGAACCCCTGATGTACAGCAAAGTATTTTGAGGATGTAAGACCAAAGGCCAAGGAGAATGAAATAATAAGTTGGATTAGGCTAAATTTATTAATATTTAAGATTTTATGCATTGGCTAGAATACCTGAGAGGGGACTTAAATGCCTGCTTTTGAGCTAATTGAAGCCTGGACACAGGTACACTAGAGGAAGCTGTTCTGATGGAGTGTATCGAACACATACAGCTCTTCAGTCACACTCTAACCATTTCTCCTGGGAGAGCTCATAGAACTGATACAGTGAGAGGAGCACCATCATCTAGGAAAACCTCTGGTTTGCCTGTCTTCTGTAAACTGAAGAAAAAGGTGGGAAAAGCAATCATGAAATTGGTCTGCCTGATTTCAAGGAGAATAATGTCTGGACAGAGATGTGAAGGCTATGCTTGGGCTAAACAAACAAGAATAGGCCTCCTACGTGAGGCTGATCTGGCTACCACAACTACAGCTGACTGCTCACCTTTATTTTTCAGTTAAAGTTAATGTGGGATCCTTTGATACGGCTCCATTATCCAGGTGGCCGACAGGTATCTGGTGTCTGACTGATACATTGGACCACTTCCATTAGAAGAGGACAGCAATTTAATCTCATGGGAATATATATGCATTGGCATCTAGTTTTTCTTTTCCTGATGGAAACACTTCTGCTAAACACCATCATCTGAGGACTCGCAGAATGCTTCATTCATCACCACGGTATCCCACACAACATATCCTTTAACAAAAGATTTTAGTTTATATTGAAAGAAGTGCAGAAATGAGGTAAAACTCAAGGGATCCCGATTTTACTTTTATCCATCACCTGGAAACAATTAGATCAATAGAACAGTAAAATTGCTTACTGGAGTCTCAATAATGATCCTGGTCATGATATAATACCCTGTGAGACTGGGTACTGGTTTACAAGATACAGTTAAAGCAGCAGAAATAAATGGTACTATTTCCCCCATGAAAAGAGTACCTTGGTCTTGGAACCAATCATTGTTACCTTGAAAACTCACTTGCTGAGTTGTTCATTTTTCAGGAGACAATGAATACACCAGCCAGACAAAAGGGAGTAGGAGGAAAGAATGTTTGGTGCATTTATTCCTCCTCTTTTTCTCTGTCTCATTAAGATATTAGCACTGGCTGTACTATTCGATGGGGATAGATCAGATCAGGTGGCTCCTCTTCCAATGCTCCAGATATCACTGGACTCTGCTCCAGATATCACTGGACAGCATGCCTGTACTATGTTGTTTCAAGATGAAGAATGCTAACAGCTCCCCTTTGGTACTTTACCAAGCGTTGTTGATATCCAGAATGCAGCCCACACTTCTATAGATAATTCTTGAAATTAAGCCCCTTCAGTTAGACCTTTTAGAATGCACCGTGCCTTTCCTTCCCAAACCCTAACTACCAGAATAACTAACCCTTTTATGTACTTTGTGCTTATAATTTGGAATCCCAAGAATAACCCATCTTTGATGAACCTAAATCTAACAGAAGAAATAGGGCATTGCTATACATAGACCTATGGTAAAATGCTTACATTCTTTGCCATAAAATTAGGTGTCTGGATGGGGCAGAAATCGTTTACACCTTTTAAAGGAGAACTCCAAAGCAGATTTGAATGGGACCTAGAAACATTTTTCCAATTTACATTTGAGGTGATGCTCTAGAGAGGGGAGGGAATCATTCAAGTGGAGGAGACCTGTGAACAAAACCTTAGAGATAAAAGTGGTAGGCACGAAGTATAGTAGAGTTTGCTGGACGGTGCATAGGAGGTTAACCTGTGAAATGTTTTGGGATTTAAATAGTATGGACTTTAATGTATGTTAAGAAAAGGACTGAATACTCATTAAGATAATGGAAAGAATGGTACTTGTTTTTCTTTCATTTTTATCTTAATTTCAGAGAAGCAAACTAATACTGTAATATTTGTCACTGCTGGGGAAGTCACACACACACACACACACACACACCCAGAGCAATCTCCCAGCCCTGAGCAGCACGGCACCCCCCCCCCCCGCCCCCGCCCTGGGCACTGACCACATGCTTGGGGTTTTTTTTTTTGACCCTTTGTGCTGTGTAAGTAATAAAGTGGTCATTTGCTGAAAGTCTTTGTTCTGCTGAGCCTGTGTACCACATAGCAATTAGCTCCACAATCACTCTTAGGAATTCATTCTGAGAAACACTGTTAGGAAAAATATATATATAACTTCCCTGCACCCATTTGCAAATTTGCAAAGCACTTCAGAAACTAGCCTAACACCATCATTTTGTGTCATGTGTTTTTCCTGGGAAAAATGCTGAGGAAATAGAAATAATGCTGTTTTATTCTTTCTTATAAAAAAATAAAGAAATATTTTTAAAGAATTTTCCTAATTCTCTTTGATTATATAGTGCAAAAGATATTTAATGTCACTTCCTCTAAACACAAATAACCATAATATCAAATACAGATTTATTGTGTAATATATGAGGATTATATTATTCTTTCCTAAGTGTGTGTGTGTGTGTATGTGTGTGTATATATAATGTAGAATCATGTTGTCTATAACAACCAAATGCCACATTACTGTTGCTAGGTGATTTATTGAGAATTTAATGAAAAAAGATAATAAGGAATTACCCTGAGCTCTGTTTTTCACTATCATAAACTCCTCAAGCAGTAATATAAAGTATTTCTCTCAACTCTCTCCTCCCAGAAGACTGCCAGATCTTTGTGTTCCTAAGGTCTAAATATTCCTTACCTCAGAAAAGGACTTTTGTGCTGCTAGGGTTGAGTCTGTCTGTGGCATTCACATCTCCATTTTTTAGAGTTCCAGTAAGTTTTATTATTGGAGGAAGGAAAGAAAAAACTTTGTGCTTTCGGGAATTGAGGAAGAGATCAGAATCCCCTTTGGCTATTCCCCAAGTACTCAGGAGAATTACTTAAATTGCTAAAATCTGGGGTAGGGGTAGGCAAGTATAGACACCACAACTCCACTCTCAGCCAGTGCTGGGGAAAAGAGCTGCTCTTAGAAGTAAGGACAGGGCAGTAAAAAAAAAAAGCCAACAACAAGACTTGGGGGCATAGGTTATGCGCTAGGATAGGCGAAAGGACTGCGGTCTCCATACGACCAACATGGAAGGGCCTAATAAATATTCTAAGGGAAAACTAGTGAGGGTGTTAAGCTCTTTTGATATATTTCAGTCTCATACAATATTTCAAATAGTAAATTTTTTATCCCTTTGGCCACAGTATTTCTATCAGGCAATATAGTTGAGTATCGAAAATAAAACAATCAGAAATCTGGGAAAGCAAAAGGAAAAGATATTCTCATGTCTTTATCAAGGATTATAAATTTCTAATCTTGTTTTGAACATTGAAAGAGCCCTACACTAAATATTTATCAAGGTCATTCTGGTTTAAAATTATTCCTAGATAATAAATAATAGATCAACTATTTTTTTTTAAATCTCTTAGATTTATAAATAATTTAAAAGCCTTTATAATGATTTTTTTAAAATTCTGTATAATACAGCTCTAAGTCCATGCATGAAGGCAAGAAGCAAAGGGACAACCAACGTCCACATGCTGCATACATAGTACATTTCTGGAGGAAGTAAACAAGTCATAAGGAATGAACATGACTCAATAGATGAAACCCCAAATAAAAGAAGTCCCCTGTACTTCAGGGAAAATGGGAAATTCAGGTAAAAAAATATCTGTAAAAAGACTTTCATCTATGCTAGTAGGCCAAGCATACCATTTTAGCCTTTAGTATGAAATCATTGTTAAACCAAAGAAAAAGCAAACTATCTTAGGCATACCATTTTTGGTAATAAGATACTGGTTAGAGAACAGCCCAGAAAACAACCCAGAACTCACATTAGACACTACCGTTCCAAAATAATTTTGCTGTTCGCTTACAAGAAACATCACTATCGCCTCTGTCATTTGCCCTGAACCTTGCATCTTTCCTTTCAGGATACTACTTTTGCCAAGTCCTTATTCAGAGTCACTTATTTTCCAGAGAACTTCCTCTCATTATTCTAGCTCTCATCAAAACTTTTGTAATTTGGTCTACCTGGTTAAATTACATTTATGATTAAGCAGAGCAACTTAACTCTTCTTACTTTAATTTTTTCACGTTGGCTATGCACAAGGAGGACTGGTCTTGCAAAAAGGAACAACAACAAAGAGTTCTCTTCTGAAAAGGATGGTTTAATACTCTCTTAAGTAACTGGTTCTGATGTAGGCTATGAGTGGGGGGTTGTGCATCTCTTCATAGATAATCTAAGCTGTGTGTATCTGATGGTGGGAGCTGCAGCCCAGCCCTGCCCTTCATAACCACAGCAACCATTCCAGTCTGGGAAAAAAAACAAGTAAACAATATAAGCTTGATAAACTTTAAATATTCAGGGAAGATGCAAACCAAATATGTTAAAAGTTTACCTGAAATGTATACAGATCATGTTAAAAGCTTTCTTGGAATGTATAAGGTTCATGTTAAAAGCTTACTCAGAATGTGGGGGATATATGTTAATTCAAACTTATTGAGCACTGAAACAAAGAACCATTTAACTCTTCCTCTGTATAAAAGAAGCTCAAAAATCTTATTCAGGGGTTCAGGTTTTTTTGACAGAGAGCTCCCAAAGCTGGTCAGTCATAAATAAATTATTTTTCCTTCCCAAAATTATTACTGAATCCTAGCCTTTCCATATACAATAATTGAACGTCTCTTGATGTCTACAAAAGTTCAAACTCCAGCTACTTTTTTAAAAAAGATTTTTAAACTTTATTTATTCCCCCCCCCCCGCCCCTCCTGCCATACTGTTTTTTCTGTCTGTGTTATCTTCTCTTTTCATTTTCTCTCCTCTAGGATTCACCAAGATTCAATCCTAAAGAACCCTGATGTGGAGAGAAGTTCCCTGTCAATTGCACACCTCAGTTTCTGGTTTCTGCTGTGCTTCACCTTGATTCTCCTCTTGTCTCTCTTTTGTTGCGTCATCATCTTGCTGCATGACTCACTTGCACAGGCACTGGCTCACCAGATGGGCACTTGGTTTGCCTCGCGGACACTTGACTCACTGCATGGACGCTTGGCTTGCCACCTGGGTACCTGTGTGGGTATTCAGCTCACCATGTGGACAGTCACATGGGCACTCGGCTTGCGACATGGGTACTGACTCACCGTGTGGGCATGCTTTCTCTTCTTCTTTTTATCCAGAAGGCTCCAGGGATCAAACCTAGGACCTCCCATATGGTAGGCAGAATTTCTATCACTTGAGCCACATCCACTTCCCATTAGCTACCTTTTAAAATGACATTTGATTTAACTCATCCCCACCTCCCAACAATCCAATTATATTCTTTCATAGCAAAAGATTCTCAATCATAGACATTTTCCAGGATTCAAATTCTTTTTCTCAATATCCAGGGAGTTAAGCATATTATTTAATCGAAGCATGTGGACATTAGGCACATACTAGGGGATGATCTCTTCTACATACAGTGCTCAACTCTGCAGAACTGCCTGTGCTTTGTTCTGTGAACAAAAAGGTTGAACCTGTATTTAAAACAAATTCTCACCCAAACCCTGGGTTGGGAGACCTGAGCTCTCCCATCCAAATCCTTCAGGACAGTAATTTAGGAAGAGGAATTCTGAGTAAGAAAAAATATCTGACTGACCTCATACAACAGGGATAGGACAGATCTCCTCAGCTCAATGAGAATAGCATGGAGGTAAATGTCATCAGAAAAGATTAGTAGATACCCTATGCCAAATCCTCAGATCCACGTTCTCTACTCTTCATCCACCCTGCTGCCTGAGGGGGAAAGATTAACAACATAAAATAAGCTACACACATCCTAAGTAAAATGCCAGCACATCAAATCCAGAAGGTTATTAAAAGAATAAAACTTAATGACAAAATAGACTTTATTCCACTATAATGTAAGGATAATATCTCAAGTAATGAATATTAAAAGGGAGAATTCTATTAATGTAATTTATCACATTAATAGATTAAAGGAGACAAACATCTTACAGATTGTTGAATTGGTCAAATTTAGCATTATTTTTTAGCAAGCAAAAGAGAAAACATTCTGTCTGAAACTGGCGGAAAGAAACATATCCCTCAAAACCAGTATCAAAATAATACCAGTTAGAGTAATTCTCACCGTTAGAAAAAAGACAAAAAAAAACTGCTCTTTGCAACAATTTACATATTATGAAGATTTAAGTGAATTCAGTTAATAAGGAGAAATAAGATATTAATATATGCTTTAGGAAAGAAATTAGCCATTATTTCAAAATATTATGCTTCACCTAGAAATATTTAAAAATTATTTAAACTATTATAACCAGTAATATATCTGATTTTAAATTTTGTGGAGAAAACAAAAATGGGAAGAAAAAATGAGTGAAAGCTTGCTGTTCTATGTAATAAAATATATATTGGAAATAGAGCGATAAAGAGATTAATGTAATAGAATATTCTTGACACAATATACATACCCATCATCACACGCCCTTAACATTGATTTATAATAAAATATCTTTTGAACTAGTGGGGAGTATTAGGGAAATTAGAAATTTAAATGTGAGAAAAAAATAGACTTTCTGGTACCATAAAGGAATAAAAGTTATTGATAGAATTAGAGTTTAAATACAGCCAAGTAGAGGCATGAGCTATTAATTAATCAATCCTACTACAAATAATGGCTATAACTTTTCTACAATATGTACCTGAGCACTCTGAAGACTGATCAAAAGATGGCAGCTTTTGGAGCGGGAGATAACATTTGGAACAAGCAACAGGCACAGAGCGAGTTCAATTTTTGTGGCATTCCCTGGGGCAATGGCTAAATCTTGACTGTAGGATTAGAACCAGGCCACGTGCAGTTTAGTGCTAACTTCTCTATTCCCATTCTTCTAGGGATCAGTTTCCCACAGAAAGCTGTTTCTCTCTGCAGGATCAGGTATTGGGCTTTCAGAGGGAGCTTTCCCTGGCTAGTTCACTCTTCCAGAAACTGGTGGACTGTCTCTCTATGCTTGGTGTCTAGTCTTAAAATTCATATTATTGCTGCATACTTAAACTACTTCCTTTAAATCAGCCTTTGCTAAAGGCGAAGGCAGCATCTAATATCTATCTGCTTTACTCCCCTGAATTACCTTACTTGTTTTAGTCTGGAGCATGGAACACGGTGGTATCCTTTATTAGCGTTGTGGCAGATCGAATTATGTACACCACGGAAAAGAAAGTTCTTGATCTTAATCCCATTCCTATGGGTGTGAAGTCACTGTAAACATTTGGAAGTTGTTATTTTTAGTTAAGGTGTGGCCAACTGAATCAGATAGTTCTTGTTCCTATTACTGGAGGTTTCATAAAGAGAAAGCTAAAGGGAGGAGCCAGAAGTCAGAAGCCAACTCAAGGGAACTTGGAAGAGAAAGGAGAGGACCTTGCCTTATGATGATGGGAAAGTCAAGAGACCAGAGGACTAATGGCCAGTCAAAATGATACTGAAACAGGGAGGAAATAAACCTTCTAGCCAATGTTTTGATTTGGTCTTCTACCCTCTTGAAGCAGTGAGCCAATGAATTGCCATTGTTTAAGCCCAAGCCATTGTGTGGTATTTTCCCTAACAGTCTGACAAAGGAAAATACTTGACTTTCTGGTAGTGGCTGGTATGTCTGGTTATGTTTGGTAGTGACATAAATAGGGATATTGGACTTGATGGAATTGTCCTTAGAAGGGCATGCATAGTAGTTTCTAGTTGTGGTTTCAGTGTTTAACAAGTTCCTCAGGAAATTTCTAGTAGTAAGGCAGTGAGAATGGGCATAGGAGTGGTGGTTGGAGGTACTGGAAAATCTATTAGCTTCAGCAGGGAGTAGGGTTCAGCCAGCAAAGGGGCAGCCATACTCATGCATACATATTCAGAAAAACATAGTTTAAGGAACCAGATTTTTATCATTTTAATAGAAATACATTTCAGTTTATATTATTTTATGATCTTTCACAATTTCTTATTTGAACCTAATGCAAATCTGATTTGAGATATTAATCATATGACCTGTTATAATAATCCATGACCTTTTTTTCTCCACTTATTTTATATTGTTTTGAGCTATTTTACCCTTTTGTGTCAAACCAATTCTCAAACCTCTATCAAATCAGCAGAGCCTGGTTGCAAATTATTAGAAATCAAAATTTCAGCATTTCATGTATGAGATGAATGTTATGGCTAATTTTAATTCATTACAGATGCTTTTATTTTAATTTAAAAATAATTTAAAGCAATTTAATTCAAATGAACTGCTAGATTTTAAATTAAATTAATTTAAATTCATGACTTAGATGCTTTTCAATTTCAAATTTTAATTTATCTCAAATATAAGCTAAATTAATTTTGAAATTCAGATTTCTCTCAGACTTGATTTAAACTGGCCTGCCTCCATGTAAAGTTATATAACAAGATAAACCATCTAAGAAAACTTGCAGAAGGAGAAAAGAAGAATTACAGGACAGAAAACTGAGTCCTCTGAACATTCATAGGTGTGGTAGAAAAGTGGGAGTCAGCAAATCTGAATCACAAGGAAAGTTTGGGGATTGGTTGAAACCTGGAAACCAAGAGAAGGATATTTTAAGCAGGAGAGAGTAACAACAGATTTGGGCCCTTGGAATGTTAGGGTCTTTCTCAAAGACACTGTTGGGCACTCTAACTGTGGTGTCTGTGGCAAGTTGGTGTTTGCATTCTCTGGGTGTGGAAGTCTTGAGACAGCCTGGACCAACTGGAAATTGAAGCCCTTTCAGTGCATGGTCTCTTTCCTTGGAGTTTGGATCCGACTTGTATGAGCATGCTGAGATTGAAGTCAGGTTTAGAGGGAAGCTAACTGCTTTGGAGAACAGAAGCAAATAATAATTGAAGACCTAGAGATAACGATTGTCAAATACAGATATCCGTATAGATATTTTATCATTTCAGTCATTCTGGAGGGTCTCACTATTTTGGTATCTTGATGTCTTTTGGGTCCAAGATATTTTGTCAATTAATCTTGTTTTCAGAATAGCTGATATTTGAGTGGCTCTCTAAGGAATGTTGTCCATAAAATACTGCTCATTTGAAATTTTCTGTAATAATTTTCCAAAAAACTTCCACAAACTTTCAGAATCTCATTAGTTTAATCTTGTTGCTCATTGATTGATTGACATAAACCATTTCTAACTCAAACATTGTAATTATTGCAATTCACGGTGTCTCATATTATTACAATTATACTTATGATTGCTCATCTTAATATTGCATATACTTTGGATAATACATGACTATTTCAATAATCATTAATCCCTATTTCTTTGCTGCATCCCAAACCAAATTATATGACAGTATTTATTTTAATGCAATGTTTACACCTCAAAATTACATAAAATTAGGATATAGGTATAAGTAGGAGCCAAATATTCTCATATAATTTCCTCCTTACAAATGAAGAGAAAAATTTCCCAAAGTATGAGGAGGAGCTTAGGAGCTGTTGTACTAAAATTGTTAAACTCTGTATATTATATCCATATTTGGTATGCAAATAATTACATTTGACAAGAACAACTTTGGATCAGAGCAACTACTACCCTTTGCTAGTTTTGACATAGAAACTATTTTAATTGGTACAAGTGTTAAAATGGAAAAATGTTCAAAATCTGTTTCATCTGCTAATATTTACACGTGTATCAGGCTCAGTGTGAACTCAGAGCAACTTCCTTCTAAGCTGATTCTCCTCCCCAAGGAAATAAACGAATATAGAGACACATATCTTTAGGAAACCAGTTTTTTAATACATACACATTCATCTCAACACAGTACTCTGGAGATGTTCAATAGTTGCCTATATATTTGGTTTGCTTGATATAGAGAAAAATATTGCCTTTCTCTTATATTTTCATAGTGCAGAAGTTACTTTGCCCTGTGATTTCAGCATTTTGAAGTAGGCTAAGATTATTTCCTTTCATTTTATCTTCCTCTTTTCTTTCACTCCCTTTTCTCTAGTGGCATACCAAAGGCCAAAAGAAGGGAGTAGTCCATCTAGGTGTAAACAATAAGGGTGTGTATTGTATTTTAAAATCAATAATAAAACCAGAGTTTTAATGAAAACAGTCTGTTTTTTAATCAATTTTTATTGATATATATTAATAAAACATAAATCCATCCAAAGTGTACAATCAATGGTATTTAGCATAACCTTATAGTTGTGCATTCAGCACTTCAATCATTATTAGAGCATTTTAATTATTCCAGTAATAATAAGAAGAAAAGAAAAAGCAACAAAAAAACCTTATCACCTCTCAATCTCTCTATACTTCCCCTGCCATACATAACTGCTATTCTGTTACCATCTCTCCAATTTATTTGTGTTTATATTTTGTAAAAATAGTCTTATATATACAATATTACAATTTTGTATTTCACATGAGTTTTCATTATGTTGTACAGTCCCATGTTACATTTTTTAGCTTTCCTTCTAATATATATGTCCTTAGACTTTACCTGTCAACCACTGTCATACCCATAAAAATAACTGCTAGTTACAAACACTATGATGTGCTTTCACCATTTCTAATTATTTGCAAAGTTTTATAAGCAACTTTTCTACCAGTTCTGCACAGATTAACCCTTCACTTTCCATTCTCTACCCTCATTTTATTTTCTGGTGACCTGTATTCTAATTATTAACTCCATGAGTATACACAATATATTTAGTTCATAATAGTGCAATCATAGAGTGTTTGTCCTTTTTTGTCTAGCTTGCTTCACTCAGCATAATGTCCTCCAGGTACATCCCTGTTGTCAAATGCTTCAAGACTTCATTTTTTCTTATAGCTTCATAATATTCCATTGTGTATATACACCACAGTTTGTTTATTCATTCATCGGTTGATGAACATTTGGGTTATTTCCATCTTTTGGCAATTGTGAATAATGCCACTATGACCATGGTGTGCAAATGTCACTTTCTGTCACTGCTCTCAGTCCTTCTGCTGTATACCTAGCAGTGGTTTTACCAGGTAACATATGAAGTCTGCATTCTATTTATTGTGGAACTGTCAGATAGTCCTTTACAGTGGCTCTAACTTTCTACATTCCTACCAACAGTGAATAAGTGTTCCTATCTCTCTACATCTCTCCAACACTTATAACTTTCTGACTTTTAAACAGTGGTCATTCTAATAGGTGTAAAATGATATCTCATTGTAACTTTGACTTGCATTCCCTAATTGCTAGTAATATTGAACATTTTTTCATGTGTTTCTTCACCATTTGTATTTCTTCTTTGGACAAATGTCTATTGAAGTCTTTTGCCCATTTTTTTAATTGGGTAGTTTGTCTTTTTATTGCTGAATTGTAGCATCTCTTTATATATCATGGATTTTAAACCTTTAGCAGATATGTGATTGCCTAATATTTTCTCCCATTGAGTTGGCTGCCTTTTCACCCTTTTGACAAATCCTTTGAGGGGCAAAAGTGTTTAATTTTGAGGGGGTCCCAGTTATCTATTTTATTCTTTTGTTGCTCGTGCTTTGTGTGTAAGGTTTAATAAAACTACTGCCTACCACAGTAACTTGAAGATGTTTTCCTACATTATCTTCTAGGAATTTTATGGTCCTTGATCCCTTTTGAGTTAATTTTTGTGTAGGATGTGAGATAGGGGTCTTTGTTCATTCTTTTGGATATGGCTCTCCAGTTCTCCCAGCACCATTTGTTGAATAGACTGCTCTGACATAGGTGGGAGGGCTTGATAGCCTGGTCAAAAATCACTTGACCATAGATGTGAAAGTCTGTTTCTGAGTTCTCAGTTTGGTTCCATTGATCAACCTGTCTTTATGTCAGTACCATGCTGTTTTTCCAATGGAGCTAAGTAATATGCTTAAAGGCAGGAAGTGAAGGGAGTCAATGTAGCTCAGTGGTGGAGTACCGACTTCCAAGTGTGAGGTCCTGGGTTCAATCCCTGGTACCTCCTAAAAAAAAAAAAAAAAAAAAAAAAAAAAAAAAATTTAAAGTGAAAAAGAAATAAAATAAAATCAGGAAGTGAAAGTCCTCCAACTTCATTGTTCTTAAAGATATTTTTGGCTATTCAGGGCCTCTTATCCTTCAAAATATATTTGATAATTGCATTTTCCACTTCGGCAAAATAGGCTGTTGGAATTTTTATTGGGATTGCATTGAATCTGTAAATCAGTTTGGGTAGAATTGGCATCTTAAATGATATATAGTCTTCTAGTCCATGAATACAGAAATGTTCTTCCATTTATTTAAGTTTTCTTTAGTTTCTTGTAGCAATATTTTGTAGTTTTCTGAATACAGCTCCTTTGTGACCTTGGTTAAGTATATTCCTAAATATTTGATATTTTCAGTCATTATTATAAATGAAATTTATTTTCCCGATTTCCTCCTCAGATTGCTCACCAGTAATGTATAGAAATGCTATTGATTTTTGCATATTAGTTTTTTTATCCCGTCACTTTGCTGAACTTGTCTCTTAGTTCTAGTAGCTTTATTGGGGATTTTTCAGGATTTTCTAGATATAGGATTATGTCATTAGTGGATAGTGAAAGTTTTAATTCTTAATTTTCCTATTTGGGTGTCTTTGTTTCTTTATCTAGCTTAATTGTTCTAGCTAGATCTTCTAACACAATATTGAATAACAGGGTGACAGCGGGCATCCTTGTCTTGTTCCTGATCTCAGTGGGAAAGTTTTCAGTCTTTCACCATTGAGGCCAATGCTAGCTGTAATTTTCCATCTATGCACTTTACCATATTGAGAAAGCTTTCTTCTGTTCCAACTTTTGGAGTGATTTTATTAAGAAACAGTGCTGTATTTTGTCAAACACCTTTTTTGCATCAGTTGAGAGGATGATTTGATATTTCATCTTCAATTTAGAGTTAATAAGAGCCTGCTTTTTTAATGTTGCAATGTACTACCAATTCTAGAAAAAGTCAATGATACATTGTTCCTCTATGATAAATGCTTTTGTTGGCCTAAATTTTAAACAATTGTGGTAGTAACTGTTCAGTTTTAATAATATAAATGTAAATTTCAAATTAACACTTTTTAAATTCATCTTTAAAAAACATTACATTGTATGACAGCTAATTTTGGGAATCCCAGTTATATAAATGTGGACTCAGTTACCTGTGTTCCTTTAGACAGTAAGCTTATAGTAGTTCAGAGTTATTCAGGTTAGCTCCCATTGCAGTTTCTGTCTCCAACCTCTGTTGAGATTACATGTTCTTGCATTTAAACACTAGATTCTAAATAAAGAATGACAGAGAGTTATTGTAAAGATGAAGAAACAGAACTTGAGCTACTTCAATTCCGTCATTCTATTGACCACTGGAGTTACTTTTTCGTGCATAATTAAAACAGTAAAATAGTACAAAATGCAAGGTGAATTTTTTTGGTGCAAATTTTACTTCATACTTGAAATATTTCACCAAATGTAAATAGTATCTTTAAAATTGAAATTTTTATTGGTATTCTTCTTATTTGTTTATAAACTGTAACAATTTTATTCATCATTTTATAAAAATACATTAGTTAGTGAAAAAGTATTAATCCAGTGATTTATTTTTCTTTTTGTACTGTGATATTTTTTATTATATATTATGTCTCATGCATGTGTGGGCATGCACACACACACATGAATATTTTCACTGCCTGGATTTCTTTTCTAGTCATTACTTTATTAATTTCATGTCATGAGTATTACTGAAAAAAATTTTTGATGAGCAGGGATGTTAATATAATCTGCCCTCTGTTATCAAATGTGTAGGAACACCATTCTGTTCCTTCTTAACTTTCTTCCTCCTTAGTTCTCCAAATATATATTTCTTTACCTAATGTGCACCAAGCACTGTGCTAGTTGGGTAGCCTTCCAGGCATTCACATACATAAAAAAAAAAAAAGAAAGAAAGAATTTTTAAATAAGATAAACAAAATTAATTAAAGATGATAATATTACTAAGAAAATACAGTGACCCTAAAAGGACAGGAACAATGTCAATAGAACATGTTTTTTTAAAACAACATACCCAGGACCGTTTCCCAGGTGCAAGTGAATCTTTTCTTCTGAGTAATTTCTGCTTTATTCTCAACAGCCTTAGCCCATCTCCATTCTTCCCACCTCATAAACATAAATTACTAGGGCACCTAATTGCTGAATTGCACCCAATTCTTGATAGCATCCAATCCAAAATTAGACCCCGCTTCTCTTATCCATCCTTAGAATAAACCAGTACAAGTCAAACCCTGTAAGAGATGCCCTAATGCATCTCTCTGAGCTAGACCATTCCTCTGATGTGTCTGTTGCCACAGAAAGTCAATAAACCATTTTTTTTAAAAAAACTGCAGCTATGTTTCTTGAACTCTTTATTCAGTGGGCTTTAAATTGTCCTTTAGCTCAAATAATAAAGAATCTTTTAAGAAAGAATTGCATATTGCACATTTCAGCTTTTCCTCGCCCAGTATATTTGTACTACTATATTATAATCTATAATTCAATATAAAAGGCCACTATTTGGCTATGAATTAGGAATATTAAGAAAGACAGTAAAGTATACTCCATTAAATGCTTTAGAGAGATAAATTGATATTTTGTTCTGTTGCTTTACTCATTAGCTTTGAATTCATCTATGAGAGTAAAAAATCAAAGCCAAAACACCACATTCTTTCTAAGTTTACTTTTTAAAGAATCAGTGCTAAAATAGCAATCCATCAATAGATGTTGACATTAAACATAGGTTGTAAAATCACAGTATACCCAATTATTTTTTAACCAGATTATAGGAGCATATGATATATCTATGAATGCAAAAATTCAAATTTTATTAAAATAGCTAACTTTAGAATTTATGTACTGCTGCCTTAGGACAAATGATGCCAATGTTCATCTCTTCTTCACCTATCCCTTGTGTTTCTGCTTAAAATTATTCATGTGCTTTTAGCAAGTGAAACTTTAATACACTTAAAAATAATTTTAAAATGACAGTTTCTGGAGGTGCCAGGAATTGAACCCAGGACCTTGTACATGGGAAGCAGGTGCTCAACCACTGAGCTACATGCACTCCCAAAAATGGCGATTTTTGCTGTATGATTTAAATAATATAGTTGCTTAGTGCATAGTATGCTTTCACTATCTCATTTCTATTATTTCCAGTGTTTCTAGTTAATTTTCCTTATATATTTTATTAGAATTTACCCCATAGTGCTTATTTTTGCTTTCAGAGTAATCAAAGGGGTTAGTTCTTTCTTATCTTTATTAGCTAATGAAAATCACATTGATCTATAAAAATTGAAGAGACTGAACCTATAGAGATTGAAGAATTCAAAGAACTGGGGACTCCCTCTCATTCTACCACTTTTCCTAAACATTTTCCATTTTCCCAATCTAATGTTTTTATTAACACTTCTTGCTGTAGTCAGTGGGGTGCCAGGTTATATTACACAGTGAAATGAAGCTCCAGTTTATGGCAGTACCTCCATTAGATGAGCACTCTGAGGTAACAAGGTTTGTAATTCTGTTATGAATGATAGGTTACTATTCTAGGTAAATGCAAAACAACTTACCTGAAATTTTTTGAGCTTTTAACCTGCTTCTGTACTTTGAGCTGTTAAACTGTGTTGTACAATAGGTCTACATTTTTCATTGAGAAATACTCTAAGACTGAGAAAAACATCCACTAGCAATAGGAAGATCAAGGACCCATTATTTTTAAATTTTGGCATTAAAGCTGAGCTTGAAAGATTTTCATCACTTTCATTTCAGCTCAGAAACTGAGTAAGCAACATTTCTGAGACCCAGTGATATATCAGTCTAGATTCTAGAACTAGGACAAGACAATATAAAAGAAGTCAGACAGGGGTGGGGTAGGGGGAGTATGTGTTAGCAGATCTAACATCTAGCTTTCCTCCAAGTGTACGATATTAATATAAGACCAATTTTAAAAATATGATCGGACTATATCTTAGGTTTGTTTTTTTTTAAATGACCCTGGGTGACATAAAAAAAGCAGTATTTCTCAACAGACACTTTGAAATTCATTGAAGATGGCACATCAGTTTTGACCATTGTCTTTCTTTAAGAGGGAATAATTGAAGTGCAAAACCATATTTCAAAATGGAATTCTGTTTAGTGAATAACCATAAGATGGTGTTTTAGTTTCCTAGACTGTTTAAAACTAATACCATGAAATGGCTCAGTTTTAACAATGGGAATTTATTAGCTAGTGTTTTGTTTTGTTTTAAATTTTTTTTATTTCAGTGAATATATTTTGTTCCCAAGAGTTGTGTTTTTGTTTATTTTATATCTAATTTTCTACATTATTCATGATTTACTTAATAATTTCTTATTGTTTTAAAATAAAAATTATTCTTTAATTTCATTAAATTTAAAGTATGTGTGCACACTTAGTTATCTGTATGTTTATATATCTGTTTCTTTTTTTAAAGAAGCTTTAGATTACATAAATGTGTCATTGAAAATATAGGGTGATTCCCATATACCCCACTCACCCCCCTTCCACACTTTCCCCTATTAACAACATCTTTCATTAGTGTGGTATATTTGTTAAAACTGATGAACACATATTGAAGCATATCCACTAACCATAGTCTGTAGTTCACATTATAGTTTATACTTTGTACCACACAATTTTATAGGTTTTGACAAGATGTATTATGGCCTGTATCCATCATTGCAGTGTAATGCAGGACAATTCCAATGTTCCCAAAATGCCTCATGTCACAACTTTTCTTCCCTTTCCCCTCCTCAGAACCTCTGTGACCACAGCCTTTATACCAATGTTACAAGTTCTTACATTGCTAGAATAATAATAACTCTACTTTTGTCTGTAGGTGCACATTCCTGCCTTAAGTTTGTTCATTCCTTAATATTGAGAATTTTGGGATGGTGATGCCCATCCTGTTTTTAATTGGTAGGGGGCTAAGATCCCATGGAAGCAGATGGGTGCATGGTCTTGCTTGCAGTTGTAGGCACTTTCTGTTTTGGGGGATGGGCATTGTCCATTATTATCCTTTTGTTAGTTGTCCTGGGTGAGTCCAATGAAATGGAGAGTCGCTATTGCAACTCTGCTAAGAGTTAGAGGTCAACCACCATATGAACAGACTAAAGATTTAAGTCTCTGGTACATATATTTATGTATAGTGCTAATTATAGGTTCAAATAAAAGTGGTACAAGAGTCATGTATAGGGAAATTATTAATGAGTTAACTGTTACATTGGGGAACATATTTTCCAAGGTAAGGCCCACTGACAGGGTGCCAACTTCCTGAGAGTATCTGCCCTCCTTGAGTGCCTAGATGTTTCTAGAGCCCTCAGGCACACCTTGCTTGAGGCACTATTTACTGTGGCAGTCAATGAGATTCTCCAAAGATGTGTATAAGTGTAATCTATGGAATGACCTCCCAACTCACTTTGAAATCTCTTAGCCATAAAACCTCATTTGTATTTAATATTTCCCCCTTTTGGTCAAGGTCTTTTTCCAAATTCATTGTCAGTTGGCACTTGGTAATAATCCTTTGGTGTCAGGGAGGCTCATTCCTGGCAATCATGTCCACACTGGGGCAAGGTAGTGTGTTTACATGCTGAATTTGGCATTGGACTTATTCTGCATGATCTTGCAATGATGGATACAGACCATTATAAATTTTGTCAAAACCTATAAAAGTGTATAGTACAAAATGTAAACCATACTGTAAACCATTGACCACAGTTACTACTAATGCTTCAATATTTTTTCATCAATTGTAACAAATGTATCATCCTCATGTAAGATATTATTAACAGGAGAAAATGTGAGAGTGTGAGGGGGTGGGGTGTATGGGATCCCCCTATATTTTCTATGTGACTTCTGTAACCTAATGCTTTTTTAAAAATGAAATGAAAAAAATAAGACACTGAGGGAACATACAGAAGAAATTGTCACTGAACATAAAAGATAAATCTTACAGTGAAGAAAGACAATTATTTTTTTAAATTTTTAAATTTTATTGTTATTATATTATTTTATATTATTTTTATTCATTTATTTTTTGGCTTTGTTTTGGGGGAGGTTTGGATGCAGAAAGGTGTGTCATGAAACTGTCGGGGTGGATCACTAGTTTGGGGTTTCGGTGATGGGGTGATATATGGTGAGGGATGCACTTGGGGTATGCCTCTATGGAATATGAATATGTTCAAGTGGTCATAGGGTGTTGTCCCAGTGGATATGGACCCACCCAATATCCAAAAGAATATTAATTCCTATCCTGGGAAGTCCTGCTACATTCTCTAATAGGGCAACAACTTCCAAAGGAGGACAGACCAATAAGCCAGGCCCTTGATATTGATGGTTTTATGTATAAACCTTGTTCTTGTGAAATTGAAACTTAATCTAGAATTATATGTTGCCTAAGAGTTACCTCCTGAAACCTTCCTTGTTTCTCAAATGTGGACTTTCTCTAAGCATACAGTTTTAAGGCCAAGAAAATGTCCCAAATCAAAGCATCATCAAGGAGATACTTTCTTCCTAGAGACAGGTTGCCAACCATCCCTGGCTCCTCTGCCACTTGGCAGGGCACATGGTCATGTCTGCTGGTCTCTGCCTTCTCTTCTGTGTTTTGCTTCTTTCAGCTTCTTGCTTCTGTGGTATTTTCTCTGTCTGTATTCATTTTGTTTATAAAAGACTACAGTAAGATCCATCCTGCATGAGGTGGGTCACACCTTAACTAAAGTAGCCTCATCAAAACATTCTACTTACAACAGGTCCATACCCACAGGAATGGATTCACTTTAAGAACATGTTTTTCTGGGATATATACAGCTTCAAATTATCACAGGCTGAAATGGGGAGAAAGAGTTCATACAAATACACAAGATACAATAATTATGTGGAACACTATTTCAAATATTTTTTTTAAATTTTAGATTTCAACTTTGAATGCAAAATATGGGTCCTAATTTAAATTATTCTTTTTTCTTTTTTGTAGATTCATTATATTTTCCTAACTGCAAAGGACTTGATAATGATATACTTACAAATGGAATTAACTCTCAGGAACTTATTCAACACACATTATCAAGCTCCTACTGTATTCCAGGAAATCTTGTTATGGGTGATAGTATGATGCCCTGTAGAAGCATGTGTCAAATATACATGTGCTTCTGCCATTTGACAAAGCCATATGCTACAAAATCAGAATTTTAATGTCCTGGAGAGCTGCTTCTTTATAGTCTGGCAGACTACTTTAAGTCTCAGTTTAAATATCTCCCAGATATACTTCCCTGACCACCCTACACGAATTAGAATTCCCCTTTTATTTATTACCACAGTTCTCTGTTTGTTTCCTCCATAGCCATGATCAATACTTTCAGTCATCTATTTTCATGTTTTGTTTTCCCTGCTATTTTGTAAGCATCCTGAGAGCAGGAAACAAGTCTATGTTATTCAGCAGTCTAACATCTACACTGAGCACTGTGCCTGTCCAGAAATTGTGCTCAACAAACATTCAAACAGATACATGAACAGATTCGAGTTTGTCTTCAACTACAGTTTAAATTTTTAAAAATTCTAGTCTTGACCATGGCACCACAGTTCAAATTTATGATACCATGATGGCTGTTTCAGTTACCTTTTTATTTCTCTTCTACTAAGTCACAACCAGAGCAGGAAGTAAGGAAGAAAGGGAAAGTCTGCCAAATGTTTCTACATGTTATTTCTTTATTGAAATAATAAAGTAAAAAAACTTTATTCATTATGACAGAAATGCTATAGAAATATTGAAATCACAGAAAAAATTTAAAACTTTTTCTTCTGAAATAACTACAAATTCACAAGAATTTGCAAAGGTATATTACTCCCACATACACTTCACCCAGTTTCCCCCAAAATTTACATCTTACATATTATAGTAGAATATCAAACTCTGAAAACTGGCATTGGGAAGAGGTCTGTCCATAGCTCCACATGCAGATTCATTTAACTACCACTGAAATACGATACAGAATTCTTCCATCACCACGAATATCTCCCCCATGCTACCCCTTCATAGACACAGTCACTCCTGTAACCCCTACCATTCCTAAACTCTGGCATCCACTAACTGAGTCCCCATCTCTATAATTTTGTTATTTTGAAAACGTTATATAAATGGCATCAGTATATAACCTTTTAGGATTGGCATTTTCCCTTAGCATAATAGCCTTAAGATGCCTCCCAGTCATTGCATATACTAATAGTTTGTTCCTTTTTATTGCTGAGTAGTCTGGGTATAATATTTATTTAAGCATTCACCTATAGAAAAATGTCTAAACTGTTCCTGTTTTTTGGTTATTGTAAGTAAAGTTTCCAGGAACAAGTATGTACAGGTTTTGCATAGTTATAAATTTCCATTCTTACTTTTTATTTCTATTGATAAAATAAATAAAATTTGTTTGAAATAATACTACAGGAAATGTGAAACTACGAAATAATTTCAATGGGAGGAAAAACAATCATCTACATTCCCAAAGGAAAGTCAGGCACAACTGCTATGTTGGTAATTTTTGTTCTAGTTTTTCCTTATGCATAAATTTTTTATAGCTATTTATGAGTAGTTATCATTGTAATATGCAAATTCACACTTCTGTATTCTGATCTTATCATGCAATAAATGTTACACACAAATGAATATAGAAAACACACATGCATGTACATATAAATATGTATGCATGAAATAAAGCATAATATTAAATAAATAAGCCAAGCCTACTCCCCCCCCCCCAGTGTAAGAGATCTACCATTTCCACTGACACTCGGAGTCTCTATGCTTTATACATTCTTTGTACGATTTTCAGGAGATCTTGGCAACCACACTGCTGAAATCATAAGTCCTATTTGAAAGTGAATCTTTAAATGAGGAGAGGTGGGAGGCCTACTGACTTGGTCTTAACTCACAGTAGCTGGTAATACTTTTCCTTACCTTTTTCTCAATACTGTTTTCAATATATCCTCCTGAAAGCATCAAAACTTTCCTTTAAGAATCCTGTGATTTAGGTCTCTTCTAGATGAAGGGCCAGTTAGTCCTAGACTATGACAGACCATTAGAAAACAAATGGAATTAAGAACCTTATATGTGAGTATTAATGCGTGTTGTGCAGTTAAAAGTGCTGGTCAATTTTTTCCCTGTTATTATTAACATGGATGTGCTGTTTCTGAATTGTAAGTATAGATTTTCTAGGCATGAATCAGTTTTAATATGCCCTGTATCATATGGTTAATGTTTTAATACTAATTATGCATTGCAAGTGTATGATTTGCTTTTTTCCTTATACTTTAGCTCTGTTCAATATTGTAATGTTATATTGTTCAAAGTATAATTACTCTCAACTTGTAGGGGAATATCAAATTTAGATTTATATATATCTAACTTTCTTCTAAATTTGTTGTCACTGTCAGGTTATCCCTTACTCTCACAACAAGTGTCATCGTTACACTATTTAAAGTTTATTAAAAGTTAAATAAGGACTCAAATCTTCCTCCCTCCCTCTCTCCCTCTCCCTCTCTTCCCCCTTCTCTCTCTCTCTCTCTCTCTCTCTCTTTCTCTCTCTCTCTCTTTCTTTCCTTCTTTCTTTCATACTAGGACTAGGGATTGAGCCCTGGATCTCATATGTGGGAAGCTGCACTCAACCATTGAGCTACATTAGCTCCCCTGAGTTTTTTTTTCTTTTTTTCATTCGTTTTGCTTGCTGTTGGTTTTTTTGTTTTTTAGGAAGCCCTGGAGATCAAACCTGGAACCTCGCATGTGGGAAGCATGTGCTCAACTGCTTGAACTATATCTGTTCCCCAAATCATTCTTGACATGATTGGAAATACTACAAAATTGGACTTAGGAAGCTATATATTGATTTTAATGATTTTCTTATTATCTAGTAGATATTTAGAATTTTTAACATGGGAAAATGCTTCTACCGAGATCTGCACCAGATGTAGGAAAAAGGTGTGATCTATATGGAAGGGAATATTCTTAACAGTAACTTAAGTGCAACATTGGCATATATAAAAATAATAAAGTTGGCACAATTCTACTTTCAGCTGTTCCTTGGCCCAGTGATAATTTTAGAATTCAACTCTTACTAGGAAAGGTGGCAATGATTTCTTCAGTGATAATTTAAGAATTCAGTTCTTACTAGGAAAGGTGGCAATGATTTCTTCAAGGAAACTGATGACACAAGACATACTAGAAAATGACAAAATGGCCGTGGTGCTCTAAGGTAAAAATCGATCCTCAGGTATGATCCTAAGCAGTGTACTCCAGATGTCCTAGACTTTCCAGTCTGAGACTACTAGGCCACATTTATCATGTGTGTACGTGTGTGCATGAATTTTTTCATATTATATTTAATTTGAAAATCATGGCAACTTTAATGTTTTCCAATATGATCGATGGAGATTAATTCTACCTCAAATATCAGTCCATTGTTTCTAGGAGTTGCTTAAAGGGTTTATCATGTGTATCCAGAAACAGTCTGTCAACTGTGATCACTCTGCAATATCCACCCCATTTTGAATTTTGGCACTTGTCCACTTTTGCTGCCTACAAAACTACTGGATAATGCTCAGCTACTCCCATGTCCACAACTGATTTCAGATGCTTATGAATTTCCAGACCTCAAGGTTCCAGTATTTTTATTCCCTAATTAGCTATACTTTTGTCTCCTGGGCTCTAAAAAAGTTCTTTTAGTTCCAGACGTGCAAACTTTTTCTCTCAGCTTCTAACCTTCATTCATTGCCTGGATGCTTCCCAACACTCCCATGAAACAAGAACAAAACTCTGCTCTACTTATCTTCATTTCTGAACATCTCTCCTCTTGCCAAAGAAATGCAAGCTCATTCCATGGGACCAGACTATGAATAGAAGGCTATAGCTATAGCAATTTCTCCATTGGATTATGTGAGTCTCCTCACTATTGACTAAGGTATCCTATACACACGTTGTATACATCAGTTTATATAAGCAGATATTGGGGTATGGAAGACTACGAGTTTACATCCACTAACAGAATTCAGGGTCTAGATCAACAATCCATTCATTCCTCAAATATTTATTAGGGTGACTACTCTCTCCTAAGCACTATGAAAGTGATAGAACTTCATGAGCAAGGCAGAAGCTATCCTTAACCTCATGAAGTTTACATTCCACAAGGGAAGACATAAGCATGTAGGAAAATACATAAATTGGAGAATTGGAGATTGTGTTAATGGCCAGGTAAAGATATTAGTTAGCAGATAATGAGTAGGGAGTATGATCTACATGCATAGGTTGATCAAGGAAGATGATTTCTGAGAAAAGCTCTTAAAGGTGAGACTATGGAAACAGCTGAAGAAAGAGCATATTAGGAATGGGACAGGTGTCCTAAAGGAGAGAAAGTCTTGGATGAACTCCAGAACAGAAAGAAAATTGCTCTTCCTGCAGGAAGAGTGAAACTTGGTGAGGTTAGAGAAGAAGGTTAAGTTTCGAGTTTTGTTTTAATGAGAACAAGAAAAAGAGGGTAATTGCTGAGATGGGATATGGGGTCAATGGTATTTTTTGTGTTTTGGTGCACTCTTTTTAAAGATGGGAGTGGGCTGATAGACAAATCCATTGAAGAGGGAGAGACTAATAATAAAAGGATAGAAGACATAGTGGAAGAAGTAAAGAAATTGAATTAGAAGTGAGCCAGAGGCATCTGAACACATTCACATTTGATAGGAGTGAGAACAGATTTTGGTTGTAGCAGGAGATGAATATAAACTTGGTTGGATTATAGATTTGGTGAAGGGAATAGGAGGGATTTTTTTCTCTTAGCTTGCAAACAAATACCTCTTGTTAAAGATAGATATGAAAATATGAGTTGCAATTAACATTTGAGTATGAGACAGATTTGATTTTATAGTATAAAATCTTATATGTCTTTGTCTAAGTTAACATTCCTTGCCACTATTTTTAAGTTCAACTGATTTATTCTTTTTTAAAAAAAGGAGGTATCTTCATGTGTGCTTTCTGAATCATTTACTGTGTATTAAAGGGAAAGGAAACATTTAGGTTTTCATACAATAGACATGTTAAATTCTTTGTATAATATCTAAGAATGTCTTAAGCCTGTTCTACTCACACAAAAATGGGCTCAATCTTTTCAACTGTAAAATGGTTCAGATCAATTGATACGTCCTTAAATTATTAGCTCCAAGAAAAGGCTGATCAACAAGAGTCAGAGAAAATTCAATTTTGAATTAGAAATATAAGATGAGGATATAATTCAGAATTTCATTTTTTTACTCACATAAAGAAAGAGTTTTCATGGGTTTGATCGTGCTTATCAAAAATTTTCAATAAATCGGAGTATTTAGGAGGAGGTGGTATCACCATTTAAGTAATATGGGAACATCAGGTAAAATAATTTTATGGTTTAATATTTCTCTTCATGTGACTGTTTACTTATGAACATAATAATAACGTATACTAATTTTAGAATTAAGCTATGTCAGATTTTAAGACATTGTTCAAATTTAACAGAAGAATATGATGATCTTAAAATGATATCTATGATTCAAAATAGCTTATATAATCCTTTGTTAAAGAGGAAAATATATATCTTTTTATATGTTTTTTTGTGAAAAAAGTTAAATAAACACACAACGTATCTTGGAAAAATACGTTTATAGGTTTTTTTGCACTTGTTGATTATTGATCCATTTGAAAGATGAATATAAAATTATGTCAAAAAAAAGAAATAGAAAATAAGTATACATAATGATAAATGAGCACTTCCTATTTATGTTTCTGTGTTTAAGATCTGCTTTTTCTATTTTTGTGAAGATAAAGAAGTAAATATAAGGAGCAAAATAAACTATACAGTAAAATCTTTTATTGTCCACGGCCTAGTTAGCTCTTAATTAAAATTTAATTTTAAGACTAAAAGATATTGCCATGTTCTGTGAAATCAAAGAAAAGTCAAAATTAGTCACCTCCAAAAATATTATATCTTTATTTCACAAATATTCTCTCCAGCTTAACAATGGAGACAAATTTTAATGGAGTAGAATCCTTTATTACACTTTGTCTATATTTAATGTATTTATTTAATATTTCTGTAAAGAGGGTCTAAGAAAAATGTTCACTGAAGATAAGAAACTAGATAATCTGCAAGTTTAATCAAAATGGTTTAGCAATTTAACATGATGGCTAGAACTAGATAAGTTAAATTTATATACTTGAGAGTGGTTGCTGGTAAGAAAAACTATCCAAAATAATGAGTTGAGGCTTTTAAAAGGATATCACACTTCTAAAAACACAAATTTTCTTACCTTTAGGAATGGGAAGAATTTAAATACAAGTTTAATATTTCTATTTGTCTAGTTTATTTATCATTGTTTTTGGAAGCTCTTATCACAGCAAATTAGTTTCATAAAGAGGATGAAACACAGCCATCAACAGAACATAAACAGACTTCTCAAAGTAACCACTGCATTTTCATGAACTTGAATCCATTGCTCTATCTGACTTCTACACCTTCTCCTGGGGGATCAGGAAAAATGTGATTTCCACAACAAATTCTTTAATTCTATTCCACCCACCCCTTTCCAACACCAACTTTCTGTCCCTACCCCCATGCACTTATGCACACTTCATTACAAGTTGGTACATGCATGAAACTATGTTAAGGATTTTAAATTCTTTCAGTCTATTTTAAAGTAACTCTTCAAAAACTTTAGTTAGCATAATGTCACATGGAATACTTATTATTAATGCACATTTTCACCTAATCTCAGAACTTTTAATTTAGTAGTTCTAGGTAAGGAATAAGCATTTTTAAAAACTTCCCCAGGGTGATTCTGTCCCAGGTGGTATCAAAGTCATACTCTGAGAAATTCTTGTGTAAAAAAATCTCAATTACAAATTGTGGTACAGTAGGTTGCATTATGAGCTCCAGTATAAAAACAAACAGATATGTTCTTAAACTTAATCCGCTCTCCTGTGGGTGTGAACCCATTGTAAATAGGACATTTTGAAGATGTTATTTTTAGCTATAGTGTGGTCCAACTGAATGAAGTTATGATAATCCTATTCCTGGAGTCTTTATGAAGAAAAAGTCATTGAAAGCCGGGAAGCAGGAAGCTGGAAGTCAACAGAACCGGGAAAGAGAAAGGAGAGGGCATTTCATGTACAATACGCTGTGATGGGAGAGCCAAGGACGTCAAAGGTCAGCCCCAGGGGAGAGAGCATCACCTTGCTAACACCTTGATTTTGGACCTCTCCTAGCCACAAAACAGAAGCCAATAAATTCCTGTTGTTTAAGCCAACATATTGTGTGGTATTTGTCACAGCAGACAAGAAACTGTTAACTTGACAACAGTTCTCACATGCCTTTGATTCCTTACAAGTTCATCCCCAGTGGCTACCTCCAAGGGGACATTATTTCATTGAGATCTTTTACTCTCTGGTAAAATAATATCCTAGTCTTGGATAGACTGATTGGCTTTGAGTTGGAACCACTTTCCTTAAGATACCCTTCTCAGTACAATTTCCTGTAGTGCAAAGACACTTCCTGTATCAAGCTCTCTCCTACTGAACAATGTGAAGCATTGACACTATCATCCAGCTTCCACATAACTATCTAGAACAAAAGATTGACTCATTTGCTGCATGAACTAGCTGCCACCTTGCTCACAAGGCTGACACTCTGGCAGTATTAACAGAGCTTCCAGCTTTCCATGCTGTGCTCACATGCATTCACAGCTGAGAAGAACTTGCGTTCTTCACAGCCTTGAGGCTATTGTCCATTTTCAGATATTCAGTAGCAAAGAACCTTTTCCAATTTTTTTAACACAACAGCTGAAAATGTTTTTTTAAAAAAGCGAAATAGAACATTATGTAGTTCTTGATCAAATAATCCAGATATGTTGCATACTAGAATATTAACCCTACACACCCACACACTCACACCCACATTAGAGTTTCAAAATGTACATTTACATATTTTTGGCTAAGGAGAAATCCTGCAGGTTTTTAAAAAAGTGTTTAATTTTTGCTTAACCAAAGCTTATTTAACCTTTGTTTATAAATTAACCCCATCCCCCCATATAACTTTCTGTGAAACATAATTTGAAAACTGCTGACAGAATAGCATTCCCATAGTTAAGCAATGCTTCAATGTCTTGGACATAAACCAAATGGTAATATTAAACTAAAATGCGAATATGATATTTAGAAAATCCTATAGTGATAATTCAACTCTTCAAAACTAAAAGCTCACCTGAATTTTGTTGTTTTGAAGTTACTGATATAACAAGGAACTGTTATTTTGGTCAGTAAATCAAATTACAAAATTCATCAACAAAGTCTGTCAAATAAAGGGAACATTTGTCCTCTTAATATTGGATTGTTTCAGAAAAATGATTACTTCTTGGTATTAATCAGAAGTGAGCTAAAAACACATAAGTCTGTAACACGATAATATGCTCTATAAAACATAATATATTTGTATTGTGGAAGAAACCGAAGAAGGAAATCACAATTGCTGAATGTATATCTGGGTGGCAGACAATGTGCACCTCTGCATTGAGGTACAGAGGTGAAAGCCATAGTTGCTGCTTCCACGTTGATTAGTGCCAGAGGAGAGAGAGAACTTGAAAGAGAGTATAGTGTTGTAAGTGCTATATTATCTATCAGCAGAAGGGATTGCAGAATCACTGATCATTAGATCCTTCTATAAACTCTTCTTTATAGGTCTACATAATTAAATCAAATTTCAATTTTACACAATCTTCTTTTGGGGAGGGATAGGGGATGCTAAATTGTTTATTTTTGTTTATAATTGTTACAAGTTGGATAATGGACTGATAGCATGTACAACCTAAGATCAGGATTTTGGGTGAGTAACATAAAGAGAAAAACAGTGGACACTGAAATAGAAAAAAATGGAAATAGTGTTTATTGGCTGCAGTGATAAGATATATTCCACTACAAATGGATTCAATTTATTTGTGACATCGTTACCAAATCACTTGATAATTCAGTGATGTAATTTTACTTAGTCATTATGAGCAAGCTTTTTCTTTAAAAGATATTAAAAAAATCATTGGCTATGTTTATTGGACTATGCTATTAGATTAAAAATATTTTGAGATCTTTAAGCCCTCCTAAATCAAATAGGTTAGGAAAAAAATATCTTGGCACTTGAACCAAGGACAGGAAATAATTTAGCAATGTGGTAAATTAACTTTCCTAAGGAAGAAATAAATTTGGTAAGTTGTCCTGTCATGGGAACATGCTGAGCACATGACTTCCTAATGACTTTGGAGATTTTAATTAATTAAAGCTAGTGAGAGAGTGAAGCAGTAGACATTTTCTTTTAAAATAGGAAGGCATTAGACCAGAAGCATCCAGAAGTCTGTGGCCAGTCTTCAGAGATTTAGCTGAATAAGATTTACTGAGTTTCTCTGATGAGCACATTAGCTAATTATGGGAAAGTTCCAGCAGTAAGTAAAAACTACTTCAGGTGTTGTCAATGAATGCTACTCAGTTAGATAAGCATGTTTCTGGAGTTCCCAGAAATTTGGGACATATCTGAAAAAATGAAGTTTTATTTGGGCATTATAAATATTTATTAGTGAAGAAATGGGCCAAGGGCAGTTATGTGGTTCTTGTTAAATATTCGGATTCCTGACTACCACTCTATGATTTTTCAGGCTGGGGCAATTAACAAGTGTCCTGTATGTTTTCCTGCACACCGAAGTTTGAGAGATACTAGTGTGCATAGACAGAAATTCCTCACACTGTATGTTTGATTATTTCAAATATTCCTCCTTCTTTTATTTGCATATCTTGCCAAAAACGGTTTATTTAATTCATACCACTTAGCAACTAAGTTCTCTATTTTGGACAAAGAACTATTGCCACAGAGTCTATTAGTTGCCTACTGAACACTACTTCCAGTGACTTTGATAGTTTGCTGGTAGACTTTGCCTCCCTCTACAAGGGCAGAAAATGCCAGATTATTCATTTTTTCCACTTTTTCAGCCTGATGGGACAAGGGAAATACAGAAAAACTTTTGGGGGTTTCTTCTCTGATACAAATATAGTTACAGGAAACACCCCTTTCCTAACATGCTTTGAATGTTTTTGTGTAAGTTGTGGTGCTTAGTGCTCTGGTACTCATCTTGTAATCTTCCAGCTAATGTTAAGAGGTGCAAGCCCAGAGCCTTGACACTAAACATTTCTAGAACCACCTACTCTAGATTTCTTCTTATATCAGGTATTAACCTTCCATTGTCTAAGCCACTTTTAACCATTTTGTTATTTGCAACTGAAAGCATCCTAAATAATACAACCTGTATTTAATTTATTTATCTCAGATCACCATGAATAGACATTAATTGCCTGGCCAGCATTCAATCAAATCCAAACAAAATTTTCTCTTCTCTAGTGCAACTGCCTCAAAAAACAAATAAACACAGCAATTGTATAATCTTACCATATCACTCCTATTCTACAGGACCATGCAGTTATGTCTTGATAGTTACCATGACAATAGATGTGTAATATAATTGAAAATAGAATATTTTTAAACCTTCATGTTTGCAGGGAATGTACAAATTTATTTGTATTGTCATAAAAGATATAACTACTCCAGAAGGCTTTTCTGACAAGACAATAACTCACACTTAATCTTAACAATGATGCTTCTCTCTCACTTTCACATTCTCCCCTTTCATCTTAACATATTTTGATTTATTAATACATGTCTTCCTTTAAGAGTAATTAATAGGCTAAATGTTAACACAAATATATAAATTATAGAAGAGCTTGTTCCTTTTTAAATACTAATTTAGTTTTCACTTCACAGAAGAATTAGATATATTAATATACTTTCTAATGACTAATTAGTTTTGTAGTTCACAATCCTCACTGCACATTAAAGTCCCCTGAAGAGCTCTGACAAAAAGTACAAACTATTAGCTGCAGAGATTCTAACTTAATAGGCCTAGAGTAGAACTGGAGGATATTATCTAAAAGTCCTTCTAGTTGGCTTTACTGAGCAACCAAGGTTGAGAATCATTGTGTTGAACCTTCTTCAAGGAAGCCACTGTTAGTTGGACGGAATAGGTGGCATACAGTGCAAGAGGGCTTGGGAATGCCCCACTCCTTAAGCTAAAGTTTGGAACCTGGTCTTGAGCCAGGCCCAGGGATTTGGTTAATAGACTGGAAACAACTTTAGAAAACTGGCTGAATCCCAGAGGAAAGCAGTTAAGTTGGAGAAGTTCCAGTTTTCTTGGTTGTGTTTCTCAAGAGAAATCTGGTGGAGGTGGAGTGGGAAGGAGGCAGTATAAGAGGTCCTCTTGCTTAGTAAAACTCTACAGTCATCAAAATACTCATGTTTTAATATATGTGATTTAATATGGAAAAGGATAGGTGAATTAAAATTATCAGCATCAGAAAGTAATCTAACATTGAAATAATTAATAATATTGGGGAAGCGGACTTGGCCCAGTAGTTAGGGCGTCCGCCTACCACATGGGAGGTCTGCGGTTCAAACCCCGGGCCTCCTTGACCCTTGTGGAGCTGGCCCATGCACAGCGCTGATGCGCGCAAGGAGTAACCTGCCACACAGTGTGTCCCCCATGTAGGGGAGCCCATGCGCAAGGAGTGCACCCCGTGAGGAGAGCCGCCCAGCGCAAAAGAAAGCACAGCCTGCCCAGGAATGGTGCCACACACACGGAGAGCTGATGCAGCAAGATGATGCAACAAAAAGAAACATAGATTCCTGTGCCGCTGACAACAACAGAAGCGGACAATAAGAACACGCAGCAAATGGACACAGAGAACAGACAACTGGGGTGGGGGGGAGGGTGGAGGGAAGGGGAGAGAAATAAATAAAATAAAATAATTAATACTATTGTACATCTTGGATGAATGAAGGGTGTATCAGTATTTTCTTAATTATAAAACAAAGGGACATGACACAACCCCAAAACAGCAATACCCAGAGTGATAATAAAAACACATATACCCAGGTTAAAATGAAACAGATGATAAGCAGATTCTCTCTGTCTTTTTAAAATAATTTTGTTGTAAAATAAAAAACATAAAGAAAAACAACACCAAACAAATACATAGCTGAAAGAATTATTATAAAGAAAATATCTTTGTAACCACCAACCAGGTCAAGAAATAAAATTTGGTTTGCAACCCTGTCCTTGTACTACAACATAATCACAAACCCTCCATTTCCCCCAAAAGAAAATACTATCTTGTTTTTTTTTTTTGTTGTTGTTGTTGTTTTTTAAAGATTATTTATTTAATTTCCCCCCCTCCCCTGGTTGTCTGTTCTTGGTGTCTATTCGCTGCGTCTTGTTTCTTTGTCCACTTCTGTTGTCGTCAGCGGCACGGGAAGTGTGGGCGGCGCCATTCCTGGGCAGGCTGCACTTTCTTTTTCACGCTGGGCGGCTCTCCTCACGGGCGCACTCCTTGCGCGTGGGGCTCCCCCACGCAGGGGACACCCTTGCGTGGCATGGCACTCCTTGCGCGCATCAGCACTGCGCATGGCCAGCTCCACACAGGTCGAGGAGGCCCGGGGCTTGAACCGCGGACCTCCCATATGGTAGACGGACGCCCTAACCACTGGGCCAAAGTCCGTTTCCCCTATCTTGTTTTTATAGTAATTTTTTCCAGGACTTCTTTTGTAGTTTTAACACTCTAGTGTGCTTCTCCAGACAGTACAGTTTAGTGTTGGCCAGATTTAAAGTTTTATATGACTTATAATTCTCTTTTAATCTTCAGTTTCTTCTTCCATCCCTTTTCATTTCATTACAATTTATCTTCTGAGAAAACCTAGGTCAATTAACATTAGGAATGAAAGACTAGATTTTACAAATTGGAAATCCATGGTGCAAGTCAACGTGCTTTTTGGTCCTCTTTATTTCATGATAGTTGGCAGTTGGACCAGACGTTGATTAGATTCAGATTTTATTCCTTTGCCAAGACTATGCAGGGCATTGTGTTGTTTCATCAGGAATAACACTATGGCTGGTTGTCTATCTTTTCATGTTAGCAACTAACTGTCTATGCTTAATGCATAGATCCATTGAGAGGAGAGCAAAATAGTAATATTCTAAGGCTACCATTTCTTTATCATTTATAAAGAAATTATAATGATTATAAATTTATCATTTATAAAAGAGGCTCCTTCCCTCATCTTCTTTCAAAAAGCAGTTCAAATATAGATATGAGGTAATTGCTAAATTTTCTCCTTTATTTACCAGTTTTCAAGGAAACAAATTGTTTCCTATCTTTTCCCATATGTGACCATTTAAAAAATATTATCATGCAGTGAAGGGATAAGATGGGGACATAGGGATACTATTGGGCTAGGCTTTGCAGGCATGAGGGGGGTTAGGGTTGGGAGGATGGCTCAGATGGTCTAAGGAATTGGGGGTAAACTTGTAGGGGGAGCAAGTGAACATGGGAGATTGTCGGGTATGTGGCTGAAACTATAATGTTGAGAAAACTCTTTAGAAAATATAATAAGGAAGGAATACTGGTTTAAGGTGTTTGACAGGGGGCATCTGGCACAGGGTGCACCTGGGTCCGGCTTCTAGGAAGTGTGTGAGTGCTCATGATGTCATAGTGTGTTATATCAGTGGGTGGAGACCATACAGTGAGCAGGAAGGTGTTATGCCCCCATCCTGGGGAGGCCTGATGTCCTCGAACAGAGGGGAGGGTGTCTTTTGAGACCATGGTTGGCTCCCAAGAGGGGAGGACAGACTAGTGTGTCAAGCCCTCAGCATTGTTGCAAGGATCTATGAACCTTGTCCTTCAAGCAGTGAAGCTTGGTTTTCACTATGGGCCCTGAGGAAAGGGGGAGAAAGGAATAGAGTAGTTGGAAGAGGGAGTAACCAGGGGCAATGTTTTGCATGATTCTGCAATGATGGATACAGGCCATGTTAAATATCACCAAAAATCTATAAAAGTGTATAGTCTAAAATGTAAATCATAATGTATCAAAAAATTTATAAAAGCGTACAGTCTAAAATGTAAACCATAATGTTAATCATAATGGAACCGTGGTTACTAACTATGTTTCAATATCTATAGCAGCAAATGTAACATCCACATGTAAAAAGATCATTGCTGGGGAAGGGCAAAAAGGGTTTGATGTCGGGTATATGGGAGTTCCCTGTATTCTATATGTGACTTTATGCTGACCTAAAACTTTTTTGAAGACATAAAAAAATAAAAAATAAAAAATAAAAAATAAATAAAAGGAAGTAGACACTGAGGAAGAAATGGAAGAGATTGCCTTGTAACTGTACATACAGGGCAACACCTATTACAGTGATGAAAGGCAGAATGTAAAAAAAAATTTTTATGATATTTTTCATTTTTTTAATACCCCAATTTATTTTTTACTTTATTTTAGTTTTTCTAAATTATCATGTATTCCATTTCTAATCTTTAAACCTATCATTACTATTTCATTTTCATATTAATTGAATTTGGCAATATATTAGACTTCATTTTCGAACAAGTTTTGGATCATAGAGGGGTTCAACTCTGACAGGGGAAGAGCGCTGCTGTTGGGTGTCATTGATGGGGGATGCATGGGTGGGAGGGAGTTCTGTAGGGCATGTATATAGGGTATATATATATATATTATGTTCAGATGTTCATTGGGTATTGACATAATGGGTAGAGTTTCACATGACAACTGAGGGAGTGCTGAGTTACCACTCCAGGAAACTCTGTCACACTCCCCAGTGGAGCAGCAACAATCCCCCAAGCACAAGGGCAAAGATCAGTGAAGAAGGATAGTTCAATGATAGTCCCTCGTACTGATGGCTATGCTTATGAGCCTGTGTGCTTGAAATTTTAACTAGGCCTAGAGCTGCAGGGTGCCTAAGAGTTACCTCTGGAGAACCTCCATGTTGCTCAAATGTGGCCACTCTCTCAGCCAAACTCAGCATGTAAATGTGTTACCTTCCCCCCAGCATGGGGCATGATTCCAAGGGATGAGCCTCCCTGGCAACAAGGGATTACTCTCAAGTACCAGCTGATGATGAAACTGGAGAAAGACCATGAATAAAAGGGGTAGATGGTAAAGACAAATGAGTTCATATGGCTAAAAGCCTTCAAAATGAGTTGGGAGGTCATCATAGGGGTCCCGCTTACACACATCTCAGCAGAATCTCAGAGACAGCCAAAGTAGATACAATGCCAGGTAGTGGTGCTTCTGAGACACCCAGGTCCTACAGTCATGACAGATGGCTCTGGAGTTCAATGCCTTGCCAGTGGGCCCTACTTTGGAATTTGTGCTCCTGTGTGTGATGGAGTTGGACTCAGATGTGACCTCTCTACACACGCCTTTTCTGTCACTTTTACTGAACCTGTGGTTGGTGCTGGGATTGGTGTATGCTCAGGAGACTTGAATCTCTGGACTGTCTATGTGCCAGCTGGGCCCTGAGCCTCAGCAGAGTTGCAACACCTACTCTCCAGTTCATTGGACTTACTCAGGTCAGCTAACAGGGACGTGAGGATGGTCAACCACCACACCAGGGAACCAAGAGAGTCTACAACTATAAGCAGGAGAATCGCATCCATCAGCCATGTGGGATCTAAGCCCCCTCTTGATTTAGAGGTGGAGTGGACATTGCCATGCCACAGTCCTCAGAATGGAGGAATAAAATATGGATTAGAGTTGACTTACTGGTATTCTACTATGGAATTATTGTGACTAGCAATGGAAAAAATTATATCATTGATGTGGAGACAGTGGCCACATCAGTTGCTGAAGACAGGAAGAGGGAAAATGAGGTGTGATATTGGGGCATTTTCAGGACTTGGAGTTGCAGGGACAGATGTAGGACATTATATATCCTGCCATAACCCACTGAATGGACTGGGAGAGAGTGTAAACTACAGTGTAAACTATAATCCATTCTCTGTGCCAATACTTCAAAATGTACTCATCAAAGGCAATGACTGTACCACACTAATGAAAGAGGTTGTCAATATGGGAGGAGTGGGGGGTGCGGGGAGTGTGGTATATGGGGACCTCTTATAGTTTTTAATGTAACATTTTGTGTGATCTATGTATCTTTTAAAAATAATAAAAAATGGGGAAAAATAACATAAAAAAAAGAATTATTATGACCACATGGTTTAAATATATTTGATGGATTTATCCATTGCAATTATTATTTTTATTAAAGCTCAAAATGTCCCATCTTTGACCAGTGGGTTCTGTTCAAATTGGTTCATAAGTCTTTTTGACGTGACCCCAATAATTTGATAGCTTCCTTACTATCTAGTATGACTAGAAGTTGCAAGTTTGTATTCACTTTTTCATTGCTGAGTACCAAATTACCACAGTTCATGTGAAAGAGAGTGGAGGTAATTAAGACTTTTCAGCACTATTCTGTTTAAGTCTGAAAGGTATCACACACACAAAAAGTTAAAATGCCACTTCTTCTGCCACCATCTTCCCAGAATTCGCTGGGAAAACCTCTCGAAATTTAGTTCAATAAACCAGTGAAAATTTTATTTTTTCTTAAAGAGAAATAGGATGATTGCAAAGTTATAGCTAAATCACTACATATAATGAAAACGTTTTAAATAATTCTCCCATTCCTCCTATCTTTTACAAACTTCCCACCATTGTTTTCTTCAGTACATCCCAGTTGGTCATTAGAGATCAGTGTAACAAACAGATGAAATGTTGTTTGTATTAAAATACAGCAAGAATACCTAAATGTTCATATTAGTCACAACAGATAGATGAAGGTAGATAGAGACAGAATATTGGCATATAATTTGGTAATGAACTTTGGTGCCACTAGCAGTGGAAAGATGTAGTGGTAATGTATTAGAGAAACAGAGAAGTTAGGAATTAGAGGCTGAGTCTAGTCTACTCTTTAAAGGCATTTAGTTGTGAATTGAAGGAAAGACAACTCTAATAATTAAAAGAGAATTTAGCCCGAGGTAAATTTTTCTTTTCGTTTTTATTGTAGAGTTTAAAATAAACTGAAAGTAAACATTCAATATCTAGGAAGGGGTAAAGATACAGGAGAGGAAATAACTGATTAAATGTTATATAACTGAATTCTGATGAGTGAAAAGCAATGATATCCCGTGCACATGTAACATCTACTTATGCAGAAATGGATGGGAAGGTAAGAAGCATCTACAACAGGGACTAGTAATTTGAAGCAGGTAAGGCAATAGAGAAGTGTATACCTGTAAGAATTTATATTTGAAGGCCACTATTTTTCTCCAGAAGTAGGAGCATATATAATCTTTTAAGAATTGGGGTCAGGGTGGAGTAGGGACATTGGAATAACAAATATGAGAAGTTTCAGAGTGGGCAAAAACCCACAATCGTTTCTTGTTTTTAATTTTTCTGGGAATGCCAAAATGGTCCTATTAATTGGAGTTTCATAGGGTAAAAATGGAGGAACTATAACGATGCAAAACATTGAGAGAACAGGTGAGAGATTAAATGAAGGGCTGAGTGGACAAGTTAGCTAGTCACGTAACTATAGGTAGGTATATAAATTGAGATTGTAATCTAAGGAGTGCAGTCAGGATGGGGTTAAAATAAAAATGGTTTAGTGGAAATGTGAGGATGAGAGTTAAATGCAAGGAGTTATGGTTAGCAAATGAGAGATTTTGAAATTCAGAGTCTGAATAGTTCTAGCGAGGCAAGTTCCAGACCGTGGCCATATGGGTGGCGAAACCTGGGAATAGCGTGAAGGAAAAGTGAGTGTCAGAACTTCTAGAAAATACGAACTAGAGCAGGAGAAACTACTAGAAGTAAGCCGTTATGATCAGATTGCCTCAAAGGTGATTTGTTTAGATTCTGAATCATATTAAAATGAATCAAAATTATAGGGCAGGCATATGAGATCCAAAAGGGCATTAATATTACATTTTATTCTACACCTAGTAATTCAGAAGATGAGTAGTTCTAATTAACCTAATTTACTTAATACATCCATTGCTTGCATTGAATTTTTAAAGAGTCAAACTCAGGTCAAGCGAATACACAAAAAGAAAATGGCACATGTGCTTATTCCAAGAACAAATAGAATGTGTCTATTCATTCCATATTCTATGTCCTTCAGTTAGGACAGTGCCTGACACATAAGTGCTCAGTAAAGATCTGTGAAGAGAAGAATATATGAATTAATAAAAGTACACTGTTATATAAGTATTCTAATACACTAGCCTTTGTCTGACATAATAGCTAAATTGAGTGCATGGATAAATGAATCAATTATTAAGTAGATAAGCTTTTAGTTTTTCATCAGGGATGAAGGAGCTTTAACCCATTTCTTATTTTGGTATCTTTAGGATGGGGGTAAGATTTGATAAGCTTGGCTATTTTAGGATTTACCCATTTAGTATCTTACTAGGTTTTGATACTAAAGAGTAAAAAATTCAGAGTCCATGCCTTGAAAAGGATTATAGTATAGTGGGAAAACACATATAATATATGTTTTGATTGACTGCATGGTATTAAAGATGCAGATAAAAGGGGTGCCAAAACCTTTTTTATTGATTTGGGAATGAGTAAAGGAAGTCATTTGGAATAAGTGTTGTTTATGCTGAAGCTTAAAACAAAGTAGAAATTAATCACCTGAAAGTGGTAAGCAGCTTTGTGACGTGTCCAGAGAAAAGATCTTAGGGAAAACCTTGGAGCTAAGAGAGAGCATGATAGGTTTAGAGGACATGCTAAGAGTTCATGATGGTTTTTAAATCCTAAAACATTCTACACTGAATTCATTTAGTGCACTTACAACATTCTCTATAATTAAGGATAAAATATTATTTTTTTAGTAAAAACAATTAGATATCTTGTCAAACTTCTGCCCCAACTATGCTGGTCTAAAGGGTTGACATGGAGGCTATGGCCTTCATTGGAACAGGGTAGACGTTTGGTGTAATTTCTCTTCATGTCATCTCTATCTCACAAACTTGCTGCTTGCCCTAAATCTCTTCATTGTTCTTCCCAAGCCCAGGGATGCGTCTCCCAGCTTCCTCATGTCCCATATTGAATGATTAAAGTGCTTCCCATAAATTGACAGACTTATTACAGGTGAAAACCACCTTTAAGGAATTTATACAATGCCCTGAAGGATTCATCGCAGTTCAATCTACTAATTCTAATTACATCTGCATTTTCCCAAGGGATTTGGTTTGCCTAAAATTAATGGATCTTTAACAGTTGCTTTTCAATAAATATTTTTTGGGTTCTATGCCTTGATGTTCTTTAAATAATACACTACTTAGAAATGTTAGAACAAAAGGATTATCGTGTCCCAAATTCCCATAAGTTTCTCCTCTTGTTTTGACTTCATACGTTCCTTTGAAGCAACTGGCAGCCATCTCAGTAGTTTTCAGGAGCCTGGTTGAAGTTCCAGATGCCATTTTAATGTTTTTTCTTTCCCAGGAACAGAGCAGTTCCTGCCAGCAATCCTAGGAGTTAAACTCAGGTGTCTTTCTTGCCTGTCTAAATTAGCTTACTCATTAAAATATTATTTTTTAAGATGAAACTGAGTATACATGCTTTGCATTTTGAATTTTTAGAGAAAATTTGAATGCAAGAAGAGTTAAACTAAGTACAGATTAAACACAGCTTTCCAGATGTCTGAATTATCAAAAGATTTCATAAGTAAGCAGTTCTTTAGAAAAATGAGCTCTTTTATTCAAATCTTGTAGCAGAGCCCACATTTATTTGTATAGGAAAATTCCATTCTACAAATAGAGTAAGAATGAAAAAGAAGGAACTTTTAAAAATATGTATTACTTTTCTTAAAAGGGGATTTATGGAATGATTGGGATAGCTCTATGTTAATTTGATGTTAAAAGCTAAAATCCCATATTGTTCCTGAAATTTGCTCTGGAATCACCTTCAATTTTTTAGACTACCATAGTATTCTTTAGTAAAAATATATGTGTAAAATTATAGCATTTCATTATTTATTAGAATACCAAGTTTTTTTAATCATGAATTTATTTTATCAGAAAAGGGGAAAAAAAGGAGAAATCCTCTGATTGTTTCCTGCTGCCAGTACTAAGTTGGGAGTACTAAGCTATCTCATCCAACATGGATTCTTCTATCAGCATTTGAGAAATTTGTGAGTAAAATAGCAAAATCTAGAAAACTATGCTTCACATAATACATACATTTAATAATATTCAGCATAAAACTGCTTTTCACCATTTTAAAATGAAAAATCTTCCTTCTATGTAATTCAATACTTTTCTAGCCTTCTTAAAAATGTTTTCCAGACAAAAGTGCTATGTGATGCAAATGCCATAATAATAATAAAATTAGAACCTTGCATTCAGAAGCATATATGCAGAAAATTAACGTTAATATTCCATTAATCCGTTTATATTTTCATTTGAGAAGACTTGTGTACTAATTAAGAATTGTGTATTGAAAATAGACTGCAATTCCAGCTTGCTGTTCAAGGAGGACTTTTGCCAAGCTGTCATCACTGGCACTATCACTGACATAGGTAATTATGGTTTAAAGTCTAGAAACTTTTACTCTGGGAAGATGCTAAATATTTAAAATTGTCATGGAACCTCTGATTTACCTTTGGCCTAAGATATTGTTTGAGTGAAAATATGATATAAATTTTTAGAGAAGAGAGTTTTCAACTTTTTACTTCAAGTTTTCATGGAAAAATGAATATGCAAGCACTATGATACCGGTATCTATTCCTCACTGCCTGCTGACTTTACACAAATCTCTAAATTTTGGTGTGAATTATGCAAAGCATCAGATTATAATGTGCAGATGCTCTATTCACTAAAAGCAATTATTTCCATTGTCACTAGATGGTGCTGCACACAGTTCTAGAAGGACTCTCCTTCGGCAAGAAATTTTACATAATTCAAGAGGAAGAAGCATAGCCCTTGAACATTCACCACGTTGCTTCCAAGGAATTGGAAAATAATGTTGAAAGGCTAGAGAGAAGGAAACAAATTTCCAAACTCAAAGCTTTTGTCACAAGAACAAGAGGAATGAAAAATCATTCTTTAGACTGAGTTAAGGTATGACAGGCATGAGAAAGAAGGAGGCAACTATAATAGATCCTTCCCAAATAAATCTTCTATAATTGCATTTTTGGGTACAACAGAAAACATAAAGACAAATATGAAAGAGATGGATGAGGAATAAGAGTATTAAAGTGGTGATTTTTAGCACTGTGTATCTAATTTTAAAATCTGTGGGGATGTTAAAACTTCCAAAAGGAAAGTACCGTACTCTCCTTTCTTTCCCTCTAGACATAAATACATTGTTATACTTGTTAATAGAATTAAAGGTCATCACAGTTTACATCTGAAAATGTAAACAATATGAGGGCAGAAATGTTCATCTCTTATTTTTTATCAAAGTCCCAGTGAATTTTTGTCAAATGAAATTTGACTGCTTAAATACTCTCAATGGATTTCCATTTCAGATAGAGTTAAATCCAGTCTCCTGGAACTACTCAAAGTACTAGCTATAAAAGGTTTGTTATTGGTTGGCCACGATGTAATGTGTAGAAGAGGAAACAGGCTCAGGTTAATGATTGTTCGTGCCATAAATTTAATTAGCAAATTTAAGGGGTTACTTTGATGGACTCGATAATATTGGTAGTGGATTTATTTCCACCCAGTGATTGATCCCACTCTTACCATAATTTTTTATTAACTCTGCCTACTCTATTTGGTCTTTTTAAACTAATCTTTCTTCTAATAACTCCATTTGAAATCATCACAGAGTAAATTTAATCAGAATATAGAAAAAAATTATTTTGATATGTGCTTCTTGTTCTCCTTACCATTCTTATTGCCCGCCCCCCCCCAAAAAAAAAACCACTTTTATTCGTTATCTCGTTGCATTTTGCAGGTCTTAAGTATAGAACAGATCAAATAGAATAACCAAAAATCGTATTTCAATATTTCCCTCTTCTTTCTAATTTTAGTTCTTAAAGGGAAGGGAGTTTATGTTACAAATTCTTGTATCCCTCAAATTTATTCAGGACACATAAAATAAATGATGTAAGATATAAATAGGAAAACTATTTCTCTGGAAAAAATCAAGGCCGAGGCTTAATCAAGCTTGACATAAATACAGCCAATTTTAATGTGTTAGGCTGTAATGTTTATAACAAAAGGAATGAGAAAGGTCAGTTGGCATGGGGGTATATGGGATTGCTTTCTAAAGGTGGCAATATAAAATTTCACCCTGGGGAAGAGAAAAGGAAAGGCACCTTAACACAGTCATGCTGTATTTCCCGCCTGGAGTGCTCTCTCCCGGCTAAATGCTGCTAACCTTCAGCATTAGCTGTGACTTCCAGAGGAGGCTTCCAGCGACTCTCACCAACGAAGTTAAGTGCCTCACTGTGATTTCTGATCACACCTTATATTTCTACTTCATAGAATCCTGACTTAATACTATTCATGAAATTATGTGATTGTTTTATTATTTTACTAGAACAAAATTGCCAAGTGGGGCAGGGACTGTATTCTGTTCATTGGTATATCCTTAGCACCTAGCAGTGTCTTATATACATTAGATTCACAATAATGATGTGTTGAAAATGTGCAAAAACAGAGAGATAGGTGCCTACTGTGGCTAGGGAGTGTTAGAAGATGAAAAAATATAGGGGAGAAGATAGATTTTGAACATTATGCCAAAGAGTTGGGATTTTATGTTCTACCTGGAAGGAAATAGTTGAAGGTGCTTGAGGATAAAAGTAAATTGACCAATGTCATATGCAAAAGTATCACTCTCAGGAACTTATGCCTAGGTTTTCTAATTCCACAATTAACTTTTCCACAATAAAACCACTGAACGAATACAGAATATACAGATAGATAGATTATACATATATATCTTTAGTTGACTATTAAGAATTGTTTTAGCAACAATATAATTGTTAAATATGGCTATTAATAATTCCATCATTAATAAATAACTCTCTTAATCAAAATGTTTTTAGGATAGTCTATTTTTTTAAAAACATCCTGCTCCAGAGAAGAATAGAAATCTAGTCTAGGTTGATCCATATCTTTTCTAGACTAACCTTCATTATTCGATCAGTAGTTGATTATTTTAAAATGTTAAAAAAAAAAAGTCTTAGATGGTAGTAACTAATAAAACTATCTAATGCATTAGAACTATGTTGTTCAATATGGTAGCCATGAACCACATGCAGCCATTTAAATTTAAATTAATTAAAATTAAATAAATTTTAAAATACAGTTCCTTACTCAAACTTGCCACATCTGAAATGCTCATAACATTTTCAAGTGTTCTCTCCATCACTGTGGAAAGTTCTAAAGATACTGCTGTAGTTTAAAGGATAGTAACTTAAATAAACAAAACCCAAATCATTTCATAGTGGTATCTTCCATGTTAGTACTAATTTATATGCTTTGAAATCCTTTCTCCTATGAGACTATTTGATTCTGAAAATGAGCTGTTGAGGTTGTTGTAGGAATTATCCTCATTGCCATTGCTAAGATGAGAGAAAGGGAGGGAAGGGTTCAGTTGACTCACCAACTTTGTGCTGGCGGTAAAGCCAGGGTTAACGCAGAAGAATTTTACTTAACTACAGACAACTTCCCTGGGAAAAAGACAGATAAAATACTTCCTCGTTGTGGATTTTTGAAGAATCCCATTCTAAGATTAAGATAAAAGAAATGAGGAAAATGTGGGATGAATTTTCACCCTTGTTGAAATCATTATCCTGTGATTCTATGTGACAATTTCTTTTTCTTAGTAACACACTGTAAAACTACATGACAGAAAAAAAAATGGTAAGGGAAATATATGCATTTTAATCATAGCGGAGGAAATGTAGTTAAGAATGTGATCATCAGCAAATAATATAAAGAACTCAAAATCCTCTAGTCAATCCATGCAGGCTGTTTATCTGATTGGCTCTAAGGAGTGGCTAATTTTTAGCAAGAGAGCAGCAGCTTCCTGGCAGCATCCTTAGAAAGTCTAGCTTTTCACAGTGACTCAGACATCAAGCAGCACTGCCATTTCATAGGTCTCTATCCTACTTTTGTTTACATCTGCAAGCAAATGAGGGGAAATAAGATGGGAAGAATAGAGTAGCAACTCTATTATGAAGATGCACTCCATAATGTAGATTAACATGAGAAATATGTTTTAACAAATAAAAGACTGTAAAACCTTCAGCTTACAATCCAAAGCTATACATCCAATAAAATCGATAGCCTGAAGGGCAATGTGCTACCCATAAAATTTCAATTTGTGTAAGTGGATGTCGTTCCTGGTTATGCATAAAGATAGAAACCTGCAAATTGGTTCCCATAGTAGGCATTTTACACATTCATCCATACTTTATCTGTGGCGTGGGGAGGTTTTGATCAAAGTCTTCAGGATATAAATTTTGAGATGCTAAGAACAGTTTCTCAGTCACGATAATAAGTTTATTATGTTTAATAAGATAGGGTAAGATTGGTAGGTATTTTACAGCTGTGCATAAATATTTATTGAATTAATGAACACTTCTTTCTGGAGGATGTCTTTTACTAATGGGTTATATTTTGGCTATTCATTATTTTATTATTCATTACAGTTGAAAAGTTGCATAGTGGAATAATAAAATTTTTTGGATTACTTGTTGTTGTTATTCAGCTTTCTCTCCCTCTCTCCTTTTTTTCATTCCTTCTTTTCTCTTGCCCTCCCTTCTCCAACCCTGATTACATCAATTGTCCAAGTCCCACTATGGGTGAGATAAAAAAATAGTTGGATATTTTAACTCAGAAAATTTTTACTTTAACATGTATTAAGATAGGAAAGAATAAGAATTAAGGAACACTTTTCTAGAGGGGGCATTGGAGGCATGATGTCTCTCAATTGTCAAAAAGCTCCCCAGTTCCACAATGTGTTCACAGATGTTTTTAAAGCAAGGGAAGATTATTTTTCTTATCTGTATTAAGAGCACACAGCTTTCCTCTAGAAAACCTTCCTTATAGTTATGCTGATAACATAAGTAGAGCAACCAGATAATTAATCCTCCAAACCAGAAACTTCTGAAATTGAAAGGGGCACTATTAATAATTACAAAGATACAAGATGTATATGTAGGTATAGTACTAGGAAAACTCTGAACTATATTGGTTTCTACTTTGTCATACAGAAGTTCATTATCATCAAACCATAAACACATTCTCTATGTACTTGCTGACAAATGTATGATATAATCACTTTTTAATAAATATTTTAGAATGTATCCAACCCTTTTTTTTTTTTTTTTTTTGCCTGCATTCTTCAAAGACTCTTTTTACCTCTTGGTGAAATGCTAGATGCTGTTATTTATTTATAAGAGTCTTAGGGTTGAGCTAGTTAAAAACAACTTTTCTTTTATAACTCTTAAGAACCTGTCAATGTTATCTAGTTTAAATTCTGGGGCTTTTCCCCTAAAAGTCTCTGGACTGCCAGTACACGTTTTCCTTTTTGGTATGACATCACAACTCCAGGTGTGGGCACTTGGTTAAATGTTCAATATTCTCTCTGATCACCACATATGAGCTATATTACTACATGATTATTTTATGCTTTCTATTTTAAAAGCTCATTGTATAGTAGAATATAGAAATACAGCGTAAAATATTACTATTTGTGATTGTTATTTTTTTTCCTGATTCTAACTATGGTATCCCTGAAATAGTTAATAATTATAGAATAGGTTTGGTAATTCCATACTTCCAAAGAATATTTTGGAACTGGAAAGTGATCAAGCTTACAAGAAATTCAACATAACCTGACAGAGAAAGAGTAAGAATGATTATCAAGGTATCTTCATTTTAATACAGTATGTAAGGAACATAGGATAAAGAATCAAAGGCATAGGGGCACCAACATTGAGAAAAACCAGACAGACTGGGATATGGATAGAGATAAAGATAGAAATACAAATAGAGAGAGGTAGCGGTAGAGGTAGAGATCAATTCAGAATTCTAATATATAATCAGAATTTTGTTTACCTGTCACTTTTTTAAAAGAATTATATAGGGCAATTCAGAAAAGGATAAAATGTCTTACTCTAGTCACTAGCAAAGTGCTCAGTGACTGGCTTTGAGTAGGCACTGCATACACATTTTTTCAATTATAGAATGACAATAAATAAATACATACAGTAGACTAAGTTTAACTTCCAGCTCCTCTTCCCTCTTTTTTTTTTTTTATATCAATGAGGACCCTTTTAACTGAAAGAAATAAGAAACACAAACCAAATTGAATGGTATATTATAGGTATTTTTTGGGTCGTATACCTGAAAGTTACAGAGGATGTATAAAGTGAAGGCATGGTTTAAAGAGCTTTGAACCCAGCTCCCTGTGATTCTCTTCAGTTTGCAAATCTCTGTGTGTCAGCTTTATCCTCAGAAGGTTTTTTCAGGGTAGCAAAATTTCTGTTGCAGTACTAGACTTTATGTCTACACTCCACGCTGGTCAGTTAGAGAAATATTTGTGTAACAGAATTACTAGCCAAAATCTCAAGTTCTATGCCAATTGTTTAGGCTTGGGTAAAGAGAAATTTACCCAACAAATTTTTTTGGTAAGAGAAATACAGTCAGTACAGTCTCAAACTACATGGCTGGCTACCTTATTATTAGGGAATGATGCTTCCCAAAGGAATTGCTAGCTCCTCTTAAGGAGAGTTGAAGGGAGGAATAGATCAGCATGCAATTAATAAATATTTATATCTAATAGATTTCCCTCTTACATGATATTATATCATTCTTCTTTCACCAGTGGATTTCCATGTTCTCATATTCTATTCCACTCAAGGGAACCCCTTCCCAAATCACATTTGTTTTCTTTATATCATATATATTACTCTGATATCCAGTTCCTAATACTTGACTGGCCTATTTTAACATAGTCTTATTTCCCTTGTGTCAATCCAACTTTTCTCAGTTACTTCCCAGGTAGGTTAAATCCCACTCTTTTCCATACTATTTTAGAGAGCAGTTGCAATATAGTTATTTTTATAAAAACAAGATTAAGTGCAAGCAAGAAATCCAAATGTATTTCCTAAAATAACATCGGCATGTTTTAACTTAGTAACATTTGTGGAGCATGTTTTGTTCTTGTCAGATTAAGATATGATAGAGGCAAATGTACACTAGAATACCGTAAGTGACAATGATTACAATCAAAATACCAGTAACAAATGATTCCATATTTTTAGCTGGAATGTTAATAATAATTGGATATAATAAAGTATCCAGAGGAAGATTTTAAAAATCCATGGTATAGTCAGAAAATGGAGTCCTGTGAAGCTATAAAAACTGAGAAATCACTTTATATACTGCTATGAAATGACTTCCATAATATATTGTAAAGAAATGAAAAGAAACTTATGGAATACTGGTGATATATTAATATTTGCATAAAAATGAGAAAGGTAATCTCTGTATTCATTTACCTGAGTATGTGTAAGAAACTTTGGAAGGCTACATGAGAAATCAAAGGCAGTGGTTCCCCATGTTGAGTGGCAGGGGCACTGGGCAATTAAGGGACATTTTATCGAATGAAATTTTTAATGTATTTTGACTTTTAAACTAGGCCTAAGAAAGGATCCTTTAGTTCTATATATCATGACAATGTAAAAATATATAGACGTTGGAAAAGTCATTCTCAGAATAGCAGCCTTATTTAACCAATTATACTATTTTTAATAAAATGTATTCTTTTGGGTGTTTCAGAATGTGGAATTGCTTTGTTCCATGAAGGTAATCTGTTACTCATAATTTTGCAAAATGTTCTTTTATGCCACTTTATTGAAAGTTTATTATTTTATATTTAATAAATATTTTGTTTATTTATTACCTTTATGAACAGTTACTATGGCTTATAATGAGGAAGCAGTTAAGAAATCCAGTCAAGAAAGACACAATCTGGAAATTGGGCAGCTTTCTTAAAGGTGATTTTCTAAATAATCAATTCATTATTCTCCCAAAATAAGATCTTATGCTCAAGACAGTAAGCTAGTTGATGGGATGGGTTATAAAATGTTGTGAAGATTGTCCTTGACTCAGGGAGAGCTAAAAAATTTGACCTCTGAAAATCCCAGTATTTTGGTCTTTCTAGATATTGAAGACATTTAGAATATGTGCTCTGATCATATGCTTTACATTCTTGAAAGTTCATTGTGCTATCTAATAAACCTAATGTCCTACTATAAACAAAGAGCATAATGCAGTAGTATTCTTCTAGTAGTTGTTAACATTTATCCCTTCAGGATCCTATGATTGTTACCACAGGTATTGTTTTATAGACTTCATAAGTAGTCATAATTGGTCAACAAAATACCATCACATCTTTAATAATCATCATGCTGAATAGAATTTTCTTGATTTTTGGTTGGAAAACTTAGAAGCCATGCATTTCTCAATTGGCAGTAATAGCATCTGCTTAATCTCAGGCCACAAGGATTGGTGCTGACAAAATAAGACACTTGTCATCATACCACGCTGCATTTACAGGCAAATGTTAAATTTATTTATGGCAAATATTCTTGACAACCCATTTCAAATTTAGCAACATTTTTCCCTTTGGTATGTCTCAAGACTTCCTCTTACTTCTATAAATATTACAGGAAGAGAGTCATTTGATATCACTTAAAATTGTTATCATATTAACTTTAGTTCTGACTTGGGAAAAAAGTCTAAGCCACTGCGCACTGCTTTGAGCCTTTCTCTGAGAGCCTGAGTACATCACAAACTCCATGATCATCTTGTATGTTACAGTCAGGCTCAAAGTTGGAATATGAAGGGCTGTTTAAATATTTAACCATGAATTTTCAAAAAACCAATAAGAAAATTGATAGAATGTATAAATATACAGTTCACAGAAATAAATAACTAAATAAAAATTAAAACATATGAAACGTTATTCACCATCACTCATGAAGAAAAGCAAATGGAATGATCTACAGATATTTTGAGAAATAAATTGTCAAAAAACAAAATATTTGAAAAAATAAAATAATGGTAAGGGTGTTGGGGAAATAAATATTCTTTCTATGCAAAGATTCTATAAGACAAAAACTTTTGTTGCAGTTTTGATAGTGTAATAATGACAGAAAAGTTACAGTTGAAATAACCATCAATTGAGTGGGATGACAGTAGACTATTCTACTGCTATTAAAAGAGAAAGGTAGATTTACATGTGCTGATATAAAAATTCCCCAACATTTATCATGAAATGAAAAATATGAAGTACAGTATGGTAAGGAATAATACACTCCCACTGCCTATAATGAAAAATGTATGTATACACTCTTGAATGTATATGGACTATTTCTGGAAGAATATACAACAATATTAAGACGCTGGCCTTCTCCAGGGAGATACACTGAAAGAGTTTAGGTACTAAGGAAAGTGCAAAGAAAGTAACTTTTCATTTTATTTCTTTTTGTGCTTTTTAAACTATGTGCACATATTATTTTTTTCCTAGTATGAAATTTATATAATTTAAAAGCACAAAATCATTGTATCATGAAGTTGTGTACTTCAGAGCTCACACAAGCTTAGAGTTTTATTTTTGACTGATAGCTCTGTCTCCTGGAAAGTGAATCAATATAAGAAAATCAAAAGATGTTGGCCTATTTATGGTGATGTTCTGTAAGTAAACGTGGTGGCATGACGGGGGTGGGGGTGGGGATTAGTGTTAAAATAGCAGAAGAATGTGCAGAGCAAAGCTGGGCTAAGCTGTCAGAACCCAGGATACTGAGAAGAGGCTCCAGTAGTTTCAAAAGTGTTTTCCTTCAAATATTTTCAATAGCAGGCAAAATATTTACAGATATAATTCTTACAAACTTATTAATGATTTTACATCAAAACCTTTTCTAAAAGATTAATTCAAAAGTTTTCATTTGCTTCTTAATTATTCCTCGTTTTCACACACTCTTAGATTCTGTGCTGTAACTACTTAGCTTCTCAGGATTGAAGTAATTTTACACAAAGAAAAACAGTACGTGGGATTTAAGATCTGCGTTATCAGTCAACTGATGCTCTGTTGGCTAGATCACTTGGTTGGATTTTCTGAATCCTTTTCTTTAGATTGAGTCCTTATTAAAATTACATTTAGTTTGCTATGCCATGGAATTCAATTGTGTGTCTTTTTTCTTTTTTTAAAGATTTTTAATTTTTTAAACTCGGTACAACTTTTTCACTTTTCATCACTAATGGTAACTAAACCATTGCCCAGTTACTAAATCTTGGACTGGTCTGTAGTTGTAATTGGAAATATATGTCTGCCTCTCTTATGACTATTTCAATGTAATGAGTAGAAACATTTAGGGTAGTGGTTTTCATCCAACAGCAATTTTGTCCCAAAGGGTATATTTAGCAAAGTCTGGAGATATTTTTGATTGCAACAACTTTGGAAGGAGGGACTACTCGTATCTAGTGAGTATCCAAGGATAGTGCTTAACATCCTACAATGCACAGAACTTCCCCCCAAAGCAAGAATTAATGCAACCCAATATGCCAATATTGCAAGGATTGGGAACGCCTTATACAGACTGCAGCAGTTTGATATTACTGATGAATTCCAAAAAGATATATTGGACCATGTTTCTAAACTGATTTATTCCTCTGGGCATATTAGGTTATATTGGATACAGAGGTTTACTTGATTAAGATATCAGGTAAGCCTCTTGTGCAAGTTGGACGTGACAGTAGGATAAAAGACATGACAAAGGAAAGAGTTGGAGGGTTTTTGATGTTGGAGTTTCGATGCTGGAGTTTGGTGCTAAAGCCTTAAGCTGGAGCCCCAGGAAGAGAGGAACCCAGGAAGCCTGAATCCTGGCAGATGCCGGCAGCCATCTTGTTCCAACATGTGAAAATAGACTTTGGTGAGGGAAGTAACGTATGCTTTATTGCCAGGTATCTGTATGCTCCTATCCCAAATAAATACCCTTCACAAAAACCAACCAATTTCTGGTATTTTGCATCAGCACCCCTTAGGGTGACTAATACACAGAGATTAAGAAAATCTGTATATTAAAGTGCTTCTTGAACTTTAACGTGCATATGAGTCACCTGGACGTCTGTTTAAAAGCAGATTCTGATTCAGTAAATATGGGATGGGGTCCAAAATTATACATTTCTAAAAAGATCCTAGTTGGAGCGACTCTGCTGGTCTGAGGACCACACTAACAAATCTAACTAGTCCATTCATTAAAAGATCAGGGAATGAATCTCTGCTCTTATGACTCATCTTTTGGATCCTTGGTTATTTTATCATCTTGTTATCTGTTCTTTATGTTCTTTACAGTTGGTTATAGTTTTGTGAGAACCAGTGGTAAGCAACTGCTGGGCCCTCTTTCTGGTTATTATATGGGAAGAGTGGTATTGATCATTCTTGCTTAATCTTTGCATAGCTTTACTTTTTCTGGACCTTGTTGGCTTATGCACAGTTCCTTGTATTTGTTTCCTGCTTACATTGTTTAAAAGACAAATGCACTGGACAATTAAGGGGATGACTTTTTTTTTTTTAGACAATTTCAGTGGAGAGGACTTTCATTAATGAGGAGCATCTCAAAGAAAATGAGGAAGCTGGGGTTTTATAAAGGGAGGTAAACAAAAAAGAATTGTCAAGTCTTATAGGAGTCATGAGGAATGATGAATAGATCTGTCCTTTGAAATTAACTGTTTCTGGAAATAGAGTATTTCTTAACCTTTGCTGTTTTTCTGGTCACAGGGCTCAAATTCAACACAGTCAATTGATAGAATGAAATTCAAATATTTATTTTGTATAAGATAAACCCTCAATAGAAGAAATAAAAAATCCATATATATGATTACTCCTTTACATATTTGTTATATATATATATTTGTTATATATATTTGTTATTAAAAATAAGTATATTATACCTTATTTATCCTTGTCATATTTTACAATTCCCTTTCAATACATGTTATATTAATATTCACTGTCCTTTACAGATTCAACTTGTTAAAGTTAAGCATTTTTAAGAGGGACTATCTTATTGTTTTCTAAGATGTGAGAAAAACTGTTCCACCCAAGAAGGAAAGATAAGAAACAAAGGAAGAGAATTTCCTTTCTCTCCTCTCTCTTATATCCCAGTCCCTAGAGAAGAAGGGAGTGACTTAACTGATTAATAAATACAGAGAAGACCCAATGCACCTATTTCACCTTTTTTGAGCAGAATTCTCTGTTTCCAGCCAGTTAGCAAGCAGGATGCCTATTGTTAACATGGTGGGTCAGACTCTAACATGAACCAGCTGGATCTGGGTGGATAGTCTTTGATTTAAGAGAGAGAACCAGAAAACTTGTTGAGCTATATCCAAGGTCACATTCTCTAATTAACTTTATTATCAGTAAAAGTGATCATTTGACCTCCGCCAAATGACCCTTGTACTTACTTTTTGACCCCAACAGGGCTTGAATGGTGCTATTTGTTCCCCCTCATCCAAAATTCTATCCCAGCAATGCTTGGCACTTTTCATTGTGAAGGTCTTGTGCAACTTATAAAATTTTATTCGTAGATATTTTATGATTTTATCTATTGTAAATGACATGTTTTACCTTTCCATCCCAGTCTGTTTTTTTAATTTTCTTTTCTTTTTGCTCTATAAAACAATTACTAATATAAGTAGTTATAGTGAATATCCTTGTCTCCTACCCGACTTCACTATTTCGCCATTAATGATGGTGTTTTTTTGTTTTTTGTTTTGGTAAATATCATTTATTATTTTGAGGTTGTTCCTTTGCTTGTCCTTGTGTAACAATTTGAATTTCTTTTTTGAATTTTGACAGATTATATTCTTAAACAAATCTATTATTGTGGGTGTACGGCCTTTTGACAGCATTAAATTCAGGCACCCCTCAGTCAGCTTTTCTGTCACATGGCAGGCTGCTCCCTCTGGCTTTCTCTCTCTCTCTGGCCTCCCCTATAAGGCCTTCAATAGTAGGATTAAGACCCATCCTAATGCAGTTGAGCCACACCTGAAAGTGGACCTATTTATAAGGGTTCACACCTGCAGGAATGGATTAAGATTAAGAACATGTTTTTCTGGGGTGCTTAGCTCTAAGCAAATGTTTAAACAAATGTTTAAACTTACTGTTTTTCTTCAATTGTAACACTTTTTATTCTACCTTATTTAAGTTACTATCTCCTCAGAAGCCATCAGAAAATGTTTATGATGAATAAATGAATAAGAAGAAATTGAAAGATAAAAATATAATGTAATATGCAATACTTATAGTCATAATTTTTAATTCTTATTTAAAATGGAGAAGATATTTTCAAATATTGCATATATTAGCTTTCATTAAAATGCAATATTAAATATTTTTGTGAAGTTTTAGTAAGAAAAAATATAATCTAAACCCAATTAACACAAATGATGCAGAAATATTCTTTAAATCTATTTGTTAAAGCTAAGAATTTTGTAAGAACTTACATACAAATTCTAATAAGCATGTGTACATATATTTCATGTTTATATGCACATATATGTAAGTAGATATATGTACCTTAAAATATACATAAACCTATATATTTGGTTGTCTACATGTGGTGACTATTTTAAGTGGATATGAACTCTAATAATGTGAATCCTTAAATGAATAATGAATGTATTTTTCTTATATTATATTAAAAATTATAATAAACTATATGTTTCCTTTAAGAGGCCAAAGAATTAAAGTAGTTCAAATCCACACACTTTTTTCCATATCTCTTAAATTTGATTGAGGCAATATTTCATAAGAAACAAAAAGCAACCCATTAAGTTAATAATATTTTGGAGGTAATTTTTGCTAATTATATCACAAATACACTTAAGTGCCTATTCAGACTATTATAAACTTGTACATTTAAGCATCTTTTAGTCATGACTGGAAAGGACAATTTGGAAATATTAATTTAGAAGCAAGTCAACTTATCATTCTATATGATTTGTGAAGTCCATATTGTGGATGTTTATTAAATAAAATTATTAATGAATCTACTATAAAATATATATTAATATTTGAATATGGTTGAAGACAAAAGGATCAAGTGATTATATTCCGTGTGAGAAAAAAATCATAGTGGGAGACATCTAGGGGAGTGGATACTTTCTTAGCAAATCTCATTAGTGTTTCACATGTGCTATTAGGGTTTTATAGGAAATACTTCAGCCAAAAAGCTGAGGATTGTCAGCAAATGCCAAGTAGCTATAGCTCCCAAAAAGATAGAGAATAGAGCTCCCAACATTAGAGCAACTTAAAACAGAATTGGTTGTGCTGTATTGATGAAGTATAATGGAAAAACTTTCTATATATTTATCCATAATGAGTGAGGTGATAAAGACTCATACAATTAGAAATGGGCATCAAAAAGTGAAGAAAGCATTTAATTTTTAAAATATATACCAAAATCTAAATTACTGTTGCCAAATATGCATTGTTGTCAGTTAAGCTTCTCACTAAACTGTTATACCAAGAATATTTGCAAGGTAATGTAATACCTTGGTTAATGGTTATTAGAATGAGATATTAGAGGAAAATATTAACATGTGAGTTAAACTTTAGGGGTTAATTTTAGAATAATTAAAATTAGCCTGAGATGTTTTATGGAAATAAAAAAATTTACCAGGCTCTGACCCCTGGTCAAAATATAAAACATAGATTATAATTCTGATTTTCAATTATGGGAAAGAATATTTTGGGGGGAAGTTTATAACACCTTGTCTGTATTGTTTATTGATAACAGTGAGATTGATGATTTGCACTATCTCAGTGATATTTCTTGAGGGCTCTGCCATTATGGCTGGTAACAGAGGAAGAATATGCCTACATGTCCAGCAGGTTATAAAAAACCTCAGATGAGACTCCATTTGAGCACTCTAGTTCTGAGGTCATCTCTACACAGGCAAGTGATTCCTGATCTAAGGGAGAAAGAGTGTCCAGTGTGGCTTTTACATAAGGAAGACAGTTGGAACTTACACCTGAACTCTCTAGAATCCTTGCTGAGAGGTAGCCATTGACTGCAATGAATATCCTTACTTTAACACTGTTGCTGTATTATATCCTTTTCTTATACTAAACAGTAGATTTGTAAACATCATCATGCTGTGTATTGAGTCATCTTTAACAATTGAATTCTATTTAGTTACTGTTGTTGGTGTCAAAAGTGAGATTAATTACAAGAACATATACTCATTGTTAACTAAAAATATGACTAAACTATTACCTAGAAATAAAAAGGATGATTCTAATAAAGTTGATGAACATGAACTGTCAATGCTGATGGCTGTCTAATGAAGATTTAGGAACCATTTGCTGATAATAAAGCTTTCTAGTGAAAACTAGAAATGATAGAACATGAACAAGAGGCGCTATCAAAATGGATTAGAAGGGAACTGAAAAAGTACAGCAGATGGACTAAAATTTAATTTAATGGTTACTTCTTTCAGTATTAGCCAAAGCAAAAGTAAGCTCATAAAACTCCTTGAAGAAAATGTAGGATACCATCTTCAAGATCCTGTGATAGGCGGTAGTTTCTTAAACCTTATACCCTAAGTGTGAGCAACAAAAGAAAAAAGTAGACAAATGGGACTGCCACAAAATTCAACACTTTTGTCTTCAAAAGACTTTGCCAAGAAAATGAAAAGGCAGCCATTTAAATGGGAGAAAATATTTGGAAAACACATATCCAAATAAGGATTTGATATCCATGTTATATAAAGAGATCATACAACCCAATAATAAAAAAGACAAGCAACCTAATTAAAAAATGGGTAAAAGACTTGAATAGATACTTCTCCAAAGAAAAAACACAAATGGCCAAAAGCACATGAAAAAATTCTCAACACCACTATCTATTAGGGAAATGCAGGTCAAAACTATCATGAGATACCATTTCACACCTTATAGAATGACTGTTATTTTAAAAATCTACAAGTGCTGGAAAGGTGTGGAGAAACAGGAACACTGTTGGCGGGAATGTAGAATGGTGCAGCCTTTGTGGAAGACAGTTTGGCTGTCTCAGGAAGCTGAACATAGAACTGCCATATGATCCAACAATCCCATTACCAGGATATATTCATGTAGGGAGCCACCCGTTGTGAGACCTATCTACAGCCTCCCACAACATGGCGGATCTCACAACATGGCAGAGTTCACAAATCTGTCCTGTCATTTCCTTATTCTTCTCCTCCCTGTTTCTTTGTTCTCCCCCTCCCGCCACTACTCAGGTGACCACAGCAATACGCAGGCGCAAGGCACAAAACTCTGCAGACCCAGCACAAACTTTCAGCCAATCCCCTCCTTGGACGTCTGCCACCCACAAGACCAGCCTCTCACCTACGTACACGTTCCCTTCCCTCTCTATATATCCCCATGTTCTACCCCCAATAAATGAGGCTTGATCAGAATCCTGTCTTGCCTCCATTCTTCTCGTCTCCTGCCTCCATCCGCCCTTTCCCCCCACTTCTTCCCACAGGCCCCTGGAATCTGCCCCCACCAGTTTTGGACATATTCAGAAGATCTGAAAGCAAGGACACAAATTGTCATTTGCACATTGATGTTCCTAGCAGCATTATTTACAGTTTCTAAAATATGGAACCAGCCCAAGTGTCCATCAACCAATGAAAAGATAAAATGTGTTATACACACACAATCGAATACTATTCAGTTGTAAGAAGAAATGAAATTTGGATACATATGACAACATGGATGAACCTAGAGAATATCATGTTGAGTGAAATAAAGCCAGGCACAAAAGGACAACTATTGTATGGTCTCATTAATATGAACTACAATATAATGAGTAAACTCACAGTGGTAAACTCTAGAATATAGGCTTTTAGGAAATAGAATGTGGGTTGAGAATGGGAGATGATGGTTAATATATGTAGCATTATTATTAACTGTAAAAGTGTGGAAATGAATAGAGCTCAAAGTAATACATTATAATGAGTCTAAATAACACTGCTGGTTTACAAATGTGATTGTAGCTGAAAGGGATAATATGTGGAAGTAAATATCAATTAAAAGGAAAGTAGAGAATAGGGTATGTATAACAGTAATATCTGTGGTTGATGAAGATTGTGGTTAATAGTATAAAATATAAGAATGCTCTTCTTTTATGAAGTGCTAAGAATATGGTGAAACATGGGAAAATTACAAACAATGTAACTTATGGATGATGGTTAACTGTAATATTATAATATTTTGCAACAATGGCAAGAAGATATTTTTTCAATACTAAGGAACAATAATAGGGCTAAAAGTGGTTATGGAATTTTTCCTTTTGGAATAATGAAAATGTTCTAAAATTGTCTGAGGTGAAGTCAGCACAACTCTGTGATGAAAATGAATGCCACTGAGCGTACACTGTGAATGGATTGTACAAAGCATGGGACTCTATAACACAGGGAATCCAGTGGTGGATGATGAACTTTGGTTAACAGGACAAAGATGAGGATTTTTCTCCTGAACAGTAACAAATACGTAATACTATTATAAAATTGGGTATTAATAATTGGGTGGGTTGGGGGAATATACACCAAATGTAAGATATTGGTTAAATATTACTATAAGTATATAAATATTTTGACAATGCCCTTCCATAGTTTGTAATAAATGTTTCACAACAATGGAAGGTGTTGGTGGTAGGGAGCTATATGGGGAAACTTTTATGATGATATGCATGTTTGTTTTGTAAATTCACAAATTTTACTACAAATTTATTGTTTATGTATGTTCATGTATGAATGATATACTTCGATATAATTTTATTTTAAAAAATGATAGTTGAAGTGGGGGTGTTGATGATAGAAGTGAAAAAAAAAACACATGAAAGTGAAGGGTAATAGAGTGAAGGAATCAAACATTTTAAAGATCATTACAAGTAGCTCACTGATGAACTCTTACTAAAATGGATCCTGAGAATTTTAGATCAAGAGCATTTGTCTCTGGCTTTGTCTACCACCAGTGAAGAGAGACGTTTGGACTCAGCTTTGATCCTCAGTTGGCTGCTCTCTTTGTGGAATGGGAGAGTCACAGAGATTCCTTTAGTTTATAAGGACGGATTAAGGAAGGAGTCTATCAAACACAGCCAGAGAAGGGCAGTTGTCTTGCCCCTCCCTTGCCATGTAGATAATCACCACCTATTAAAACCACAGTATTGCTATGGATGCAGGCAATATTGAACTAGCTGTATAACACTAAAACAAGCTCCCTAATGGGATGCCCTTCACACAGGACATGATGATACTGTGATAAAGTGGGCCCCAACAGCATGGGCACTTTGTTCTGGCACACGAAGAGGATATAAAGAGGCATTTTCAGAATTTTTATCCCAGATACCTCAAAAAAGACTTCAAGATAATAAAAATTTAAGGCTTTAAAAAAGAAATGAAATTTAAAAAAAGAATAGGGACAACAATTCAGTCCTAACAAATCAGAAGTCTTTGGATAGCTATATAAAACAGGCATGAAAAAGGAGGAACTTGATAGAGTGTTGTGGCAGTTGGTATTGTTTAAGAATTCCAAAAATAGATATTGGCTTATAATTGTAAACTGGTCTGTTCATCTGGGTGTATTAGATTATATTAGACTCAGAGGTTTCACTTTTACTTTATTAAATCAAGATTAGAGCTTTTATTTGATCATGTCATTAGGGCAACTTAGAGTAATCACCTACAGCTAGCCTACAGCTGTGGGCTATAAAAAATGGATACTTGATCAAAGACAGAGAAGTAAATACAGGGAGAAGGAGAGCACAGAGCTTAGTTTTGGTCACTGGAGCTCTGGTGAGAGAGCTGAGCTGTTCGCATGATAGTTTGCAGTTAAAGAGACCACAGCCCTGAACAGCTGAGAAAACCCTGAGAGGAACAAGTCCTGGGGAGAGAGACAAGCCTTATGCTAGCCTACCGCTGAGATCAGAAAGAGCTGGGACCATCAAGCCTTATGAGGAAGATGAAGGCTGAATCCTCATGGAGATCGGTAGCCACCTTGCTCCATCAAGTGGCAACACACTTTGATGCTGCAAGTAACTTATCCTTTATGGCCTTGTGGCTATAAGCTTCCACCCCAAATAAAAACCCTTTATAAAAGCCAACAGGTTTCTGGTACTTTGTATCAGCACCCCTTTCACTGACTAATACAAGTGTTGACTGAAGCATTGATAGAAGTTTATAGGGCCAGGAAAGACCCCAAATCTCACTCTACAAACACTCCAGGATATAAAAATCCCAAAGTAGTTAATGTTTGACTTATCCCATGCTCAGAGGAATTTCAAAGAGGGAAAGATTCAGCTGAATCTCAAACATTAAATATAAAATTACAACTTTTAATATTAAGGTGGTAATGGAAGAAGATTGACATGAAAGGCAGAATATCTTGACACAATCCTTGCTGGGGAACTTGAAACATTTGTGGGTGAAAAGACAGCAAGTAGAGAAGTCTTTTAGGTGTATTATATGTAGAACACAATATACAGCATTGCCTAGGCATTTATTTCAATATCAGTGACTAGGGAGAGCCATCAATACTAGCAATTAGGTGGAACAGTCTTCAACATACATTTATTGTTTACCTCAAAGATATTTGAATTCTCCTGAATAGTGCCACAATCTAGTAATGCAGGACCTAGTCTAATACAAATGGACAATGTTGTCTACTACATTATATTGATACTATAATTATCTCTGTAACTAAGGATCAAGCTAACAGTGACCTTACTAAGAAAATAAACCATAGGGCTATACCTTAGGGTCATATGATCCTAATACTGAAATAATGTTAGAAAGTGCCAGACACCTCTACAAATGCTAATTAGAGTCTCTGGAAAAAGCTTATGCTCACCACTCAACAGCAATCTCTGGGCTTTGGGGCCCATATACTAGCTATTAAATATACTGCCTTTGAAAGAGATACTGTTTGTTATCAGCACTTACTGAGAGAGCCATAACTGAAGTATGTGATAGTTAAGACCTGAAATACCCATCATGTGAGAAAAGCATGAAAAGAAGGAGGGCAATCAAAGAGGCTTCAGCATATGATGGAAATATAAATAAGAACATATTCTAAGGAACTCATAGTAGGAACTCATTGCTTCCATGATTACAGGCTGTATTACTGACAGTGATAAAAGAATTGGACACAACAGCCAGTCTACTCAGCTAACATCGAGTTGAAGAAGGTCAACCACCACACCATGGAGCCTAGAGTGTCTACAACTGAAAGCAGGAGGAGTGCATCCAGTATCCATGTGGAATCTAAGCCCCCACTTGACATAGATGTGCAATGGACACAACCAATCCAATGTCCACAGAGAAAATGTGGAATGGGTGTGGGAAGGGTAGCCATAGTGGCTGCTGGGTTTGGGGAATGGGAGGAAGAGATGAGATGTGGAGGCGTTTTCGGGACAAGGAGATGTCCTGGGTAGTGCTTCATGGACAATTACGGGACATTGTAGATCCCCCCAGGGCCCACTGGATGGAACGTGGGAGAGTGTGGGCCATGATGTGGACCATTGACTAAGGGTGCAGTGATACTCAGAGATGTACTTACCAGGTGCAATGGATGTGTCACGATGATGGGAGAGAGTGTGGGGGGAGTGGGGGGTGGGGGCGGTGGGGTTGAATGGGACCTCATATTTTTTTAATGTAATTTTTAAAAATAAATAAATAATTAAAACAAACAAACAAACAAACAAAAACAGCCTGTCTATTCAGGTGTATAACAACTTCATACTACCAATGGAATATCAACATGGTATGGCAAATGGCCCATAGATAATTGAATAATAAAAGGAACCCCATATTTCTCTTTGGAAATCTCTAGAAAGTTTGAGGGCAAATTAAATAGGGCATGATGATGTTCACCAAAGAAATCTTTTGCCAAGTTGTGAAGATAATTGAACGAAAAAATTTGTGTCCTAATTCTATCTCTTAAAGTGAAAATGCAGGCCCACGAAAGGTGTGCACATGGAGGAAATCAAGGCATGAGCCGGATGAACAGCAAAATTGTATCACTGACTCCTACAAATGTTCAAACCATTAATAAAAATTACCCTGTTTCCAAACAGGAAAGACAGCATTTGCGGTTCACTCTGGGACATATTCCTATGGTAGGTTACCATATACCTGGCAAATAGATTACATTGACAAGTTATCTGTTGCTTTCAGGGACATAAATGGATACTTACAGGACTTAATACATGTTCTAGGCTTGGCTCTGCATACCCAATGACTGAGGTACATAGCTACAAATGCTATGAAAGGAATTAAATTTAAAAATTATGCTAGTTTGACCTCTTAGTTATATTTAATCAGATTAAGGCACTCATTTCACTGTTTATATGATGCACAAATGTGTGAAGAAATATCACATTACATGGATTTTTTAAATGTTTCCTAGTGCCTTTAAAAGTAATGAGTTAATAGAAAATTGGAATGGGCAATTAAAACACCTTCTTAAAAAGATGGGGAGTTACATAGGACTGAAGGGCTGTATTCCGTTTCAAAAATTAACTTAAGGGCACTAAAGGTGGGTATCCATTAGATAAATTATTACACTTTTGTGGTGGAATTGGGGAATATAAAGGGGTGGAGGAGACATAGGAACTGACATACAAATCTTCCATACTTCACTGCAGTTTTCTTTTTTCATTGCTGGACCAAGCTGTCCCTGACTGGGGTTTCAACTAAGGGTCTCAGAGACTGGTAAAATTTCAAGACAAATTGCAATGTCTGATAAGTGGACCTAACTGTGAGAATATCAAAGGGATTTATGGGATGATTTATCCCTTACTCACATATTGCCAAGTGGGGCCTGACTGTTGCAAATACTTTGTTTCTGGGTGGAATGGATTGTTCCATTTATTGGACATATCCCATCCAACCCCCTACAATTAGGAATGGATTGAAATGGAAGCCCTGAGATAACACATCTTGCTACCAGCAACCTGGAATAGCCATTGGCTGACCCCCAGGGACCTACCTCAGGGATAAATGTTTGGATATAAATTGATATATAGAAAAAGGGGTGACTGTTGCTGAAGGGAAGGGTGTTTGTAATGGGTATTACAAAATAGTGAATCTAACATAAGCCTGAGGAAGGCTTAGAACAAGAGAATAATTTGCTTTCTTAGCTTAGATTCAGAAGAAGTACCTCAGGGTGAAGGACTTTGCTTGCTAAAACTTCCCCTTATTCTAAAAAACCAAGAAATGAACTGTATGATGGCAGGTAAAAATACTTCTGGAAGTGTTTGATAGACTCACAATTGATGAAGAGATGAAAGTTCTGATTATGGAATGATACTAACATGGCTGTGTCTTTTGGTTCTGGTTTCACAGAACATAACTCTTATCAAGGACTGTATTAGAAAGCAACTTATAAGAATATGTACCCAGTTGAATATGGAGAACATGGATTAATAACAATTTGAATAAATATTGTGTGACCATTTGTAATCATGAAAGTTTAATGACAGTAAGTTATTCATTGCATGTACCAGCTTCATAATAATATGACTAAAACTATAAATTTGCCGTTATTGTGGGTGGAGAGCTATATGGTGGGGGAAGATTTTTCTTGAGTCACAGACAAAGGGAAAAAATTGGGTATAATTTGGTGGGTCTATATTTCTGAGAATGAAAAGCCAATGATTTGTTGTGGTAGTTGGGAATTGTTAGTAGTAACTACTACTTACGTGACCTTGGCCTGGGGAATTCAACATTTTTAGTCTCAAACTTATTTCCTAATTGTTCTTAAGTGGTTAATACATAATGCCAACATAATATCTGTTGTATCAAATAGCCTGTTCAAAATGAAAGTGCTTTAGAGAATGAGGATCTAGGCTAGGAGCAATTATCAGATGGAGTTTGCTTTTTAGGAAGAAAAAGATGTCCTAGTTCAAATAGGACACTTCAACTCTTATTCCAAGAGTTCAGGGAGAGAAAACCAACTAGAATAATATCATGCCACTGACAAAACAGGCCTTGCAATTAAAGTAGATATTGTGAGTTTCCAAGTGAACATAAAGACAGGTTATCAGGCATATTACTTCCAGTAGAGTCTGAGGTATCCTAGGAGAAATGACCAGGAATGCTCACAGTGAAAGTTCAGGGTATTCAATTATGGATTTCTACATTTTGCATAAAATTTTTGTAAAGATCTATTTATTTATTTATCCCCCACCTCTGCCCCCTGTTGTCTGCTCTCTGTGTCCATTCCCTGTGTGTTCTTCTGTGTCTGCTTGTCTTCTCTTTAGGCGGCACTGGGAACTGATCCTGGGACCTTCTGGGGTGGGAGAGAGGTGTTCAATCTCTTGTGCCATGTCATCTCCCTGGTCTGCTGTGTCTCTTATTGTCTCTCCTCTATGTCTCTTTTTGTTGCATCATCTTGCTGCACCAGGCTCTCCACTCAGGCCAGCTTGCCGCACAGGCTAGCACTGCTACGTGGGCCAGGTCCCCATGTAGGCCAGCACTCCTGCATGGGTCAGCACTCTGTGTGGGACAGCTTTCTGCATGAGCCAGCTTGCCCTCACCAGGAGGCACAAGGACCCAAACTCTGGGCCTCCCATATGGTAGACAGGAGTCCAATCGTTTGAGCCATAGCCGCTCCCCTAAATTTTGCATAAATTTTTGAACTGCAAAATGCATTCTATTTAGGTGCTCTTTAGCAGCTTTAGCACTATGAGTCTGTACCAACCATTCTTTCCCTGCAGTCCAATTTGCATGTATTGGACAATGATATTGTTATACTGTATTCCTTGCTTGCACAAAAATATACCTTATTTATTTAATAAAGTTTTATTTAAGTATATTATTCATACATGCACATATATAAAACAATAAGTGTATAGTAAAAGTTGTAAACTGACAAAACAAACATGTATATCAACATGCAAGGCTCCCATATATCACCCCACCACCAACACCTTGTATTGTTGTGAAACATTTGTTATCAAAATGTACTTTTGTAAGCATTTTCATTTTCAGTCCTGTGAGTCTTATTTATGAATCAAATCCTGTCTAACTGCTTCTCTTAGGGCAAGAGTTTAAGTTATTATTGTAAGAGAATAACATATTAGTGTAAGAAGGAAACAACAAAATGAATACTCAAAATACTCCTACATAATGTAATCTGAGTTTTTATTTTGGAAATATATAGCATTAGTATAAACCATTTTATAATATCTAAGAAGTGCCGGACAATGCTGAATTCCCTGCACAAGCCATTGATGTTATCCTGTCATTCCTTAGTATTCAATTCTGTTTATAAGATAGTTATTTAAGTTTAATATCTTCAAAACTGTTAACAATATTTAGAATATCCTGCAATGGTAGATAGCATATGTTAGCATCAGAAGACACCTAGGAGAGTAAAAGCCAGAATTCAGCAAGTGGAGGCAACCCTGTAGAGTGAAAACACATTAGAAAAGGGGTCAAGATAAATGACTAGTCTTGGCTATTCCTCTGACTAAATAGGAGCCCCTCATAAGACATGAAATATCTCTGGGTCTCAGTTTAACCGACAACAAAATAGATGTGTTGGGCTACATGATTTCCAATTGTCTTCTCTGGATCTAAAATACTTTGATTCAATCATGATAAATAATAAGTTGCCTACAAAATATCTAAGGTTAAAATTATAAATTAGGGGGAAATTTGCACCTGAATTTAAAGGAAATTCCAAGGAATTCTAAGAAGTCAAAATTCTTCTAAATATTTTGGAGCGTCTGTTGTTTATCTCCAAGTCAAGATCTGCTATTCAGAAGGATTCCCTGTACTATTAAATTAAATTAAATTGAGTAAATAGCACAGGTGTCTGCTGTTTTTCCAGTGCCATACTGTAGTAATTTTTTTACATACACTTTCATTAATTCTCATAATAGTTCTTTAAGAAAATTACAATTATTCCTATTTTATAGATGAGTAAAGCCAAGTTCAGAGACTTTAAATAGCTTCCCTCAGATCAGGAAAAATGAAGATGAGAAAAAGTTATATTTATAAATTGTGAGGTTTGAAATATATCTGATGTATGTGTTTTAGTTTGTTAAATGCTGCTGGGAGCAATATATCAGAAACTGATTGGCTCTTAAAATGGGAATTCACTGGGTTAAAAGCTTACAATTCTGAGGTTGTAAAAGTGTTCAAATCAAGGCATCATCAGAGACGCTTTCTCTCTGAGTTGCAGCTGTGGGTGATGAGGCACATGGCAGATGTCTGCTCATCTTCCCCCTCTCCTTCTGATGGGACTTCCATGCTGGAAGTAGATCCATTCATACAGATCTTGCAAAAACAGTATAGGTTTCACACGCAGGAAACAGGGTTCCAAGTCATCAGACAGTTTGACCTTCCACAGATACTGTCTGTATAACTGCATTTCCAATCCTAACTTATACTGAAATGACTGGTTGGGTCCAAGTTCAGTTAAATCCTCACATGGGGCACTATTCTCTGGGAACTCACTTTTCTTAAAGCTTATAATATCCCAAACCATCAGTTTCTGGTTTCTTTGTGCCCAGGAGTTCAGTTCTCAGCTTATTCCTTTCCTCTTGCATTTTACCATAAGCTGCAAGGAGAAGCCAAGCTGCACTTAACCACATTTAGTTTGGAAATCTCCTTGGCAAAATATCACTTTCATATTCTGCCTTCCATCTAATATCAGGAGCCAATTTTGCCAAGTTCTCTGCTCCTTTATTATTATTATTACTACATATTTTTAGGAGATAGCCGGGATTGAACCCAGGACCTTGTACATGGGAAGTAGGCACTCAACCACTGAGCTACATCTTATCTGCCACCTTCCTTCCCACTTGCAATCACATGTTCATCATTTCTCTAAGTCCTTATCAGAAGTATCTTTAGTGTCCATATTTCTATCAACAGTCTCTTCAAAGCAATCAAGCATCTCACAATTCTTCCAAACTCTGCCCCTTCCCCATTTAGCAAACTGTACCAACATTTTTGGTATTTGCATAGCAGCATGCACCACATTCTTCTAGTACCAATTTTGTTAAAAGCTGCTGGGAGCTACATACCATACATGGATTGGCTTTGACAAAGGGGATTATTAGGCGAAAGGCTTATAGTTCTGAGGTTGTGAAAGTGTCCAAATCAAGGTATCATTATAGATGCTTACTTCCTAAGCTGCAGCTGTGTGCAGTGAGGCACTTGGCAGGCATCCATTCACTTCTTCCCTCTCCTCTGGGCCTTGTTACTTTCAGCTTCTGGCTAAAGTGGCTTCTTCTCAGCTTCTGAGCTGTCTGTCTCTGCAGCTTTTTTCTGTGTCTGTGGCTTTTTAGTCTTCCCTTTTTAAAGGACTCCAGTAAGAGGAGTAATGCCAAACCTGGGTCATACAATCTAATCAAAGGCTCTTACCTGAAGTAATTTAATCAAAAGATCCCACCTACAACAGGTTTACATGCATAGGAATGGATTTAAGGACTGGATTTTCTGGGATCCACAAAAGCTTCAAATTACCATAGTTTGTATATCTGAGTTATCTGAAAATGAGGTAACCATTAAAAGAATAATTTCAAAAAGTATGCAAAATAAAAAAGGAGAAAATAGAAAATGAAAGTCAAACTTGTCATTTTAGTTTTATATAACAATATATATTGCAAAAAATTTGCAGACAAATTGGGCCTAAACAGCAGTTTTGTGGTGCTCTTGTTTTGTGGTTGTTTTATTTTCTTAAGATGCAAATACCATGCAATGGTTTGACTTAAACAATGAGAATGTATTTGCTAAGAGAAAGTCCAAATCAAGGCATAGTCAAGACAATGCTTTCTTCCTGAAGACTGGCATTCTGGGGCTGGCTGCTGGGGATCTTGGATTCTGGGATCCTTTGTCATAGGGCAATGCACATGGCATTGTGTACATTGCCTCTCCCATCTCTTCCAAGTTCTGTTGATGTTCAGCTTCTGGTTGCTACCTCTTTAGCTTTCTCTCTGTCTGGATTTTATTCTACTTATAAAGGACTCTAGCAATAGGATTAAGACCCATCCTGATTAAGGTTTTGATGAAGTAATGAGGTTTTGATGAAGTAACCTCATCAACAGATCCCACTTATAATGGATTCATACCCACAGGAATGGATTGAGTAAGAACATGTTTTGCTGGGTCACATACAGCAGTAAGCCACAACAATAATCTTTTCACTAGTTTTCCTACTTCTTTTGTATGCCTCAAGAGAATGCTGCCTTTATCTGTTGTTGCTTTTTTAATTTGAAATAAAGTTTGGAAAAAAACATACAATGCGATGCCAGAATTCTGTGTCTGCATGTTCTTATATACCCACAGTGCAAAACTTGAGAGAAGCACTATCCTAGCCATCTGCCTGTCTCCTGGGAAGAGATGAAAGTCTATCCTGGCTCCATGCTTGGGTCTGTTCTTTAGATTAATATAGACTCTGTCATAATTCCTGAGAAACCTCATGATAAAATTCCATTTGTCTAAAACAGAGGGTTCTTAACCTTTTTTGTTCCACAGCCCTCTCTGTCAGTCAGGTGAAAAACAGAGACCCCTTACTAAGTCCACATTAAACTATGTATTATTTAATAAATACAGCACAGCCATACCAGCACATCCCCACAAGAATGTTGTTGTTGTTTTTAATCTCAATTTAGGCTCACAGAACCCTTGTTAAGAATTTTTGATCTAAAAAATTCAATCCAATGTACTGTTTGAAATTTTATTAAAGAAATTAGCAAAACCTTTGTAATTTTGTAATTCACTTAGAAACCCAAACAAGTACAACATTTGGTCTTTTCTTGCCAACTAATAAGTTCTCTCCACTGAGCTTTCAGAAAGAAGTTCATAAGGTTCCAAGGTTTTTAGTCAGAAGCATATGTGAATATGGTTGTATAATCCAACTGTTACTCTCCCAAATCCCCCCAATGCTTTTTTTTTTTTAAGATTTATTTATTTATTTCTCTCCCCTTCCCACCACCCCCCCCAACCCTGGTTGTCTGTTCTCTGTGTCTATTTGCTGCGTCTTCTTTGTCCACTTCTGTTGTCAGCGTCACAGGAATCTGTGTCTCTTTTTTGTTGCGTCATCTTGTTGTGTCAGCTCTCCGTGTGTGCGGCGCCATTCCTGGGCAGGCTGCACTTTCTTTCGCGCTGGGCGGCTCTCTCTTGGGGCACACTCCTTGCACATGGGGCTCCGCTACATGGGGGGCACCCCTGCATGGCACGGCACTCCTTGCACATCAGCACTGTGCATAGGCAGGCTCTACATGGGTCAAGGAGGACTGGGGTTTGAACCGCGGACCTCCCATGTGGTAGACAGACGCCCTAACCACTGGACCAAGTCCGCCGCACCCCCCCCCAATGTTTTTGTCACACTAAAAGTGAGCAGAAAAGAACTAGCAGTTTTTTGTGTGTGTATTTGCTCTTTTAGGAGGTACTGGGGATTGAATCCAGGACCTCGTACATGGGAAGCAGGCACTCAATCACTTGAGCTACATCCACTCCCTTTTTGTTGTTTTTTAAAATCATCGTCTTTTCTAAACAAAGGCAAGTAATTAAATTCTCCTAAATATGGTCAGAATATTGAGGTTACACTTTTAAGAAAAAACGAATACTAAACATATCATTTCAGATGCCATTCCAGAAAAGATCTAAACTTGGGACATCATTATTTATATTGTTTCCATGGAGGATTTAGAGAGTAAATCATAAACGAACTATTTTAGCAAGTTATTTTGTCACTTCACCACTAATGTGGAACTATTATCCCAGTTATAGGTCTATATAACCTGATGGCCTCAGATAATTTTAGTCTTTCAGACTAGACTGTGAGGATCTTGGGTAACAATCTCTCTCATGCCCCGTTAATAACCCTGGTTTCTATTCCGCCATGGAGGTTGTGTCATACTCTGATTGCTACCCTGGTTATGGATTTTTTAAAAGTAGTAGATGGCATTGGAAGAATTTTATATATCAAGCTTTATTTTATGAGTTTTATATCCATTAATTCATCTACTCTTAAGCAACTCCAGGAAGTAAATACTGTTATTATTCCCATTTTTACAAAAAAGAAATTGAAGCAACTTGCAAAAAACAAAACTGTAATCAGTCTACAAGTTACTAGGTAAAATTTGAATACAACATTCCTGTTTATAGATCAAGTAGAACAGTTTTCCTGTCTCATATTGTGGTTCCTGAATCGCAAACATCAGAATTCTCTGAGTGCTTGTGTAAAACAGAGATCCCTGGACACCACCTCTATCAAAAATCTTGGTCTTCCCAGATACTCAGTTCTTGTTCCTCAACTCATCAGGCTCCACCTGGTTCCTCCTTCCATTTCCAAGGTCTGGGAACTCTTGATACAATAACCTGGGGCAATCCAAAGACTCAGTTTACTTGTTTCTCTTCTCTCAGGGCTCAAAGTCCTTCAATTGACTAAAGTTCAGTGTCTTGTAAACTATTGATTCATATTTTTATCTGATTTTTGTTATTTCACATAATAGGATAAATCTGGTCCCCATTCTTTCATCTCAGTCCGAAGTAGAAGTCCTCTTGAAATTTTTAAGATATTTTATTGTCATCTAATGTAGATACAGAAAAGTGCAACTGTCGTTAAGTATGAATTTTCATAAACTGATGCAAAGGATTAAAAGACTACGACTCAATATCTAAAATAAGATATGACTGAATTTATTGCTTATTTTATGAAGGAGAGTTATGCTAGCCAGGCACAAAGTCACTGAGTAGAGTCCACTGCTGATATTCTATAATGTTTGGGGACAGTGTGAAATTCAGGTATTTCACACTTTGAGAGGCTAAATGGGTCCCCATTACCTGTTTTTTGTACGGTAGGCACTTAGAGTTATTCTTGCTGCAGAGCCCACTCTTGCTTAGCTGACTTTCAGAAGCGAGGGCCTGTCACTGGTTGGTTGGCTTGTCAAAGCATATTCACTGAAGCCAGTTGTTGTTGATCAATTGAAAAAGTTCAAAACTGACTACTTGTTACAACAGATATTAGAGAGTCTTTGCCTAGGAGTACAAAAACTTTTTACCACTGAACTCACCTAAGGTACCAGCACCCAAAACAACAACAAAACAGAACTTTAGTAGTTCCCCAGAAGGCCCACCTATGCTCTCATCCAGTCCCTGTGTTCCTCCTGAGGGTAGCCATTATCCTGACTCCTAATAACAGATTAGTTTCACTTAATTTGTACTTAGATAAATGGAATTACACAATATGTATTTTTTCTTGTTTGGGCATCTTGTGTTCAGCATTATGTTTGTAAGATTCACCCGTATTATATTTGTAGGTCATTCATTCTCATTGCTAGATGGTAGGCTGTTGTGGAAATATAACATAATTTATCCATTCAACTAATGTTGGACTTTGTGTAGTTTATGGTTTTGAATTGTCCAAATAATGCTGCTATGAACATATATATATACATTTCTGTTGGGTATACAGTGAGTGGGATTGCTGAATCATAGCGTATACGTATGTTCAGCTTTAGTAGAAATCCCTAAACCATTCTCTAAAATGGTTGTACCTATTCCTACTCACACCAGCACTAGATAAGAATTTCAGTTGCTTTTCATCTTTATCAGCACATGCTATTTAATATCTCTTACATATGTTTCATCCATGTTGATTTAACTTTTTTTTCTCTGATAAGTAATAATGTTGAACAGCTTTTGACATGTTAGATAGCCATTTAGTTAGCCAATTAGAAGTGACTTTGAGAAATGATTGTTCAATCATTTTGCACACTTTATATTTTTTACTGTTATTTTTGTTAAGAAATGTTTTTACATTTTGGATATGAGCTCTTTATCCGATATTTGTACTGGTAATATTGTTTTACATACTTTGTTCTTTTGAATATTCAATTTCTCTGCTTTATTCTTATCTTCAAGAATGCTTTTGGTTTTCTTTTTTGGATGGGTTCTATATTATTTCATTATGTTTGTGAGTATATCCTCTTCAAATTTTTGAGAGTGTTAAATGGAGTGCTATTTAATTTTGTTGGTATTTTTTTGCTTTTGATTTAGAGTTTCTATTCTCTATATAATCTTTCTTTAAGGTTCTTATTTTCTCTAAATTTTTTTCTTTATTAGAGAAGTTGTGTGTTCATGGAACAATTATACATAAAATACAGGATTCCCATAAGCCACCCTATTATTAACACCTTATATCAGTGTGGAACAATTGTTACAATTGATGAAAGCATAATTTCATAATTGTACCCATTAACTATATATTCCATGGTTTAACTTAGGACTTACTGTTTGTGTAGTATATTTCCAAGGATTTTTTTAAAAATTTTATTCTATTACCAAATATACAATCTAACATTTCAGTAATGCTAATTATGTCCACAATGTTGTGCTACTATCACTACCATCCATTACCAATATATTTCCTTTATTTCAAATAGGAACTCTGTACATTTTAAGCCTGTTTTAGTCTTTCTCTTTCATTTTAAATAGTTTAATCACATTTCTAATCAATGTAGTTCTTCTAACATTTAGTCTTTTTTTTCTCCAGTAAAGAATCTTTCAATCTTTCACCATGATTCTGTTAGGCACTGTGGATTTGGAGTGAGTGGGAAGCTAGTCTACTTGCAAACTTTTAAATTTGATTATGGCTTTCTCAGTACTTCTATAACTCATCTACCTACATTCCAACTTTCAAAATTGGTTTACCTATCTCATCAGTTGATATTCCCTTTCCCTTTTCTTTGTTGTCTAGCTTCAGTAATATCTAGGTTCTGTTACTTGTGAGGAAGTTATAGGTAATAGGTATTAAATAGTCAGTAATGTCTTACCCAAATGAATGTTAGCTTGTGACAAAGTGGTAGTACCTAGTATAGAGAAGTTCTAAGGCAACCACGAGAAGAAACAGCCTGTTTGTACCTCAAAGTTGCCAAAGAGAGACAGAAAACTGATAGCACCATGTACTTCCAGAAATGGAGACTGAGATAAGAATGACATGGGAAGGACTGTTTAAAAATCTTTTTAAGAAACAGATTTCCTCGTACATAGAGTGCACTGAAACAACTACCTTTAGTTTGCTTCAGCAGAAGACTAAAGAGTTATCTTCCAGATAAAGTATTTCATAAGGTTCTGACAAGTAGGTTACTAGTCACATGAGGGTAGGAATCTTATTCTGAATAAAGTAAAATCCAGCCACCTGAATGTTAAGAATCTCTCAACTTTATCCATCTCTTGGTTCCTGGAGTCTTGGTAGCTAGGCTTACACACTCTAAGCAAGAGGTTTGAAAATTATCCTTAGGAAATCTAACAGAAAGCATTTAAAGATATTGGCATTTAAAGATACCCCCCAAAAGAATCTCATATCACTTTACAATGAAGCCTATATTTGACAAATCCAACCATGCATACAAAGCTTCCAATCAGCATCCTAAAACACGATGTTAGTTATGAGTAGGTAACCAAAGAACACTAAACATTTCAGAAAATTACACAGCATAAAATAAAAACCCAAAGCAAAAAGAGAAAGATTAAAAAAAGTGGAAAGAAAGAGAAAGAAAACCTTAAAACAAAACAAAACGCAGAAATAAAACTCTTAATAGTAACAAAGTGAAAAAGAATATATTACATCCATGAAATCAAAACAAGATTATATAATAAAGGATGATTCAGGGAATAAAATGGTTTTAGAAATTAAAATTATTATAGCAGAAATAAATTTAATAAATGGATGGGATTATAAGGAATAAGAACTATTTTAAGACAAACAAAAAGAAAAAAAGCCAGAAAGATGAGAAATTAAGAGAAAACACTTAAAAATTAGAGAATATTTCTAGGTTGTCCAACAGTTACTAGAGATTTCCACAAAAATAAACCAAAAAAGGAAGAGACAAAATCATAAAGCACAGTTTTAAAAAATTCTCAAATCCTTAGTAAGTTTCCAGGCTGAAAGTGTTCAAGAATGCAGGACAATGGATGAAAATGAGTATATTATGAAAATTCAGATCTATAGGGAGAAATAAATAATCTTAAAAGGTCCCAGAGAGAAAAGAAGAAAAAACAAAGGCATTCATATACAAAAAATAAGAATGGCTTCAGGCTTTACAACAGCAATGCTGGAAGTTAAAAGGCAATGTGGTGACATCTTCAAAATTCTGACGGATAGTGATTTCAATCCAGAATTCTACCCCTAGTCAATCTTTTAATTAAATATGAAGGTATAATGCTTTTTTTCAGAGGACAAAAACATGACTGCCCACGCGTCTTTTGCCAAAAAAATCTCCACAATAAATACACTGCCAAAATGAGGGAGAAAGCAAGTGAATGAAGACATGGAATTCAGAAAATTGAGCATATAATCCATATAAAGATATTATTCAGGGAAATGGACTTGGCCCAATGGATAGTGATGCGCGCAAGGAGTGCCGTGCCATGCAGGGGTGTCTACCACATAGGGGGGCTGCATGTGCAAGGAGTGCTCCCTGTAAGGAGAACTGCCCAGCATGAAAGAAAGTGCAGCCTGCCCAGGAATGGTGCCACACACACACGGAGAGCTGACACAAGAAGATGACGCAACAAAAAGAAACACAGATTCCCTGTGCCGCTGATAAGGACAGAAGTGGTCACAGAAGAACACACAGTAAATGGATACAGAGAGCAGACAATGGGGGGCGGGGGGGAAGGGGAGAGAAATAAATAAATAATAAATCTTTAAAAAAAAAGATATTATGCAAATGTTCCAAATGGCCTTCAACAGGTCAGGCCAGGTTAAGCAGATGGGATTCATAAAAATAAATAAATGTAAGAACAAAAAACAGGTCATGATGATTGGAGCAAGTGATTTGATGTCAGAAGAGATGTTTTCTAATATGGGATATTGATACTCCAAATTTTGGATTTGAATGTATTGAGGAAATCAATTTTCCTCAGGTTGGGAAGTGGACTTGGACCAATGGATAGGGCATCCACCTACCACATGGGAGGTCCGCGGTTCAAACCCCAGGCCTCCTTGACCCGTGTGGAGCTGGCCCATGCGCAGTGCTGATGTGTGCAAGGAGTGTCATGCCACACAGCGGTGTCCCCCATGTGGGGGAGCCCCACGTGCAAGGAGTGCACCCCATAAGGAGAGCCACCCAGCACGAGAGAAAGTGCAGCCTGTCCAGGAATGGCATTGCACACACGGAGAAATGACACAACAAGATGACGCAACCAAAAGAAACACAGATTCCCGGTGCTGCTGATAAGGATAGAAGCGGTCACAGAAGAACACACAGCGAATGGATACAGAGAGCAGAAAATGGGGGGCAGGGGAGGAAGGGGAGAGAAATAAATAAATAATAAATCTTTTAAAACAAATTTTTTCCTCAGGTTATATACTAGTGACAAGCACAAAGAAAACCAAATAAATGAAATCAAAATAGCATGGTAATTATTAACTCCATGAAAGATAACATTGCATGCAAGAAAACAAAAATCACACTATAAATCTTGCTCAGCTGTGAAAACCACTTATTATTACAATAATGTAAAAGCTAAATATTGAACTAGCCAAAATCATGCTACAACTCCATTGGGATGATGTGTGCACTAGAATGCATATTTGTATTGGGTGTGTGTAATGGCTGCATGGTGGTGGGTGCAAGTGTGTAGTGGGTGTGAGGGAAGTTATGAACATTAACTAAATTTTCCTCTTCCATTGTAGAAAAGTCAATAAGTAATGCTTGAAATGCAAAAATAAAGAAGAAGATTTAGTATCTGCTTGAATTAAAGGAATGATAAGTTAAAAAGCAGTAGATGATGTGGGGGCATTTTCAGGACTTGGAGTTGTCCTGGAGTGGTACTGCAGGGACAGATGCTGGACATTGTACGTTCTGCCATGGCCCCCTGGGTGGACTGGGGGAGAGTGTAAACTACAGTGTAAACCATTATCCATGTGGTGCAGCAGTGCTCCAAAATGTATTCACCAAATGCAATGAATGTCTCACGATGATGAAATAGGTTGTTGATGTGGGAGGAATGAGGTGAGGGGGATAGGAGGTATATGGAAACCTCTTATATTTTTTTAATGTAACATTTCAAAAAAAATAAAGAGAGAAAAAAAAAGCAATAGAAAATAGTTGAAAGTGGCTGCCTCTGGGAAAGAAATAGGGCTGTCAGGAAGAACTGCTTTTTGGTCAGATTTCCTGTAAAACCATCTCACTCCTAAAACTGCATGAATAAATATCAGAAAAAGTTAAACCAAATTTTAAAAATCCCTCAGTCATAGTTTTGTTAAGGTCTCAAGAAGGAGAAAGGTAAACATGTGGTCATACTTAATTGATGTTTTAAGTGCTCACCCCAGAAAGGAGGGTATCCATTCCCAGTATTAGGAGATAATAGAAAGAAATTTCATTATTTTTAAAAAAACAAATAAATTCAACATCATTATATAAATAGATGATCTCTGAAATAATAGGTTGATTTAATAAAAAGATATTAAGATAATAAAACCTCTTAAATTGGATTATTCATTCTCTCAACAAATATTTACTATCTACTATATGCTAGATGGTATAACAATGATTACTACACGTCCTTTACCTTAAGTTATTCATAGTCTAGTAGAGGAAATAGAAAAGCATGTACACCATCATCATACAATGCAAGGAGCACTATGCACAGGGGGGACTCAAGAGCAAATGAGCATATACGTGGAACATGTCATGGAGCATGTAAACCACTTCTTGAAAGAGACTTTTGAAGCACAAATGTTACCTTGTTTGAAAACTATAGTTTTGGAATCTGTACATCAGTTTCAGGAAATATGATATGAATAAGTTAAAAGATTATTGCTGTGGAAGGGAAAAGGTTTTATGGTGGATCTGGGGAAATACTGTATATTGTATATATGAATTTTGGTGATCTAAGACTCTTCTGAAGCTGGCATTATGTTGGGATTCACTTTACGGGAAGTTTTGGATCACAGAGTGGTTCAACAATGGCAGCGGAGGAATACTGATATGGGATGTTATTGACAGGATATATATGGTTGACAGGGAGTTATACAGGGCATATGCCCAGGGTATATGGTAATGTCTATATATACTCATAGTGGAAACAATTAAAAACAACAGCTGGGGGGGTACTGGGCTCCTGGCCGGGGGGTCACTGTTGTGGGCCCTGGGAGAGCAGCGGCAATCCTCCAGGTGCAACGGCAAGAACCAGGAAGGAAGGAGGGCCCAACAGTGGGCTCTTGATACTAATGGCTACACTTTTGAGCCTATGCACCTGCAATAAGAACAAGACCTAGAGTAGCATTGTGCCTGGGGGTTTCCTCCTGACAGCCTTCATGTTACTCAAATGTGGCCACTCTCACAGCCAAACTTAGCGTGTAGATGTGATGCATTCCCCCCAGCGTGGGACACGACACCCGGGGATGAGCCTCCCTGGCACCGAGGGATCACTACCACATACCAGCTGAAGAAGCAACTAGAAAATGACCTTGAATTAAAGATTCAATGCGGAACAGCAGAATATACCTGTCTACATATAATAACATGACTTCGGGAAGCGGTTTGACCTAATGTAAGGGGGAAATGGAAAGGAGAAATGAGATTATAAGGCTGTGAGTCTCTAAAAAAGAGTCTGGAGGTTGTCAGAAGGAATACCCCTATGTACAACTGAACAGAGTCTAAGAGACAGATAAGGTAGATACAACCCCAGGTATTGGTTCTTTTGAGGGATAAAGAGACCCACGGGTTCTATGGTCATGGCAGAAGGGATTCACTGCCATGACAGATGGCCCTTCTTTGGAGCTGGTGTTTCTGCGTGATGGAAATGGACTCAGAGGGGATCTCTTTTCACAAGACTTGCATGCTACTTTATTGGAATTGTAGTTGGTGCTGGGTTTAAGATATATGTAGGGGATTTGAATCTCTGGACTGATAATATGACACCCAGGCCCAGAGCCTCAACAGACTTCAGCTCCTACACTTTGACTTATTGGACTTACTCCACTCAGCTAACATGGAGTTGAAGAAGGTCAACCACCACAACATGGAGCCTAGAGTGTCTACAACTAGAAGCGGGAAGAGTGCATCCAGTACCCATGTGCAATCTAAGCCCTCACTTGACATAGGTGTGCAATGGACACAACCAATCCAATGTCCACAGAGAAAATGTGGAATGGGTGTGGGAACGGTAGCCATGGGGGCTGCTGGGTGTGGGGAATGGGAGGAAGAGATGAGATGTGGAGGCGTTTTCGGGACGTGGAGTTGTCCTGGATAGTGCTTCACGGACAATTACGGGACACTGTAGATCCCCCCAGGGCCCACTGGATGGAACGTGAGAGAGTCTGGGCTATGATGTGGACTATTGACTATGGGGTGCAGTGATGCTCAGAGATGAACTTACCAGGTGCAACGGATGTATCACGATGATGGGAGAGAGTGTTGCTGTGGGGGGAGTGGGGGGCGGGGGCGGTGGGGTTGAATGGGACCTCATATATTTTTTTTAATGTAATTAAAAATAATAATAATAAATAAATATTTAAAAAAAATAAATAAAATAAAATAAAATAAAAAAAAAAAAAGAAAGAGACTTTTGAGCAAGTCATGAATATTGGGTAAAGTAAAATATTAAAAAAATAATAATCTTCCCAAGTAGCAGAAGGCATTTATTTATTCACTTGTTTGTTTCATGTGTGTATCCATTATTTATTTGGAATAGTTAATATGATCAAAGGAAAGCCAAAAATATGATAAAGTTAAGTCAGTAGCTGAAGATACAAACTCAGCAATTAGATAATATTGGACTCAATCCCTTAAACATATCTGTACTTTAGATAAATTTATGGAACTTTTAAGAATACTGATATGTGGAAACTGCAGCCACAGACTCTGATGTAAATAGTCTGGGTTGTGGCCGGGGCATTGGGAGTTTAAAAAACTCCCCAAGGGATTGAAAACCAAAGATGCCAACTGTTTTCAAAGATAAAATCCAAAGTGGGAGCATATCTCAAGAAAAGTGACTAACCCCTAAAATAAGTTGCATCAGAAATCCATGGCTATCACCTGCACATATAATACCTATATTATCATATAATAAATAGGGATTATATTCCCATTCACCTTATTGTTATGCAAGAGTACTATGGACAAGGAATTTAATTTTCTCTTGAAATACCTTCTGATTTTAAGCTTTAAAATAATAAATATCTCAAAGTGATAATGCCAGAGTTTTGGCTTTTCTGAACATTTCTAGAAAAACTTCAAGAATCTGACCATTTTCAATCATCCTGTTTGCATATGATGTTGATGTAATATTTTTGGGTTTGTCTCTGTGGTGTCTCACTGACATATTCAACGCATATAGTTCCCTTCCAGCTAGTATTTCATTCTCACCAGAAGATTACTTGCTTAAAAGTTTATTTATCTTAGGTTCGTACTGAATGTATGGCTTGTCACCATTATTAAGGATATTTTTTACCATAATTTACATTAATAGAGTAAAATCTTAATTCTGAAAGCTATCCAAAAGACAAATTTTAAATATCTCAAAGTTGGTAGACATGTTTTACTATCCTTCTGTCAATATTATTTATTGGTTTAAAATTTTAAAACTACATTTCAAATACATGGACAAGATTATAAAATAATGTAAACACAGTACTGCTACACCAACCTCTAAAATTAAGCAGATATTAACATTTTTCAGTGTTTGCTTTCAACCTTTCTTCTTTCTTTTTTTAGGAATAAGCTATGTATAGATGCAGCTTAAGTTCCCTTCCTCATTGTATTAGTCAACCAAAGGGATGCTGAGGCAAAATACCAGAAATCTGTTAGCTTTTATAAAGAGTATTTATTTGGGGTAGAAACTTACAGTTACCAGGCCATAAAGTGTAAGTTACTTCCCTCACCAATTCTGTTGCCACGTGTTGGAGCAAGATGGCTGCTGATGTTCAGCTTCCTCTTCCTCTTAAGGCTCTGTGGTCCCAGCTTCTTCCAGTATCAGCTGTAGGTCATTAGGTTCTCTAGGTTTTGTCTCCCTCCCCTGGAGCTCTATTATTCCTGGGCTCAGGCTTGCTTCTCTCCAGAAGGTCAACTGCAGACTATCAGGTGACCTGCTCATCTCTCTTCCAAGGGCCTCTGGCGCATCTCTGCAACAGTCTCTATTCCTCTGTGTTCTTCTCCTGTGTGTTTACTTCCTGGGTGCCAGCTCAAAACTCCAACTTCCCTGCTCTGCAGTGCTGTTTGTCTGTGAGTCCCCACCCACGAGGGAGGTGGGAACTCAGCATCCTATTGATGTGGCCAGATCAAAGCCTTAATCATTATTTAATCAAGTAAAAGTGAAACCTCTGAATCCAATATAATTTAATATGCCTGGGTGGACAGACCAGTTTACAAACATAATCCAATATCTATTTTTGGAATTCATAAACAATATCAAAATGCTATACTCATCCATTTCCCCATCTCCATTGCAAAAAGTATTTTATACCAATACATATTTTTGTACTCTACTAAATGAGTGCAAACATAAAATAGATGTGTGATTCCAGGTGGTATGTATCTTTTTGCACCTTGCTCTGTCCAGCACAATATATATTATGTATACATGATAATGCATTTAAACTAATTCAATCATTTTAATTGATTTATAATAAACTATTGGGTAAATATAGTTTTTCCATTATCCTCCTGAAGAAAAGTTCCATTTAAAATAATTTTTTACAATCATAAACAGTGCCTTTATGGACATTCACATAAATATTTCTATTCTATTACCAATTCCACTCTCCTCTTCTTCAAATTTTTGCTGCCTCCTTTTACAGAGAAAATTTTGGTTGACCCCATCTTACATCAGAGTCCCAAAGATTTCAGACACAAGAGAAGCTGAAGGTAAGGGCCACAGTCTGTGAAAGCAGGAGTGGTGGATGAAGATGGAGGCAAAATGTTGCTTAAGGTTGATAGGAGTACATTCTCTCCTAGTCAAAGAAATATTCATGCAGGTACAATGTGTAATGAAGACCTAAATTCAGGGAGATGGACTATCTAGACCCTATTTAACTCCTTCCCTATCCTTGATCACTGGTAGATATCTGTGCTATCCTCAGGGTAGGTGAACATCAGGTTGCCAAAGACAGAACACTACAGAGATTGTTGAGTGATCATACTTGTTAAAAGTGGTAGAAAGATGAAATCTAATATTTTGAAGGGAAAGAGGATCACATTACTTGGTAGAAATAGTGTGTAGGAAATCAATGAATTCAGGGGAAAGGGAATATATCACTAAGGCCTTGGGGAGAAATAGATAAAATAAGAGGGAATTACTATAGAATGTTTGTATTCTTAAGGCTACAAAATGAGGAAAGTTAAGAACATAGTGCATATATAAGAGAATATAGCTTTATAATGAAAAAAAAAAAAGATGTATTTAAAAACTCAGATGGGGAGAGCAGATGCAGCTCAGGCATTTGGGCACTCCCATTCCACATGGGAAGTCCTGGGTTCAGTTCCCTGTGCCTCCTAAAGAAGATGAGCAGATGCAAGAGCTGATGCAGTGAGCTGATGCAATGAGCAGACACAATGAGCAGGGAACAGATGTGGCTCAAGTGGTGGGGAACCAGCCTCCCAGTTTCAGTCCTTGTGCTTCCTAAAGAAGACAAGCAGAAAATGAGCAAAGGACAATGAGCAGACACAATGAGCAGGCACAGTGAGCAGACAACATGCAGATAAGGGAGTCATCTTGGAGTGGGGGAGCTGTAGGGATAAAATAAGCCAAAGTGTAGCAAGGTGAGAATATTTTTTTAAGTTAAAAATAGAAAAAAAAGAAAAAAAAATTCATTCAAGGGAGTAGGTGTAGCTCAGTGGTTGAGTTCCTGCCTCCCATGTACAAGGTCCCAGGTTCAATCCCCAGTACCTCCTAAAAAAAATTCATACAATCTTAATCATTATCTGATAGCATTGGGTTTCTTTTAAATCATATTGATAGTTGCAATCTTTCTTTTTCGGTTGGGTTTCATATTCACTTATACATAGTCTACCAAAATAATCAACACCAGTGATACTACAAAGGGCAGGTTTTAGATCTGAAATAGAAAAAACAAAATTTGGAATGGGATGCTTTATCAGATTTTAGTTTTTAATTTCCTTAAAAATTTTAAAGGGAAAAAGAAAGAAAAAAAAAGGAAGGAGGGAGATTTTAAAAAGTTAAAAACAAAATACCAGAACAGTTTTTTTAACTTATTTTTCATTTGATTCAAACATTTCTTTGAGTCATATTTAAGCAGCAAGAAGCCAAGGTGGATAGGATGGGAAAATCATTTTTCTTAAGAGCAAAAAAGAATTTTCTTTTTTTTAATCTAGAGTTCAACAATATGGATTGACAGAGGTTACTTTCTGTGTTAGCTTGGTTCCTCTGAGAAGCAGACACCAAGAGGGGATTAAACATGCAAATGATTTGCTGGGGGAAATGTCTAAAAAGGATAAAGAGGGGAGGGAGCAGGAAAAGGCCAGGAAAGCCTTTGCATAGATGCTTCTCTGACAGACCCTTTAAAGTGAGAAAAGCAAAGAGGCTTGGGTAGAAAGAGCTTCAGACTGCAATGCAGCTCTGAGAAAGTCTTGGTCAAGCCAAGAGGCATCCTCCAGCAAAGGCTGCCGATTAGGGGAGTCCTGGGTACAGAAGGAAGGGTTGGGCTCTCATACTCCTGCTGTGCTCGGTCAGTGGCTGGAAGCAGGCCAGAAGTGTGGCCTCTGCAGTGTGAGTGCTGCAAGGATGTGAGTCTGTAGCCACTGGGCTCCTTGCAGCAGGGATCTCTGAAAGGGAGTTATGAGTACTCCAACTCCATGACCACATGCCTTTTTTAATATTCTGCAATGTTCCCATCTTCTTTTAATCCCTCCTATTTTGTGGCAGTGCCAAAAAATATGAAATATTTTATAATAAAGCAGCACCCAGCCAAGTGGGAATCTTTAATAGAAAAGATGAATTGTACTTCTGGCTCATTTAACTGTGACAAGCTGGTGGCTGCTTTACCGTTCTTTTAAAAATGTGACTAATACTTTTCAAATCTCTGCTTTTTGAACCTGAGCAGACATGCTTTTTCCTCAGGTGGATAATGTTACACACATGCCTGTGGGAAGGAGATGGAAACTACCTGTATATGAGTTCTAACCCTAGCTCATACAATTACAGAGAAGCTGTTTTACACAGACCTTATCCATAAAGTTGAAATAATTATTTTACATCCATTAAATCCAAATTCTCTAACTTAATTACACCATGATACAGTTTGGTCAAAGATTGTAATGGGCTGTATAACTGACAAGGTGAACTTTAGGAAAGACTATAAAAGAACGTCTATTTGGTGGAAATGGTGCAGGTAGTTATGGAGGCTTCAATTTTATGTAAAAGAAAAAATACATTATAAAATGATTTATTACATGAGAGTTCTTGACCAAGGACAATGAAAAATCTTGATAGATTTTAGCAGAGAAGCCTATGAAGGCTAAAATACTCATTTAAATAATTCAGGGTGATTAGATTTTTAACCATGGGAAAAGAATCAAGAACTATTTTCTTGGCTAAGAGGTTAGCTCTGAGATTTGATAAATCTGCATAAAGATATTGAAACAAAAAATTGCACTTCTCTAGGGTATTGCAATTGTTAGACATAATAATAGATGAGAGTAGAGATATGATCATTGCTGGACAGATGATTGAAAACCTTTTGCTGTGCATATTTATAAGTGCATGGTTACGGAGGATATTTGTAGTGCCTCCTTGGCAAATGGTGTGAATTTTTCAAGAAAGCCATATTTACACAACAATACTTCTGTCTTAAATCTTCATAAGTATTTTGTTATCCAACAAAAGTATCTGTAATTTAGAAATGATGTTTGCACACGATCATGGCTTCTGTCATGAAATGTTGGTAAAATATTTTTTACACTATCATCTGGAGCAGCTGTAAGTGAATAAAAAATAAAGCATGAGAAATTCATCAAATAATTGCTTGAACTGATTGTATAGTTGTAAGATTTCTGTGACATAGATGTATGTAGTTTCATATACATGTATGTGAATTTTTCTGTTTATTGTTTTTTATTCTTTTCTCATTTAAGACAGACTAAATTTGTGCTTTGATCAATCCTTAGAGAAATTTGCAAGGTCATACAATGCATGTACTCATAAGGGCTTTTTGTTTAGTGTTTTTTTTTTCCCTGTCCCCGCCCTGCTGTTTTTGCTGTCTGTGTCCATTTGCTGTGTGATCTTCTGTATCTGTTTCTCTTTTTTGCCTTCTCTTCTCCTTTCTCCTCTAAGATTCACTGGGATTCGATCCTGGGGAACCCTGATGTGAAGAGAGTCAATTGCACCACCTCAGTTCCTGGTTTCTGTTGTGCTTCACTTCCACTCTCTTTTGTTGCATGACTCACTTGTGTGGGCACTAGCTCACTCTGTGGGCACTTGGCTCGCCACACGGGCACAGACATGGGCACTTGGTTCGCTGTATGGGCACTCGCTCACCACATGGACACTCGGCTCACCACAGAGGCACTGGCTCACCGTGCAGGCACGCTTTCTCTTCTTTTTTACCAGGAGGCCCCAGAGATGAAACCTGGGTCCTCCCATAGGGTAGGCAGAGGCCTTATCACTTGAGCCACATCCGCTTCCCCATAAGGGCTTTTGATTGCAAGTAAACCTGCTTAAGCAGAAAAGAGAAATATATTACAAGAATGCAGGGATGACTCATGTACCTAACAGTATGGGTGCAATCAGGCTTCAGGACTGAATTGGAATTAGGGATGTTAATGCTAGTATGACTGTCTTGCCCATGTTCCTATTTGTGATTTGGCTTCTGCTTTCTTTTTTTTTTGCTACAAGATACCAAGCAAAAGCAGGTTCTTTTCTTCCAAGTGATGCATCTTTAAAGCCAATTCCCGAGACAACTGAGGTTTCCAAAAAGAGAGTTTTATTCATTGCTCAAGCAATAGAGCACAGTGATCTTCTGGCCCACTGATTGGCAGAAAATCTAATAATTTATAACATTGGGGTGCTAATGAATAATTGGGGTGAACTGAACACAGGTTCCTTCATTAATAAACATTAGGGGCTGAACCGGACAAGAGGGGTAGCCAAACTGGGGCAGTCACCAGCATTTAGGATGGGGGTATACAGAACCAAGGTCAGCTACAAGGTCTTTCATATGGAGATTAAAGAGAGGTGGGTGGAGTGGTTACCTTCCCAATCCTAAATACACACAAGGGTGAGTTCAATCTAGAATTACCATCACAATAATAAACATACAGGAGGGTGAGGTTAAGTCTAGAGTAACCACAAACAGACCTGGAACCACTCTAGCCAGCTTCAGTAATTTCAGCTATTAATCTTTTTTATATTTTATAATATAAAGGCAACTATATAACAATTTAGCAATCATAATTATTCATTCTTAACCCTAGGTTATACTACAGATGTGCCTTTTGTTGATTACCTGGGCACATCGCAGAATAAGTCTGACCAGAATTCTCAGGTTTTCATCTCCTCCATTCAAGAGATGGCTCACATTAACACTAGATTCATTTAATGCTAACTCTAAATACTTGTTGAAGGAAAATTGCCCAGGGCTTAGGTCAGACATATAACTCTAGACAATCAACTGACCAAGAGGAGCAAAGTCCTGTTACACACACAGGGCTTTCCAACTGTGAAAATGTATAATAGATAATGTAAGGTATTGTCCAATTTCCAAAAAGCAGGGAAAAACAAAACAGGAAGTGTTAACTACATTGTAATAGAAAATCCATAATCCTTTTTTAGGAGATACCTGATTAGCTTTGTCCCTGATCTTACCTAAACCAACAGGACTTTCTGGGACTCAATTTTCTCTTCAGAAACATAAGTAAGGCCTTATTGTACTTCCAAATAAGCCTTAAATTTGTGACTTAACTTATCCTTCCTTTAGTTAGGCAAAGGAGGTTATTAGAGTACTCATTACTGAATAATTTATTGTGAAATATTGGATTTTTTTGTGATTAACAAACGAAAACAGGGGAGTGGCTATGGCTCGAGATTGAGAGCCTGCTGCCCACATGGGAGGTCCTGGTGTTACTGGATAGTTCTGGTTTCTGGGATTCTAGGTTTTTAGTTTACTTTGCTTAAAAGAATTTAAGGGCATGCCATAGGATAGGCAATTGTTACCAGATTTTGTTTAGGTTCTTGGCTATGCTGCAGAAATGAATTTCAAGAGCATGCCAGGTGAGTTAGGCCAATAATTTATTCAAGTATGGAGGGAAGAGAAATGGGAAAAAATAACAGAGCAGAGGTCCCAGGTAGAGAGGAAGGGGTTGAAAAGTGATAAAGAGGGCTGATTTACAGACAATTCCCCATGATAGGTTATAAATGCCCAGGTTTTGCTTGCATGGCCACGTGGCAGAGGAAAAATGGTGAGAGTAGAGCACAGAGGGCAGGAACAGGTCCAGAGACAAGAAAGCGGAGTGTGTGCCTGTGCTCAGGCCTGTGCCTGGCTTTTAAACTGTTAATTATTCCACCCTTTTGTTAACGGCAGGGAAGGGTTCCAGCTATTTGCTGTTTTGGTTGATTACCCCACACATCAATCCCCCCAGTGAGGACCTAATAATAAAGTCCTTGGGGAATACCTGGGGCTCTTCCTTGCTTCCAGAAGTCTTTGTTCTGGATAGCAAAATCCTGGGAGTAGGGGTCTTCCAGCAGCCATCTTGGAGGTTAATGATGTCCATGTAGACTCTGCCAGGTTCCAGATCCAACTATTGATTCCCTATCTCACTAACCTGCTTCACAATGGAGTAAAGAATTTATTAAGAAACAAGAAAATGAGAAAAGTACACAGTCCATACTGAGGCATGAACTGTGGGCACACTGCAGGGTGAGCTTCCAGCTCAGGCCCCAAGTCAGACCTTTTCAAAGTCTTTCCTCCTCCCCCTTCATGACGCTGGGAGCAGGGCCCCAGCTGATTGCTGTTTTGCTCACCTGTTAGTTCTCAGGGGCCAATGGTTAAATCTTTTGAGTGTATCTGGGGCGTTCCATCTCCTTCAAGATAAGGTTCTCATGGCCAGGATCTCACAGTGTCATCTTACCGGCAGCCTTCTCAGAAGGTTTCAAGCCAGGGTCTCACAGCCATGTGGTCTGTCGGCCATGTTGTCAATGGGGCAACCACCTTCCCCATTTCACTACTAACATTCTTCACTGGGTTTGGTCCCTGGTACCTCCTAAAAACAAACAAACAAAAAAAAACAATAAGAAGCAAACAACCTAAAAAAAACCAATGTGGCTCAGTGGTTAAATGCCAGCTTCCCATATCCGAGGTACCTCAAAAAATAATAATAATAAAAAAAAAAAAATTGAAGACTGGAATGACCTATTGTAAGTTCCTGTAGCCACTCAGAGGTGTCATCACACAGCAGTGCTCCCCACATCTCCGGAAAATGGTCAGAACTCAGATGAACACCTTTAATCATCTTTCCTCCATTAGAATAATAATGGTGCATGCCTGACCTTTTAGATATACCTTTTAGTAGTAGTTTACAAAGTCCAGGCTACACCCAAAATTTGGAAGTAAGAAATAAATACCTGCTCTCACAATTACAAAGATTATGCTTTCTAATTTCAGTATTGCTATAAACTCATTTATCTAACATCCATGACTCTACGTTCCTTAAATAGGCCAAAACCTTTGTGCATTTTACAAGTCAATTACCATCGTTTATATGTATAAATCATTTTTTAATACAGTACAAGCTATTTTCTCATGTTAAAAGATAAGTATGTGAAGACATATTAAATTGTCAATGTTCATAGAATTAACTTTAAGAGAAATTGTGTGATTTTGTTAATATGAAAGGGGGAAAATCCTGAACTAATTCTTTTTCTCCATATAAAAATATGTATGAGGTTATACCCAGCACATTCTTGAATTCCTCTCCTCTCCTCTATGTATGATGCAGTTTGCCATCACCAATGTCTTTAAAGGGCAGAATTTCCCATCAGGTACTAATGCTACTTCTCATCTTTCTTTACTTCCCAGGTCCCACATCTGTCCTAACCCTGTGAAGAGGAACACAACAAATATTACTAATTGTGAAGTCATCTTAGGAGATAAGCTATATTCACAGCTGTTAATTATTAAATAGAGATTCAGTTGGTTCATTCAACATACACAGGTGTAAGGCCTAAAGGAGTTCCTACTGAGTGTTCTGTTATTATTCTTATTTAAAGTCATATTTAAAATCAGTTCTGGGAAGTGGATTTGGCCCAATGGATGGGGCATCTGCCTACCACATGGGAGGTCCGCGGTGCAAACCCCAGGCCTCCTTGACCCGTGTGGAGCTGGCCATGTGCAGTGCTGATGCACGCAAGGAGTGCCCTGCGACGCAGGGGTGTCCCCTGCTTAGGGGAGCCCCACATGCAAGGAGTGCACCCCGTAAGGAGAGCTGCCCACACGAAGGGAAGTGCAGCCTGCCCAAGAATGGTGCCGCACACACGGGAGAGCTGACAGTCAGATGACGCAACAAAAAGAAACACAGATTCCTGGTGCCATGATAAGGATAGAAGCAGTCACAGAAGAACACACAGCAAATGGACACAGAGAGGAGACAACTGGGGGGTGGGGAGGGGAGAGAAATAAAAATAAATAAAGTCAATTCTAAACCACTTGCTTTGCTTTCATTTTTTTTCTTCAAGTTTTTAATGAACATCAAAAGTTTGTTCATTAAACTCTGCTCTGGGAACTATTCTATGCACTGTCCACATATGATGTTATTTAGTCCCCACAATACATTATGATATATATTACATTATCCCAACTTTACGGAATATTTGACTGAGCTAAGTATGATTATGTTCCCTTTCGTTTCTGGAAGAGGGGGACTCAGCTCGAAGTTCAGATGTTTTCACATTTGTGCTCTCTTGGTTTCTGGTCAAAATTCTGAAGTCATTTACTTACCATTATCCTTGAATCTCAACAAATATGCACATATTAAATTTCAATATCCAATCTATATTGGCTGTTTGCCATCCTATTTGTTTGAAAACTTTAAAATATAAGGCTTCACATTTAATTTTTAATATTGAGACCTTGGTAGCTGGCCTCCACAAACCCATTTTGAAGGGAGCATTTGTCGAAGTAACCATGTAAATGAAATGACATGCTGGTTGGGTGGCTCTGTGGCAGGCTTCTCATGGCAGGAGTATAATTGTTGTCATCTGAATTAATTGCAATTATCTGGCTTTTATTCTCGCTTGTTTTGATAATCCACTTGTGCTTCTGAATGCAACTGGCATCAAAATATAAGTTTAATAGAAACTCTTGAGCTTTAATAAGATTCAGATCTGGGGTATGTCATAGTTTGGAAAGAAGAATCAAGTTTATTTGTATAAATACTTTTACAATTGCTTCATTTTATATTTATTGTGATGTTTATTTGTGTGTATGTGTATGTAAAATCCTCTTAAAATTATCAATTTATTCAAATATCTAAGGTTTGATGTAAGTAAAAGTTGATACTTTAGGAATATATTTTAATTTTCTATTTTTATCAAAATCTGTAAAACATTTGCAGGGCTAAACATTTAGGATTAGTCATATTAGCAACATTTTTTTTTGTCATATGCAGATTCCCATGTTTTTCCATGAGTATAGTAACTTCAATATCATTTTCCATGAAAACTGTTTAGAAAAGATTTGTACTATGTCTCCATTATTTGCAAAAGTTTCTATCAATGTTTTAACACCATAAAATTATTTAATAGAGTAGTAGTAACTAGACAAAGATTATGAAGGGCATCTGGTAAATGATATCTTCCTGGAGTAACACCATAACAGATTATTTCTGAGTATGTTTGTACTGGAACATGGATCAGTAGTTCATGCTCTATATTAATAATAACTCATGATATGTACAGCGGTTTGTAGAATCATGACAAATAGTTTTCAATTGTAATATAGATTTTTTTAAAAAATATTACAAAGACAGCTTGCAAATTATAGTGAGTATTCTAAAATTTTCATAGTTACCTATCTTTCATAGACAAATTGTTCAAAATATTAACATGTTATGAAATGTGTAGACTGATATGGCTAGTTACCGTTACCATTAATGCTGACTTACTAAGTGAGTCTAAATTTTATCCTAATTTTATAAAATAAAAGATTATCTATTAATAATATGGAAGTGTTCACAGATTCTTTGTTAGCTCATCATTTTATTTGAACTCATCATTTTGGTGATTAAAAATAATTTGTCTAAGATATTTCCCCAACATAGAATTCTCTATCTTCTTTTTAGGCAGCAAATCTCTTTTATGATCCACTTAGAAAATAGTTTAAGGCTAAGGACAGGTCAAAACACAGAGTTGGCTCTGCCATCTAAGTCTTTCAAAATAATTTCCAATAGATCATTCATCTATTTTCAAATGGGAATTAAAATATGTTGTCTTTATCATTGTCTGTCTGGTTAACTGAACTGAGTTCTTTGAGGACAGGAACTACGCTTTTATATTGAATCACTGCATGGGGTCTCAAAACTGTTTTTCCTTGACTGTGAATTATATTTGAATCTGAAAGAGTCTGCATGTATACAATGTCAAACATATTCATTAATTTTCATAAATTTGAAATAGTTGGAAAATTGACACAGTATAGGTGGAAACAACTGTATAAAGGAATAAAATAGTTGACTTTCTAACTCTACCAGATCACAATTTGAAATATTTATCTAGGGAATAACCAAATAGATTCTAAACTGTGGCTGGATTTCTTAACAAAGGAAATCATATTAACCTAGGTATTTAGTTTGTTAGGAATATTATTCTTATTTTAAATATTTTTTTAATTTATTTTAAAACTATACTTAGATTACATAAAATGTTACATAAAAAAATATAGGGGATTCCCATATGCCCCACTCCCCACACCTCCCACTTTTCCTACATTAACAACTTCTTTCATTAGTGTGGTACATTCATCTCAATTGATGAACACATTTTGGAGCATTGCCACACAGCATGAATTATAGTTACATTGTAGTTTACACTCTCTCCCACTCCGTTCTGTAGGTTATGGTAGAATATATAAGGGCCTGTATTTGTCTTTGCAATGTCATTCAGGACAATTCCAAGTCCTAAAAATGCCCCATATTACACCTCTTTTTCCCTAGCCCTGACTTCAGCAACTTCAGTGGCCATTGTCACATCAGTGATATAATTCTTCCATTGTTAGAATCACAATAAGTCTATAGTAGAATACCAGTAAGCCCACTCTAGATCATATTTCATTCCCCAATCCTGAGTATCCTGGGATGGTGATGCCCACTCCACCTCTAATTGAGAGGGGGCTTCGATCCCATATGGCTGATGGATGGGACTCTCTTGCTTGCAGTTGTAGACTTTCTCTGTTCCTTGGTATGTTGGTTGGCAGTCTTCATCTCCTTGCTGGTTGTCCTGGGTGAGTCCAATGAACTGTAGAGTAGATGTTGCAACTCTACTGTGGCTCAGGGCCCAGCTGGCACATGGATAGCCCAGAGATTCAAGTCTCTCGGACATACACATACCAACTCCAGCACCAACTATAGGTTCAATAAAAGGGACAGAAAAGGCATGTGTAGAGAAGTCACATGAGTCCAACTCTGTCAGGAGCACAAGTTCCAAAGTATGGCCTACTGGCAAGGCACCAAACTCCAGAGCTATCTGTCATGCCTGTAGGACTTAGGTGTCTCCATAGCCCTCAGGAGTCCCACTATTTGGAGTAATATCTACTTTGGCTGTCTCTGAGATCCTGCTGAGACATGCATAAGAGTGACCCCTCTGATGACCTCCCAACTCATTTTGAAGTCTCTTAGCCATATAAACTCATTTGTCTTTACCATTTCCTCCTTTTATTCAAGGTCTTTTTCTAGTTGTATCACCAGCCTGTGTTTGGTAGTAACCTCCTTAGTGCCAGGGAGGCTCATTCCCAGGAATCATGTCCCAGACTGGGGGGAAGGTAATGAATTTATATGCTGAGTTTGGCTTAGAGATTGGCCACATTTGAGCAACATGGAGGCTCTCAGGAGGTAACTCTTAGGCATACTACAACACTAGGCTAAGATGCAATTTCAAGAGCAAAAGTCTTATAAGCATAGTTGTCAATATCAAGAGCCCATCGATGGACCATCCTTCTTCACTGGCTATTGCCCCTGTACTTAGAGGATAGTTTCTGTTCCATTAGGGAATGAGGAATATTAGTCTTAAGTCTTTTCTAATTTAAAAAGAAATATTTTTGGTAAAATGTTTTTTTTTTAAGTATTAATTTATTTGGTAGAATTAGAAATTTTCCTACGATCACTCCCTTTTACACAGGGATAGCCTCTGTAAACAGTTTGAGTATATAGCCTTTCAAACTCTATTTAAATATGTTTTTAAAATCAACAACAAAAAGAAGACATTGTCCTACAATGTTTAAAAAAAATCCTGAAACATTATAACTTTTTCTGACCGTATTTATAGCTCCATCCTATTCTTCTTCATATCACATTATATTAGATTTAATGCAGTTCCTTTTTATTTATTTTAATTAAAGTCTTATGATGATGTACATATTAATTAAATCTAATTTCATTGAATTTAACTGAAATCTGCATAAATAGAATCCATTAGAAGACTCCTTGGGATAGTACATGTAATCCCAGGAAGAGTTGAAACAGTTCTGGGGAAGGTGGGGACTAATGCTCTTTCGTCAGGGTCTCAAAGCAGCAATATGACTCTAGAGCCCATTCCTGAGTAGGAAGTTCTGCCAGTAAAAGGTAAGCCACATAATAGGTGGCTTATTCATATATATTAATATTTAGTATTCATATATATTAATATAGTTTGTTTTGCTGATTACAAGCAATATTAAAATCAGATATAGAAATATCTGAGCAGGACTGGCTTCATAATCTTCAGGGCCCAGTATAAAATGAAAATGGAGTCTTCCTTGTTCAAAAGTTATTAAGAATTCTAAGATGGCGACAGCATCTAAGCATAAGGCCCTCTGCGATTGTATGTTTCTCATGCACATGAAACCACCTGGGCATTTGAACAATCTGCCAAAATTGCATAATTTTTAAAAATAAATAAATGGCAGTTAAAATAGAAAGATAAAGAACTATAAGCTGATGAAATTTGTGTATGTCTGTGTGCATCTTCATCTGTCTGTTCCTGAACACATTTATTTTTATAAAAAAGGTTGAAATAAAGTTATGCCTAGGATACTTACTAGGTAAACAAGGTACAAAACTAGAAGGGCATATGATAAAAATATATTTTTTCCTTATTATTTTTTAATTCACAGTTATTGCTTTTTTTGCCAAGGCAGGCCAAGTATATTCATTCATAAGAGTATTTATCTCCCCAGTTGAACTTACATGTAACTATAAATCAAGGTTGTTAGTGGAAAGCTCTGAGTTCTGGGCTTCTAGGTTCTTGGCTTATGTTGCCTAAAAGAATTTAAGGACATGCCATAGAGTAGGCAAGAGAGTAGAGCATTTATTAAGAAACTAGAAAACAAGAAAAGTACATCGTCTGAGGCATGGACCATGGGAGCGCTGCAGAGTGAGAAGCATGTGGGGCTCCATGTCAGGATTTTTAAAGTCTTTCCTCCTCCCCCTCCATAATGTTGGGGAAGGAACCCCAGCTGTTTCTTGTTCTGATTGGTTGCCTCACCTGTCAGTTCTTAGGGGGCCAATGGTGAGGCCTTTTGAGGGTCCTTGACCCTGAACAGGATTCTAGTTCAAAATGGTATTCTCATGGCCAGAGTCTTGCAGGATCTCTCAAAGGTTTCCTGGCAGGGTCTCACAGCCATGTGGTCTGGTGGTCACATGGTCTGTCAGCCATGTTGTCAGCCGGATCTTCAGCTGTGACCCAAATATTCTCTTTCCCTACACTAACCTGCCTAATTGTCATTTGATAGTAAGGGAAAGAGCAATTTTATGGTTGTTTTAACAAATGAAAGATTTAATAATAACTTGTTCAAGGCATGTGAATGTTCTATTATCAGTAGGTAAACATACCTGACACTTTAGTTCAGAAATCTAGGTACCTTAGATGTTGTGTCTTTAAAATTAGCTGTATTTGTTTCTGTTGTTTGTTGAGAATGAAACCTGTTTGTTTTATTTGAAAGTCCAAAATACCTATAAATCAAAAGCAAATGTTTACATTAATCTAGATATGCTTCTGTTTATTAAAGACCAACAGGGTGGCATAATTCAGCTAACTTCTGGATCCCTCCGTTCCACAGAGCAATAGCACAATGAGGATGGGCGTTTGAAATTTTAGGACAAAAATTTTGAAAGTGTCTAAAAGGAACTGATTTCTAACATGTGAACAATTTTCCTATTTGTCCAAATTTGGAGACATACATATAACAATTTTTCAAAGCATAGAAATTTTTTTTAGTTAATGGTTTTCTTTTTTAAAGGTGAAATTATTTTATTTTGGATTTTCTCTACAAAGTCTTTGCCTCTTTATTGTTCTCATGAATTACCTTCAAAATTCTAACTAAAAAGTAACAAAATAGTGGAAAACAATGGATGAAATATGATTTTGTTCAATAAGTGATAATATTAATCAAGTTTAAGGAAATTATATTTGCTATAAGCTATTTAAATTTCTATAGTTTCATGTCTTTTCTCAAAGCAGTTCCTGAAAGGCAGGCATATTAATAAAACTTGGAAGAGTTTTAATTTTCTCTTTGTCTAATACAATGCCTTTAAATAATAATGCCAATAGCTTAAAATCTTTTGTCTCCCCCAAAGAATAATCATGCCACTGCCTATGTCTGCTGATCCTGAGAGAGTGGTCAGGGTACACTGTGAACTTGAACTCTAGATACGGCCGTTTTCTGTGGCAAATACACATATGCAAGGAAAACATAAAATCGGTAGCAGAAGTTTTACATACAAGAAAATATCATACATGAAAGTGATGGGAAAATATAGGGAAGAGTTCTGTAAGTTGCACAACACTGAAACATTAGTGCAAATATTGTAATCAGAGATCTAGGAAATCATTTAGTTCAGTTATTCTGACCTCTGGACCTTGGAAAACCAAATATCATTTATAGACTTAAAAATAAATCTCACATATAATCACTGCCTTTAGACAACAAGTTCATTGGCATCTGGCTCATTGTTGTCCTTTCCTTCCACCATAACACACATTCATGGCAATAAAGTGTGAACTCCTCATACCACTTGATTATAAACTTCTCTACATACATTAAGGACAAGGATCATGTACTGCCAGTCCTAGCATATTACCTCGTAGAGCGGAGTGCTTACAACATTTCTTTAAAGGAAAAACTTGAAAGTATTTTTGTGACTTATCAAAGTTATGCAAAATGTGAAGAGGATAGGTCTATGGCCTTCCTGTCTACCGCTGTCTATATTTCACCAAGCTGTCCCCTAGTGTGGAAGACTGTGATACCCGACATTTATGTAACAACCAATATTATATATGAGTAGAGAAGTTAGGGGTTCAACACTGCTGGGCACCAGCAGACTATCAACCAGGTGACTTCTCTGCTGAAACATTGCATTATGGCAGTGCCAATCAAAACCTAAAAGACTGATCCCTGAATTTGCCAATTTTGAATAAATTTTGGAATCCTTTATTACTCACTAGATATTGTTAGTTTTGCTCAAATCAAAATTCTGTGTAGCACCAAAGAGTTGATATTTCAAAATTAGGTTATTTGATTAATATAGTCAATGATTCAGGGAAGTGTCTTCCTTTCAAGATTAGGTCTAATTTATTAATATCTGACTTGAAAATCTATTTTTTTTCTTTATTAAAGAAATTGAGGATTTACAGAATGATCATGCTTAAAATACACCATACACCACCAGCATATCACCAACACCTTGCTTTGGTGTGGAACATTTGTTACAATTGATAACAGCACTTTCTTTACAAAAAAAAATGTGCAATTATAAAGTACTTCTATTTTTTTCTTCCCCTCTCCCTCCCCTGCCCTGCTGTTTTTTAATTGCACTATTAAGTAAAGTCTGTGGTTTAACTTAGAGTCACTGTGTAGTGTAGTTTCATGGATTAAAAAAAAATGTTTTTTGTTTGACTGCTATGTACACAATCTAACATCTCCCCTTTTAATCATGTTCAGATATATATTTCAGGCCTGTTAACTATGTTCTCAATTTGCTATCATCACCACCATCCATTACTAAGTCATTTCCGTCATTCCAAATAGGAACTCTGTGCATTTTAAGCATTAATTTCCTGTTCCCTATCCCCACCCCATCCCCTGGTAAGCTATATTCTAGATTCTGACTCTATGAGTCTGTTTATTCTATTCTTTCAAATGAGTTATATAATAGAATATTTGTCCTTTTGGATCTGGCATATTTCAAGCAATAAGATGTGTTTGAGGTTCATCCATGTTGTAGCATGTATCAGGGCATCATTCAATTTTACAGCTGAATTATATTACATTGTGTATATATACCATATTTTATTTGTCCATTCTTGGTTGATGGATACTTAGGGTTGCTTTCATCTTTTGGTAATTGTAAATAATGCCACTATGAACATCACATCATTGTGCAAATATCTGTTCAAGACCCTGCTTTCAATTCTTTTGTGTATATCTAGTAGTGGGATTGCCCGGTCATATGGTAGTTCTATACTTAGCTTTCTGAGAAACCACCAAACTGAATTCCACAGCATATGTCCCATTTTACATTTCCACCAGAAATAAATGGATATTCATGTTTCTCCACATTCTCTCCAACACTTGTTATTTTCCATTTTTTAAATAGCAGCCATTTTAATTAGTGTGAAATGGTATCTTATTGTGTGTGTGTGTGCATGTGTATATTTTAAGGTACTGGGGCCAGGAATTGAACTTGAAACCTTTTTTGTGAGAAGCTGGCACTCAACCACTGAGCCACATGGGCTCCCCTGAGTTGGTTTTTTCATTTGCTTGTTTTTTTGTTGTTGTTGTTGATGTTTGTTTCTATTTTTGTTTTTGTTTTTAGAAGGCACTGGGGACTGAACCCAAGACTTCCCATGTGGGAAGCAGGCACTCAACCACTTGAGCCATATCTGCTCCCCTTTCTATGGTTTTGATTTTCATTTCCTTAATGGCTAATGATGCTGAGCCACTATTCATGTGCTTCCTGGTTATTTATACATCTTCTTCAGAGAGATGTCTGTTCAAGTCTTTTGCCTATTTTAAATTGGGCTGTTTGTTAAGTTGAAGAATGTCTTTATATATTCTGGATACTAAAACTTTATTGGATAAGTGGTTTCCAAATATTTTCTCCTATTGTATTGGAGAAAATATATATTTATCATGTCATTTTACTTCCATGATAAAGTCCTTTGAGAACAAAAAGTTTTTAAATTTTATTTTAATGTGGTTCCATTTACCCATGTTTTTCTTGGATTGCTTGTGTTTTGGGTGTAAAGTCTATGAAACCATTGCCTAACACAAGGTCATGAGGATGCTTCACAATGTTTTCTTCTAGGAATTTGGTAGTTCTGGCTCTTATATTTATATCTTTGATCCATTTTGAGTTTATATTTGTTATGATATGAGGTATGTGTCCTCCCTCATTTTTTTGCAGATAGAGATCCAGTTTTCCCAATATCATTTATGGATGAGACTATTCTAACTCATTTGAATGGTTCTTATCAAAATTTGAAAAATCAATTGGTCATAAATGTAAGGGTTGCCTTCTGAGCTCTCAATTCAATTCCATTGATCTATATGTCTCTTCTTGTGCTAGTATAATTATATTTTGATTACTGTGGCTTTGTGATAAGTTTTCAGATCAGGAAGTGTGGGTCCTCCAACTTCATCCTTCTTATTTCAGATGGCTTTAACTGCTCAGGACCCCTTCCCCTTCTATTTAATCTGATGATTGGTTTTCCATTTCTGCAAGAAGGCTGTTGGAATGTTGACTTGGATTGCATTGAATTTATAATTGCTTTGGGTAGTGTAGCAGTTTGATATTATTGATGAATTCCAAAAATAAATATTGGATTATGATTGTAAACTGATCTTTTCCTCTGGGCATATTAGAGTGTATTGGATTCAGAGGTTTTACTTTTACTTGATTAAATAATAAGGCTTTGATTGAGCCACATCAGTAAGACATTGCATCCCCACCCCCTTGGTTGGTGGGCACTCACAGAGAAACTGCACCACAGAGAAAGGAGGTGGGGGTTTTTGAGTTGGAGCCCAAGAAGTGAACACACAGTAGAAGAACACAGAGGAATAGAGATAGCTCTTTAGACACAGCAGAAGCCTCGGCAAGAGAGACAAGCCATTCACCTGATAATTTGCAGCTGCAGAAACCAGAGAATGAGTAGCTGAGCCCAGAGATAGGCAAGTCCTAGGAAGAGAGGAACCCAGGAAGCCTGAACCCATGCAGACATTGGAGGCCACCTTGCTCCAACATGTGGCAGTACACTGTTGAGGGAAGTAACTTATGCTTTATGGCCTGGTAAGTGTAAGCTTCTACCCCAAATAAATAACCTTTATAAAAGCCAACAGATTTCTGGTATTTTGCATCAGCACCCCTTTAGCTAGTATTGACACTTAATGAAATTTAGTCTTCCAATCTATGAATACAGAATATCCTTCTATTTATATAGGTCTTCTTTAATTTCTTCTAGAAATGTTTTGTAGTTTTTCTGTGTACAAGTAATTTACCTGCTTGATTAGATATATTCTTACTTAATTATTTTGTTGCTATTGTGACTGGAATTTCTTTTTCTTGATGTCTTCAACTGATTGTTTATTACTTGTGTATAGAAACACTAATGATTTTTGGGTGTTGATCTTGTATCTCACCACTTTGCTGAGCTTTGTTGGAGATTTTTCAGGATTTTCTGTGAATAGGATCATATCATCAGCAAGTAGGAAAAATTTTGCTTATCCCTTTCTGATTTGGAAGCATTTTATTTCTTTTTCTTTCCTAATTGTTTTGGCAAGAATTTCCAGTACAATGTTGAATAACAGTGTTGTGAGTGGACAGCCTTTTATTATTCCTGATCTTAGTAGTATGTCAGTTGTGTACTTTCATATATGCTTTTTATCATGTTATGAAAGTTTCCTTCTATTCCTCGAGTTCTAAGTGTTTAGATCATGAGGGGGTGCTGCATTATGTCAAATGCCTTTTCTGTATCCACTGAGATGATCATGTGTTTTGTTCTTTTCCCTTTATTCTGTTAATGTGGTGTATTATAATAATTGATTTTCTTAATTTGAATCAACATTGCATAACAGGGTTAAATCCCACTTGATTACAGTTAATCCCACTTGATACTTCTTTTAATATGCTGTTGAAATTAGTTTGCTAGTATTTTGTTGAGGACTATTGCATCTATATTCACAAGAGTTGTTAGTCTGTAGTTTTCTTGGAGTATTTTTATCCAGCTTTGCTATGTTGGTGATGTTGGCCTCATAGAATTTAGGGAGTATTCCCTTCTTTTCAGTATTTTGGAGAAACTTTGTCAAGAATTGTAGTTATTCTTCTTGGAATGTGGAGTAGAATTTCTCTGGGAAGCCATCTGGTCCTGGGCTTTTAAAAAAATTTTTAGTTTTTTTTTTTTTTAATTACTGATTCAATTCTTTTACTAGTAATTGGTTTGTTGAAATCTATTTCTTCTGGAGCCAATGTAGTTATTTTGTAGGTGTCTAAGAATTTGTTCATTTCATCTAGGTTTTCTAATTTATTGTCATACATTTGTTCATAATATCCTCTTATAGTCCTTGTAATTTCAACAGAGTCAGTATTAATGTCCCTCTTTTCACTTCTGACTTTCTTTATTTGTATCTTCTCTTTTTTTTTCCTTTGTCGGTCTAGTTAAACCTTTGTAAATTTTGTTAATCTTTTCAAACAAAAAACTTTTGGTTTTGTAGATTCTCTATTTTTTGTGCATGTCTATTTCATTTATGTCTGCTCTCATCTTTGTTATTTCTTTCCTTCTTCCTTCCTTCCTTCACTTTGGATTTAGGCTGGTCTTTTTCTAGTACTTCCAGTTTTAACATTAGGTCTCTAAATGGAAGTTTTCCTCTTTTTTCGACATTAGAGCTATGAATTTAGAGCCATGAATTTCTGTCTTTGCCATGCCTTCACTGCGTCCAGTAAATTTTGATGTGTTGCATTTTCATTTTCATTTACTTCAAGATATTTCCTGTTCTGTTTCTGTATTTCCTCTTTAGCTCATTGATTGTCTAAGAAAATGCTGTTTAATTTCCACATATTTGTGAATTTGTAATTTCTCCTGTTTTGATTTCTAGTTTCATTCTGTTGCAGTCAGAGAAAATATATTGTATGATTTCAATGTTTTTGAATTTATTGAGACTTGTTTTGTGACTCAATATATGGCTTATTTTGGAGAATAATCCATGTGCACTCAAGAGGAATGTGTATTCTATTTTCATTGGGTGCAGTGTTCTTATTTGTCAGTTAGGTCTAGTTGGTTTCGTATACCATTCAAGCCTGTACTTCATTATCGATCTTCTGACTACATATATCCATATTTAAGAGTGGTATGTTAAAGTCTCCTACTAGTAATGGAGAATTATCAATTTCCCCCTTCAAATCTGTAAGTAGTTCCTTTATTTTTGGGCTCTGATCTTTGATGCATATATATCTATAATCAATTTATCTCCCTGTTGAATTGTCCCCTTTATCGGTATGTAATGACCAGCTTTGTCCCCCATGACTGTTTTTGACTTAAAGTCTATTTTGTCCAATATTAGTACAGCCATCCCAGTTCTCTTTTGGTTCCTACTTGTATTGTATATATTTTTACACTCTTCCTCTGTCAACCTACTTATATATTTGACTTTAACGTGAGTTTCTTGCATACAGCATATATTTGGGTCATGCTTTTTTATCCATTCTGCTAATCCCTGCCTTTAGACTGGAAAGTTTAATTCACTTACATTTAAAGTCACTACTGATAATACAGGCTTTCTTCTGTAATTTTGTGTTTAGCTTTTGTAAGCATTTTTTTGTCCTTAACTTCCATTAAAATTTACTTATTTATTGGTTTTCTTGTGTTGTAGCATATTGAGTGCCTTCTCATTTCTATCTGGATATATTTTTTTAATCTGTTTTCCTTGTTGTTACCATAGTGTTAAATTTAACATCCTAAATGTATAACAATTATATTTGGTTTGATACCAACTTATTTTCAGTAGCATGCATATAAATTTTTCCTGTATCCTTCTGTTCCCCAATCATTTTTTTGAACTTGTTACCACTTACATATTCATATATTGTAAGGCCAAAGTTATAAAGTTATCATTACTTTTTATATATTTGCATTTTTGCACCCATAGGAAGTAAAAAGTGGAGTTACATACCAAACAATACAATAAAAAATAATTATCCAAATGATCATCTTTAACACAGGTCTTTATTTCATTATGCTGCTTTGAATGACTGCCTAGTGTTCTTTCATTTCAGCCTGAAAAACTCTATTTAGCATTGCTTGCAGGACAGGTCTAGTGGTGATATACTCCCTCTGAGAATATTTTAATATGTCCCTCATTTTTAAAGAGAGTCTTGCCTGATATAAAATACCTGGATGGAAATTGTTTTCCTTCTGCACTTTAAGTATTCCAACACTGCATTCTTGCTTCCATAGTTTCTGATGAGAATTAAGCACTCAATTTCATTGGGACTTCCTTGTATGTAATGCATTGCTTTGCTTTGCTTTTTTTAAAAGATTTATTCATTTATTTCTCTTCACCCACCCCTCTCCGACTGGTTGTCTGCTCTCTGTGTCCATTCGCTGTGTGTTCTTCTGTGACCGCTTCTATCCATAACAGCAGCACCAGGAATCTGTGTTTCTTTTTGTTGTGTCATCTTGTTATGTCAGCTCTCCATGTGTGTGGCGCCATTCTTGGGCAGGCTGCACTTTCTTTGGCACTGGGTGGCTCTCCTTACGGGGTGCACTCCTTGCACATGGGGCTCCCTTACGTGGGGGACACCCCTGCACAACAGGGCACTCCTTGCATGCATCAGTGCTGTGCGTGGGCCAGCTCCACATGGGTCAAGGAGGTCCGGGATTTGAACCATGTACCTCCCATGTGGTAGGCGGACATCCTATCCATTGGGCCAAGTCTGTTTCCCCCACATTGCTTTTCTATTGCAACTTTCAAAACTATCTCCTTCTTTGCATTTGGTAATGTAATCAATATATGATGGGGTGTATTTTTTCCATGTTTATCCTGTCTGGTTTCTCTGAGTTTCTTAGATATGTATATTCAAGTTTTTGCTAAGTTTGGGAAGTTCTCTGTCATTATTTCTTTGACTATTACTTCTACCCCTTTCTCTCTTCTCCTTCTGGGATTTCTATAACTCTTATATTGTTTTGCTTGATGGTGTCTTTAGCTGCTTAGGTTATTTTCACTTTTAATATTTCTGGCTTCTTTCTGGTCCTCAATCTTGTCTTCACATTCACAGATTCTTATTTCTGCCAGCTCCAATCTGCTTCTGAAACCCTCCTGGGCATTTTTCATTTCAGCGATATGGTCTTCAACTCCAGCAGTTCTGTTTGGTCCATGTTCTCTTCTAATGAAAATAATGATACCCATTCTACACTCAGATAGCCACTCCTTATATGTGTCAGGATAGATTAGCCTGTTGGGAATCATGGTATAGGATGGGGCAGTGGGAAAAAAAAAAAGAACAGCAACAGAGAGGCAACACAACCTAGTACTTCAATGTAAAGGTTCAAAGACCAGATATGTACTGTTGCCTGTGCAATTTGTTGAGTAGGAGTAATAGTTAACTTTTTTAGAGCCCTTACAGTGGGCCAAGTGATGTTCCAAGCACCATGCCATTTAAGCTTCACAACAAATTTATTTTACAGATTAGGAAAATGAGGTTATTTGGCATCTCCGTGGTCACTTTAGTGAAGCCGAGATTTTATCTCAGGCAGTCCATCTCTACAGCTCATGCTCTTAACCAAAAACCTTCACTTTTAACTTTAGTTTGCAGCCCTATAAAATAATGACATGGTTGAGAATAATTGTATTTACTGCCCACTGTCATGAATTTAACTATGGTTAAATAGATGTTGAAAACCTTTCACATAAAAAGTTTAGGTACGTGTTGACATTGTTAAGATGATAGCAGAATAGCTGTAGTACATGAAATTACAAAGTAAGAGTTTTAGAAATTATCTTATTTTCATTAAATTTATATTTTCAGGACCTCTCGGAAAGATGGCAAAGAAGGGAACTCCAGGACTCAGTCTTTCCACCAAAACAACTACTGAACAGGCAGGGTCTGAAACAACTCTTTTGAAACCCCAGACGCCAGAGGACCACTGTACTTCGTTCAGTGAAGAGAGGAAGAGTAAGATAAATTATGATAAAGAATTTTCAATTGCTCTCTCTGTGTGGCAGCTACCAGTGCCCACAGTGCCCATCCCCTCCTCTTGCTGCAGGATCCAGTTCCTGGCTAGCAGCCTGAGACAGCAACCAACATAAAATCCTCTTCCCCAAGAACATGAGTGAGTATGGCTGATCACTGATCATGGCTTTTAATTAGCAAACTTGGATCACCGGGTCCTGGCTTGATGGAAGCTATTGTTTCCAAACACCTGGACAAAGGTGGTGAAAGCAATTGTTTCTATCCTCCCTGGACAGTGACAGAGGCAGTGGAGGCTTGAAGATGCAGTGTTTACTGTGGACTGTGGGGGAAAATTAGCTGAAGGGCTATATTTGCTGGGCAGGCCAGGAAAGCTCAGTTTTGGGAAGCCATCAGAGAAGTTCTTGGTATGCTCCATAGGGCACTCTGTACCCACTTTGTGGGTCCCTGGCCCTGATTTTGGCTGGGAAAGACCAAATTTGGAAAGTCCTCCCTGGAATGACCCTCCTTCCAGGCAAAAGCTGAAAACAGTGTAAAAAACTGTAGCGAAAGACATTCTGGGACAAAGGCACGCTGATGTCAGATACTCAGGAGAGGGAGGTTTCCCTCTGGGAAAGAGAGGTGACAACCAAACTCCTGTAAACAAGGGAACTCCAAAACAACTAACAAGCAAAAGCCCAGGACAAGGCAGAGGTCCAGGAAGACAGGGAAAACCATGAACAGTGCATTCTACTTGGGCAGAGTAATCACGTATTAATAGTAGTTTACAAATTATTGTGTTCTAAAGAAATTCTTCTTGGATAAAGCATGTGATTTACATCAAAGGGCTGCTTATTTCACAAACCATATATAGTATTAAAGCTCAAGATAATACATTCATTTGTTCCAAGGAGACTATAAAGAGGTTAGTCTCTTGAAAGGCCAGTATATCATAGTCTGACCTGCTTGTACTGAATATATATCTAAAGAATTCTCCTTCTAATCTTTAAAAAGCAGTCTCACTAAAGAAAATAAAGCAGTTTGAATGTGTAGAACCACAAGAATTGAAAGTATGATATTATTTTTGCTTGTTAAAATATCCTTCTTTAAGTAGAAAGCAAGATTAATAATCTCACAAAACTAATGCTAAGTGACTTAATTAAATCTTATTTAAGTTACTTAGAAAAACACTGTTGCTATCACAAAAAGTGGTTGTTTTTTTTGGTCCTACTAATGATTTTTCAGGCTCTAAATGTAGGGAGAATTAATACTAAGTCTATAACTCATGCAGACTCCCTCAAAAAGTCTTAGTAAAGTCTCATGTATATTCTAATACAATTCTTACAAATAAAGTAAACTGTATTCCTAACATACTGTATTCCTAATGCCAAATTTCCAAAGTTATAGAATGGAATTATTAGAGAGCTTGCCTAATTGCTTGCATGGCAAGTAAACAATTTTAAAACTGTTTGTACAGTTTGAACTTGTATAGTTTAAAGGCTAAATTGTAAATCACAAACTAGAAAATTTTGTGCCAGGAATCTAACACTCTAAAAAAGTTCTCATCACTTAGGTTGAAAGTTGTATAATTAGCTATTTTTTACATTTGACTTAATAATATTTGACTCCAGAAATGAATGAAATTTTATTTTATCCCTTTATCCTTTACTTTTAAAATAACCCTCAATGTGTCTCTTATTTTTAATAACACATTCTAAACTGTAGTCCTTCTTTAAGTGTAGAGAGTGACTTCAACTTCTAGGATATTCTAAGTCACCTTCTTCACTAAAGTTCTTTTTATAGCATCCTTTATGAATGCTGCATATTAGTTGGGCAAAAAGAAGGTGAAAAAAATGAGCACATCAAAGGAATGAGTGTATTAATTTAGTTCCAAGTTTCTAACACTATTTCTAAGATCATGGCAATTCAAATGTCTCATACATTCTATCCAAAGTGTATACCCAAGGGCTCTCCCTTTCATCCCACAGTTGTGCAGTCATCGCCTCAGTAAATTTTTGAACATTTTCCTTCGTTCAACAGAAAGACTCCCATATCCCCCAATCTTTGACCTTAACATTGATATAGTACTTTCTTTGACATTGATGCAAGAATATTACAATATTGCAGTTAATTGCAGTTCATTTGTACATTAATTATATTTTTACCATGCATCATCATATTCTTACTACTTTGTAATAGTGAGGTGCATTTGTTCTAGTTCATAGAAGACCATTCTTGTATTTCTTCTATTAACCACAATCCTCATCCACCTCCAGGTTCATTATGTTATTCAGTCCCTAAATAATTGTCTAGCTTTCTTTCAATTGACATTTACATCCCTAGACTACTCTTTTCAGCCACAACCCCATTTGTAAACCAGCTGTGTTAGTTATACTCACTATAATGTTACCATCAACTCTATCCATTTCTACATGTTTATAGTCAAGCTAATTAAAAATTCTACATACATTAAGCATCAGTGTCCCTCTTCAGCCCTTTTCCTATCTCCTAGTAACCTATACTCTAGACTTTAACTCCATGTGTTTATTCTTCATATTTTAGTTCATATTAGTGAACCCATACAATATTTGTCCTTTTGTGTCTGGCTTATTTCATTCAACACACTGTCTTCAAGTTTCACTCATGTTATCCTATGTCCCACTTTCATTTCTTCTCACTTCAGCATAGTATTCCATTGTATGTATATACCACATTTCGTTTATCCATTCATCGTTTGATGGACACTTGGGTTGTTTACGTCATTTGGCAGTTGTGAATGACACTGCTATGAACATTGGTTTGCAAATGTCTGTTCGTGTTACTTTTTTCAGTCTCTGGATATATATTCCTAGTGGAGGGTTTGCTGGATCATATGGAAGTTCTATATTGAGCTTCCTGAGAAAAAGCCAAACTATCTACAGAGGCTGTACCATTCTACATTTTCACCAACAGTGAAGGAATGTTCTTATTTCTCCACATCCTCTCCAGCACTTTTAAAAAATAATGGCCATTCTATGAGATGTGAAATGAAAGATGAACACTCATCATAGTTTTGATTTGCATTTCTCTAATAGATAGTGATATAGAACATTTTTTCATATGATTTTTCATTATTTTTATTTCCTTTTTTGGAGAAATGTCTGTTTAAGTCTTTTGCCCATTTTTAAATTGGATTGCTTGCTCTTTGATTGTTGATTTGTATGATCTTTTTACATATCATGGAAATCAAACCATTATAAGACATATGGTTTCCAAATATTTTCTCCCATTGAGTCAGCTTCCTTTTCATCTTCTTGACAAAGTCCTTTGAAGCACAAATTGTTAAAGTTTGAAGAGGTCCTAGGTATCCTTTTTTTTTTTCATTTCTTGTGCTTTGGATGTAAGGTTTAAGAAAACACCTCCTACCACCAGGTCTTGAAGATGTTACCCTAAATTTTCTTCTAAGAGTTTTCTGGTTCTAGCTTTTATATTGAGGTATTTGATCCATTTTGTGTTAACTTTTGTATAAGTTGTGAAATAAAGGTCCTCTTTTTTCTTTTGGAGGTTGATATCCAGTTCTTCCAGTCCAATTTGTTGAATAGACAGTCTTTCCCAGTAATGTGGACTTGGAATGACTGTCAAAAATCAGTGAGGATCTATTTCTGAATTCTCATTTTGATTTAATTGATATATTTGCTATATTTATGCCAAATACCATGCTGTTTTGATCACTGTTTTATAATACACTATATTTTTATAATATAATATACATGAGTCCTCTGACTTCACTCTTCTTTTTTAAGGGTGTGTTTTAGCTATTTAGGGCCCTTTTACCTTCTGATCAAATTTGGTAATTGACTTTTCTATTTATGTAATGTAGGCTGTTGGACTTTTGATTGGGATTATGTTGAATCCATAAATCAGTTTGAGTAGAATTGACATCTTCAGGATATTTAGTCTACCAATCCATGGACACAGAATGTCCTCCATTTGTTTAGGTCTTCTTTGATTTCTTTTTGCACTGTTTTGTAGTTTTCTAAATACAGGTCCTTTACATCCCTAGTTAAATTAATTTCTAGATACTTGGGTCTTTTTATTGCTATTGTAGATGGAATTCTTGATTTCTTCCTCAGATTGTTCATTACTAGTATATAGATATATAGATTTTTGTGTGTTGATCTTGTATCTTGTATCCTACCACTTTGCTGAATTCATTAGCTCTAGTAGCTTTGTAGTAGTTATTTCAGAATTTTATAAATATAAGATCATATCATCAGTGAATGGTGAGTGTTTTACTTCCACTTTTCCAATTTGGATGCCTCTTATTTATTTATTTATTTTTCCATGCCTAAATGATCTAGTTAGAACTTCTGGCACAATATTGAATAACGGTGGTGGCAGGGGCACATTTTTCTTGTTCCTGATTTTAGAGGGAAAGCTTTCAACCTTTCTCCATTGAGTACGTTGTTGCCTGTGGGTTTTCCATACATGCTCTTTATCATGTTGAGGAACTTTCCTTCTATTTCTATCTTTTGTGGTGTTTTTATCAGGAAAGGATGCTGGATTTTGTCAAATGCTTTCCCTGCATCAATCGAGATGATCATGTCATTTGTTTCTGACCTGGCCCGCAGGTCAAACGAACCGGCACCTGAAAGAGGGAGTGGGAATTGGGGGACAAGAGGCGAGAGAAACAGAGACAAGACAGGATTCTGATCAAGTCTCCGTTTATTGAGGGTAGAGCATCAGAATATATACTAAGGGGAGGGTATTAGCAGGGGGAGATAGGCTGATGAAGCGGCTCTTCCATATAAGGCAATAAAATGCTGTTACACCACTTGCTATAGGTTGCGAGTCTTCAATGCTGGTCATGGCTTCAACATCTTATTGTGCAGGCGCGACACTTTTTGCCCGGGGAAACTGGGGAAAGGGGAAGAAGAAGGCGGAAGCACAGGGGTGGAATAGGCGTACTTATGAAAACCGCCATGTTGCTGGAGACCGCAAATGCACGTAGCTCCGGGCGGCTCCCCACATGTTTCCTTAGATTTGTTAATGTGATGTATAATGTTAATTGATTTTCTTGTGTTAAACTCCACTTGCATATCAGGAATAAAACCCATTTGATCATGGTGTATAATTCTTTTAATATCTTTTGGATTCATATGGCAAGTATTTTGTTGATAATTTTTCTATCTATATTGGTCCATAATGTTCTTTTCTAGTAGTATCTTTATCTGGCTTTGATATTAGGGTGATGTAGGCTTCATAAAATCTGTTGGGTAGTTTTCCCTCCTCTTCAATTTTTTAGAAGAGTTTAAATAGAATTTGTATTAATTCTTCTCAAAATGTTTAGTAGAATTCACCTGTGATGCCACCTTGTCTGGGCTGTTGATTTTGGGGAGGTTTTTGATGACTGTTTCAATCTTTTTACTTGTGATTTATTTGTTGATTTCTTGTAGAGTCGAAATTGGTTGTGCATTTCTAGGAATTTAAGTTGTGTAATTTGTCAGTATATCACTTCTCATATTATCATCTTTTGATCCTTTTAATTTCTGTGGGTCAGTGTTAATGTTCCCTTTTCAATTCTGATTTTATTTCTTTGCATCTTCTCTCTTTTCTTCTTTATTAGACAATCTAAGGGTTTGTCAATTTTATTGATCTCAAAGAACCAAGTTTTGGTTTTGTTTATTTTCTCAATTTTTTGTTATTGTTCTTGTCACTGTTCTCAATTTCAGTTATTTCTGCTCTATTCTTTATTTCTCCTTTCTTTGGGATTACTTTGCTGTTCTTTTTCTAGTTCTTCCAGTGTTCACTTAGGTCTTTGATTTTAGCCCTTTTTTCTTTTTTAATACTAGAGCTCAAGGCTATAAATTCCCCCCTCAGCACTACCTTTGCTGTGTCCCATAAATGTTGGTAAGTTGCATTGTCATTTTCATTCATCTCAAGATATTTGCTAAATTGCTCTTGCAATTTCTTCTTTGATCCACTAATTGTTTAGGAGTGTGCTGTTTATCCTCTATATATTTGTGGATTCTCCCCTTTCCACCTATATAGGATTTCCAACTTCATTCCATTATGATAAGAGAAGGTGCTTTTTATAATTTCAATCTTCTTATATTTTTTGAGACCTGTTTTGTGCCCCAATATGTGCTGTATTTTGCAGAAAGATCCATGAACACTTAAGAAAAATGTATAACCTACTGATATGGGGTGCAATGTTCTGTATATGTTTGTTAGGTCTAGCCCATTTCTCATATTGTTTAAGTTCTTTGTTTTCTTGTTGAACTTTTGTCTAATTGTTCCATCTATTGACATGAGTAGCACATTGAGGTCTCCAATTACTATTGCAGAAATATCTATTTCTCCTTTCAGTTTTGGCAGAGTTCACCTCATGTATTTTGGGGTACCATGGTTAGGTGCATAGACATTTGCAGCTGTTACTCCATCCTTGTGTATATAACGGCTGTTTGCATCTCTTATAACTTTTCTATTTAGGTAGTACCAGGGATTGAACTCAGGATTTCGTATGTGGGAAGAAGGCATTGAGAGTTTTTGTTTGTTTGTTTGTTTGTTCATTTGTTTTTTAAGAGGTATGGGGGAGTGAACCTGGGACCTCACACATGGGAAACAGGCACTTGAGCTACATCAACTCCCCTCATAACTTTTTTGCATTTAAAATATGTTTCGTCTGATACTAGTATAGCTATCTCTGATTTGTTTGGTTACTCTTGCATGAAATATCTTTTTCCAACTTTTCTTATTCAGTGTATTTGTGTCCTTGGGTTCAAGGTCAGTCACTTGTAGACCATATATGGATGGCTCATGTTTTTTTTTTTTTAACCCATTCTGTCAGTCTGTATCTATTGATTGCTGAGTTTAAATCATTAATATTCAATGTTATTCCCATAAAGTCATTATGTACTTCAAGTATTTTATCCTTTAGCTTTCATATGCCATATCTTGTTTTTTTTCTGTCTTTTACCCTTTTGGTTACTCTTTCTGATAATCTTAACTTCTACACTCTACTCCAAGCCTCTCTCTCCTGTCTTCCTTTTGTGCTGCAGAACTATCTTTAGTGTTTCCTGCAGAACTGGAATCTTATTTATGAACTCTCTTAGTTTCTGTTTATCTGTTAATATTATACACTCACCTTCATATTTGAAGAACACTTTTGCTGGATCAAGAATTCCTGGATGACAATTTTTCTCCTTAAGTATCTTAATTACATCATACTAGTCTTCTCACCTCCATAGTTTCTGATGAGAAATCCACACTATGTTTTTGGGTAGCCCTTGTGTATGATGTTTAACCATTTCTTTGCTGCACTAAGAATTATCTCCTTATATTTGGCATTTGACAGTCTGAATAATACGTGTCTTGAAGTAGGTCTATTTGGATTTATTCTGATTGGAGTGTTTTGTGCTCTTTGGATATGTATGTTCATGTCTTTCATGAGATTTGGGGAATTTTCAGCCATTATTTCTTCAAATACTCTTTTTTGCCCCTTTTCTCTTCTCTCTTCTGGAACTTCCATGACATATGTGTTTTTCTTTGTGCTATCATTCAACTCCCTCAGCCCCTGCTTACTTTTTCCCATTCTTTTTTCTCTATATACTACTTTTAAATTTCAGTTGTTCTGTCTTCTATCTTGCTGATTCTTTATGATTTCAAATGTTTTTGTATGCCTCTAGGGTATTTTTCATCTCATCTATTATGTCTTTCATTCCCATAAGCTGTTATTTTTCTATTTAGCTTTCCAATTCTTCTTTGTGCTTGCCCAGTGTCTTTTTTTGTTGTTGTTGCTGTTTTTAAGTTTATTTCTGAGTTGCAAAGATTACTTCCCCTTTCTCATGATTTTAGAATTTCCTGTATTCCCGCATTCAATCTTGGCTGCCACAACCAGACATATAGAAAGTATAAGGACCTTCTTTTTCTTGTATCTGTAGTGAAAAACTTAGTAGCAGACATTAACGTGCCCAATGTCTTCTTAATGTCTTTTATCTCTTTTGTCATGCCATCCCTCAACTCCTTGGTTTGATTTAGATTTGTATGAACATCATTGATTAGTTGTTTCAAACTGAAGTTTTGATTTGTTCCTTTGCCTGAGCCATATCTTCCTTTTCTTAGTATGATTTATAATTTTTTGTTGATGTCTAGGTATCTGACTATGTTGGTGAATTTACTCTTTCTTGCTTTGGAATTTAATGTTGAATGGGTGTGTGTTACCACTGTTCTTTGATTTGTTGTTCAACTTGTTCTAGGTCTTTAGGACTGCCCCTATTTAACTGCTCAAACCAAGTCTTTGGACCCAGTAGGGGATGCAGACCAGTTTCCAGGGGCCTTGGAGAGGGTGGCAGTAAAGGTACCAAAAGCCTTTTATTATGTATTTACTTTCTTTGTTTGCATGCATTTTTCTGATATGCCTGATGGCACTCTTCAGCAGACCTCTCTGCTCAAACCCTAGTTGGAATGTGTTCACTGGATCCCTGCCCTCCTGGGCAGTATAGAACCAATGTCTCAGAGAATTCCCCCTCAGGGCAGGCTATTCAGAACCAAGGCTTACAAGTCAAACTTGCTCAGAAGCTGCTCTCCTCCCTCTGATGGCCACACACTCCCTTTTCCCAGATAGGAAATAAATTTCAATTTAGTAACCAGTCAGTACGGAGAACGTTTGAGAAGGCAGCCTGGAAGGCGATGACCTGTTGGACAGTGCAGACCATGTTTGCTGGACAATTTCTTAGTCTTTCCTTGTCTTTCATTTATTTGGTACTTTTGACAATTGCTGGTCAGATATTTTGCTGAATTTCAGTCAATTTGGTTATGCTTGATTATCAGATTGAGATTAATCCTTTTTTTGATACAGTTATGTAGACGATGTCCCATTTCACTACATCATCTCAGGCAATTCTTGATATTGATATGTTCTATGACGTTGTAATTTTTAGCTCATGTGTCAGCTTGGCCAGGTAATGGTGCCCAGTTGTTTTGTCAAGCAAGCACTGACCACATTGTACTGTGAGAACATTCTTTGGGCCTAAATCATCAATGAGTTGATTGCACCTATGGCTGATTACATCTACAATCAACTGAAGAGATTGCCTCCAGCAATAAGAGATGTCTGATCCAATGAGTTAAAGGCCTTAAAAGGAGAAGTGATTTCAGCAGTCAGAAGAGAGAATTCCCATCTTTAGTTGAGACAGACAACTGCTCCTGGGTAACTCATTGAAGACCTTCATCAGAATTCCTGGCTTGCAGCCTGCCCTATGCAAGTTGGACTTTGCATCCCCATAGTCACATGATACAATTTATATAATCTCATAATATTTACAGATATGTCTTGTCAGTTATGTTTCCCTAGAGAATTCTGATTAAAAGAACTGTTAACTTTCATAACTTCATTCAAGTGGTATCAGCTGGATTTCTCCACTATAGAGATACTATTTTTTCCCTCTGTAATTCATAAATACCTTGGGAGAGATACATTAAGACTATGCAAATAACCAGTTTATTCTCAAAGTTTCACCAACTAATTTAAGCAAACATCTTTTGTTGGATGTTGCCTGGGAGATCTTGTCTCATCAATTACTATGTGGTATTCTAACCATTATTCTTTGTTTAGTAGAGTTGTTTTTATAGGTTGTATATTATGTAAGTACATTAAATAATATAAACATACTAAGTCCTTGATACCTGTTAAACTCTTGGTATTATACTAATGAATAGTAATAATGACTAATGTATATTCAGAGTTTACTATGTGTCCAGCAAAATCCTAAAAATTGTATATAAATATAACCTTGTTTAATCATCATAACAACTTTGTGAGGAAGGTACCTTTGCATTCAAATTTTACAAAGAAAATGAGACACAGACTTGATTAGCAATAAAATTAAGGAAGATTTTTAAACCATTACAATGAGAGGGCATTCACTGAAAATGCTCTATGCAATTTGAATCTCAGAACAAAGGGAATTTGGGAAGAGACATCATTTCTATGTCTTTCCAAAAAATGTAAAATCAAAATCTATTAATGAGAAAATATCAGATAAACCAAAATAAAGGGACATTCTGCAAAATAACTTCCCAGTACTCTTCCTCTTCAAAAGACACAAATAGCCTAAAAAAAAAATTTTTAAAAAAGCCCAGTGCCCTATATTTGTTCCTATTCATGCAAAGTTAGCATAATCAGGAAGCATACAAAAGGGTGATATGGCTGCTTTTCAGAGTTTCAAAAAAGAAATATAAATATCGTCAATTCAATAAACATGCAACTCTGCTCATTAACTGAAATTAATGAAAGTCCATTAAATTTTGAGAGAGATTAGAGAATTTGAAAGTTAGATTATTTAATATAAAAAGGACTTCTAGAAAATGAGCACCTTCTTCAAATGACTGATAGTCCTTTAGAGATGAGTGTAGTGAATAAAGTACTCAGATAAATATAGTCTGTGTAGGTATTATGAACAAATCCTAACCTCCACTCTGTCCACCCTCTCCAGTAGACTCCTACCTTCCATCTTATCCACAGGGTGAAGTTAGATAGGGGTAAGGTTTTGGAATGGGTGGAGGATGTTTTCTTCTCACAATTCTGGGCAAAAAAGCAATTGTGGTGTCTTGGAGTTATGGATTCTAAAAAGACATGCTCTCAATCAAATGTATTCCTATGGGTGTGAACCCATTGTAAATAGGAACTTTTATAGATGTTATTTTCAGTTTAGGTGTAGCCTACTGAATCAGGATATGTCTTAATCCTGTTTTAGAGGCCTTATGGAGAAGGTCAGAGGGAGAAGCCATGGGAAAAACAAGAAACAGAAAGTCAACAGAACCCCTGGAAAAGAAAGGAGAAGACATTGTAATGTGAATTGCCATGTGAAGGAAAAGCCAAAGTACCCCAAAGATTACCAGCCTGCCAGAACATACAGCCTTCTAGCCTCTAAAACCATGAGCCAATAAATTCCTTTTGTTTGTTAATCCATTGTATGGTATTTATTTTAGCAGGTGGGAAAACTAAAACAGCAGTTATGATTTTATGTTTTAGGATGCATCAAAAATGCCTGAGTCAAAATGGTTGTATTAAAATGCTTGAGTTTGATTTATGTCCCCCATCTCATCATTTCTTCCCCTCATTGCCTCTGCAGTTGCTGTCAACTCTTAATCTACTTCCTTGTTCTTGTAAAATTTGGGGTTCTTCAGAAAACTGTAGCCCTAAGTTAGTTGATGCTGTAGCCCTAAATTAGTTGATGCTGTTTTATGCAGAACTCAATTTTAATAGTCTGTGGGCAACTGTACTTATTGAATGTTATTTGATGAAGAAGAGAGATGTAAGAGAATTTATTCTCCCAAGGTTAGAAGGCATGATTAAAACTTTTAAAAGTTGGGGATTTTAAGCTTTTATTTTTTAATTCTTTGGTTGTTTCAAAACAATGCCCTTATCTAAAAATTTAGTCATCTTGGTGGCTCTGTTTCTTTAAATATAGAGAAAAAGTTTAGAGATAGAGAAAAAGAACTATTGATTAAATGATAGGAATCTCAGTCCTCAACCTCTGAAATACCACAAGTATTTATGCTCTTTATATGAAATTAATGTTGATCAAGCTCCTTTTTGCTGGGCTCATAGGACATTCAATCTCAGTTGTTATTGAGATCCAGGGTTTCCATGTGTTTGTTACCATCTAAGAGCTTATGTAGCAAGAAGAGAGGTCAATGGTTATTGGTCTTCTTGGTGTTGCTAATGGTGTCAGTGTTCTAGCCTGCATACAGCCTTCCTTTGGGTCTGGGATTCTGCAGCTCTCAAGTCTTGATTGAAGTGTGTGGCTCTTTCGAGAAGCTGAATATGACTAGTTCTAGGAGAGTATCTTTCTGGGAGTACCACGCATCCAATGTAACTACCTATTCTTATTTCTTACTCAACTTTTCTCTTTCTCAGCTTTTTGTTCTCTCTGCCCCTGAGCAGTACTCAGCTTTTACTTTCAACACTGAAAAACATTCCTGTGACAAGGAAACACTGAGTGGCCTATTTTTATGCTTGGGTATGAGAGCAGAGGAAACACAGAAAGAAAACTACAATTTTCTCTATGAAAATATCTTGCTACAATTGCTTGGAAAGATGAGCTGAAAGTGGACACATGCCTGCATCTTTGGAGTGCTAAGATGTGCTTCAACCTAATGATGGAGGATTCTATGACAACTGTCATATATCTGGCTTGGGCAGTTAGATAAAAGGTAATGCCATTCATTGACCTACTTAGCAGAGCAGAATGAGTAGTTTTGAGGGATTATGATAAGGTTTGGGATATATTTCATTATCAACTCAAGTAATAGTGGTTCATACAAGAAGAAAGGCCAATGTTAATTTTGATCTCAAACAGATTTCTGGAAACTAGAATCATTACATGGAATATGAGCTCACATATGACATTAGAAATTATTTGAGGAGGCAAATGTTCTTTGCAGCTAGAAGAGTTTCATTACGAAAACTTCCAGATACTAACTTAAGAGGAATATTTTTCCCTTCTATAATACCATGACTATTATCCTACCTCCATGATTGTTAATTATAATTCTGACACATACATGTGCAAAGGAAATTCAGCCTATCACTACGTACAATTCAGATACACAAACCAAAGAAAATCAATAGTAGGAATCAGTAGAGATGCAAAGAATAAAATGTAACTGAAGTCTATAATATAGTGCATATATTACCCTCCATCTTTCAAAAAATTATTTGTCAGTCTAAAATTAATTATGAAATTTCATAAGCCCTAGCAAGAGATCTCTAATTTGTAGCAAGAGATCTCTAATTGCTCTCTTGGTGAGAAGTGAAGACTGCAGAGTGGCCAAATACAAAACGTTAACAGGAAACAAGCATGGAATAAAGCCAGGAGGGAGCAGTTCTAAAGGTGAGGGCCATGAGTTCACTGCAGTCAAATGTTGCCAACTAGGAATGCGTTCAGTGCTGTCAATTTTTCATTTTTTGAGGAAAGCAAAAAACATACATTTTTAATTAGAAATCTCTGAATTTGGTTTGTGATCTATGATCATTTTGAGAAGAGGACGTGAACACGTGACCACCATTTTGTACTGTCCTATCTCTGGATAGAAACTTGTAAAGCTTCCTAAAGATTCATGCTTAAACTCAACTCTCAAGATGATCTGAACCCTTTGTTAAACTCAAGCATTTGCTCAATCCTCATTTTTGGTTTGTTCTTAGATTAATTTGAATTAATTTTAATATTGCTTCAGTTGATAGTTAATGGTATCAGAAGAAATTATAATTATTATTGTCAGAACAATAATATACGGTAAAAAGGAGTTGTGAAAGATTTTAATAGCACTTCATTATTAAAGTTACATAGATGCTTATTGGGATGTTGTAAACAATTCTAGTTTTTAAAACATACTTTAATTCTTTTTGATATTAAACATTGCTCATTATACCTGAAAAAAACTCTACCTATTAATATGCTCAGCTGAACAAGCATTGGTTACAGACTCAGAATACCAAATTCCATTTATACCTCCAAATGTATGTTCGGTCTAAAAGCCACTGCTTCTCTAAACCAAAATCATCAACAGCAAAAAAGTTGAATAATGTCATTTCCCCTCCCTGATTGGCTTTGAGTATGCCACAGGATTTGAAAACATATTGTAGCACTATCCTTCCAAGGGCTTAAGTTAGAAACTACATGGTCTATTATCTAGTCAGTTACCATGACCTTTGAAATCAGAATGTACAGCATCTACTTTTCCATCAATACTTCTTCACCACTGTCACTGATCTAGTTTAGGCTTCACTACTCTCATTCATTAATTCAAACTTTAATGTGCATATGAAACATCTAAGGATGTTGTTAAAATATAGGTTCTGATTCTGTAGGTCTGGGGTCTGGTTTGAGAGTTTGCTTTTCCACACGCTATTGGGTGATATTGATGTAGAGATACAAGGACCACACTTTACCAAACATGTTCCTAAACAATTGTTAAAATATCTCGCTCGAAGAGTAGTTGGGTCCCTCTTACTCTTCAGTGTTTTCTTTATTTCCTTCTCTTTAGTTTCTTTTCCCATTCTTCTCAGGAGCTATTCTGAACTTGAGCTACTTTCAAATGACCTTAAATCTCAGCATAGGACATCTCTTCTTTCCCAGAAATAGCAGAAGTTACAGAGGTCTAAGGTATATATGATTTGCACTTGTTTTTACCTTGCAACTGGAGAACTAGCAGTCCAGCCATTTTTAATATTGGAAACATGAAGTTCAAGACTTGAGTATCCCTGCAAAACCTAGGCAATTTAAAGAAGAGGTTATCTTCCAGTTCACTCTCACCTCCTAGCTGTAGGCTGTTTGTGTGTCCTGGCTTATTGGGTGGCTCTCATGTTAGGTCCTTTACCATTTGCAGATGCTGGGCTTTTATGTCAGTTTCCCTTGTCCAACAAGGTTGCCAAAAGGACAATCCAAATTTTTTCTGAATCAGCAAATGCTTTCAACCCAAAAGCCACATCCAGCTTCCCATTTTCCTTATGTTTTGGCCTGGTAAAATTGCACTGTTTGCCAGCTCTTTGATGCACTTGAGATTTTTTGGAATGTATTTTGTCCAACTTTTTAGTTATTTTCAACAAGAGAACTGGTCCAAATAATATAGCCTGCCATTTTTGAAAATAAGAAGTCTATAATTTTTTTTTTATGTCTGTCTTCCCCACTACATATTAAGCTTGGTAAGATCAGGAACTGGGTCTCTTTCATATACCACTCTATCTGTACCACCAGCTAAAGTGCTCAAAATGCTTGCTGAATGAAGGAAAACTACCTGGCTTAGCAACGCTGGAAGATCTTGGCTGGCTGGTCAGACAGGCAGGCTGGCAAGAGAGATGATGGCTCCAAGCATGCTTCTTGGTCAACTAAAGGTAATTGGTGAGCTACAAAGCATGACCATGCTTTTGGCCCCAAATGGTTTATCTTTTCTCAGGATGCCTTTGAGAATGGAATGAAACTTAAAAGATGACTGGAAAGAAACTATTGTTCTTTTCAGAAAAAGCTTTTCCTCTGCAGAAAATCTAACAGCTTCTCTTTGAGTCTTTTACTATCAATGATTAAAAATAGCCACCTCTTCCTGCCAAGGATTGTAAGAAATTCAATAAAAATCATGATCATCTCTCCTGGAGTGCCATTTATTAGATTTATACAATTACTTTTTTCTTTGAAGAGCTCAGGTTTTGAGTCTGTGATCAGTATGTCTTTGACTTCATGAGATGGATGATGAGGATAAAATGTGTGAAAAATTAAACGTTTTAGTGGCAAATGTATATGACTCAAGAGTTATACTGGAGACTGGCTCTTTGATTTACATCCACAGCTTAACCACTTGTAAAATAGACACGTGACAGTTACTGCAGTAGTGTATAGCTGTCAGTTTTCAAAAGTTTGAGACAATTGCAGTGAAGGCCATTACAAAACATGAAGTATTAACATTATAGGCAAGTTATGGACAAATTGCCATCAGCAGACACTGATCTTTTTAAGTGAGTAGTAAGTAGAATAGGGGAAGATGTGGGAAGCTTCAGACAAATTTATATAAAGTTCTTACCATCTTCAGCTTACTTATCAGTAATTAAGTTAACCTCACAAATGTAGAGCATGTTTGGAATAAAATTAAACATTCCCCAAATGGCTCCAGAAATGGTGGAAGAAAAAATTCTTACCCTGTGATTTGAGGCAAAGACATCTAGCCCCAAGTGCAAGTATACCATGAAAAATTGATAATGATAAATCTAATTATTTATAATTATTTGTATTTAATTATATAAAATCAGAAGGGTGAGAATTTTTTCATTGCTTTTTTTTTTTCAAAGTCCTTATTTTTTCCCCCTTCTATTTAGTTGCATGAATTATTTCTTAGAGAATTAAAGTTCTAGATGTCATTATCATTATTATACTTTTTGGTTAGCTTTATTAAAAAATATACATACATTTACAATATAATTATTATCCAAACTTTGAAACTGGCCACAAAAGTTACCTCCTGTGAGTCTATACTATCTTATCAGGATCTGTCTTTTCCAATTTAAAATTGAAGGTATTTTAATACAAGGGGAAAAGCAGTGGATTTTATATTCAGCTTGCATTGGGTTTGAATTCTTCCTAGTTAAGCGGCCTTAATAAAGTTAAATAGCTATTTGAACCTCTTTTTCTTCTTCAAAATGTACAAAACAGCAGTTACATGACAAGATTGTCAGAAAGATTGAGATTAAAAATTAATAAAAATACTTAACAGAGATCCTTAGTAATCAATTAAATTTAATACAATATCCATGGATTAAAAATTTTATTGTTATAGAAGGGGATTCCTTAAACTCAATGAAAGCATTCCTTTTATTTCCTCTTTGCAGATGTCCTTTATAAACGGATCTAACATATTTATATGCATTATTTATATCTTAACCTGAACTTTCACTAAGAAATGGATTTAATGTATGTTGGTTTGAGCATTTACTATGTGCACTAGATACTAATGGGATTATAAGAGAAATAAAAACATTGTTGCATCATTCTAAGAAGTCAGAACTGAAAACAGCCAAATAAAACAAAATTGCATGTGACTATATACTTGAGAAATGCGTGGTTTGGTAGAGGCAAGGGGTCAATCCTTCCAAGACTGGTTAAGAGCAGAAACTGGAAAAGAGGTGAACTTTGCATGTTTGATGTCAATGAGATACCTATCCTGCTAGTTCAAAATAAAAATAGAACCAGATCATTGAGGTATCATGATTAAGGAGAAAAATTGGAATTCACCTCAAAGGTAGTGGAAGCCAGCAGAGATTTTAGAGAGGGCCATGGACTTGAGTGTAGGGGTTTTGTTTCACAATGCCTTGTATGAATAGAAACTTATTAAGTATTCCTTGAGCAAATGATGAATACAACATTTTAGGAAACTTCATCTCACAATATTAAGAAGGATAGATGGGAGGAAAGAGAAGGTTAAAAGTCATTTCTGTTAATAAGGATAAACTGATACATGTAAATAGTGGAAATTAGGAAGAAAAATATACAAGAAATTTCAAAGGAAGTAACAGAATATGGTGATTGAACAGAGAGGATAAGGAGAAGAATGAATATCTCTGAGGTGATGCATTCTACTAATATATTACTTTCTGAAGTAGCTCTTGCCACCTTGTATTAAGACAACACTGACTAGTTTAGGGGAAAAAAAATAAAGCATACTATTGCTCAAAATAGATTTTTTCTCTTATTTACAAAACTGTTCAAGGAAGGTTGTACGAGTAGAAAAAGGCAGAATTCCACACAAGGTCATCCAGGAACCCCATCTGATAAAACTTGCCCAATGGTTCTGCCCTCTTCAACCTTTGGAGTCTCTGAAGTGGGACTAGTTGTCTCCATCCCTACAAGTCAGGAAGGAGCATACACCAGAATTCTTTGGGCCAGGCCAGGAAGCAGCACACTTGCTTTAGGTGGAGCTTTGTCATAGGCCGCACCTACTACAAGAGAGGCTGGAAACTGTGGTCTACTTGCTTAGAAGAAAGGGAGAAAACTGATTTTGGTGAAGAGTTAACATTCACCATCCCCACATGGAAATAAACAAATAAATAAATGCACCGTCTCCTATTATTTTTTTCTTAAGCTGATAAACCTTTATAATATGGACTTTCCTGAAATTTTCATGAGAGAGACAAAGTTGGACTTTCCATTGTATATTCCGCAGACTATATGAAGCTTAGTTGACATGTCAGTCCTCCAAAGACCCCTCAGCCACAGTGCAACTGTGTTAGCAAGGAGGATGTTTCCATTTCCCCTTTCCATAAAATAAATGGCATAGGTCCCCTCCTGGCCTTCTAGATTTTTCTACCTTTGTCCTCTAGTTTACATTACTCAGCCAATTCAAATTGCTTTTTATTTTTCAGAGCAATTCAGAATAAGCCCAAGCTTCTATTTTCAAACTGTCCAAACTCCAATCCATGACTAGGCTTAGCAAAACCAAGAATTCTCTAGATAAGGTGATATCAACTCCTTTAGGAGTTAATGTGAAAACTGACAGGTTTTACTGACTACATTTAAAGGTATAATTATGCAATATACAGCATATGTATCATATTACCTTTCTAACTTTACCAAGATAAATTTTGAGTTGCTGATCCTTAGTGTTTTACCTAGAGATCTGTAAACCTGTAGTCTCTTCACCTTGTTGAATAGGATCTTGAGCACATCACCTTCTTCACTCAGCCAACTTCTCAAATAAATACATTGGTCTCCCTAACACAAAATCTCCTAAATAAAATTTTCCAACTTTTTATATAACTTTATGGTTGGATGGTGTTACATAGTCTAAAAAGCACCTTCACATACATTTTCTTGTTTGAGTCTTTCAAGAAATAAGAATGTAAATACTCAGGATAATTGGGCTCTTTCCTACTTTATATGTTAGATGTGTGTTATTTGGATATTTTGAACAAATAATCAAGTGAAACTGGATAGAAAATGGAAAAAGAGTGATTAGAGGTGAAAAGAGAAAAATTATATGTAATCATACTGTATAAAAACTGGAAATATATAGGTTAATTAAAACTTTATGACTTAAAACAAATTTTCTGGATTTTTGGGGTTGATTGGGCAGTTCTTCAGCTGGTATTTCTGGGTTGACAAATCTGATTAGAGCCAGCAGATGACTCCTGAGACAGGGTACTCCACAGGGCCTCTAACCTGTTTGGGGCCTCAGCTGGGATGACTAGAAGCTGGGGCAACTGGGGCCCTCTCTCCATGTGGTGTCACCTGGTTTCTTCAGAGTTTGGAGTTCTGAGGTTACTAGGATGTCCAGCCTGAGAAATTAGATATCACCAGGTTAGCAAGGATGATGTTGCCATTTCTCCTTTCCATAAAATAAATAGGATCAGGTCCCTCCTGGCCTTCTAGATTTCTCTACTTTTGTCCTCTACGCCATGTTAATCAGCCAATTCAAATTGCTCTTTATTTTTCAGAGCAAGGCAGGAGTTCAACTTTGATTCAAGGGATGAGAAAACAGACTTTACCATATGATGAAAAGAGGGGACATTGTAAGGTGAGCTTCATTGGAGACCGGTAACATGCTACTATAGCTGTGATAATGTTTCATATTTTATAAACGCATGCATATCTTTTTTCATTTCATTGTCACTACAACCCTGGGAGATAGTATTGTTATTACTATCTCCATTTTTATTGTTGAGGTACTTCAAGTTCAGAAAAGTCAATGACTTGCCCAATTCAAACAGCATGGCAGAGCTAGGATTTAAAGTCAGATGTTATCAAACAAAAATTCATAATGAATAAGACATTCACACATGACCCAGGTTTCTAAAACATAGATTATGAATCTAAAGTCCATTTATAAAATGGGAAAATAAATAATGTTAAATTATAATCACATGACATTAATAATTTTAGCTAATAAAGTAAATCTTGTGAAGTGATTAGAAACTACTTTCATTTTTAATATCATATCATATATCTATAGAAATGTATTTTTAAGTCCAAATGACTTTTTATTTTATTTTACATCATAGATTTACTTTGACATAAGTATAAATGGAAAGAAACTCTTCAATATTTCAGATGTCAGAATTTAAAAATAAATTTTGCCATTTTCAAAATTTATCAAACATTTCTCTAACACACCTCTCATGTTTCTTCCCTTGAAACTGAGAAGACAGTTCATAATCAAATGTAATCACACTTGAATTTCCTCTACTTCTGTAAATCCCATATTAAAGCAGAGCAAACAAACATGGCTGAAAGTAGCATTTCAGAAGCAGCATAACCATTACAAAAAAGGGCATATTGGACATTAAGCCACTGGAAGCTCTCGCTCTACTAAATGAACACAATCCTGCTTTACCTTCTATAAAAGAAGGAATAGTAAAAAAAGATAAGCTTATGTGGCTATGTAAAAATTGTAATCCATATTGTCTATATTTTCATGAACATGAATATATACATCCACACATATACAAAAATGCATGAAGCTTTACACAGAGAAAGAATAAAAATAATTTGGGTTTTCTCTCATCACATCACATACAAATGCTGTTATGGTATACAGCATGTCATCGGGGGGTGTGGTTCTTAAATGTGAGAGGGCATTTATGGTAGAAAGATAATAGCAATTTGGTTTTCTAGCATAGAAGCTTGCATTTATTTTTTAATTAAAAATAATCAGTAACAAGTATTGGTTTTCTTACACTACAAAAATGCTTCCAGTTCAATTTGGAAAATTTTTAAAAAACAGAAAATTTCAAAAAAAGGATGATTCCCATATGGTCTTCATGTAAAATATATTTGAGGGTTTTGATTATTTTTACACATTTATATAACATAACTTTATGAAACTTTTATTCTATATATTTTCAAACATACACTTTGTGAAAATTTTCCTGTTACAATGAATTATTCAAAAGCATTACTTAAAATACAAACCTTAATACTAGATTATTATATCCTTGTACTACACTTTGCTTCCTCATTCTATATTGAGGCATTAAGACTACTTAAATTTGTTGCTATTATAAATAGTACTACAGTGAATATCTTTATTCATAGAACCATTTTTGTAAATCAAATGAGTTCTTTAAGACAGATAACCAGAAGTGTCTAATAGATTATGAATTCTTTAAAGGTTTGTGATAAATATGGTCAAATAATTTTTCAGAAAGTTTGGATCTATTTATACACTATGAGCTTATGAAAGGGCTTATTTTATAAAACACTCACTACCATTACTATTATAATGCTTTTAATAGGGCCATTTTTGGTCATTAATAAATAATCCAAATAGAATTTAACAAATATGTGCTATTGCTTTTACATTAAATAGGATACATTAAATTATGTCACTATTATTTAATTGTAGGTATATAATGACTAGTGAGTCTGCATATTTTTTTGTATTTGAAAGCTTTCTTAACTCTGATTTTTGCGAATTCTTTAATTTTATTCAAGATTGAACCTGTGGCCAAAAAGAAGATGCTCTTTTCATTTTAGCCTGGTCTTGAAAGGTGTCTACCAGGATATGAGAAGATGGTCTCCCCATTGCTGGAACTATGTTCTAGTCACACTTAGCTGTTAATTATCAGATTTAGGTTGATTATTAGCTACTAAAACAGAAACTTGGTGGGAAAGTGAGAGAATAATTCAACTAAGTTAAAATATTTTGCTCAAGGTCATGTCCTATAAAGTCATTTTAGAAGGACAAGATAGTACATATGAGTGGGATTTTTAGAAATTGATTCCTTTCATGACTGAGTGAATTGGAGATGAATTATTAACTTGTTACACTAAATATATCTTCAAATAAATGATAAGCAGAGTAAATATATAATGAACATGAAGCAACAAATATTTTGAATATAATACTATTAGATCATTTGCAGAATGAAACTAATTATTTTTTTTCTGTTTGATTCTTCATCCTTCTGTCATTAGAAATCTGAGGATCCATATGGAAGAAACAGCTTTAGAAAGTGCAATCATTATTTTAAAGTACAGCTTCAGTCCTAATTTTCAAAATTTCGCAAAGTTAGTAAATTGCTAACTTTTCTCTTTTGCTCCCTTGGTACTAGAAAAAATTCTAAGCAACGAGCTTTAAGTTTCTTCCCTGGACTCTGCCACAGTGTTCTCTTTGGGCCAAGAGCACCTCCCAAGCACAAGCAACCTTAAATCCAAATAAGGCACTAAAAATAGAAATGTTACTCAAAACTCACAGTTTTGAAGATCCCAAACGCAAGATGATTAAAAAGTCAACAACCAAATATTCAAAATGCTGCCATGAAATATCCTGTTTTCCCCATGTATTTGCTCTTCCTATTATATGTTCCATTTCTCTGTTTCCTGATGATGTTTGCTGTTGCAGGAGGGGAGTGATAGAGAAAGTGAATACATGCTTATACAATGGCCCATAATATTTCCATCTTAACCAATGATTACTTTTGGTGTAGTCTCTCAGCATTATTTTGCACATTGTCACTTCTTGTCTCTTTGTTTTTACTACTTTACAGGCTCTATTCCATCTACAATGGAAGATAATGTGGAGTTAAAATGTTTTCTGAGCTTAATAAATATTTTGAGCCTGGAATTTGAAAGGGTATGCATCTTACCAAATTTTGAAATTTTTGGTTTGAGGATATGAACACATCAAATACATATTCTCTCAAATCTTGAACATACTTTGAGAAGACTGCCAGAATGTAAATCTTTTCTCTCTTCCTCAACTTCATCTGAGTGTTACCGATTCCAAGGTCAGCCAGGACATTGGGGTAGTTATCATTTTGCCAGAGAAAGCATTATGACCCAGGAATTGGAAATAAAGTTTTCCAGGAAGGATCTGTGGAAAATCCTTTTATCTGATGGTTTGGATTCCCTTGAACTGCATGCAGCCGACAAGGTTTTCATGAAATTTGTATGATCAGAAGCACTGGCAACCTAGACTGAAAGGGACAGAGAAGGTGAGACCTGAAGAAAAAATGACTTCAAAGGCAGAACCATGGAAGTGGAGGTCTGGACTGAAAAGCTCCCCGCTGGCTAAGAGAGAGAGGGCCTACCCACCTTTGTGGAAAGGGCCACTTAGCTCCTGTACTGGAGGAGGGCAGGCCATCTGCCCCTGTGCTTGAAGAGGGTGAGCATCCCACCTGGTTGGGTAGAGTATGACTGCCAACTCAACGCACAAAGAGAATGGAGCCACCCCCCCCCCCCCCCAATTTTTGGGCAGAGCAGGTCATCATTCCAGAGATGGTGGGGAATAGACCACTGCCTTTGGGAAGATCATGGCCACTATGCAACTGCTTGAAAAATGTGAATATGCCATTCCAGCCCATCCAGAGAATCAAGCCAGGGATGACTCTGGGACTGTAAGAGCTACGAGTTTGCCCTTCTGGGTTTTGAGCATGCTTGGGACCTGTAACTGCTTTTTTCCTCCCAATCTCTCACTTCTGTAAGGTGGATGTCAATCCCATGGCTATCCCACCGTTGTATTTTGGAAGCAGATAACTTGTTTCCTAGGTTACAGAGGTCCACAGATGGAAAGGAATTTTGCCCCAGGATGGACCATACCCGTAAACGATTTTCATGAGATTTTGCATTTAGAGTTGTTACTGGAAGGCTTTTTGAGATGTTGGGATTGAATGGATGTATTTTGCATATGGGAAGAATGTGTCTTTTTGGAGGCCAGATGGCGGACCGTGGTAGACTGAATTATGTCAATCTAATTCAATCTACCACATGTTCTTATTCTTAGTCTACATTCCTGTGGGTGTGAACCTGTTATAAATAGGATCTTTTGAAGATGTTATTTTAGTTTAGGTGTGGTCCAACTGAATGAGGATTGGCCTTTATCTGAATTACTGGAGCCTTATATAAAGAGATTTTCAGACACCAAAAAGTCATAGGGAGGAACCGGATTTGAAAGTCAACAGAACCTAGAAGAGAAAAGAGAGGACACTGCCATATAAGCGGGAAAGTCAAGGTACCCAAGGATAGCCTGTCAGCTAGTACCAGATTGCTGCCAACCCCAGAATCCATATCTTGCCATTGTGCCTTAATTTGGATTTCTGGTCTCTGAAATTGTGAGCAATATATTCCCCTTGTGTAAGTCAACCCATTATGAGATATTTGTCACAGGAGACTTGCAAATTAAGACATTATGTTACCCTATAATATATGCCTCTAAATGTGGCCATCAGAATGTTAGAATACCTCAGCTTGATTTGTTTGTTCCAACTGGGAACATTCTTTTCATTATTTGAATGGGTGATTCTTTGTATTTTTAACTGCATATGCCACATCTCAGTGTCTTAAGAGAGAAACAAAGTTATGAAAAGTTTTTGTGGGAATTCAACCAGTACTGTGATCTGACAAATAATCATAAAAGCAGTGTATATAGTTACCAATTGTTGTAATTGTGCAACTTTATAGTTTTGATACAAGTGGAATGAACAATATCGAACTATTACAATGATTAATTATTGCAAAAACTTGGGAACCTTTCAAACAAATTATTCATTTTTGTTTGATTTAGGTATTCTTCCACAATTGTTAACTTTTGATTTTCTTCAGTCTTAACACTTTGCGCATTAAGTTCAATTTGTGAGAAAGTGTAGGTTTCAAAATTGGGGTCACAGACCCAGGGCTGAAGTAAAATAAATCCTTGTAAGAAATGTAGCAGCAAGAAAAGAGTGTGTGGGAGGAAGTGGTAGCGGGGTGAGGAGTGAGTCTGAAAGAGTTACATTTTTGCCGCTAACTTGCTGTACCACCCTATATAAATTATCTTTTTGGGTTCTTCTGTCCTAATTTGTACAAAGAATGGATTGAAAGTAATATTTTCAACATTTCACACTACTTTGACATTTTAATGTTTTAAATCTGGATCCTACCACAGTATCTCCAGTACACAATTCTCTTTAGGCCCTTACTTTAGTGCAGTCTGTTTAGAATACAACCCTCAAGACAAAGTCAATAAACCTTACCTGTTCACTGACGGATCATTTTAAATAGTTTCTATCTTACTGTTCTAAGGAAATTCTAAACGTAAAGGGCCATTCTGTAGCTCCTTTGGGAAAATGTGCGTTAGTCATCGAGTTCTCTCCTATTAATCTCTGTTCATCTCCAGTTAACTGAACCCTTTCCTGGGATCTTTTGAAACCTTAAAAAAGAAACAACAACAACAACAAAAAACTCACAAAAAAACTACAAATCCCGTTAAGTCAAAGCTGGAAACAGACACTCCCCGTCTTGCCTTCCCGTACCCCTTGAATCAAGTCCGCTAAAACTCAGGTTGAGACATCCTGAAATATGCCTGAAAGAAACACCGGCTCTGCAGTACTGGCTTTTAGCTGTACTCTCACTGCGCTCCTTTAAATCGGTGCCCAGAGAGAGCCGGGCGACAGATCGACGCAGAGCGGTAGGGCGGGACCCCGCGTCACCTGTTCCGAGAAGGGCATGCGCACTGCCGGGGCGCGGGCGGAGGGGCGGGGCGCGGTGGGAGGGGCGGGCGGCTTCCGGCTGGCACCGCTCAGATCTGCTTCTCCCCAGCTCCTGAGGCTGTGCTGGCGTCGGGACTCGCCTTCTGCAAAGGTTGCTCGGCGCTGTCCAACATGGAGGAGGCACCGGCCGCAGGCATGACCTGCGAGAGAGACTAATCCCCGCCTTGCGTCTGAGCAGCTGTGGCGGGTCCCGAGCCCGGGGACACGGCCGCTTGCACGCCCCGCGGCGGACCTGGGCGCCGGTTGCTCCTCGGGTGGCGGGGTTCCCGACTGGGACACAGCGCAGGGACGGAGCGCCGTGGCCCCGAGCGTGTCTGAGCTATGGGCAACGAGGCGAGCTTGGAAGGGGAAGGGCTCCCCGAAGGGCTGGCGGCGGCGGCGGCGGCGGCTGGAGGAGGGGCTGGCGAGGCGGGGAGCCCCCTGCACACCGCGATCGCGGGCATGGAGGCGGATCTGAGCCAGCTGAGCGAGGAGGAGAGAAGACAGATCGCCGCTGTCATGTCAAGGGCGCAGGGGCTGCCCAAGGGAAGCGTCCCCCCAGCCACTGCGGAGCCGCCTTCCATGCACAGGCACGCACAGCATGTTGTATATGTCAGGGCATATATCTACAGCGTCCCGTGCACATATGTGCCAGCACAGCTGTACCTATGTGGTGCCACCGTTCATTTTATTCTCCCTAATGAGGTGGTGATAAAGAGATCATAAGCCTTCTGAGGGACGGAATAAAAATGATGTATTATAGAGTTTCTGGTGGAATAGCCGTGGGTTGCATTGTTGGAAGTGTGATTTTAGGTAGTGATTTCTGGGCTTTGGGAACCTTTTCCCTTCAGGATGGCGTGAGAGACGCTCTCGAGTGTTCTACTAATCGGGAAGTCTTCCGTTAGTACTACGCGGACGTGCTGGGGAATGGATAGAGCTGGGTGTTTACCTAGATCTGTTTAAACCTTTTCCTAGGGCATTTCGGCGTCTTTTTCTCTTCGAGTGATGTTTAATTATTTCTGTAACAATGCCTTTAATTCCCCTGGAGGTTATTTGGCTCCTTTCCCCACCCCCAGAAGAGATCAGCAGTTGTTTAGGTAGAAGGCATAGAAAGAATATACCTTTTATATTCATTGAGGGACCCTAAAAGATGTTGTGGCGTTAAACAGATGGTTTGGCTACAGCAGAGCAGGTGCTGTACGTGTAGTTCTGAATTAGCATTCACTATTTTTTTAAACCACTGCTCTTTTATATGCAAAATTGACTTTCAGGTTATGGAAGAGCATGTAAATTTGTATCATCTTAAAACTAATTTTCAATGCATACTTTTAAAGACAAAACAAACGACATCTTGCATAAGCAATTATAAGAATTAATCTGCAATATTAACATATTCATCTTCCTCTGTGACTCCAATTTTCTTCATCCCAATAATTAGTTCTGATTAGAGTACTAAGAGGGTATAATCATTGTGCCTGCCCTGCCTTTATTATTGTAAACAAACCCTTAACTTTGCACCCTCCCCAAGAGTGTAGCTCTCTGTCCGTGGTACTGAAATTATTCCTGCCTTTCCTTTCAGGTAGTGGAAATACAAGAGACTAGGATATTAGGAGTGGATTCTTATCTTCTGTTTTAAAAATTCATTGACTCACTATCTTATGAGTATATGCAGATAATTTCGTCAATTATTATATTAGATTCATTATTTTTAGGAGAAATGTAAAATATTTTATGGATAGTGACAGTATTTTTCACCTATAATGTTAAATGCTTAAAATCTATCAGAGAAAAAACTCCTATTTATCTTTAAAAGGAAACTACATCTACACAAAAACTAGCCCCTTTATAGTGAATATGTTTTTCTGTGTTTTTAAACTAGTAATATATGTGGTTATTTATTTGGTGTAAAGTCTTCCTTATCTACTATATTATTAGTATATTTTATTCTATGCTCTATTTTCCTCTATTGATGAATACTTACCTAGAAAAAAATTCTGAATCTTGATTCACTAGTTTATCATAGGATAATATGAACATACAGTACTTTTATTAGCCTTTTAGAAATGTATGCCAGCTCTTCGCCAATTTTTCCTAAGAGGCACAAGCAACAGGTGTAGCATACTGGCTACAAATACCAAGTGTGAGCTTTGATTTATAAATTTCTAACTTTTCTCCTCTTCAGAGGGTGAAACAATAATATTACTTCGGTTTATAAATCTGTTGTGTTTTACGCAGTATTTGTATCTGATAGTATTAATTGGTAATCTTTGGCCTAAGTAGTTATCTTTGAAAGCATAATTCAAATACCCAAAAATATGTCTGTCCAATTTTTACAACCTCTTTAGATCTTTAGAAATATTTGTATAAAATATGCATAAACTTTGGAAAGTTATCCCTGTATGGGATAACCAAGGAAGAACTTGTTTTATCATTTAGATTTTTAGAATCATGCTAAGTTTAAGGATGAATAAGAAAAATGTACCAATATGTTTTGAAGTTTTAAGAAGTTAAGTGGTTTGATTGGACATGGTTTGGTTTGATTTTTTTTCTCTTTCTAATAAGAGTTGAGAGCCCAGAGACTTAGGTTCTTGTCCCATGGTTGATTGATTTTAACTAACTACTGGAAAATTATGAATGCTTCTCAAGCAATGTGTACTTCAGTTTCCTAGCCTCTAAATAAGGCAAGTAGTAGTACCTGTCTTACCTGCCACGTAGAGTCAGTGTGAGGATCAATTAAAAATTGAGAGGCATGCTATTGTTGGGATTTTAATATGAAGGAAGCCAGCAATTACAGAGTTGTAGTATTGATAGCAGCAAGGGGTGGCACTGTCAATAATCACTACAGACAGAGTTTGTGTGTTGAATTACTCATTGTTATGCATTATTTTGATGATTCTATATACTTTTGCCCTATAGAGAAGTCAGTGTGATGCAGTGGAAATCCCAACTTGGCCAAGAATGCCAGTGTCAGATTTCTGTGACAAACTAGTTTTATGACCTTGAATTAATCCCTTAGCTTCTCTAAGTTCCAATATCCTCTACTGTATAAAAATGAGTAGATATTCCTAAGGTTGTTTATATTTCAAATATTATAAAATTGTATGTGACTCAGCATTATAAACTTGAGTCTCATTGCCTGTTGTGTTACTTAAAAAACATTTTAGCATTCCAACTGCTTTCACATTCTTACAGTTGCATTCATATTTACCTCATTTGGACTGGAATATTGTTTTGTTTGCTAACCTATGAGAGGAAAATTCCAATCTTTGGATGAAAACTGTAAATGAAGAGGGAGTTAGTATTAAGCAAGTTAGAAGTAGAAGAAGAATGGTTACAGGGAAAATGCCCCTGGATTTTTTAATCCATTTCAGGAACTCTGAAAAGCTATCAAATATTATCTTCTTTAAACTTTTTGAATGAGAATGTATACTACTATTACTTAGAAATTCCTGAGAAACAAATCCATTTCTGTTGTGGAAGAACAGAGTGTTATATCGATTAATTATTTTTCTAGTAGCTAATTTCCAATGTGACATCTCTGTCCAGAGTACAAATAGATGCTGGATGTGTCTTGAGATATACCCTTGCACCAAAATGGCAATGAGCTGGTTGTCCTGATTTTGAAATGTACCTTTATTTTCTCAGATGACGAAAATACACAATGATCTCTTTATTCAGTGCTTGGCTACAAGTTGTTTATTGTTACTGATATTATAACAATAGTATCTATAGTTGGTATTGATATAATAATGCAATAATTAATTAATTAACTTGACAGATTTCTTTACATTCATAGACAAATATACCAGACAGATTTCTAAAAATGTTGGCAATATGATCAATTTTAAATGATGATGGTTAAATACTTAACCACTAGTTAATTATTTAAATATCTTTATATTTTGGCTAAAACTCATGTTGAGTTCATTAGCTTTTTTAAAGAAGCCATTCATTACTGATAAATGTGCAACTAATAAGAATGTGCTAGATAAGAATTATGGAGGAAATCAGGTTATAAGTATTTTGTTTGTATATCTATATAGTTCTGTAAAGATATATTTTTCTTTAGTGAGAAGAAACAAGGATAAAGAAGCAGTGCTTCAGTAACAGCTATAATATGAGATGAATATAATAAATTCTAGAGACTCTAATTTGGTTTGTAAACGTTTACCTATTAATGGACAAGTCTCTGAACTTTCAATTTTACATCATTTGGTACTTCAAATGAATGAGATCTTAAAAACTTCCCTAAAGACATGGAAATTTGATTATTAATCAAGATGTAAGATGTAGAAAGAAACTGAGAATCATTACTTCAAAATAGCAAAGTCTCTGAAAGAAAGAATTAATGTATAAATGGCTATGTATGTATAATATGATTTTCTAATAAAAGGCAAATAAATAGAATTCTTAGTCCTGGCAATTTTCTTCAGGAAAAAAAGCTAAAAACAATTTAGAGTCTACTTTATTTCTGAAGTCTTAAGTAAAACGAGAACTAAGATTATTACCCTAATTCTGAAAGTTCTAAGGTATCTTTTAAAGTGAATTGCTACGTACTTCCAGTTTTAGGAAATCATTTTTATTGTTTCCTTATATACCTTCCTTTGTGCTCCCTTCCATGTAAAGTCAGAAGAGAGCCATAGTAAATGACCCAAAGTTGATTATTTTCAAAGAAATGCACTATTCAGATGTTTGCATTATTCTAGGAGTGTTCTGCATTCAATTAATGAAATGTACCCCTCCCTTTAAAACAGGCTTAGGGACTACTATATAGGTGTTACTATCCTATCTGTAGTTATTTGGGCATTTTAGTGAATTGGTTCCTTTGAACAAAGAGAAATGTATCCTTAAACAGAATTCAAGAAATCTATCCTTAATTTCACTAAATTATCCTCTCTTGAAAAATACTGTTAAACCTACTTTAATCGCTGGTTTTATGAAAATATTTTTCTCTTAATTCAAAATATTTGTAAAATAACTAAAAATAAACTTCATGAATATCAAATATTTGTGGTTACAATAAACACCAAAATTGAAAGAAAACTGCTTGTCTGAGAAATTATAATTACACTTACTTTCTACGAATTTAAGTTTTATTATATTATAGAAACCATCCTATCAGAAAATATTAATACTTTTACAGGTATAAAGACTGCCTTAACATTGAAACTTAATTTTAGAGTTACTAAAATTATGTAAATGAAAGTAAAACATAGGTTTCTGGGAGCGGGAAATGAAAGGAAAATCATTAAGAGAAGATATTGGCTTAATACAGAACAAAAAATTTAAAGATGCCTTAGCTAACTGTGGCTTTCTGGTGAATTTCTGTTTGACCTAAGAATTGTTCAGGTAGAAAGGAAAGTGACTAAAATACAATCTGTGTCTTATGTACTGTACTGTGAACAGAGAATGTGTTAACTCATCTTTCCATTACTAAAACCAAACCTGGCAACTAGTCGATTAGCATCAGTGTTTGATGATTAAACAGATAAATGAATGGATAAGAATGAGTGAATGATTGGATGAACATACCGGTTTTTGTTTTGTGCCAAATTAATGTTTCTTAAATTCTTTTGACTTCAGATTCATCTGCAGACCTTCTGAGATATAAATGGATACTCTTTTATTCATTTTAGAATCTGAACATGATTCTATTTTAGAATCTGCTCTGGGGAAAAAAAGCAGTTGTAGAGGTTTTTATCCCATAGGGGGCACCCAAAAGAGTATTAAAGGAAATAATTGATTCAGCCAGAATTCTTATAAAATGTTCTAGTAATCAGAAGAGTTTTTCAGTAAAGCACTTCTCTGTAGTTGTAAATACAATGAGTAGAAAAAGTAACAAATTATCTATCTTGTCAGAGTCCCTGAAAAGGCATCATAATCTCATTAAATTCTGCTAATGCCAGGTTGTATGCTATATGTAAGTAATGTAAATTCTAGTAATTAAGAAAAAAAAGTTGCAGCAAATGATCACATTTTAAAATAAATATTTCTGCTTCTCGATGCTGTTAATATTGGGGGAACTAATTTCTTTGACTGCAAACTTGCTATAAAAAAAGATACACCCTGTGTACATGTAGGTGTTGGAACATGTTATTACATTGATTTATTGACTTTATATATTTAATTAGGTTTTGATCATAGATTCTATTAAGTGAAGATATAAATTATTCTTTTATTATTATTCTTTTTATTAAGTATTTTCTGACTAAATATCTTAATTTTGCATCACTCTTGGTAACATTCTTTTTTTTCCTCACCTCCTTATTTGAAATCTCTACCCAGGTAAAGAAAGTAACAAAGGCAATAAAATTTTCTGATCATTTGCATGATGTTACCAAAAATTGATTCTAATTATACGGTCACAGTTTTAAGGATTTAAGAAAGCAGTAGCTTTTTAAACTTCCATTATTTTCATTTCTTTTCCTTTTATTCTTCTAGGAAACAAGAGTTGGATAGCAGTCACCCTCCAAAGCAACCAGGAAAACCACCGGACCCTGGGCGTCCAGCTCAGCCTGGTCTTAGTAAAAGTAGAACTTCAGACACTTTGAGGTCAGAGCAGAAATTGCCCGGAAGGAGTGCTTCCACTATTAGCTTGAAAGAATCAAAGTCCAGAACTGATTTCAAGGAAGAGCACAAGTCAAGTATGATGCCTGGCTTCCTCTCAGAGGTTAATCCTTTAAGTGCTGTTTCCTCCGTGGTAAATAAATTCAACCCTTTTGATTTGATATCAGACTCTGATGCACCACAGGAAGAAACCACCAAGAAACAAAAAGCACCTCAGAAGGAACAAGGAAAACCTGAAGGTAAACCTGAAGGAAAACTTGAAGGAAAACCTGAAGGAATCACAAAACCCCCAACACAGCAGTTGCCCAAGTCCATTCCTAAGCAGCAAGGGCCTGTTAAGACCCCTCTTCAGCAGGATGGTTCTCCCAAATCAGTATCTTCTCAGCAACCAGACAAAATTAAATCACAGTCTCCAGGGATAAGAAAGCCAAGGCAGGGGCCTACACAGACTCCACAGACAGATCAGGCAAAGTGGCCACTCCACCAAGATCCAACCAGGTCTCAGACCAAACAATCAGATATAGTTAGGGGAGAATCAGCTAAAACCTCACTACAAAGCCCATCCAAACCTTCTCTTCAGCATGTAAGTCCTGGTAAACCTTCAGCCCAGCAGCCTGGACCTGAAAAACTTTCCATGCCACAGCATGGGCCTGCAAAGTCCCCAGCTCAGCAACCTGGGCCAGTGAAGTTCCCAGCTCAACAGCCAGGGCCGGCAAAGCCGTCACCTCTGTTGCTGACAGCAAAGTCCCCAGCTCAGCCACCAGGGACAACAAAGCCTCCAGCTCAACCTCCTGGACCAGTTAAGTCCCCAGCTCAGCAGCCTGGGCCAGCAAAACCCACAGCCCCACAGCTGGGGACACCAAAACCCTTGGCTCAACAACCTGTGTCACAGTCTCCATCTCAGCCACCTGGACTTGCAGAGACTCCAGCTCAGCAGGTTGGGCCAGTAAAGTCTCCAGCACAGCAGCCTGGGACAGGGAAAAGTCCAGCTCACCAGCCAGGTCTAGTAAAGGCTCAACAACCAGGGCCAGCAAAGCCCTTACCTCTACAGCCTGGCTCAGCAAAACCTCCACCCCAACAGCCTGGCTCAGCACAGCCCTCAGCTCAACAACCTACAAAACCAGTAATACAAACAGGAGCTAGTAAACCTTTGCAGCCAACAACTTCTTCATCTGCAGCACAGCCTCCTGTACAAGGCCTTCTTAAAACTATCTGTCCTCTTTGCAATACCACTGAACTTCTTTTACATGTTCCAGAAAAGGCCAATTTTAACACATGTACTGAGTGTCAGACCACTGTCTGTAGCCTCTGTGGTTTTAATCCCAATCCTCACTTAACTGAGGTGAGTGCATTTATTCACTGAGTCCATGCTTCTAAACCATATTGTCATCTTCCATAAATGGTGTTTAGTTATTAGATAGGGTGGTACAGACCTTCTCTGGTTTCTTCTTTTCCTCCCTCCCTCCTTTTCTTCCATTCTGCCTTTCTTCTTTCCTTCTCTGCCAGTTGTTGTCACATAAGAAGGATTTAGGCCCATTGAGGTAAATTCAAATATTTTCTTTTATATTTTCTTCAAGAATAAGCCCAAAATGTTGCCACAATTTTTTGATAAATTTGACTCATATTCAAATATGAAATAATTGAAAGATGCTGAGCACCTACTAAGTTCACTCTATTTGCAAATTCCACACTATTATTTAGTATACATTGATATCACTTTACTATTTGAACTTACATTCCTACCTATCAAAATTATGATACTCTTAATTTTATTTTATTTATGTTAAGGAAATAGTAGATGCTTTCAAATTCTAGGTACATTTTTTTTTTTTTACATTTTTAATATAATAGTGAATACCCTTTTTCATACTGTACATCCCCTTTCTCTGCTAATGATTCTTATATATCCTAATGAGGGCATGTTTCTGTCATTAGTTGAGTCATCAATAATAGTATAGATCAGTTCACAAAATAAAGAAGTCTTTGGAGTGGGTTTGGCATCCTTCTCAAAAGTACCACAGTTTACATCATCAAGACTCTGGGTAAGCCTTCCTGATACATGAAATCCTATAGGGGCCAATAGTGATAACATGAGTACAAGGTTGAGGATAGCAAAATTATTCTTAGTAAGTCATTTAATATTAACTCAGTATCTTAACATCCTGAAGAAAATGGCATTTCAATAGGTAGAGATTCGGGGAAGGATACAGAAAATAGCATGGTCAGAAGATCTCAGGACTTTAGAGTTAGGGATTAATACAGTGATGATGGGATGACAATGTAAATAAAGTTAAAATAAAGAGGTCTAGGGTCTAAGAGAAGAAAAGAAGTGGTTCATTTAAAGAGATCTGATACCCCTTACCTAATGAGAATGCACAGAGATCATGTAGTGAGTTTGAAGACAGCTGGTTAGTGGGATGTCCTTGCATTATGCCTTCAGTTGGTCCATTAAGCAACCAGCAGCAGTCCTTTAAGGATTATGTGATTTAACTATCCATGAGAGAGAAGTTTATATACTTCTGTTAGAAATGAAATCAAAGTTATGATAACAATGGTGAAGATAATTGGTGACCGTTTTGTTAATTTAGATACATATGATTAAAGATAAAAAAGATACATATTTAAAATGGGTCAACTTGTCATTGTTTTCTAAGGTATTGTTTAATCTTTTAATAACCACATACATTGTTACTCATGTATATTAAGTTTTAAAATAAGCCATTTTTTTTGTAAGAATGTTCTACATAGACTTATGGAAAAAATCAGATTATAAGTATTTTGTTTGTTTATGTGTAGCTTTTCAATTGTTGAAAAGATAAGTTTCCACTCAGAGTATATATATTGTCTAGATAAGAATTTACAATAATAATTACTTCCGACGGTAGCTGCTCATTTTGTGAAACGTTTGCATTTGTCATATTTTATTGGCAAATTAGAAGCAGAAACATGCAGTTGGACATTTAAGTCACAGATACTATGACTACCCACTATATGGAAGACAATTTGCTACATGTTTTGTGGGATGTAAATATAATGAATCATGAATGCTGATCTTAATATGATTAAAATGTACTAGATCAGATAAGACATACACAAGGAAATAGAGTGTGTGGTCAGATTATAAGAGCTGTGAGTAATAAGAGCAAATATTACAGACTTCAGAGTAGGAAGTACTCACTTCCAGTGGGTGAGATTAAGAATGGCTTCAGGGACAAAATAGCATTTCAGTTAAGTATATAAGGATGGGTATGATCTCAACAGGTAGAGGATGTGAAACAGAGTGATTTGAGCCATGGCCTTGAGCCAGAAAAGTACAGAGCATATTAGGGAAAGAGGAATAAATCTGCTTAGGTGAAGTGGTGAGAAAGGAACAGGTAAGGAGGTTGGAGAAGGACTGGTGTCAGATTATGATCTTCCACATTTAGCAGGTAACAGTGAGCATCCTACTTTATGGAACTTTGAGTGATCAAATCTTTGATCTTTCATTTCACAAATTTGTACTAAATGCGTAGTTGTGAAGCACCATTGAGCTGGGGTTGGGTGAGTATCAGGGTTATCTCTATGGGAGAAGAAATGTGAAAGATATTAAGAATCTAGACATGCATGACTGAACATGGAAGAGGTTGGGAATATGGAGGCAGATAGAGGGCCTCCCTAACTGACTGGTAAAGGAGGGCATCACCCTTAATGACTTGAAAACTTGAGCAAGTCATTTACATTTTCTCTAAAGATGATAATGTTTGAAAAATGAAAGTAATATATCCCTTCCCAAACAAGGTTAGTTATTAGGATTAACTAAAAAAAATTATATGACAAAATAATTTTTGAATGTATGAAGTGATTTGGAATTTGCAATATGTTGCAGAACAATCTTAACATTTTGAACAGATTTTGGCTTTTAAAGTTTACTGGTGTTTTCTACATAGAAACAATATAATATATTATTGGATTACAAAGTAGCAATCAAAAGCCATTTGAATTGGAGCAGGTGTAGTTCAGTGGTTGAACACACACTTCATGTATATGAGTTCCAGGTTCAATCCCCACTACTTCCTAAAAAAAAAAAGCCGTTTGAACTATGATATTATTAGTAACATTTCATCCATAAGGAAAATAAAATCCAAGTTCTAATCTGTACTGTACGAATGTATCTTCCCTAATCTTTCAAACTCTAAAGTTTCTGAAATGCTTGAATTATTTGGGGGCCACAGTTGATAAGTTATAGCTCTGGCTGGAGCCTGAGGGCTTCTGGTGGAGATCAGGTAGATAAACTTTGGCCATAACCATCACTTCTAAACTGATATATGTATACATGAGAAAATTTACCTCTCTAAGGCTTCCAAAGAGGATGTCACAGTCTAGATCAAATTGTCCTCAAATATTCAGATTGAGGAAATTAACTGTTTTTTCCTATGAAGGATAAGGACAAAGTCTAGACAAGTTCTTTGTCTAATACATGAACTTATTGTTTACAAGTTGAATGTTTATATGCAATCCACTCTCTATAATAATACTTTTGTAGTCTGGCCCTTTGTATCATTCCTTGAAAAGACTGGGGAATTTTCTCTAATATTTTTCTAGTTATCAGCACATCAGAACTATGATTATATTTACTTGTGACCATCTTGACTCAAATGGTCACCAAGTCTGGGGAGGGAAGACTGGGGAGAATATCAACATTTAGCTGCAAGCTTTAGGGAAGGAAATGTTCTACTCACTTAACTGTTAATTTGCCTGTAACCTCCTGTTCTCAGCCAATGCACATCTTAGAAAACCCAAATATCTGAGTGGAGAGGATGGTCTTTAAATTAACTGCCCTGTCTCATGGTAGACAGCATTTGTGTTGTTCTATATAAACTTTCACTGGAATTCACTGGCTCCAAGCCTAGGTTTTTAATGCTGAGTTTATAGCGTATCTCTTTTTGCCTGTTTATTAATGGAACAAATCTCTACATTATAGGCCATCTCTTTGGACTTGCTTCCTGACATGGAAATATTTGCTTTCTAATTAGTGGCAAAAATGTTATTGCTTTTGTTGTTAATTTCCTTTATCTCTTTTTGTATGCAGGTTTAGACAAGACAGATTAAGGGAAAGAGTTTGAAAAGTTTGTCCCTAATGTCTGATAATTATCCCAAATCTTGCACAATTTTATAATATATGAAAATGACTTGTCACTTTTCAGAATGTTGATAATGAACCAAATGTTAGTGGTAAAAGTAACTTTAGGTGTGTTTTTTTATTATATCATTTTTGGATCCTGAAGGCCCAAATATTAATTAGTATTTTGGCCTAAATTGGGAATTTTATTTTATAAAAACACGGCCACCTCTCAGGAATTAAAAAGACTAGACTTGCATGTAAGCCCAATCCCCATATTAAAAATAAAAACAGTTTTAAACAACAATAAAAAAATGACCAAAATTTTTCAACTAGTTAAAATGGCTTAACTTGCTGCCTCTTATAGGTGGATGGCTGTACTTCATCTATTTCTATTAAGAGAAACAAGAGAGGGAAAGCTGTTTAAAAGAGCTGGTGGGCAAAGGGAAGAACTATGTCAAATTTCAGGAAGTTAGATTCTATGGAGAAAGGAAGTAAGTAAGACATTACTGATGATAGAGTAACTGAAAGAATTTATTGAAAAAGGGGATATTCATTTATTATTAGCTTGCTCTTTTGAGTGCAAGTGTGTTTTGTTATTGTAAACTCTAAACAAAGACTGCTACACAGTTCCCCGTAAAAAGAAGGGCTGAGCACACATATATTCCTCCCCTCCCTCTAAACGTCCTTTTTTTTTTTTTTCAAAGAGGCACCAGGGATGAACCCAGGACATCGTTCATGGGAAACAGGCACTCAACCAACCACTTGAGCTGCATCCACTCCCCCCATGTTTTAAAAGATAGAATTTGTTTCAGAAAATGTGAATGAGCACCATTAGCTTAGGTTGACATTTTGAAGAGTTCCTATAAGATAGAAATTAGGAAAGAGTTAACATAAAAGAATAAAGGAAACCAGTGTGAAGTAGCTTTCTGGGGGTCTCAGAGAGACCCTAAGCTTGGAATTTGAAAATATAGAAAGCAGTAGTGCATTGTGGGTAGTGATCAAGGAATAAATTAAAGAACTGCAATAGGAACAAGTAAGATAACTGGATTCTTTCTTAATCTCCACTGGGAAAACAGTGGTGCAGGGATGGTGTTTTTTGCCCCAGGTCAAAGATTGTTCTCCAAATATAGTGGTGAATTGCCTAAGACGGGCCCTAATGAGAAAACTGGTACCATGGGAATAGGAGTATAGTTGGAAGTAATGTTCCACTCCCATAACAGAGTAATGCCAAAGAGGAAACAAAGAACAAAGAAAAGAAAACGCTATTCAAACCAGGAATTAAATGCACTGCATCTGTTACCCTCAGAGTAAAGCTTTCCTTAGGTGGACATTGATCCTTCTCTGCCATCCTGTTTCCTCTTTTTCAAAGAGATGACTAAAAGGAAGCAGAGCTCTCTACAAATACAGAAAACCTCTGCCGATTGCCTATTTAAATAATGGAGACATTTACTATAAATGAGTTGATCGAAGAAGATAACTAGATATTCTAGGAATAGCATTAATATGAAGGATATAGATGAACTAATTAAAAAAAAACTCATAGAAAAATGTTAATTCAGGAAACAGTAAAAGCTTATAAACATTCTTATTATTTTCCTGAGAAAGAATTAAGAGGATTCTTTGTCAGTAATTACCACACACAAATTTCAGTAGGTAAAAATGGGCATGTGAGAGTAAAAATCAATGCAGTTAATGGTCTGGAAGATAGAGGCCCAGAATTTGTCCAGATTATAGAACTAAAAGATCAAAGAAAAAAATAATTGTTCAGTGGATACCTACTGAGCACCTAGTTTGTTTCAGGAACTGTTCTAAGATTCTGAGGATGTAAGAGTGGACAAAATAAACAAAAATCCTTCTCTCATGGAGCTTGTATTCTAGTAATGTTAACACACAAATAATTAGATAGCGTGATAGATGGTAATAAGTGTTATGGAAGAAAATGAAGTGGGAGATATAATTTATAAAAAAGATGTGCGAGGATCAGGTGGTAGGGTGCCTTCTCGCCCATTTGGGAATTAGAGTCTGGGAGTTGATGGGTAAATTGGGGTTCCTGACTTTTTAGTAGTAGCTAAATGCTTAATTGTCTAGAGTGGTCATAACAGCAAATGAAGTGTAAGGATGGGAGTGGGAAAAAGACAAGGGTGGGAGTGCACCCAGGAATGCGCTGAACTCTCAGCTTTCCTCTCCACTCTTGTGTGTGGTGATGTAGAGGCAGGGGAATGGACATTTTAATCCTCATCATGGGACTATCCTTCTGAACTCCTGCTTGTGAAGTTGTGAATAACTTGGGGGTGGTGGAAGATATGGTTTTCCAAAATACTAGTGCTTCCTTGGGATTCCTGGAGTTACAGACTTCTAAGAGATATATTAAGATCATAGAGGTTATATGTAAGAGCTCTAATAGGAATTCTAGAAAGACAGTAGAGTTTATGGAGGGAAATTCTAGAAGAACATTTCTCTGAGCAAAAGAAAGAAGTCTTCACATTGTACAAGCCCACCAATCACCAAGAAAACTTTATAAAAATGGTTGATACATAGAGTCTGGTCAAGTATCACACTTTAAAATATTGAGTGAAAACCCAATAGGTACAGAGAAAAACAGTGCCATTTGCCAGAAGATGAGAGATCAGGCAGACATCGCATTCATTGTCATTCCAAAGATAGCATATATGGAACAATTTCTTCATATTTCCAAAGGTGGTAATAAGATGAATTCAGTTATCTAGGCAAGATATCAAGAGAGTGTGAGTGCAGCATAAGGATTTTTTCATACGTGAAAGAACTCTTAAAAGTCACAGCCTGTCTATCTATCTATCTATCTATCTATCTATCCATCCATCTATCCATCCATCTCTAATCTTTCCACCATATATGAATGTAAGTATATCTGTTTATGTATACATTTATAGAAATCTCTGAAGGAGTTCCTCTCTTAAATGAAAAACTGAAAAGAATGAGATAGAAGAGTTGATTATATCCCAGAAGTAAAGACAGAAGAAATCAGAAGATGGAAATTATTGTTCTAAAAAATGTGATTTTATAGCAATGTTGGAATATGAGGCGATATTGGATGGCACACAAACCAAAATTAAAAATTTATATATTTTAATATGCATTAAAAAATATATTTAATACATCAAATATGATTTCATAGACATAGCTTAATATAGTCCTTACAAAGGATATAAGGTTGCCTTGGAAAATATTTATCTTTCATAGTAATATGAAAATATAAACATTTAAGTTGATAAATCAAAAATTAAAATCAAAATTTATTATTTGATATTATCATAGCCACCACAAAAAAATGAAGTTAACTTCAGTTACTTCTGGAGAATAAGCATGATTGATAGAGAAAGGGGGAGGCTTTAACTTTTTGATGTCATGCATTTTGTACTATTTTTTAACCTTGTTAAAATTAACACTATATATAATTATATAATATAATATTGATATTATAATGTTTTTTAAAAGTTATCAAATTACTGGTTTAAAAAGTATATGGCCTGAAAGGATGGATAAAGGATTTAGATGCTTAAATTTTACATCTTCAGGCTTGGCATTGCACTTGGTGATATGTCAAGAATTTTCAGTTCTAAATAATGATAATTTGAAATACCTTATGCCTATAATCCAAAGTTTCATCAGTTTCTTTCTACATTCTTTGCTTTTTCATAGTCCTGTGTCCTTTAACTGGCACTATTTTTATATGAAGCCAGCTAATAGAAATCAAGTCTGTGGATTCTAAGCATAAGGTTTTTGGAAAACAAAGGATATTGGGTTTTACAGTGCTCTGATAATCCTATTTTAAAAAGGTGTACTCTAAATATAACAAAAATAATTTTATCTTTATTTCAAATACCTTCAGAACAAAGTTAAAGAAATAGAAGGATTCAACTGATCATTTAAAAATCTATATTGTTTACATATGTTTAAAAACACCATGTTTGTTTAGATCTCATTTTCAAGAAAGTCTGGTTTACAGTGACATTGTCCTCAAAAATTGGTTGTTCTCTGGATGAAAAAAAAAAGTCCTGGTGCTCTTCCTAGGAATTAAATTTTAGAACTAGAGCCTTTGTTACTTTCAGCTTTTAAATGGTTAGATGTTTTAGGTGTCTTTCTGCATAGCCAGCTTTATAAATCTAGTAGGACATCTGTTACATATTATTATAGTTGGTATGATGATCTATGTTACTTGGTAAGAACAGCTGTTCTGCTGTGATATAATAAGTAACAACTTATTATATCAGTAAACTCAATATAGTGATGGGTTAACTTGCTTATTGTTCACCACCCTGAGAAAACACATTCCTAACACTTTCCTATTGCAACTATTAATTATCTTAGACGAAATGAGCTTTTATTTACAAATATTTTAAAGATAGTATATTGAAGGTAGTAATGTAAATAATCTATTCTAAATTTATAATCACTTTCCTTAAAATAATACTGATAGCATATGTACCAATAAGGCATCAAAAGATCTAGGCTCTGACCCTCCTACATGCACAATCTTGCTGTTTTTACACTGAGTTCACTTCAAAGTTGTTCTAGTTACCTTTGATAAGGAAGGAGCAACTTCACTGCAAACAACCTTTCTTGCCTTTCTCTTTCTTTACTAAGAAGAGAGATTGGTCTTTGTCATAGGAAGGAGAGATCACAGTTTGAATACAGTGCATTTCAGACTATACGCTAGACACTTTATATGTATTTTCTCATGTAATGCTCTTTTAATGAAGTTGTGTCCACATTTTAAAGATGAGTAAAGAGAACCTCAATTCATATTCTAAACATTTTGACATTCACCGTGTGTTTTTACAAGTCATTAGATTGCTGCTTGGAAAAGTAGAAAGAATATGAGATTGATAATTGGAGAATGTGGGTACAAATCCTAGCTCAGCTGATTACTGTTGTGTGACTTGGTATGTAACATGAGATACTTTATAATATATCTTATAGCATTTATAAAGTAAAAATCACATTAGGCAATTTAAGTGGCAGTGCTCTGAAATTGAAACTAATAGATAAACATTCATTACAGTTGATCCTTACAAAAAAAATTCTAATAGGCAGGTAGGGAATTAGTACCATCATTACTCACTCCATTTGTAGATTAGAAAACTTAAAGAATTTAACTGATATTTGAAAGGTCACAGAATTAGTTAGCAGTAGATCCTGTAGAAGAAGCCAGGTCTGCTGACTTAAAATATAGTATATTTTTACAGGAGACCATGTTATTGCTAACCAGATTATTTGAATCAAGTATACCATTTCCTAAATCTTTATGGGGGTATGTATGTATATGTGTATGTGTGTGTGTGTGAATTTTTTCATATCCTTAAAGGTAAAAGGCAATGAACTTTCTAGGCGGAAATTTATTTTGGAATTTAGTATTAAAAAACCGAGGTCCAAGAGCTGTGGTTTTTATATCTTCCTGCACAGTACTGCTTAAACCAGTGTCTTATATTGATGAGTTTGTTTTTGTTCTCTAAGAAAGCTGTGCGGTCCTCTGTGCCAGGCAGTCCACTGGATTTTGAGAATAGAGATAATGAAGGTGCCAATTTTGACTGCTCATGGTCAGTAGAACTCAGAGTCTAGAAGGAGAGATAGTAACTTCACAAACAAGATTGAATCGTGTTTTAAAGAAAAGAAAATATGTAAGGATGAGACCTGGTCTCACCTTAATATAAAACATCAAACCACCTTTCTGTATTTTTTTCCCCTCTATTCAAAATATTTATTTATTTTTTATTAATTACAAAACCAGAATTTTCAGTTGAAAGTTTAGAACAACTGTTAGAACAGATTTCTCTTTATTTAAACACTTAAAAGAAATAAAGTATCAGGCTTCATATGTGCACATGTGATTAGAAATTCTGCAATTACATTTATAGAGAAAATGTAGAATGTTTATTAACTAACTGACAGAGGGAAGAATCTGAAAAATGGTTAGAAGGAAGTAAATGGCACTGGAAAATATGAATAGGATCTGTGAAAAAAATGAAAGTAATGTAAAGCTTATTAATCATCATTTAAAATTCAAACATTCCTTAAATACATTCTTGATAAGTACATAAAATGCAACTCCATAAAATTTGAATAATTTACAAGTTATAAGGGGCTTCCATTAAGAGACAGCTAAAAAAAGACTGAAGATCCTTTATAAAACTTTGTCTTTCTACACAAACTTTAATGTATTTTAAGTCTTTCATATTTAAAAAAAAAAAATGTGTTTCTTTCCTTTCCATGTCAACACACAAGTTACTGGCTTAATTCCAATGGGCATCTGATAGAATTTACAGATATGCTTTTTTTAGCATACATAATGATTTCATATTTGTCTTTTTATATTGTTTGAGACCTTTTATTCTTTTAATATAATTTTTTTCATATTCTTCATTTTTAAATGAAATAGATCAATGTAATAAGATTTTCAAATAATTGCATACATACTGTCTAATTGGAGCTATTAGATCATAGGCCACAAAAATGTGTGATAGCTCAAGGTATGTGTTAATCAATTGGTGTATAAGTTTGAATTCACCATATGAAACAGTTTTTAAGTGTTAGTATATAATTTATGGAAACTCAGTTTATTGATTTGAGACCCTCCTTTCTTTGTGTAATTGTAGTAGAGTGCAGATAGTCATTAATGCCCAGGTACTATAATTATTTTGTAAATTATGCTTTGGTAAGAATATCAGTGTGCTTGTTTTGAACCACAGTGACAAGTGTTGAAATATGCTTTTATCATTTGATCCCATTTTATTAGGACTTATTAATGTATTGGTAGCATTTGGTGAGCATTATTATGCTATATGAAGAAAAATGTGCAGGAATAGTTTATGTTTCACAAAGCTTGTTTATAGTTGCTGAATTATGAGGCAGAAATTGTTATCCACACAGTTTGAGAAGTATTCATCCAACTTCTGGATGGATTGTTTCAAATAAAATTGTCTTACCAAGTAGCTAAACTGTCATCACAGTTCTGAGGAATGCTATTATCTAGTTTTTAACAAAAACAAATTATGTATTAATCTGCATAGACAAAGATGTTGACTACAGTGAGCCATTTGCAGCCAAACTGCTGTCAGGGAGTAACTGCCTTTAAGGAGGAGGTCATGTCGTTTGGGTAATCCTTGAATAGAAGGAAACAATCCGCTATCAAACCTTAGCTTGATTTTCTCTTTTAATATTGATTCTTTAGACCATTTATCTCTAGTCTTTTGCCTGGTTATATTATATCTTTCTATGGAATTCCAAAGAATATGAGTTCCAATAAATGTTTGAGAATGATTTGATGAAAAAGAAGGAAGAACTTTAGAAGAATTCATAATTAAATAATATCTAAAATTTACCTGGCATCTGTATTAGATTCCCAGCTGCTAACACAAATACCATACAGCGGTTTGCTTTAACAACAGTAATTTATTGGCACATGGTTTCAGAGGCTAGAAACTAGGGTCTTCACTGGATCGTTATCTTTGGACTGGCCAGCTGTCTTTGGGGTTCCTTGGTTTTCCCATCACATGGCAGTGTACATGGTGGTGTCTTCTCATTTCTTTTCTGAGTTCCTTTGACTTCCAGCTTCTCCTGTGGCTTCTTCTGTGCCCAATAAGAACTTTAACCACATGTGATTAAGGCCCATCCTTATTTGTTTAGGCACATCTTAACTAATACCTTTAAAAGTTCCTGTTTACAAATGAGTTCACACCCACAGGATCAGGTATTGTCTTTTGTGGTGGATGAGCCAATCTCCAACAGTTGCCAATATAGAGGTAAGATTATACCTCCCTGTAAAAGTATATGTGAGCAGAAGGGAGCTGGCAAATACTTTAAAGCAATCTATATTTGAGTCTAAGTGCTGTGGTTCAAACAATAGTTGTAGTAGTTGAAAAGGGCAGAGCTTTATTAATGATTATATTAGTCAGCCAAAGGGATGCTGATACAAAATACCAGAAATCTGCTGGGCATTATATAGGGTATTTATTTGGGGTAGGAGCTTACAGATACCAGGCCATAAAGCGTAAGTTACTTCCCTCGCCAAAGACTATTTGGAGCAAGATGGCTGACAATGTCTGTGAGGGTTCAGGCTTCCTGGGTTCCTGAGTTCCTGGGGTTTACTTTTCTCTGGGTTCAAGGTTCCTTCCTTCCTGGTGCTGGCTTCTCTTTCCTCTGGGTGCTGACTTCCTGGGTCTTCAGCATCAAACTCTAAACATCAGAAATCCTCACATCAAAAGCTCCAACTCTGTCCTTTGCCATGCCTTTTATCTGTAAATCCCCATCCACCAAGGGGTGGGGACTGGGCGGGGACTCCATGCCCTAATCATAACTCAATCATGCCCAGGTACAGATCAGATTACAAACATAATCCAATATTTTTTTTTGGAATTCATCAGTTACATCAAACTGCTACAATGATATTAAATGCTAAACAGGAGAATTCAATGTGGATCATGAAAAATGGATAGGGTTTAGTTAAAGGGAAGAGTAGCACACACTGGGTGAGGAATCTTGGTTCAGTGTCTCTAGACCTTGAATTCCATTCATGCACCTGCAGTGAGTAAGACGATAAGTGGGGAAAATGAACAATGTTTTTCCTTATTTGTCACCTAAAACCTAGATTGTGGAATAAAAAAGGCTTAAAATATTTGTCTAATAAAACTACATTCTTCCATTTATTGCTTGGATATTGAGGGAGGGAGTCCATCCAGAATACATTGATACAGTTGTAGTCTGTTCTGGCATTGTGGCTTGTATTTCCTACCTCTCACCATCTATCAAATAACTATGTGTGATTTTAGTATGATGTTAGGGAGGGACTGCTGCTACATGTCATAGGTGAGCTGGGAAGTTGTTTCTGTGATCGTTGTGATCTTTTCTAAATCAGACTTGGCCTTGGATATTGTCTGATTTTTGTGGTATGGGAGGAAACAATGAGGACTAAAATCTACATGGAACTGAAGAAAAACTAGGAGACCAACTCTATTATAGACCAGGCAACATGAAACTGGCAGCAATGAATCTAGTGTATGAGACAACAAAGGTAGTGAATTCAGGTTCATCTCTGCTCAAAGGTAGAGATAGGTGTTTAATTTTGAAAGTGGGACAAGGCACAGTAATTGTCTTCAGGTACAAACAATAAAAATATTTATGGTTAGCAATTATGATAATTATAGAGGAGTCTTTCCAGTTTGAATCAAAATGGAATACAAGGGAGAATGGCATACAACCAGAAAATAAAGCCTGTCACACTGGCTGGGTAAACTGGAAATTGGCAGAATACTCACAGACTGTAGATTGAAGAGCAAAGTTAAATATTTTTAATTTATTTAGTTCAAATCAGCTAAAGATATATTTGTGAACATCTATGGTGCTTAAAAGGGTCAGTTAGACCCTGGAGACAATAGAAAGACTACTAACAGGAAGTCTTTACCATTTGTTGTTTACAGTCTTTAGTGAGAAAAGAACTGAAAACAGTAGAATTATGTTAAGTGCTAGGATAGAAGTCTAACACATTTACATGTTTTGAATTTCTTGCCCAATCTAACTTTATTTCAAAGGTAGAGAAGCATCAAGGGTTAAGAAGTGGTTAGACAGCAACCCCTTCTGTTTGTTTTAAGATTACTTTCGAGGGGAGTGTAAAGTGTTTGAAAGATAATGAGGGGCCAAATGAGGGACAGTGCATGAGCTAATGAGGAGTTAACTTTAGCAGCAACACAGATAACACTTGGAGAATAATTGAGAATATGGTAAAAATATTACAACAAAATTTCTAGCTCACATGACTTGGAGCAGTGGTTCTGTTATTATTTGTTATTTTCCCTAAGTGCATTGTTAGACTTGGCCAATAGAAGGTAGTTCATGATATTGCTGCTGGGGTGGGTCTTGGACATTATCATATTATCATTGTAGGTTTCTTTCTTTTTTAGGGGAGGGGGGTAGAACAGGGTATTGGAAATGCTGCTATTTTCAGTACTATACTGTTAAGTGCTGAGATAATAAACATGTCTATCTTCAACAGATTTGGCCAGTAGAATTGAAATAAAGAAGAGCCTCTTTCTAAAAACCCTAAGAGGATAAATAGCTTTTCATTTTTTAATGGCTATAGACAATGATTTCAGTATATATTCTGGCAGCGAAGAGGAACAGTAGATAATCACTTATATTTTATGTGTTGTTTATGACAGTGAAGAATATGTGATCATTACAAGGACAAACGATGGGGTGGTAGAGTCTATTCAAGAAAAGGACACATTAAGAGGAAAGCAGTATTCTCTCCTGTTTTCCTCATCCTTTTTCTACCTCTCTTTTCTATGCTTAGATGGAAACATAGTCATATGCATTTGCAAATCAAAAGAACCATTTGATTTTGGAATAAGGAGAAATTAGAATGTGGTTTCCAGTCTTAATGTGCAGTATACATTAGATATGTTGTGGTGATGTTCTTAATTTTGCAGTAGCCCAGATTTGGAGATGAGTTTACTGGCTAGCCTGTGCTGTGCATGAAGCTCTAATGTTCCCATTGCAAAGACACTTAAAATTTTACTGATAATACCAGACGCATCCAGAGAAATATTTCAGGGGCAAAAAAAAAGGAAGTTTCAGGAAAAAGGGAAAGAAGGAATCATCATAATGTTATCAGATATTTCTTATAGTATCTGTTTATGTATTATATATCTATAGTAACCTGAATTTATATTATATATTAATTTATTTGTTTCTTATCTGATTCTTCCATTTGGGCCTCATGAGGGAAGGGATTCTGATTCTCTTTTCAGTCATACGTACTCCATAGAATGTGCTCAATAAATATATCAATTAAGGAATCAGTGAGTCAATAAATTTTGTATCTATAATGGCTATGACACTTGTTCAAAAGAATGAGAGCCCATTAGTGAAAATGAAAGGCAGTCATTAACTTTAGGAGTTTGTAATTTAAAATGGTTAGTGTGGATTCAGATCTCATGTAATAGATATGTTATAGAAAAAGTAAATGACAGTACGTACAAAGTATTAAGTATTTAATTGTAGTTTTCTTCTTTTATCATGCCTGGTTGCATGATTATGAGATAGAATTTTGTAAGAATGTGGAAGAAAACAAATGAGAAAAAGTAAGTAGCAGTACTGTAGAATTGGCAAAGATAATAGGGAGATAGGTGAGTGAACAAAGGCATATATATGGAGGAATCACCTTCCATCAAGAAGTAGCAATTGATTGATTATGTTAGGACTTCAAATATTTATAAGTTTATGTATAAAGCAGCCAAAGGGGTGCTGATGCAAAATACCAGAAATCTGTTGGTTTTTATAAAGGGTATTTTTTTGGGTAGAACCTTACAGTCACAAGACCCTAAAGAGTCCAACTCAAGGTACCATAAGAGGACTTTCTCACGCAAAGTCATTGGTTGCGTGTTGGAGCAAGATGACGTGTGATGTCTGCGAGGGTCCAGCTTTCCTTCTCCTTCTTCTTAAGGCTCCGTGGTCCCAGCTCCTTCCAGTCTCAGCCTTTGGCTGATATAAAGCTCGTCTGTCCCTGGGGCTTGTTTCTCTCTGGGCTCAGCTACAACTGTAGGCTGTTAGGCTCATTTCTCTTTCCAGGGCTTCTACTATGTCTACGGGGCTGTTTCTATTCCTCTTTGTTATTCTCCTGTGTGTTTACTACTTCCCAGGGCTCCGGCTCAAAACCCCAACTAACTCATCTGCCTTGTCATGTTCTCTGTGGGTTCCCAACCACCAAGGAGGCAGGAACTCAACATCCTACTGATGTGATTCAATCAAAGCCTTAATCATAATTTAATCAAGTAAGAGTGAAACCTCTGAATCTAATACAATCTAATGTATCCAGAGGAACAGACCAATTTACAAATGTAATCCAGTATCTATTTTTGGAATTCATAAATAATACCAAACTATTACATTATAAAACCTTTATTATTTGAAAGTCTTCAAACACAGAGAAAGGTAAACATAAAAATATAATGAATAAAAATGTACCCAACACTGATATAAATAAACACATAATGACCATCCAAGTACTTAACAACCAATATTTAATAAATATTACAATTTTACTTTTTAATTCAGGTTATTAAACAGAAATACATTCTGGATAACTGAAAATCTCTTTTAACCTTCTCCAAACAAAGTTTGCTTTCTGTGAGATTGCAGAATAAACTATGTTAAATTGCTACATGACAAAGTGTCATATGACAAAGAAGTTAAAACATTTAGGAATGATAAGCTAAATTTCCTTTCAAAAGGAAATTATTTGAAGGTCAAGAATATGTTTTGGTTTGCCAGTCTAACACATCACAATTGTGTACCATGGAAAATTTTCCAGGTACCTACGCTCCTTGTATATATTTTTTTACTGTGCAGTGTTCTGTTTTTTGGCACAAAGAACTTTGGTGCCAAGCTATTAACATTGATTACTTTGGGTTGGGAAGATAGAATGAGGGTGGAATTTAATGCGGTAATTTCTTTATTTTGGTAATATTTAAAGTTTTTTTATAATAAGCATCTGTTATTTTGAAATAAAAAAGATAAATGTTAAACATAGGTGCCTTTAAATTATCATCTGAAATATGAAAGCAAATTCAACATCTTTTCACAATGAATGAGATATGGAAAGAGGACATGCATTTATCTATGCATATTATATATGCATATATATATATATATATCACAAGTCTAGTAAATCAGTTGCTTACTTTTATTTCTCTTTGAAGTTTGTCCAAAAAATTTATAAAGAAGCAATGTTTGAGCTGTTAGATCATGATCTTTGTGATAATTATTCTTAGAAGAATGTTCTCTTTCTAATCCAGCATGGTTAACATTTTTTGTTTTGTTTTGTTTTGCTTTTGCTTTCACGCATTGGAATCTGTCACCTCAGAGGGGAAGTAATGCTCTGCTAACTTTAGAAATTAGAGATGTTCTGATACTTTGATAAGCCTAACCTGGGCTGTGAAACTAAAAACTGTTTATAAGCCACCAATGAAGAAAAGAGCTAACATAACTGATTTAAAGAATCTACTATAACCAGTTTTCTTATATTGGGTTTCTGTTTCTGAGAGTAATCTAACTTTGAGTAAATCAAAGGTAGGAATAACAAAATTAACTTTGGAAGAAAAATGCCACTCCTGATTTTTACTTTTTATTTTCTTCAAAATATAGAGTGCTTTGCTCTCTGATGTTCATTAATTGTATTGTAATGTAATTAAATTTTTTATTTCAATATAAATTGATTAAAGTAATTTGGTGTGTATTTTATGCTTTGAATGAAGTTTTCAAATGGTACTATACATTTTTTGAAATGTTTATCTGTTTTTACAGTGTTATCTCAGTGAACATTGTTTTATATTATTTCTAGATAAAAGAATGGCTCTGTTTAAACTGTCAGATGCAAAGAGCTCTAGGAGGTGATCTGGCTCCAATTCCATCATCACCCCAGCCCAAACTGAAGACTTCCCCTGTTATCCCTACATCAACAGTGAGCAAATCATCCCTGCAGTCACAGCAGACTTCCCCAAAGAAGGATATTTCACCCAAACAGGATATCGCAAAGCCTCCTGAGTTGAAAAAACCCTCACCTCTAGTGAAACAACCAACCCTTCATGGTCCTTCTCCAGCCATGACCAAGCAGCCTACTGTGGCAGAGTCCTTGGCCCAGCCAGCCCCTCCTGAAGAGCCTTCTGTCACACTTGAGCAGGCCATGGCCACTGTCGCTGATGATAAACCAAAGCAGTCCAAGGTGGTAAAGCCTGCCACAGACATTATGTCTTCATTGTCATCAGCAACCAAACCAGACATTCCAAGCTCCAAAGTGCTGTCACAGGCTCAGGAGAAAATAGCTCCTCCTGTAAAAATAGACTCTGCCAAACCTTCACAAAGTTTTCCACCAACAGGTGAAAAAGTCACTCCATTCGATTCTAAAGCCATACCTAGACCTGCATCAGATTCGAAAATTATTTCACATCCTGTGTCTAGTCCAGAGATTAAAGGTCAAAAACAAGATGATCCAATTCAAAAGAGGGAAGAACAGAAGAAAGCACAAATCAAAATGAGTCCTAAACCAGATGCCAAGTCAATGCCAAAAGGGTCACCAGCCCCCTCTGGCACACGACCTGCCACTGGCCAAACTGCTCCCATGCCCCAACAGCCCCCAAAGCCTCAGGAGCAGTCGAGACGTTTCAGTCTGAATCTGGGAAGCATTACCGATGCCCCTAAATCACAACCTACAACTCCTCAAGAAACTGTGACTGGGAAACTCTTTGGATTTGGAGCATCAATCTTCAGTCAGGCATCAAATTTAATTTCCACAGCAAGCCAGCCTGGACCTCATTCTCAAAGTGGGCAGGGACCCCCAACAAAGCAAGCTCCTCCTACTTCACAACCACCTACTTCTCAGGGGCCACCCAGATCCACAGGTCAGGCACCATTAACACCTGTGAAAGTTATAACTGCGAAAAAGGAGACCAAAACTCCATTAGCTGAAAAATTAGAGCCCAAAGTTGAACAAGTTCCAGCAGTAAAAAGAACAGAAGCAGATAAGAAGCCTCAACCTATTAAGGATAGCAAACCTTCAGGGGCTGAGCCTCAAAAGGCTGCCTTCCCCCCTAAACCGGAGAAAACCCCTAAACCAGAAGCAGTCTGTCCTCTCTGCAAAACTGAACTCAATATAAATTCCAAGGATCCTCCTAACTTCAGTATTTGCACTCAGTGCAAGAATCGGGTGTGTAATCTCTGTGGATTTAACCCTACACCACATTTGACTGAGGTAAGCTGCACATATATTACTTATGGATGTACATATATTGATGTTTATTCTGAAATATTTTTGTGCCCAAATTTCTGGACAAAAATATGTTTCTGATGAATTAAACAAATCAATTGTAATATCTTAGAAGTTTCAGTTATTAAATGTTTGCTCTTTTATTATGAGTTCATGTAATTTCTACTTATCTGGGTTAATATACCAGAAATAAGATAAAATGAGTTGAAAACCTAAAATAACAATTTTCCCAATCTTTTATGAATTAAAGACCTATGGCTTTGAAGAGATGCTTATTTTTCATATTTATTTTTCATATATAAATGCCAAATTAAGAGTTGTCATTTGTTGTTCCCATTAGTTCTACTTGTGCTAGTCTTTTGAATTCATTATTTTAAATGTTGCAGATCCATAAACAACATGAAAACTCTTAGTTTATAAACAATTGTTAAGAACTTTATGTAAGTTAATGCTTCTTAGTGGAAAATAGTGACTCAAATCTGATATGTCTAGGCTTTTTATAATTAGTTTGAGATATTATCTAGCACGAATATAATTAAGAACTTTATTAGGAACTGTGGAAAGATATAAAATGATATGTAGATTTTAGTGATTAATGTCAGGGAATTTATTTTTTCTTATAGATGACAGGACCACTTTCTCCACAATGTAAATGACAAAAAAAAGCAGATGGCAAATTTCTACCTAATACAGTTATACAAGAATGAGTCTATAAGCATTAGAATATTTGGATCTTGCAAGACTGGGGTTTAAATGATTGCTACTCACTTTGATAAGTAACAACAATGTTTTAATAAAAATTTGGAGAATGAATATAAAATAGTGTTTCATTGTTTTTAAACAAATCAAAAGTACTTAAGCATTGTTTCAATCCATTCTTGATTTTGCAATTCTTTGGGATAGAAAAATCAAATAGCTGTTAGCATCTATATAAAAGAAATTTTAGGTTTTTTTTTTTGGGGGGGGTGGGTATGTGTTTTTAGTTAAATCTATGTTCTCAATAATAAACCATAGACAATTTTGACTTTTTACTTTAGAAAGCCATTTGGTTGCTTTGACATAATATTTAATGCCAGATGAAAATATTATCTCTACAGATTTGGGCAGATTTTTATTCTCTTTTAGCTATGATGAATATTGTTAACTAAAATCCATTTTAAAGGTGGAAGAAAGCTGGTTTCTCTCAGCATTTCATGAGTGGTAAGAACTGTAATTATTACTTGCCATGTTTTGGAGTTTTAGATTCAAGTTAAAAGCAGAAAAAACCAAAAACAAACATTAAATTTATTTTGTATTTTTAGAAGAGCTGTATTTGATGTGTACTCATGCAAAGGGCAATTTTGTTTTTTCTAGTACATTTGTATTTATATTATAGATTTTCAAAATTATACCCTTTATTGAGGAGCCTTATGGTGTCAACACAATGAATTTAATCTAAATAGTTACAAAACAAACTGCCCCTCTAAAAGCAAACTATACTTTCTGCATTTAAAGTGTGTTTGAGTACATTAAAAAAAGTGTATGCAATTGAGAGAGGACTATAAGAAATATAAATATATATTAATATATGTATATATTTGGACCATAGGTAATTATTAGAATTCTATCAATGTTAGACAGTGTGAAATGAGAGCCTTTAGGTAGAAAGATAATAAGCCTTTCAGGGAAATCTTTGTTTTCTTTGTATTGCTAAATTATATTTTGGAGGTAGAAATTTGGAAAGATTGGTTGCATGAAGCAGAGAATTACCATGGACACCTGTGAAGTTTTACTAGTTTGAATAGGTTGAAAATATAAATGGTCTCATGTATTTAGATGGTTTATGTGAGGTCCTGTTTTAAATCTGAGCAGTGGGATTTAGATGATCTGTCATTGTTCACACTGTTTTGATCTGTGATAATTTCTTTGAATTTGGAAGTTCATATTTCAGAAGAGAAAAAAATCTGCAATAACAAATGTGACTAGTGTTCCTAGCTCATCTTGACTTCCTAATCTGTGTGACGTTTTCAGTTAGTATAAAGCCTTTAATGCCCTTTGGTTTCTAGATAAAGTCCATTGGCTGACCTGGCATCAAGGGAGTGACTGAAGCTTAGATGAGTTTAATCCATATTCAAATTTTTCTTTTTATTAGTACTGCAAGGGACGTTAGAGAACCTGGTAGAAAGGATTATTGAAAAGAATAGCACAATATGTTTGTATACCATATGTGTGTATATGAGATACATATGTATATGTGTGTGCATATGTATACATGAGCTGTATATGTATGTAAAATATATGCATACCAAATTTTAAACAGGATTCATAGACTTGTGGTGCGATCCCTCTGTTCATAACACAAATCTCCGCATTTCTAACAGTTAGGAGTGGTTAGGAAAGCATCCTCTCCTTGATCCCTTTTGTGTTCTACTCTTTCATCATTCTTGTGATATTTATTTTTTGATCCAGTATTTTCTGATGGGCTGGTTACTCTAATTTTATGCTGTTTTCAGAGAGCACATTCTGAAAATACTCAGACTTTAAGCCTGAAGTATGAAGAAATAGTCTTTTCTCAAGAAAAGGTTCAACAATTTCACTTAATTTTTCTAATAAATCATATTTAGTTCTCTATTAAAAACTTTTGTTTCTGTGACACTAATCAGTGTGAGGCAGGACTTTTCTTGTTGGTGCTCCCCTGCCCTCTGCTTTTGCTCCTCTGTTCCTCTGGTAATGAGAAGAGCTGGTCACGGTTTGGTCTGGGCTGGGATGCGGTAGTATACTGCACCTGCCCCACCCATAAATCAAAAACACCTGTCTCTAAGGATGTTTCCTGTCTCTAATGGCAACCTCCCCTCTGCACCTGAGGAGTGCCAGGAGACCCCCCCAAAGGGTCCTGGGGCGCAGCTAGGCTTCAGCCTAAACTCTACCTTTAATTGTTTGATGAACAGTTTGTATAAATGTTACGATAGTATGGTAACCTCTGTTAGCAAAACAAAACAAAACAAAACAAAACCGTCTTTTAGGCTTTCATTTTTGTCAGCTTAGGGAAGATCTTGTCTTGGAAGGGGTTTTAAAAGTGTCAGTAAGGCTTTCAGAGAGAGCTAGACTTAACAGAATTTGGAAGCATGCAGAGAAAAACAGCATGTGGTGGCAATTTATGTAATGAATTTCTATCATTCACGTTCAGTTCCAATGCAAACGGAGTCAAATTTACTCAGAGTTGGTATTTATTTAATTTTTTTACTACTCATTTTAAAAGCCGCTTTTAGACTATGAAAATAAGACTTAAAACTAAAACTGTTTTTCCTCATGCTTCAGGAAGTCCTGGAATCACAATTTAGCTTCCTTGGTGAGATAATATTCAACACCAGAAGGATGTAGGGATAGCTAGCATATATTTGTCACTAGGCAACAAATGAGCCTTTTGAGCAGACTGAGGCCCACTGGTGTAATTGTGATCTCTTCAGATCTTTACTCTCTAGCTAGTGGCTTCTGCCTTCTCTATCAAATACTAAAGGATGGCAAAGTAGTGATGTATTATTACAGTTCTTAGTTTGGCAAACAAGTAGTATCTTGCCTTTAATTTAAAGATTATTTAATACTTTACAAGTTATATATCCAATCCTAAAAAGCACTTATTTATATTTAAAAGAGAAATTAAAGCCTGAATCAGTGATTAAGGAGAAAAGAATTCTCTTTTTGTAATAATTAGTGTCGAAAGAATTGCGTAATGGATGTCTAGATTCTGTGAGGAAATCCTGGCATCCATGGCAAAGGGGGACACCTGATGGCTGTTTTAGTTTGATATAGAAGGTTATGAGCTTGTTTGTAGAAACAAATTTTTAGGAATAAATTTGTAGGCAAAAATTTGATATGTTACCCTCTTAAGTGATATTTTGTTGAAATTCAAATACTAATGAAAGTAAAGAGATATCTTTGTTTAAACAAACTTAAACACAGAAGTGATTTTCCCTTTAGTCTTTTTTTCTATGCTCTTTTATATCATTAATTTTCTATTCTACCTGATAGTTCTGTATCCTAGTCTTAAAATATATTTACATGATAACATTTTTCCCATGTAATTAAACACTTTTTAAATATAATTTAAAATGATTTAGGTATTTAACTATTTCCTAAGGAAGGCCTACAAGTATTAGGGTTACTAAATGAGGGGATGAGGACTCTGGAGTGTTGAAATCTGTTTGAGGATGTGGTAACATTTGACATTGCTGTCACTGGTATATATGATTGCTTTCTCGCTACAGCCTCTCCAAATTTAAATAATTTCACTTATAATGAATTTTGTTAATTTGGAGGTATAAAAATGTATAATATTGTTGCTTTAATTTGCATTTCTTTGATTACCAAAAATGTTATTTAAACCTTAAATTTAAATAGATAATTCTGATTGTGATCCAGATAAAACATTGTGCAGACATTATTGGAAGAAGTACATTGATATCAATTGTGCTATTTGCTTAGTTTCTTTGTGGGGGTGGTGGATAGAGGAGGGGACTGGCATTTGAACAGGCCTATGTGGAAGGCATTGTGTCAGACAATTTTCTCACTGCAACCCTGGGTGGTAGGTATTATCCCTAAAAGTTTGGGCAAATGAGCAGTTGAGTGATGTAGTTCTCAAATTGCAGAGATATAATTGGTAGTCTGAGCCAGTGCCCTCTCTACTAGAAATGTATAAATAACCTAGGGAAGTGGATAACAAATGCCACTTGCTCTGTGCTCTCTTGCTTACAGGTAATTACTAGGTTATTACTAGGTAATTACTAGAGTTTTGATACCAACAGTTTTAAAAATCTGTATATATCAAATTCTGGTAACATTTGCATCCCACAGATTAACAGTATCTGTTTTGTTTTTTTAATTAATTAATTAATTAATTTCCCCCCTCCCACCCCATTTGTCTGTTCTCTGTGTCTATTTGCTGCCTCGTCTTCTTTGACCACTTCTGTTGTTGTCAGTGGCATGGGAATCTGTGTTTCTTTTTGTTGCGTCATCTTGTTGTGTCACCTCTTTGTGTGGGTGGCGCCATTCCTGGGCAGGCTGCACTTTCTTTTGCTCTGGGCAGCTCTCCTTATGGGGCACACACCCTGTGTGTGGGGCTCCCCTACGCGGGGGACACCCCTGCGTGGCAGGGCACTCCTTGTGCGCATCAGCACTGCTCATGGGCCAGCTCCAGACGGGTCAAGGAGGCCCAGGGTTTGAACCGCGTATGTCCCATGTGGTAGACGGGTGCCGTAACCACTGGGCCAAGTACGCGTCCCAACAGTATCTGTTTTATGTGGTTGAATTTAGAAGATCAGGGAGATGCGTAGAAGCCAGCATCATTTTGCCGGTTTTCTTTCTAGATAAGTCTACCAGCTGGTAAGCATTTATGGGTAAAAGCTTATGGCTGGGGATAAAATATGCCCCTGCCTTCATATATAGCAAAAGTCAGAGTATAAAACCTACTTACTCCAGCACAATAAACGCTATTACATTCCTGCCCATGCATTCAAACTTTATTTTCTGAAAATTATGATTCTAAGTTGTTCCATTGGCAGCAATTGCTGTTGCTAAATCATTGCTTCTACCAACATTTTTTGTAGTCTCCTTTGGTACCTTCCCAGGGGCAGAATTGCTGGGTCATTGGTTATGCACATCTTAAACTGGTTCTCCAAAATGGTTGTATCAGTTTATTTCCAACAGCTTTCTGTAGGTATTACCATTTTTCCAGAGCTGCACTGCCTGATGTGATAGTCACTGGTCTCATATGGTTAATGAACATTTGAAATGTGGTTAGTCCAAATTGAGTTGTGTAAAATACACACCAGATTTCAAAGACTTAGTATGAAAAGAATGTCAAATATCTCACTAATAATTTTGTTATGATTTGAAATGATGATATTATGGATTTATTATTTTAAATAAAATGTATTAGTACTGTCCTTTTTAGATCACCTATTCTTCTTTACCAGCTCATTTCTAGTCTTGAATAAGCCATCTCTTTTTATTGCTCCCTTCCTGGATTTCATTCTTTTCCTAACCTGATTATTGTCTTTTACGGTGGCAATTAATGTTTCTAAAAGCATGTTGGCTGTAAGGCTTCCTTTGACTCCCTCTGAATTCACTTAAGTCCAGTCACTTATTGTGTCAATCTTTCTTCTTTAGATATTGCTGCTGTTCCTTCCTTTTTTCATTTCACTTTGCAGTTGCATATGTATGCAATGCATGATGCTGCTGTACAACATATGCCTCTTTCTCTATGTATAGGAAAAATTCTTTTATTTGTTGCACTCTGGTAATCTCTTCTGAGACTTATTTCTTTATGTTACTAGAAATAACTGGTTCTTTTTGTTTGTTTGTTTGTTTTTTTATAACTGGTTCTCTTTGCATGCTCTATCAAGAAGATAGATAACAGGACTTTCATCATCACAGAGGGAGACAGTACCTTATCCAACAAGTTTGCCCACTGCAACCACAACCCTCAGAAATAGATAGGGTAAAGAGTGGTCAAGACCTTGCATTACTGACATACCCAGCAAGACATGTAGGATTAAGAGGACTGTCTTTCTCAAGAGGTAATAATTAGTGGATTTTTAAGCTTAAAAATATTATGACCATTTCTTCAGATGGTATTAAGTATAGAGACCTGTGTAGAAAACAAATAAAAATGAATATGTGCTGGTTGAGGCAGACTTCACCCACTTGGCTCAGGGCTGGAAGATGCCTATTTTGGAAACCTATCTTACTCTCGGCCTTGCCTCTGATACAACTCCATGAAACTCCTGAGAAGAAGAAACACTGAGTAAAATCTGCTACTTTAAGAATGAAGAAAATGAGACTTAGAGAAGTGAAGTGATGTGCCTAAGGTCCCAAAGCCCAATAGTGGGTTGTTACAGTGCTAAATAAAAATATCCTTTCACTGCATTTGTTTTCTATATTTCCTTCTTAAAATTCCCTCCTTTACCTATAGTTTGTGAACCAAAAAAATAAAAAAGTAAAACAAAAGGGAAAATAAACAACTCAATCTTTCATTCAAGCAAAGATTGCTCCTGAGAAAATATATGCTCTTTAACCTATTTTACATTAACCTTTTCCTGCTCCATTATGTGTGAATTATATAATCCCCCATATTAATATAACATTAATATGAGTTGAAAAGATAATTCAACTGCATTTCCAGTATACAACTGGATATGTAGGCATGAAACCAGGGTTACTCCTTCAATAAACAATAGAAACCCATCCATTCAGATAGCAAAATAATGTTTCTGGTCTAAATATGATAGTCTGTACAACTCAATGTAATTTACATGGCAGTTTATACTACTTAGATTTGATCTATCCCACTAATAGGAAAAATAAGTAATAATAGATATCCATGTAAGTAAGTGAAACAATAACTTTTGCTTGAATATTCCTTAAAATTGGAAAATTTCATAATACATATAAATGTATGCATGTATACACGTGTGTGTATTTATTCATGTTTTTATAAAAAAAAATAGAAATTTCCCTAAGAAGAAACTAGAACTTAAAATGCCACAAGGTTTAAGTTTTCAATGACTATACATAGTGCTGTATATTGATGTATAGAACTATGAATCTTCACATCTGCCTTGTCAATATTAGGAAGCAAGATGTAGTGGCAAGGGAAAATATAGTGAACAGCAGGACTCAAACATGTCTTACAAATGAAATTAACAAGAGGAATAAAAATATTTTAAGTTCTCTATTTTGCCTAAAGTTGGACTTACTTTCCACTCTTTTGTATGTATTTTTTTATTTAAAGAGAAAATGTGTTTATGAGCAGTTAGTGATAGATGACTTCATTTATCAGTTTGAGAAGCCACAGAACAGAGATTCAGAAAGAAGAGATGTTGAAGAACCAGCACTGTTTCCTTAACTCATTATGTTTTGTTTTTGTTTTTTCCTTTAGTGCTATAATGTTGTATTAAATAACACAGGTCAATGATGGTTGTGCGGTTTATCTTCATTGCTCTTAATTCTGGAATTTGGTTTGTGTTCACTTAAATTACATTTTAAACATTTCAGAGTAACAATTATACATTTTTCATACAATTTCAGTTTCCTCACTATTCCATAACTTTATAAATAACATGATTTTTCAATACACCACATATTACTGCTACTTTTATTAATCTCCAAGAACAATCAGAAGCAATTCTCTTTTGCTCCTGCTAAAAATAGATCTACTTCACCTGAGCCACAGTTCCAAAGAACACTAATTAGAGCTCTCAGTAAACAAAATACCTTTTCATTGAGTAAATTGTCTGCAGGTATTCCTGTTATTTGGTATTTACTGAGGTTTTGTGAAACTCTGTGTGCTTTTGACACACATTATATATATAATGCATTCATTCTCCCATTCTTTTTTAATTCATTAACATGCTGCAACATATGAGTAACTTCTAGAATAATAACCACTCTACACTTTTAAAAAATTTCACATACACACAAAAGTTAATTATGTAAGTATTATCTAAGTATATGAAACCCTTAATAATAGACTTACAAGTCTAACATAGAACTGAATAGTGTCATCTGAGCCATGCAAAACAAAAGATTGAATATGGTTCGTGACTTTTATAAAAAGAATCATCCTCTATTTAAAAACCTGGCTTACTTACCAGGATTCCAAATCACCCAGAATCAATTTTCTCATGGCATTGTAATGCCATTTAAAGACATATACTAACTGATGGTCACAATACAGTCTAATTATATGTTGTTTGTATAATCAAGAACAGTTTTTTTTCCCCCTAAAAGTGTATTTTTTGAAGTATACTACTACAAGTTGCTTCACAAAAACGTGTTCCCTGGTCAAGAAAGTTTGAGAAATGCTTCATATTTAATCCCTCTTAGAGATACAAATTGTATATGTTAGCAATTTAGTGTTATGAGAAATCTTGTAATACAGGACTTTGTTTAACCAAGTATATCCCAAATTTATTTTACCACAGAATTCTTTTATTTATTTGACAGAACTAGTGTTTTACAAAATACTTGGGAAATGCTGATGAATAGATATGTCTAAAAAACATTTTGTCATTATGGAAAAGGAACAAGAGAGGTCTGATTGAGTTTGTGAACAAAACCTGTGTAACCAAGTCAACTATATTTAAAAACAGAATAAAAATGTATAATGTGCACCTTCCTAATTAGCTTAAATAGCATTGTTCAGAATGAATTATGTGGACATGTAGACCAATGTGTAGAAAACATCCTCAGACTATCTTCTGTTCATCTCTAACTAACTTAGAACAAGGGTTCTTTAGGCTCCTGGGCGAAATCCTGGAAGCCTCTTCTGTAGCCTCAATTGTTTTCTTGTGACTACTGTCTTATTAATAATAATCCCAATCTCACTGGACCTTTGCCAGTTTTACTATTAAACCATTCCAGGCCAACAAAACCGAAAACTCTTTGTTTGGAGAGGGTTCATCCTTTACTCCCAAACAAGTTGCTCTGGTGAGCACTTTTTCTTCTGAACATAGTCTGTGTTTTTTAGTATTTAATATTTACCATATATGGCATAATGGTTAAAGGCTCAGATTCATAAATTAAAACTGGGTTCAAGTTCTAGTCCTACTGGCTATTGGCCACCTGTATGATTTGGGGTAAATTACTTCTCTTCAGATTTTCATCTATGAAAGGTACTCTCATGGGGCCAAAGGCTTTGTTTGTCCTGTTTGTTGCTACATCTCTTTTGCCCTGAATAGTTGTTGGAGATTTGGACCCGAAGGGTATCAGAAATGAAAGAAAGAGAAAAGGGGGAAGGAACGAGTGAGAGAGCTGGGATCAAGGGGTCTGCTAGTAATAACTCCTCAGACAACTTTATTGTTTACAAGGGGCTCTCTATATACCCTAGTCTATGTGACAATAAGCAGGAACATGTAGCCTACATGACAACAAGCAGCAACACATAGCCTATGTGACAACAAGCAGCAACATACAGTTAACTATCAGCATTACCCATAGTCTAAGGAATTAAAAAAAATCTTATCTCAAGGTACAAAGTCTAAGTGTTCTATTTACTACAAAAGTTATGTGCTCATCTTTTCTTTCAGCCTTTAACAGCTTCATCCCATTTGCCCAGAACTCTTAATTACTGCATTCCTTAGGTTGCAAGCATAGCCATGGAGACAGCACATCTCTCCTTGTGAGGCCACTGTGCCTCAGTTTCCAACAAATAGTACCTGACACAGAGTAAACATTTCTGAATGACTGTAGATAGAATGAAGGTAACGTTGAGCAGTGACCTCCAAGTCTAGTTCTAAGGATTACATGAGATAATCTACTCTTCTCAGCATATGTTCTGACACAAATAGTTCAGGAAATCATTTTTAAATTATTAAATATATTTTATTATTTAATTTGTACCTTTGCTTTTTTTCCCTAGAATTCTTTCCTTTGTCCTCAGAGTCATAAATTACATTACCTAGGGAACATTTCCATTAAAATGCACAACATACTTCATATTCACCTGTGTCATCCCTTCCCCTTGTGTTTCTTTTTCTGTGTTTCCTGTCATATAAAAGATACCATGAACCCTGAGAGTTATTTCAGGCTACCTTTCTCTTTCACTTCCACAAGCAATAGACTTTCAACTCTTATCATTTATGTTAATACCTGCTAATAGCTTTCCTTATTCTCACGATGAAAGTCTAAGTGAGTCCTTATTTTTCAACCTTGCTACTGCAGTAGATTCCGTATGGTTTATTTGGGGAAACTCTGTTTCTCAAAATTCATCCAAAATATTTCTGAATATTTGTGCCATCTCCTTATTTATCACTGTACTGACTGCATTAATCATCTATCATGTACAAGTATTTTCAGTGCCGAGAGAAAGTATATATCTTCATTTATCATATACCTCTGCACATGCCCCAAATATTTTCCACGTGCCCACTTCTTCAGCTGGATAACTACTATCCATTGCTTGAGATTCATTTCAAATATCACTTCTCTTTGACCCCTACTTCTTGTTCCCTAGTACTCCAGTCAGGCTTCTTATTAAATATTGTTATTTTCTCTTGTCTAATCTCACTAGAAGGAGAAACCTTAGAGAACAAGGAATTAGTCTTCTCAATACTAGCAGAATGCCTGCCCGTAATCAATACATTTGTTCAGTAAAGGAAAAATAGCATTTACGTAAACTACATAGAGTGAAATGCAAGTTTTATGTTAATGGAATTATAATTGTAGTTAGAAATGGTTTGAGACTTATTTTATCCAATATCAGTTACAAGGATTTTGAAAGTCCTCATAAAATACCTTAAGTACTAGTTTTTTTACGTATATTCTTAAGATACGGGAAGATTAGAAAGAAGATGAACTTTTCTTCATATGAAAAAATAGGAAATTTAAACTTTTTAAATTCTTTGATCAAATATTTCTTCAGTGAGGCCTACCCTGGCCACCCTATTTAATACTGTAACCCACTGTAACCTACCCCCACATAACGTAATTCAAAGTATTCTTACCCTGCTCCTATACTTATTTTTTTCTTTCTACCAGAAGGTAGACCCTCACAAAATCTTTGTAGAATTAATGAATTAATCCTGTATATATCACAGCAGTAGTTTCTGACCGATTTCACTGGAATATTGGTTCAGCATGCTAAAAGATCAATCTCACGGCTGCCCAGCTGTAAATATTGTGAACCACTTTTCTACCTCATCTCTTCCTGGTATGCTTCATTCAAAAGAATAAAAGGAGACACCTATATTAAAACACTTTCTGCATGTAAATTCTTATGATAAAATTGGACCACATGGGGATAATGCATCTTCTGTGATGGCTGCAGGATAAATGAATGAGACTAAGATTCTAGGAAAGGAGAAAATCAGTTTGGTCATTCTTGAGAGATGGTGCAGGGGAGTTGTCGAGTTGAGGCCTAACACGCCAGATCATCTGAGTTTGAAAATCAACTTTCTTGCCAGGACAAATTTCTTAAGCTCTTTGTGATTTGGTTTTTTCATCTGTAATATAAGGATGATTAAAAGATCTCCCTCATGGGACTGTTGTAAGGATTAAAAGAGTAATACATGCAAAACTTGGTATTTGGTAAAACTCTTAGTAAAGGCACTTGGTAAAGCTCACTAAATGTTAGTTCTGTAACTACAGCTTCTGGATCTAAAGGCACATGACATACCTTTTACTAAACAGGCAAGATAAAAATGATATTTTTTTTCCTTAGTGAAGTTGATTTTCTATAAGAATCTACCTGCTTAATCGAATGAGTTTTAATGATAAATGGCAAGTGTAGGCCTTTATTCCAAGCTTGAATTATTTCAGATTTTTGTATATAATGTAGAAAAAAGAAATGAACCTTGACTAAAATTAAATTGTGCATTGCTGTGTTCTTTTATTTTTAATGCCAGCATTGCTTCTATTTTTACTTATTTAATGATTTTCTCTTTATGATTATATCATTAATATGAATGCTTTCTTTACATATGAAAAGAAGCAAAATATCTCTAAGATGTTGAAAAGAGTTGTATTGAGGGAAGTTTTATCGTGAATTTGCATAAAATGATCATAGTTGGCAAGCCTTTGAAAATTGCTGAGAAGTGATTACCAAGAGGAATATGTTGACCTAAGAAATGTTCAAGGAAACTTAGTGGCTAAGTGCCTTAATTCACATCAGCCATGGTCTGAGATTTATTTTCTTTCCTGACATTTATATGAGTTATTCACACTTCTGTATTTATAAAAAATTTGATTAAGAGAAGGTTTTTATCTTATGACTTTTTGCTAACTGATAACTAGCAACCAGAATTATTATAATGATATATCCCATTTCTTAAGTATCAATCAAACATTTGCTGATTAGAACATTCTGTCATTCTCAGTGAAATTGTAATTATACTTTTTTTTGACAGATGTCATCTAAAATACACAAAAATAATCATATCATTTGTGCTTTTAAAAATGTGGTTTTTTCCTTATATTAAAAAAGTTAAATAACATTTATAACTAAAAAAAGAGTCCATTTAAAAACTAATATTACTCTCAATTTAAGTTAGGAAGTTAAAAACTGAACTTTATTTAGCAACTGTTTTATTTATCTATTGCTGTGTAACAAATTACCACAAATTTAGCAGCTTAAAACAACACCTATTGATTAGTTCACAGTTTTGGAGATGACAAGTTCAGCATGGAATGACTGGGTTCTTTGCTTGGAGTCTTTTCGACACTGAAATCAAAGTATAATCTGCTCTGTGTTTCCATCTGAAGATTCTAGAAAAGAATTTGCTTCTGCAAGGATTCTTGTTGACTGCCTTCAATTTCTTGTGACTAGAGAGCTGAGATCCCTGACTTCTTGTTGGCTCTTAGCTGGGGCCACTCTCAATTATGGGAGACTGGTAACATTCTTTGCTTTGTGGACCCCTTCATCTTCTATTTCCTCATGTGAAATCCATCTTGAGCTTCATCTCTGATAAGAAGAAGGGCCTAGGCCCTTCTAAAGGCTGACCCCAATAGACTAATCCTACCTGGCATTCTCTTTCAATTTACTCAAAACTCAGCTGATGAGTACCTTAATTGTGGAGTGCTAGCCCACCCAAGGGGGCAAAAATCTTGAGAGCTATCCTAGAATTTTTTCTATCAGTGCAACTAAGTGATTAAATGTATTAAAGCAAGAACATTTTATGAAGGGAAATATATCTATTTCAGTGATTTTATCATCAGACATTCATAAATAAATATACCCTGGTAATTCATTGACACATGGATGTAAAGCAGAATTCATTTATCTCAGATCCCATGGCAAGGAATTAATGCATTACCAGAAATTCTCTTTATAGTGTCATCACCATTTTGAGGCCTTCCACATAAAAGTGGTATTGCATCATTCCTTTATGTGGGATAGTAATAAGTGGTACATATGAATTTAGAGTTCAGAACTTGGCCTTATTTTATAATTGTCATTAATTTATTAAATTAACCAAATTATATTGAAAAGTATAGGATTTCCTCTAGGGGGAGATAGACTTGATAGGGCTTAGAAACTGGGTGGATGTGTGGAACTTGAAAGATAAATGTGACTTGATGATTTTCAGCCTGGGAAACTGGAGCAGCAATTGTAAGTTCATGTGAAATTAGAGACGAGGAATCTTCAGGTCAGATGGTATATTGGGATTCAGAAGGATGTTAGATAAATCAAGTCTAGATCTCATAGGACTTTTGACAAACATCTAGTTTAGGATACAACAAAATAGAATTGATTTCAAAGTCATAAAATTAGATTATAATATTGAAAGAAAGAACACAGGAAAGCAAACCTAGAGTTCAGGGATCTAGGAAATGCCAGATTTTGTGAGAAAGGAGGATGTAGGCAAACATGACATACTGAGTGATTAGAAGAGAGGAAAAGTAGGATAGGGCAGTTTTCAGAGGCATGAAAGAGAGCTATTTAAAGAAAACAAGTGATTAAATGCTAACAATACAGAGATAAGCCTATCTCCTAATAGCCGTCTCATAAATTAATTGTTACAAGTATTTTTTTTTTAAGGCATATCTATCAAGAGCAAGAAAGCATCTATATTCTTGGATCTGATTAATATCATTCCTGAGAATTTAAATATATAAATGATTCACCAAAAGAAAGGCTTCGTGCTCATTGCAGCATTATCTTTAGTAGTTTACCTCAAACAACCTGTAAAAAAAAATCTACATTTCTAGCAATTGACATGGTTATATTAAGAAACATGGTATGTTATAATTTATAACATCTAATACTTATTTAGCACCTACCGTATGCCCGGTCCTAGCCCTAAACACACAAAACCACGTAAGAATGCATTATTACTGTTCTGCACATTGGCAAACTGAGCATAAAGAAGTGGCTAAATTCCCATTGTGAAGTAATTTGCAGGATAGGACTTTTAGTCCAGACAGTTTGTCTCCAAATTAGAAATCTCAATCTGCAAAATTGCTTTTCAAAATCTGATGGAATATTTAGAAACCATTTGAAATAACAACTGTGTATTTGTAATTTTAAATAAGAATACAATTTTACTAGTACCGTAAAAATTTGTAAGGTCTGGAGAGACCATTCTCAGGTAAAAATAGATGAATTATGCTGATAGGTTATCTTCATTTTTCTTCTTTAATATTTTGTCCCCAGTCTTTTTAAAGCATATGAAAATGAAAGGCTGTCTTTGGCATCATTCTGCAGTCATCAGCTAGAATGTGAACAGAATTATGTTAACATCTGAAGAGTAGCATATGTGTAGGTGGCTAAAACATTGTTGAAATAACAGTATTGGAGCTGATGCATTTGTTTATTATGAAGCCAGGCAGCTCCAAAGACCAATTATATTAAGTTCAAGAAGGATAGGGTTTAGAAAGGGCCTGTAAATTAGGGTTAAAGCTATTGGGAGGAGGCTGAAGGTCTTTGGAAATGTGATTTGTATAGTGGCAGGATAACCAAATAATAGAGATTTCAAAAGAAAAGAATAGTTTGTTAGGGGTGAAGAGTTATAAAATGACAGTGGAGTGGAGAAAAATATGCATTCCTTTCATGCCGTCATGCTCTGAGACAGATATTTTGGGGCATCATTATTAAGGAAAAAGTATAAATAGGGAAAGGCAGGCAGTTAAAAATAGAGGGAAAGGTTGAAGAATAAAACAGGATTTGTTTGCATGGGGCACATGGAAAGGGCTGTAGAATTGCAGGCACCTATTTAGTCAACCTGGCAAGGCCCAGGGTTAAGATCCAGGTATAGCTGTAGGTACGTGAGTTTGAGAGGAGGGACATATACTCAGATCTGTAATTACATTTTATAGGAAAAACAAATGAGGAGGTTGTAAGAGAAAGAGGGCAGAGGCTGAGGACAGGTAGTTTAGAGTACTAAAAAAGCCCAGACTTTCAAAGTGATATATTAAAGTGACTTCCAGTAGCGCAGCCTTTCTAGCTCCAGTATATTTTCTTATTTAGAGATAACCCTGACTCAAGTGAAAATTAATGAAGGAGGTTGATTAATACAATGGTGATGTACATTAAGCCCCCAAAGTAAGAAATTGGGGAGGATGAATACATTTTGCAAAATAATACAAAACAACATAACTCACAAAAAATATTGAAAATTCATCCTTTCTGTCTTTAATGATTAAGAACTAAGGCTGGGGAAGTGGACTTGGCCCAATGAATAGGGCATCCGCCTACCACATGGGAGGTCCGCGGTTCAAACCCCGGGCCTCCTTGACCTGTGTGGAGCTAGCCCACTTGCAGTGCTGATGCGTGCAAGGAGGGCCATGCCACGCAGGGGTGTCCCCTTCATAGGGGAACCCCACATGCAAGGAGTGCGCCCTGTAAGGAGAGCCGCCCAGCACGAAAGAAAATGCAGCCTGCCCAGGAATGGTGCCGCAGACGCAGAGAGCTGACACAACAAAAAGAAACACAGATTCCTGGTGCCACTGATAAGGATAGAAGTGGTCACAGAAGAAGAACACGGTGAATGGACACAGAGAGCAGACAACTGGGGGAAGGGGGGGAAGGGGGGAAAGGGGGAGAAATAAATAAATAATATATATATATAAATAGAACTAAGGCTGTAATTCAGTCAGTTTCATAATTTTGTCTTTGCATCAAGTATTTATACAATATTTTCATTTAATTTGGGCAGTATTTTTAAAAGGTAAAATTTGGGTATAAAATTGTATTTGATTTTGACAACCTATGCAGTAGGAAATTGAACTTTTAAAATGGCAGCTTCAAGATAAACTCATGTGAAAATATTTCTGTGCTTTCCAGGAAAAGTCTTAATTATGATAGGTAAGTAAATAGGTAGATGGTAGGTTGGTAGATCTATTGATAGATCTAATATGCTAGGATAACAGTTTACATGTGTGTTGTGAAGAGAGAACAAAGTAAATATGGTGATTTAAGATCTCATATTCATATACAAATCAGAGCAAAGGAAAAGAAAATCCATCACTTTCTCCATTAATTGTGATTGTTGCTTCTTCCTTTCTTTATTCCAATGTGGTTTTTTTTTTTTTTTTTTTTAGTAATGGGTTTCTTTCTTTCACTCACATGTATAGAGATGCATTCACACCCACACTACTTCTTTGATTTTACATACTAAATGATATTACTTTATCTATGAATGGATAACTGTTGCCAAAGAATATCTAAAAATTATTTATTAGAATTTCCAATTCTAGCATCCTTTTTAAAAATATCTCAGTATATATTTTATTTATGACTGATTTTGTTTGTTTTTGAATGAACTATTGTCTAAGGATTACATTTTCTAAGGAATTCAATGGGGTATCTTTGTGTATTTTAAAACCCAAATGCCAGCACAAAGTTAATTAATTAATATTAAAGGTCACTAAGGATTGACTTTTCAATAGGCATTTTGATCATGACTTGAGTTATGTTAGTCTTGATTGAGTATTGAATAATGTTCTTCACAACACATATCTCTGGTGGTTGCTGAATGGCGCTCATCCATCCATGCCACTGGTGATGTGAAAGTGCAGAATTCCTGATGTGTTCTCTTCCTAATAAAATGGTCAGTGAGGAAGTAGACTACAGGTTTCCAGCCAATGATTCTGTGGCTATTCTATTAGTTTCTTTAGTGATTCTGACAGACATACACTTTGACTTGCTATTAATAAGCAGTATACATTTCTTTGTTTTAAATATTGCTTGTGTTTTTTTTTTAAAAACAGGTTAGCCCTTGGAAAGAAATATATTTGCATTCAGTATTATGAAATATATACTTTATATATGTTATATATATAACTTGAGTTAGTGAATTTGTTGAAAAAAGAAAACTCCCTTCAAGGACAGCAAAGATTAAGAATTTGTTAGAATAGGAATCAGTGATTCTTATTCATTATAGCTGTTGCCTAACATAGCTATAGCAATTAATATTTACCAAGGTTGTACTCTAAATCCTAAAGGGAAGAATCAAGAACACAGATTGAAAAAGAGAAGCACTCTATGGTTGATGTATTTTCCTTTCTTCACTTAGTTATGCCCAGAATTCCATGGTAAGGGAGCACATGGCTACACAGACATGAGGATTAATAGAAAGAAAAAAAAACAAGATCACATTCCCAAAGCTGAAGAGAACCTAAATCAATGCATATATTGATTACTCTTTTATTTTTGTTTTTTTTTTAAATGCAATTGGTCCATATTTGATGCATACCATCCAAGTTTTTAGATACATTTGCTGTCTCATTTATATAATGTGTCAAGTATGAGAAAGGCTGATAAAAATTCTCAGCCTAGCATATGATTATTAAATGATTCCAAAAGACTGGGTAAAAGTGCTAAATCACACTATTAATAAGCACATATATGTGATATCTTATATCATCTTGTTAAATAAAGTTAAATATTTTTTTTCTTTCTAGAATATTTCCCTAAATATTTTGTAGAGAATACTCAGAATTTTTATGTGATTTATGTACATGGGGATCTTCCAATAAAGGGATATTTATATCTTTCTTACATTTACTTTCATGAATGTGTCTTGGGATTTCTGTGTGTTATTTGAGGCATATTTCTGAACATATTTACCTAGTTAAATTTATTATACTCTAATAAAATTGAATACACATGGGAAGTACATATATTCTTTTTCTACTTAGATAGTTTATCATTTCATATAAAATTTAATTAAAAATTTTAATGCTATAGGAGATTTTAGAAAAGGAATAAGTCATATCTTCTGCTCTTACAAAGGTCATAATTCAGTGAAATAGGAAAGAATATAAAATACTTAATAAAAGTTATATTGTAGTAACTACTATAGTAGAAGTTCAAAACCAAAGTGACCATAAAAATATAGGGAGGTTGGGAGCTTGATGTGTAAATCTAAACATTCTGTTCACCAGAGTGGAATTTGACTGTCCTTGAATGGAGGCCAGGCATTTGGGATGGACATTCATTGGGTTATGTTTGACATCCAGAATCTAAATATCCTTCCAGTAATACTCCTTATGGTACATATGGGGGCAGGTGGATGCTCTTTCTCCCTTCTCCAGACAAGCTAAGGCCTGCCTATTAAGATCTCCCAAAGGACTTTGCATCTTGAGTGATGCTCAAATATGGCAGTATAGAATTCCCAGGTACCATCAATGGTGGTGTCCAGGCACAGCAGTGAGCAGAGTTCTGGTGGCAGCAGTGCCAGTTCAGCATTCTCACTTGCCTGCTTTTGCATCTTGACCTTGATTCTGGTTCCTTTTGGCAAGTTTCTGCCAATTTGGGGAGCTGTAATTTTCTTTCTATTCATCAAAATTTGTTTTTTGTTACTTTCAAGCAAGGACCCTACTAATTAAGCTTTAAAATAAACGTATTTGCAGAATGGGTATTTCCAGTTTCTGGGTTACAATTTAAACCCAAAGACCAAAAATCAAACAAACAAACAACAACAACAATGGAATGTATGTAGGGTTTCTTTGCCAAACCAGAGAAATGGGGAAGGTGGCAGGAAATCATTTATTAGCACCAAACAGGTATTTCTTAACTTTCTTATACCATTAGCTCTCAGTATTTTTTTCCCCATAGTGCCCCTATACAAAACTAAATATTTCACAGTTCCTTTAATAGGTAGTGTGGTCCAGGCAACAAAATTAGTAGTAGTTCATGTGACGTCTGATGGATGTCATTATGTGTCTCAAAAATTTGAAATCCCCTTCGATGCCCCTTCAGATTCATCCAGCTCCCCAGGTTGCTTCAGCCTACTGTGTGAGAACCACAGGCCTAATAGATTCTTGATATTTTGCTGAGTTTTTTAACCTATGTTTCTTTTTTCTCCCTCAACTAACTCCTATGGGATTTGTAGATAATGAAACAGAGATTCACAAAAGCTAAGTTATTTGATTAAGGGTGTATAAATTAGCTAATATGAGGGGGTTTGAACCCAATTTTACTATGTTTAAACTGACTGTAGCAATTAACTTTATGCCTATGTTGTATGTATTTATGAGGCTAGGGAGATGAAAATAGAGGGTGTTCTGATAAAATTGTTTGGAGATATGCATATCAGTCTGAGGAGCTTGCATTTTCTACGAGCATCATAAAATTTTTGTAACTGCTCTTCTGATTTCAAATAGTTCTTTAAACATAAAGATGATATCTTGTCATCTGTTTCATAGCTAGACCATATAATATAACCTGTACTTCAAATTTTGTGTATGTTTGCTTAATAAAAATTTCTGTTTGTATTAAGAATTTGCTATGTAAAAGTGATGTTTTGCTCTGATAAGATTTTTGCTGTAGTAGTAATTAGGAGCTTACTACTGAAGACTGATCTTGAATTCTGCTTCTTTATGAATCATTTGCTCATTCTTTATTTACCAATTTAACTGATAGGTATTTATTGAGTTCTCAAAATTTTTCATATAATTGAAGTGGTAGAATGCAATGCCTAAGACATAGAAGCCTCTTTTTCAAGTCTGTGTTTTGACCTATGCCATTAATTGTGTCACTTCTTTTTATCTTAAAAGAATAGAAAGCAGAGTTTCATAACATCAAGACGGTACAAACAATCTAGAAGACACAGGAAGTTAGATTATATTTTAAAATTTAAAATATTCATTACTTAATTTGGGAAAAATGTAGATATGTTTTTAAGATCATTAAAATCAGCTCCTTTTGATTACTTATGAAAATATTGATTTTGAGTATTAAGTAGCTTCCGTAGCCAGGTGATACAATTTTTTTCTGCCATAGTATGATTTTGTTTGGGTGCTTCATAATAGTGTTATGACTGTAAATGAAAGATATATTAGGTAAAATCTTAAGTAGAGCTTGTGTAGTATTAATCTCTTAGTGAAGAATCTGGTTCATAGAATTACACAATAGAAAACTAAAGGTAAAAGTGAAATGTGTTCATATTATTAAAATTGCTGAAAAAAGACAGAATTATTTTTAAAGTTTACTTATTTTGCCTGTTTTCCTAAGGAAGATATTGCTCTTTAAAACACAAACACAATCATGAATGACTTAAGATCAAATAAGCAGCCAAGAATATACATGCATTTTTATAGCATATGTATAAGTAATGTCAAAAAATATGTTTTATTTTTTCATGCCTTCTTTTTATCTTCTGAAACCTCACAGTATCCTGAGTTCTTCAGATAAATTGTAATAAAAATGTTTTTTGTTTCTCAGATCTCCTGCACTTTTATTATGTTTCCTTAGTATACATGTTTATGAGTGAAGAAAAGATTAAAGTTAACAGGCTCTGAAAGTGCCACATAATAAAGCAAACATTTCCAATGTTAAAAAATCTTGGGTCAAGGGAAATCCCTTAGATGAGTGTCAGACGTCAGTCAGTGGTTGTGTTGATATTCTTGAATTAGTAATTCAATTTTTAAAATTGTAGTCATATATCCTTATTTGGAGGAAAGGAGATTTCTTTCTGGGAAGACTCATGAAGCATTAGCTTAATGAAATAAATGATGCCATTATACAATAAATTATAATGATGAGAAAGGCTTCCTTACGTTTGGTGTTTTTATATTTTGTGATTGTCTTTCTTGCCTTTGTTGAGCAGCATAATTAAAATTATTTTCATAATTAAAGTGATATCAGTGTCATTTTTTTTCCATAACTATCTGATAAGAAGGAAGGAATGTTGAAAAGAAGCATTTATTATGGTTTTGCAAGGTTGGAAAGTGACTTGTGTTTAGTTGAGATTCTAATTTTGGAAACAAAATTTTCAAGGCTTCCTTTTCTGATTAATTTCAGATAGGTTAAGACAATTGTCAGACTCTCATAATTGCATATCTCATAAATACTGGAATACGTTGTGATTTGTGTATAGATAGCATTTTTATTTTTAAGAATAAGAAAGGGTGGCTACTAAAGGAAGAGAAAATAGACGATCCTCCAAGTCTTTTTTGTCAAACTTTTATATCACGCTTCTTGTGTTATGGACACTGATCTAAGCACTTTATCAATATCCTCTCTTTAAGTAATAAGTGGTCCTGTAATCCTAATGGAAAAAAAATTAGTAGCAACAGGAGCAAATTACTATTTTTAAAAAATATAAGTTCCACCACATAGGGATTTGTAATTGCCTATGAGGTAAATTAAAAGTATTTGTTATAAATGTAATGACTTATCAGCCCAGATCTGTTGGGCCCTCATGATGTGCCAGGCGGTTGCATCAGCTTCTGACTCTAAATTAATGAATGAAATAGGCCAGGGCCCTGCTGCCAAGGTGGTTCCAATATATGGGAGAAGCAGGTAGTAGGGTAAAAGGCAGAACATTGTTAAAATAGGGTGATCCCTGAAGACCTCTCTGAAAAAGGATCATTTTAGCTAAAATCAGGAAAGTGAGAAAGATCCAGCTCTGTGAACAGGGCAAAGTGCAAGAAGGGCATTCCAGACAGAAGGAATGGCATGTGCAAAGACTCTGAGAGTTAGCGATAGCTGAACTGTGGTGTGTATAGAGAAAAAGTGCTCATGCTATTCTATTGCAGTCTTTAAAAGCAATAATTTTAAAAACAATTTTTTTGACAAACCAAGTTTTTATTTCCAGCAACATCCAGATACAATCTCATCAAAGAGTTACAAAGCCCTTCAACACACATATAGTATCATTAAAAATAATTTTTAAATTTTGAACTATTTCAACTACACAGGAAAGAATAGTGAACAACAAAGAACATGCCTTGTGATCTTGTCAAATCTTAGTACACAGCCATATTCACTTTACATACGTATCATACTGGTACAAATAAGCATCATGTGCATCCTTTGATTCCATTTTTATGAATATCCTATATAGTCATAATCTCTTGGTGATGAAAATTAAATTTATTTCCAAGTCCTATTGACACTTAGTTTCTTTATCCACTGGCATATTTTTCTCTTGCTTCATTTCTTCGTTTCCCCTATATTTTAATGTCTCCACTAAAAAGATATTTTTGACATAATACCTTCATCTTTGAGATGAATGTAAAAATTTATTTTAAATTTCATATTGATTCATTTGTCAAGCACCACTGAAAATACATTAGAGTAGATTATAGTTAGTGCATCATCTCAAAATTAATAATTTGCTTTTTAACCATAGCAAAAAAATCCAAGTGTTTATAAGTCTGGGAAGATGCATAAAGCATTGATGGTTTTGCAAAATTATTACAATAAAGCCTTACCTATGATATTTACCTATTGGCATAGTTATTTAGGATAGCCAATCACTATTCCTAATATCACCTTTTTAATTTCAATATAATATCTATTTAAGAAGCCAGATTCTTCATAAAGGTAGATTTTATAGACATATTCAATTTATGAGTATTTATAAGGCATTTGCCATGCTTAACTAAGATTATGAAACATGTCATTTTTGGTATACAAATTAATGAATGTCTAATGATTGTTGAAATAATAGATCTTATTATTTTTTTCTGCAAGAAACACCACACTCATCACTTAAATGAATTAAAGACAGTGAATACATTACACAATCAGAAGTAAATAATTATTCATTCTGCATGATTAGAAAAATCACAATGAACTATGCTGAGGTTGAATTTATAAGGCACATAAATTTTTTTCCAATGCTAACAAAACTTGTCCCCACAGTTCTTAAAGTACCAAATGAAATTCTTACTTTAAATTGTTTCAGGTCTATTTGATTGCTTGATTAAAATCACATTGTTCTTTTGGTTCTGAGTCATAAAAAGAATTAGTGACATCTGCTGAGAAAAAATGTGAGTTTGAGTAAAGCTTTTATCAGCAGAGGATTTTATGTCTACTAAGAGTGTTAGACTTCTGAATATCTCTAGAGAAAATGATCCCAAAATAAAAAAATTTGGAATTTTTCAGAGTGTGAGACAGGGTTGCCTCGTGATTGGCAAAGTTAATTTTGGAAGATTTATTCTTAGCAGCAACAAATTTAAGCCATTGCTGCATGGAAATGTCACAGTTTCTGTGCCAGCAGTAAAACACGTACCATTCAAATTATCCTTCACTTCCATGTGTATTAACTAACTGTTGCTAATTGATAGGTGTTGCCTGTGCTGATATTTATATTTTCAATTTAAAGTCATATTTGTACACAGAGAATGATTGTCTTGTGATGCAGGGAGTCCTAAAGGAAATTTAAATAGGGTATTCAATTTAACATTACATAAAAGCATGGACAGTTTATCATTTTACGTAGATTAATTAACATCACTAGAATTTCTTAATGAGAATAATCATTAAGTAAACAAACACACATTGTTAAGTTGAAGAAGGATTTGTCATTGTGTGTAATTTATACTATACCCTCTATTAAACCAAAGAGTGCATTTTTAAAAGTTAGATTTTTTTTTAAGAAAGCAAAACTAATATTTAACTAGAGATGAAAATTCCAGAGTTTCATAAGCATCAAATTAATATGCTTTTCAATAAGAAATTTATTCAATAAATATTTTTTGTGTACCTTATGACAATAACTTTAGGAGGCACAATTTAAATTCTCATTTTGATATGAGGTGCGTACTCCTATTTCAATACATTTATAATTGAAATAGCTAAGCATCAGAGATTTTAAAGTGATTTGCTTGAAATCACAAAGTGACAGAAGTGGAATTCAAACCTAAGCCTTTCTCATTCCAATGTCTCTTAATTTTCCAACCTAGTGCTCTATTTGTATCTGTATGATGGATGGAGGCAGTTGAGAGGACATTTTTTTTTATGTGAAAGATAAGGAACTGACTGTTCTAATAAAAAGCAGCATTGTTAGCCACATCTCTCATGTCATCTGCATTTGGTGGGTGGGGATTGTGACATTATTAAATTTTTGTACAAATTAAAATTTTCAATTGAGTAGATAACTTTTTCCACCTATTTGTTTAAGGCATGAGAATTGATGAGATATATAAATAATTGCAGTGGTTAAGTCTGATCCCAAGAGCATTTTAAAAATCTACAGATACCGTATCTGTAGCTTTATTACCCAAAGACACCTCAGGTGATAACTTGTGAACACATTCATTTATGTAACTGCTTTAGCCTATCCTTAAATTAGCATCCATAGACATTTTATTTTTACTGTCTTAGTCACTTTTCACAATTCAAAGAATTAAATGTGAAGAATGTTATTTGTGGTTTTGCAGACTAAATTATTTCTTTATAATTCTGGCAAAGTAATTGTAATATTATTTTTCCAAGACTTAAAAAGAAATTGGTCTAGCTATTCCACATTCTATTATATTTTAATTCCTAAGGTTATATTTCATTTCTGTGTGTTTCATATGTAGGTTTTAGGTAAAATATTATATATGAGAGTAAAAAAAGTACCAATAGATTTTTATGTAGTGTTATGTAAAACTAGCCTTTATTTCTTGGGTGCTAAGCAAAATAGAAGATAGTTTTGGTATATTTTACCTGAAAATACATTCATTATAACTCTCAAGCAAATTCTTATGCATTGAATTATGATTCCTAAATTGTGGGGCTAATGTATATATTGTTGTAAATGGGAGGATGCATTTTATAATCCTCTAAAAAGAAAATATGATTCTGAGAGTCTTGAGTAGGAACAAAATATACCCTGAGATATACCCTTTTGTGTAGCAGATGCTTAATGAGTTTCTATTTTTAGTTGATGATTGACAATATTCTAATAGGTACGATTGTATATGGTGGGTCTGTAAAGACTCAGAGTACCTTCTATACTCTGCCTATTTACCAATGAGGTATTCCTCCAGAAAATAAAAATTAATTTATAAACAAGTTATTTTCTGGGATGGCTATTAGTGATCTTGATCCTCTTAACTTTATTTTAGGTTTAGGAAAGAGTTGAAGCTGTGAACCTCTTAACAACTCCCAAGTCATGGCCTGTTTTTGACATCTGTGTGAGGATCATTGAGAGAGATTTCTCTTAACTTCCTTCACTGTATGACACTAAACCATACAGTGGTTTTGCATTGTATTTCTTTATACATATACTTTTAGTTAAGTTCCCTAATAGGAGTGTAAAAATAGGCAATTTAGATGAGTTATATTTTTTAATATTTATTTTACATTTCTCATATTGTGATTTCATCAGTAATAGTATTAGTCCAAGTGTCATTTATTTTAAATACAGAGATTGGGGGAAAATGTATTCATAAAACATTGAGGAGTCAATGCCTTGGAGAATACTTTTGTTATACAAAGAAGAATAATGCTTTTTCTGTGTATTATGGAATCTAGAACATATAGTGAAGATGTTCAACCTTTTCTATTATGCTGGACCAGTTTTTCATAAGTGATCATGCCCTTGGATATTTGTTTTTTGTTGACATCTAAACATATTTTGTTTTCCTTTACAAGGATAAACTGCTGTATTTTACAGTTTTCTAAATCAGTTTAATGGGGATCAATGTAAGAAAGTGAACTGTATTTAGACCTGAATGGATTTAATAGCATGTATTCTGGTTTACAATTTGTCAAGCATAATTATGAAAAACCCAAGGAATTAGTGCTTTAACTTATTAAAAAGAAATACTTTCATATACCAAAGAAACAGTGCCTTTGCATTTCTAGACTTATTTATCTGGCCAGTTTACTTTATTGCATTAAACCAGTGACAGTGTAAGGCAAATTAGAGGATATGCATTTACTCAGTTTTGTTGATAATCTTGCCTTTATTCATCATAGGTATAGTCACACCCAATACATATAGCACATATACTCTGTGGTCTGTGTTAGAACACTACTTTTAGTTCCTCACATGTATTAATTCTTTTAATTCTCACACAGCTCTCTGAGGTAGGTAGTATCATTTTCCTATTTTAAAGATGAAGAAACTAAGTAAAGAAGCTAAGTAATTTGTATAAGGTCATTCAACTTGTAACTGACAGAAACTGAGTTCAAATCCAAACAATGTTGTATTAACTCAGATAACTGAATTTCTTCAGTGTAGAAGGTAGAAATAGTGTGTGCTTGGGGTTAAAATGTAGGTTCAGGTCTCTTTTGCAAAGTCTTGTGGCTTTTCTCTCTCTCCCTCTCCATTAGTTTAATCAGTGAAAATGGAGATGTTGATCATATCTAGCAAACTTTCCAGGAATAGTGTGAGGATCACATTAGTTACTGTATAGTAAAGCACTATAAACCTATAAATTCTTGATTGTAGTCTTTTCACGTATTAATATTTTATAAAGTCTCAAAGGATAGAATTAGGAAGTTTAATTTAAGGTATATTCAATATCGTTAAAAATTAAGAAACAAAAGTTTGTATGATGAAAGTGATGCAGCGTTCTTCATTTAATGAAAGGGCATGCATTGTTCATAGGAGGCCAGATTTTTTGGGCTTTTCAACTAGAAACTAATCAATATTTATAAAACACTCTACCTAACAATAGCAGACTCATTCTTTTCAAGCAGCAATGATGATTTCATTTTTAGACTGTGTAGTACACATGTCAAGTGAGTAGTTACACACATTATTAAAACTTTCTTTAACCTTTTATTTTCACTATAGAAACATTTTGTTCTCCTTGATTTCATACTGGTGATATGGATTTTTTTTTTTTAATATGAAAGAAGCCTTTCCTATATTCCAGTTGCAACTGAAGATTTAAAGAATGACAGAATTCTGGTTCCATTGGATTTAGTGTTTACTAGGGTGTGAGTAGTCTGATTCCTGAGTATAGATATAGCCAGGAATACAGTGGAAATATTTGCTTTATGGTTTTCTGTTATTTAAATAATGTGTTTAGTATCTGTTGAAATTTGCCTTGTTTTGATGAGGTTTAGGATTAGTCTGCAATTTCTATCTAATACTAAAGATGGCCTGGACTTGGCTATTTTTTTGACTGGGTTTATAAGAAATCCAAAATGTTAGCCTGAGAAGGTGACTTGGGTTTAGTTTTGATTCTGCCATTAGATTTGGGCCTTACTTTTTTGGGCTGATCCCAGGCTGAGTGGTAAAATAGATAAATTCTGTTTTTGATGCCTCCTGACCTCCCTTTTTATGAACTTCTCCTTTTTCTCATTCCGCTATTTTTGCCCAGCCCCATGGTTGCCTGCTCTGCACCATATGCGAATTAAAAATAATGACTTAAGGTGTTTTATGTTCCAGGGGGTTCAAGTTTGTAGAGACTCTCTCAAGACTGAAAAGCTTGCAGGACCCTTAATGGCAGAATTTCAAATAGTGAAGAGGACGTTTTATTCAGGAGACCCTGTGGGGTGATTCACAAATTATGTTATATTGGCATTTGACAACTCTAGGGTATCATAAATTATTCCTGACTTAGTCCTTTCCATATATTTCATCAAGGTTTTCCAAGTTGAATTTTTAAAATGAAGGCACAGTTTTTACCACCCCAAAGTAATATTCAATAGTCATATTCAATTCATTTGTGGAATAGGCGCAGTTTTAAGGGATCAGTGGGAAATAAAAGACACTTACTTGGCAGTGACACTTCCATACTACTTGCCTTCAAGTGATAACTTGAGTGATTTTTGTTTATAACATGATGAAACTCCTATAAATATGTACATTTTTGAAGCTTGGCTTTCTTTTCACTGTTTAGTATGGCACATGGTTAAAATCTTCAGGGTAAAATGTTTTTAGAGGACTTGATAATTCAATTGAACGGCTTCTTAGGATGGAAAAAAGATTACTTTCTTACATTTCTGAAATATCAGTGCATTTTTCTTTCAAGCTCTGGTCTTGTTTTTCAAAATGCAAAATCAATTGAACATTTATTACAAGTGAATCCAAATGTAGAAAATCTATATCAGTAATTGGGAAAAAAATGAAAAGAGGAAATTTGGAGCAATTCCTTCCCAAGAATCTTTAGCAAAACTTATACAAATTGGTAGCTGATTAGTGGGTTTAGCTCTCACAATCACTTCAATACTTGCTGCTGAGATTACACCATTCTTATTTAGTAATTCTAAAAATCAGGGTTTTATTCTTCCTAAGCCCTCACAGAAGCTGCAAAGTAGTAGAGAAAAAATTCTATTTTCTTAAATTGGCTAGAGAGATTATGATTCAGTTCCTATAGCTATTTTTGTTTCATCAATCTTTTGATATACTTTGAAATGAGTGTTTACCATTTTAATATTCAGTTGGCAAATTATATTCTAGCTTTCAGGCATAGATTGGCATTAAAGATAGGAAAACTTTTAGGGTTACAGTGAAAATCCTTTTTTTCTTTATTCTTTCTTTTTACAGATCATTACTTAGTCATGAAGACTACATATGTATTCACACACACACATATATACTTGAACTCTTTCCAGTGATTGGAAGAGAGTCAAGGTTCTATATTTTTAAAACATCTGATTATTTCCTAGGAAACTGAAAACTGGTTGTTTGGATGAGTATACTTTAATGCTATCAAAACGTCACTTAGGGAAGGGATTTATATTATATACATATTTTTTTCTAATTGGTGCAGAAATGTATACTGTCAAAGTTTATTCCTCAGAAATTAAAATAACTTTCTATGGCCCCATTAACAGCCAAGAGGAAGCACTCCTGTGAGGGAAAGGTAACAATGATAAGAGGACATGATATTTTGTATTTAGCACATGGTTAAGGCAACTATATTTATTTATTGGAAGAAGTAGAATTTAACTGAAATACAGCTTTGTTTTCCACTTTCAGGCTTATCAGAAAATATATTAATTTTAAAAATAGCTTTCAGGTTATTTTAGGCTTGAAATAAAAATAAGAGTAATAGTCAATTTTCAGGTTACCTTGGTTCCTCTAGAGGCCTATGTCTTCTCTTTGCACCCATCACAGTGTTTGTGTGTTGTTGAGATGTGGGTATTTTAGATCTGGAAAGGACCTAGATGAAAGGCAGCATAAAGGCAGCAAGGAAGCCAAGATTCACATAGTTTAAATGCCATTCCCAATTTGCACAGATACTTCTGGACTCCTCATATGAATCTTACTATATTTTGCATGAATGCAAGATGTTATATTTGAGAAAAACACTTTCTGGAATAGGGTCATGCTTGAGGCCTCCTAACTGATGGATTATTTCAATGTATTTAAACTTATGTTTTTTTTGGGGGGGGGGGACAGATACATGTCACCTTTCCTTTTCTGCTTTTTGGATTTCTTGGTGCATGTATTTTGAAATTATAATATCTTTAGCCCACATTGACCAATAGATCACATTGTTTTACATAGAGATAAGTACCAATGGCTTTATGAGTAAAAGTTAAGGTTGTCGACTTCTATTAATTTGGGAAAGTTGGTTGCAAATTTTACATGAACATAAATTACTGTGTATTCAATTTTTGAGTTTAGAATGAAGTCTTCTTATTCTGTAGTTTTCACAAATTTAGGGTAGGTGATTCAGAATGCCAGAAAACTCGGGGAGAAACCATGAGGAAGACAGCTATGATGGGTTCTATGGTGCCCCACATTTAGTGATAGTGACCTCAGGTTACTAAAGCTGAAGTAGCCTACCCTGGTTATCTTTTCACCTGCTCATACCAGTGGTTATTGCATTGGGACTTGTCAAGTAAGTGGAAGATATATTAAGTGTTGTTGAGTGAAGAGCTTGATAAGTACTGGGTGTTGTGTTGAGTACAGATTGTATGGCAGAAAAGAAGTGGGCAACTTTACTTAAAATAGTGTGTGTTTTGAAACCTAAGCTAAGGAAGCCTTTCTGGAGAGCTAATGGCTGGGGAGCTAATGGGAGAGTTAATGGGTATTTCTCCAGAAGAAGGAAAGGACCACCATTTGAGGCAGGTGAAAAAAAGTACCCATCTATAGAGGCATGAAAAAGCATGATACATTCTAGAACATGAAAGTATTTTAGTTAGACAGGAGGAGAGTTGCAAGGATGTGGAAGCGGATAGAGATAAATCTGGTGAGAATGAAGGGGCTATCTCAAGAAGGGAAGAGTGGAATTCAGAAGACTTAAGCACTTCTAAATCTCTCCACCCTTACATATATAATATAAAATTAAAAATAATACTAAACTTTAACTGATACATAAAAATTACATGTATACTGAAATGGAGGGCAGGTGTTCCAAGTTTTGGTTGTGGAATTTTAGACAAGTTAGTCAAAGCTGAACTGGACTCATTTTTTCACACATGCTTGGTATGTATCCACTTCTGCTGAAGAGGCTTATATGTCATAACATGAAGTTTGGATTTTATCCTGAAGGAATTGAAGTAATATTGAAGGATTTTTCACTAGAGATTTTTATTGTCCTTTTTGATTTTTAAAAAGATTATCTTGTCAACATTATTCAAAGTGGCCTGGAGGAGAGTGAGATGACGTAGGGAAAGGTCTTGTGAGGGAGGCAACATTCTGCTCTCCCTCTGGTGAGGATATCTTGACTCTGACAGTACTCGTGGTGATGGAAATGAGAAAAGGGCCCTAAGAAGTGTTCATAAGCCAGGAGCAGCAGAATATACTGACCATGAGAGACCACGGGTAAGAGAGAGGGAGAAGCCATGATTAGGTCCACGTTCAATTTAGGAGGAAGATGATGCATCAGTGAGAGGCCAGTAGAGTGAGGGCTTGTGGAATATTCTGTGGTAGGTAACCTGCCAGCAATTAGATACACTAGTTTGATGGTATATATCCGGAAACATCAAGAATTAAATAATGGAATGGATAATTTATAGGGTTAAAATGAAAGAGTATCCTTTCTCCCAGGTTCTTACTGGGACCTCAGGTACCTTAAAGAGGATGTGTTTGAAGTTAGTTTTCTTTATTTGCACATTCAGTCCCTGGATTCCAGATGAACACAATCTGTTTGGTATAGGAAAGACATTTCTTCACCCTTCTTCTTTTCCTCAACCTTTCATCTTCCTGAACTCCTGCTCCATGTCCTTTGTTGGGATGCACCTGGCAAAGGCCAAAGTTCATGTTTTGTAAAAGTATAAGTTGGATTTCATCAATTCTACATTTTCAGAGCTATCAATCTGAGAATGAAGGAAATGATTCCTTGGGGAACAGTTGGCCTGTGGTAAGAATATCTAGAGATTGGTCATTAAATACATTTAAAAGGAACTATTTCATAGCATTATATTTTGTTTAATTTTAAATAATCCCTTAACATTTTATGCATTATATTTTGCATAATATTTGGACTGGGCCTCAATTCCTCAATTTATAATGCTGTTAAGTTCAAAACATCCTAGAATCTATGAAATTCTCTTTATGAAGTTGTGGTGACCTTGGATAATTTTTAAAAAAAGTCTGGTAACCACAAATTACCTTCAAACTATATTAGGCAAATGCATTATTAAGGAATAATACATAATTTATTAGGTATCAATTGTTGTCTGATTATTCTCATTTCATCTTCTTTACATGCTTAGTAGATTCATAAGATTTGATAACATAATTTTTCTATGTTGGGCATTTATATCTTGGAAAATTAATATTAAAATAATATTGAGTATCCTTGATTATATAGCTATTGATTATTTCCTAAGGATAAATTTCTTAGAAGCAGAATTATTGTTCAAAGTGTTTGAAAGTCTAAGTCTGCTGATGCATGTTGTTAAATTCCCTTTGGTGGGCTGTTGCCAGGATAAAAAACAATTTTGAAATATTTTCTTAAGGCCAGATAATGCTGTCTCTACAATAATTGTTCTCCTAATTAATAACAAGAAATGAGTGCTTTCTCATTTGAATCAAAGGTAGTCAAATACTAATGTAGGCCTCTGTCTTGGCTAATGTCTTGTATTTCTTGTAATCAAGTCACTTGGCATTGTTGCACCTATTGTCAATTGTGTATTTTTTTCTTTTTTTCTATTGTGTTTAATATGTAGAGAAACTTTCAGAATTCAGATAGCAACTTTCATGTTTAATGTGCCTTGACACAAATTATACCATTATTAGTTGAGAACATGCTGCTTTTCTATCTACCAGTTTATCTTCAAGTCACATTTGATGAATGTATTCGTGAAACATTTATTGTAGTATTAATACTATTTGATTGAAATTTTGTCTGGGCCATACTGCTGCAAAATTACATAAATAATTTATTTATATGTTAAGTTCTTGTTTCTATTTTCATATAAAGGGAATAGAAATTTGAATTAGAGTAGAATTTTTTAAATGTTCTCAAGTTAATGAGAAGACAAGTTCTTCTTTACTCAATTTTTTTTAAAAGGAAACCAAGTTCTTTTAACATTAGACCCCCAAAACATTACGACACTCCTGTATATGGGAATTCACCCAACAAGTATTGATCAAATGCTTCTTCATGGCACTATATAATCTAAACTGTGAAAAATCATTGAAATGAGGGAGATAGAGCCTGTTGCACCACTTAGCCCTCTTCTAAGCATGTTTTTAAGTGTGGGCAGTGGCGGCGGAATGCCTAGTTTGGAAATATAATGGGCATTTACAAGTTGTGTGGCCTTGGGCCACATACTTAACCCTCTATTTCCCCATCAGTAAAATTAACTTGACAATAGCTCCTAAATAATGAGATATAGCAATTAATGGCCTTAGCACACTGCTTGACACATAGTAAACACTAAAGGATATTACTTATTACTTAAATCAGAAGTAAACTAAGATTACAAAGCCATGTGTCTTCCCAGATGTCACTTTTCTCCTGAGCTGGCACACATTCTGGACCTGTTGCAGGATTACAAGGAGAATAATGTAGCAACTGGACTCATATCAACCTGAGCTGGGAAATGCTAAACTGTACACATGCAGGGAAGATAAATTGATTTTTTCTTCCTGTCAGGTCGAATTAGTCTACATATGATTTTGCTTTGCATTTATTATAAAGAAATGATAATGAAACAAATTCCAAGGGGAATATCTCTGTTGATCTCAAATTCCATTTCAGTATGCTTAGCAATTGCAAGTGTAGATTTTATAGTTAAATAGGTAAATCTCTTCATGTTGTCAACCCAAGTAGAATTGTAGCTGGAAGTTTAAAATCAATCAGGACCTTATTCCTCATGCTAATTGAAAATGTGCTAGCATGGGCAACAGTAATAAAGGGGGAATATCTGTTAAAATCTGGTAAAATCTCCTTAATAGTTTTTAAAGAGAGTGTGTGTGTATGTGTGGGGCGGGTGGAGGTGGGGGAAAGATTATATGTCTCTTTCAATATTCTGGAAAACAAGAATGAGAACAAATGTAACTAAACTTAACTGGATATTTTGAATTTAACAGAAGTGTTTTTTGCTATAGTTAACATTACAGTACTTATCATTCGTGGGGCCTTTGGGCTTTTGAAAAATATTGTTTAACTTTGCCTAGCTACATAATTCAACCTTTAATTATTATTTAATATTAATTGAATACCAACCTGCCTTAACCAACTTGTAGGCAGAATGAGTCATGGTGCTTATAAATTAAGATCCCAGTTAAAGGTGAGTGTAATGTAAAAGCAGCAGTGAATTTTAATTAATTCCTTCATTCGTGTTTGGAAATCTTTCCCAGTCTTTTGCTACAAAACTTCAAAGGATTTTCTGTAACTTGGAATCTTATAATATCCACTTAAAAACATTAATTTACAGTTATTCTGATTTCTTTGGAAGATACTTCACATTACCTCCAAGATATATTCCAGAATTCCTACGTGTGTCAGAATCATAGCTTATAGAATTTGTCCTAGCACCACCTCACAAAATTAAGAACATCTTCATTCATGAACTCCTGTCAATGACAGACAATTCAGTATTTATCTTTTTAGGATCTATTATTCACAAAAGATGAACAGTTGGAAAAGATCTTATTCATTATTTCCTCATAATGAAAGTCTTAAACTTCCCTACAGTGGAACTGCGTTCTGGCTTCTATTTCCTGCACAGAGGATGCCATCATTTTAACTCCTCCCTATTCCTCTTCACAATTTGTTTTCAGGAAGAAATTCGAAAATTATATTCACCTTATTCTATAAGTGGTAGATAAAGCTTAAATATATTAACTCCTTCTAAGGATCTGTTTGTTTAAATATATTTGTTTCAAGGAAATACACCAGTAATTGTGGAATCTCAAGAATCCATAGCAATTATTGGAAATATTTTTGAGAGCTAGGGTCCTTACAGTACTGTCTGAAATCAGGAAATAGAGGTGAATTTTTACTTTCTCTGTATATAGACTTAGGACACACACATTTTTTTTTTAACCTATTCACAAATAGGAAACAGATGGACTAATTTTCTACCTGTTTAAAGTGGTGGGATCCAGCTGTTACAAGGGTGATTATTATTTATACATGGAAATATGGAGTGGTTCCTTATCACCTTGGGAGAAATCAGGGCACACACAGAAGAAAAGGTTAACAAGGGGCTAGCAAAAACAGATTATCTATATTAATTTTGGAAATACTCTGTGCTATAGAAAATCTCATCTTTTAATATTTAATTGTTTTTACTCAATGTAAGTAGAAACCTTCAAAAACACAAAAAGCTAATGTTTAACACGCAAAGATAATTAACATTTTTGTTGTATTCTTCACTTTCTCTGCATGTTGTTTAATGAAGTTGAGATCATGATTTTATATGTTGCTTTAAAAATATATCACTAATATTTTCCTTGTTAACCAAACATTAAACTTTACAGTGGTTATATAATATTTTATTAATTAGCTGTATCATAATTTACTTAAACATTATAGTATTATCTACTTAAATTGTTTCTAAACTAATAAGCATATGTTCAATAAAGGTTTGTTTTTACTTTTAACATCTTTGACATTGATTATTTTAATCATTTGGATTTATTTTGTGTATAGGTTGTAAAATGAGGATTTAAACTGGTATTTTTTCATATGGTTGATTAGATCAATGGTAGTTATTAAATAACAATTTTCTTCCCCACTGATTTATGAGTCTCTTTTATCATACATAAAATGCATCAGTCATTTGGATGTTGTTTCTAGATATTCTTTTTTGTTCTTTATATATATTCTTTACCTCAAAGAAGCAGTTTCTTCACATTATTGTCATTTTAAAAAATTTTTGTAATTTTTTTCATCTAATCTTTTTTCCAGATGTTCATTAATTTTCAAGTTACAAATATCTGGGCCTTTTTTAAAACTACAGTTCATTTAAACCTGTGAATTAATTTTGAAAAATGAATTCTTTGAACTAATGTGATTTGTCATGTATCATTATCCATTTAGCTTTCCTTTTACTATAAAGCAAAATAATTTTTCATGTGTTTTCTACACATTTTTAAGAAAAATGTCAATATGATTATAAATTTAAAGTATATTTATGATTTATTATTGTTTTTGAGAATGTTTTTATTTTCCATTGCATATTTTAACTGATCATTGCCCTTATATATAAATTGTCTCATTAACGATTTTTTAAAAATTCTAAACAATATAATATAGAAAATTTATGAGATGGATAGGGAAAAGTCTCTTATGACCTTACTTCCATAAAACAATATTAGCTTTGTCCAATCGTTTATTTTTAAAGATTTATTGATTTCTATTCATTTATTTCCCCTCTCCCTCTTGCTGCTTGCACTTGCTTTCTGCTTGTCTTTTTAGGAGGTACTAAGAACCTAACCCAGGGCCTCCCATGAGGGAGGGGATGCCTAATTGTTTGAGCCCCCTCCGCTCTCTGTTTTTTGTGTCTCTCATTGTGTTTCCTTGCTGTGTCTCTTGCTTGCATCAACTCACTGCACCAGGCTGTCGTGTCAGCATGCTGTCTTGCTCATCCTTTTTAGGAGACACCAGGAACCAAACCCAGGACTTCCTATGTGGTAGGTTGGAGCCCAGCTGCTTAAGCCACATCCACCTCTGTGTCCAATCCTTTTTAGTCCTTTTCACACATAAGTAGAAACTGAAGGTTCTCAGTCCCATATAGTGCTAAAATATTATACAACTTATAACTTTGACAGCTTTTTTTTTGACAGCTTTTTTGTTGAAGGATTTATTTGTATTTTTTATTCATTTACAATAGTAAATATTTGATAGGAATATTTGAACCAGTCACAGTTTGCTTAAATTATCCAGACACTCAGCTATTTGTAACTGTAACCTGCCTGATTACTTAAGACACATAATACCATAGGAAAAATGGTAAATCTCAGTTAATCTGAGTATTTTAAAAGTACCACGTAGTATGTAAAGTTGGATTTATTTAACAAAAGTTTTTCAAAATAAATGAGTGCTGAAGTATCATCATGTTTTTTTTAATTTTCAGATTTTTATTGCCTTCATTTTTAAAAATTTGAATATAGCTTTGATTGTATTCCATTTTCGTTTAGATGATCTAGTACCATGATAATACCATATGGAGGCAATTCAGAGTTTATTGTGTAGACTTTCTATGCTCACTCAGCCATCAAGTTCATCTTCACATTGTTAAATTTACTGTCAAATTCATGTATGAAATACATTTACAGTAATTCCCCCCTGCCCACCCACACACTCATTATAAGATGTATATTTGTTCACCAGTATAGTTGGAAAACATTCATTTATTGTGTGTCCTGAGAATGTAACTCAAAGTTTATTTCATGTGTGTGTGTAGTTTAAATAAAAGAATAAAAATTTTGAAATGTTGTATATTTTTCAGGCTTCTTCCTCGTTTGTTAAATTAGCCTTTTAAATCCTTAAAGGAGGAGTCAGTATGAGGATTTTAATCCATGGTTTTAATTTAGGATATATTTCTATGGATGATCAGGAAAGTTTTTGAAAATATGTTGATTAATATTTATTTTATCTTTATTTAAGGTATAATTGATATAAATGTAAGAAGAATGATGAATTGAGTAAGCAGGCAGAGTTCATGACATTAGAGAAATCATTTAAATTACATAGGAAAATATTTTATAAAATTAGCCTTTATGATTGAGAGCTCTGTATTCATCTGTATATTAATGTATTTTGAGAGCAAAATGACTATTGCTTTATACAGTAAATGTAAAAAAATATGTATTATTAAATCTTCTCATACATTGTTTAGTCTGAGTCTGATTCAACATGTAGTAGGCAGGATTTTTATACCTATTGAGAAACAATAGCAGCCACCAGCAAGAAATGCGTATAAACCTAAACTTTAGAGTTAATTTCTAAGTGTGAGGCCTCCAGAGACTAAAGCACATTTAGAAAAGTCAAAAACTGGGAAGCAGGAGAAGTGCTGAAAGAGGAAGATTTCTTTTTTCTTCCTCAGTGGTTCTATCAGAGTTATTTTTGCCCCCTGAATAGCAGGAAGGGAAAATAAGATCTGATTATTTATCACACTTCTATTTTTATTTTAGTTGACCTGGTTTAGAAATATGAATAAAAATCATTTCTGTCTTATTTTTATGGAATATACTAAAGTCTTTAAATTAACACTGGTTGAGTGGTTAACACTTTTGTTGAATGTATGCCAATAGTTTGGTCTTATGAATGTTACTGGAGAGAAATAGAAAAAATGTTTTTTAATGTATCCCTTAATTTTAGTGTCCTTCTCTATCATTTTATGTGACTACACTAGCAACAATTTAAGCTTATTACATATTAATAAAAACTAATGATGTTTGACATGCAATTCACTTTTTGAAAATATATATTAGCTTTATGCTTTGCTGTTTGGTTTGGATTTAAAGAATTCTGATGAAAACCTTTCAATCACTTGTTTTCTCTAAGAATTGCCTAAGTATGATTTTAACAGTATTCATTTGTTTTAAGTTAACTCTATCAAAAAACCTATTTCTTTGATTTAGATGATACTCCTTTTGCAATGCCAAGTTCTGCAAAATAGGTTTGCATTCACAATTAATACTAGTAACATGGAGTATCTTTAAATGCTTTGGCTGGACAGGGTACTTTTAAACAAACTGCAAGGAAAAGTCTACTGTCATGTGTCAAAATATGGTTCTCCTTTCAGGTGCATCTTCACAAGTTCTATTAAAAAAATAGGCAGTACAGGTTGACATGCTATTTTTAGAATAAATAAGAGTTGGCTTAGAGCTACCAGGTTGAAATTCTGTTTCAAAATAACTCCTTGAAAATAAGCCAGGAGTGCTTTTTTGTATCTTGCAAATCTCTTTGCTAAGTGTCATCATAATGATATTTTGATAATGTGTATTTTCTGATTATAGGATTACAATGATAGGTTTAATTTCCATTTATCAGGTTAAGTCTGAAAAATTAATGATTCATTTCTCAGTCATTATTGGGAGGCGCCTGAGAAACTCAAGAGGTCAGAGGACAAGGCGGCACTTTTTCCTATACTCTTGAGCATTTGAATTGTCTTTGTGTGGACTGCTTGAAAATGAAATCACCAATCGTGACCTGTGACTACGGTTTCAGCCCTGCCTTCCTTATCCATTAGTTACTGGGATGATTTGGATCTTTCCTGTTGAATCTTCTAAGCTCCTAAATTTTTAGAGTTATCTGCTCTTCCATTAACATTTCCCCTTGACAGATCTCATGACTTTCATTTTGTTACTATCTCAGTCAGATAAATTTTCTTTTTAGATGTTAATTTAGTTTATTTCAAATGAATAATAATAGTCCATTTGTGGGGCAGACTAATTCAGGTGTGATTATATTACATGTGATCTAGAATCTACTCAAAATAGAACATGACAGGAAGAATCTCTTGGCACCAGTGAATACTTTTTTCTTATCTGATTGAAACTATATTTAGACCTGATAGCCTGTATTACTAAAAGAATGCATCCATTCTTTAAGCATCTAATGGAGTTATCACTTGTAGTTAGAGTTTTCAGTTGTTTTCATTTATCAAATGTGTCAAGAAGTCTGCCAGAAGCTAGATTCAACCTTTTCTTACCTTTTTGATGGTGAAACCACTTTAAAAAGTCTAATAACAACAACAACAACAAAAAGGAGACAGTCATGGACGAGACTGGGGAAGGGGGTCGTTATTTAGAAGAAGAAAAGTTACGGAACCCATTCATGGATTTACATTCATGGATTTATGGTGGCCCCTGTAGAAATGAATCCCATTATTTATGACTGAGAGCCAGACTTTTCCCCTTATTCTGTTGATCTGTTTCAGTAACACAACCTGGAAAAGGGAAGTGATGTCTATAGAGCAGTAGGGACAAAGAGACATGACAGAAGTTATTAAAAGGTAGCAGGTCTCTTTAATGTGATAGCAAATGATAATCCTTTGTTCCATTCTATAAACTGGCCTCTATAAATTGGTCTCCTATTTGCAGAATATAATTATATTTTGATCTAGAAGGAAGATTACGTATGTTTTAAATCTTTAGCATTTTCATACATACTTTAAATTGTAAAATTATTATATTATACTTTAAAAATATTTGAGCAGAATGCCATGCTCTAAATATAGAAGTAGTCTTCAAAATATCTTGAGAGTAACCATGCTAGATTTATAGTGCTTAATAGTCAACTGATATACCTAATACTATCTAGAATAGATATAGATTAGACAGCTGATTATTGAATAATCCCTTAAGTGTAAGAAATTCTTGTTTCCCAGTCTGTTATCATTCATTAAATGAATAAGGAGCTAGAAAGATTTTGTTTCATTTTTATTTTTTGTTTTTGTTTTTGTTTTGTTTTTGGGCAGAGGAAAATAGCATTGAACAGGGAAGAAATACTTTATATGACTGTTTTAAGAAGTGAACTTGTCAGTCATTTATTTTTTGCAGTTTCCATGGATTAATCAACTGCACTGCAGGGATGAATTCTATGAGTATAATAATCTATAGACATTTCATTATGAACTGGTACTAGAAGACCTGGGAGTTTTAGAAAAGCCCGAAAGCTGGTGTAGGAATGATTTGCAGAGGCATACTGAGGTAATGCAGTCTTAGAGAGTCATTAAAGACCAAGCATCACTAAGCATCAATTTTCACTGTAGCAAACTCATATTTCAGATACATTCAAAATAATGAGAGTGAAAAAAGTGTTTTTATATTCAAAAGTCTTTAACCATTTTTATGACACACAGTGTTGTTTCATTTCTACTTCTTATTTCCCTATAAACATAAAGAGCATATCAAAGAAAATTCATTGGTCATATTGCATGTGCTTATTTGGAGTATATAAATTGATTAGACTTTAATATGTGTTAACATTTATAATTTTTCCTAATGATATTAGGTTTGTATATATATGTATGTGTGTATATGTTTTGAATTTTGTTTTAGACTAATTTCCCCATGCTCCCTTTTGAGATGCCACATTTTAATTTGGCATTACACAGGAAACATCGCAATGACTTACATTTTTTTTTTAAAACATTTATTTATTTATTTATTTATCTCCCCTTCCCCGCCCCCACCACAGTTATCTGTTCTCTGTGTCTATTTGCTGTGTCTTCTTTGTCTGCTTCTGTTGTTGTCAGTGGCACGGGAATCTGTGTCTCTTTTTGTTGTGTCATCTTGTTGTGTCAGCTCTCCTATGTGCAGTGCCATTCCTGGGCAGGCTGCACTTTCCTTCGCACTGGGCGGCTCTCCTTCCAGGGTGCACTCCTTGCGCATGGGGCTTCCTTATGTGGGGGACACCCCTGTGTGGCATGGCGCTCCTTGTGCGCATCAGCACTGTGCCTGGGCCAGTTCCACACAGGTCAAGGAGGTCTAGGGTTTGAACCAGGGACCTCCCATGTGATAGACAGATGCCCTAACCACTGGGCCAAGTCTGCTGCCATGACTTACATTTTTGATATGCAGGGTTTAACAATGCATTCAAAAGCTAGTGATTCCAAGCATTATACTATGTGGACCTACCAATTCTTTAGCGTCATTTAGTTTATTTTTGGCAAAAACATTATCTGTACTAATTTAGAAGTCACAGATTTCTGTTGTATTCTATCTGTAGTTATTTTGTGTAGTAAAAAAAAATATGTAGAATAAATGTAGTCTAGAGCTCAGGCTTCCTTTGAATGAAAGTATAAAGCAAAAAGCAGCTTGCCTCTGGGATGTTAGAATTGTGGCAAGGCCTAGTATCATCTAGCCTTACAGAGATGGCCCTACTATGTTGTAGACTGATTGGCTTTATGCCCAAATCATTCAGTTAATAGCTGACACAGGACAAGAACTTTAGCCATTAAAACCTCTGAATCTTATTCTAGAAAAGGCCCTTGTGCTATTTAGTACTGAAACTTTTTTGATAGCTTTCAATTTTACATGTCATTTTTAAGTATTTTCAGTTTTATTGTTTGAAAGATGAATGATACATTGATTTTTTAAAAATAATCATTTTCTAAGTAAGTGTGTTTTGTTAAATACCTGTAATTTTTGTAAAGGTTTTTAATGGGCTCCAAGTACTAACTTGGTGACATAATTTATTAGGAGTTTCGATGCAGTTTATTCAACAGTATTTTGGATTGAGTTAACTTTTCCATTAGGGAGTAATATATATTTGTCTTTCTTTACATTTACTAAGTACTATTTTGTAATTGCCACTTTATTAAAGTAATTCAGGAGAGAGTTGATTATAACTAAAGTTATAAAAGTGAAAAAAATAGTATTTCATTAGTGGAGCATTTCTTCTACTTTTATCCTATAGTAAACAAACAACAAATACCAAAATATGTAGGTATGTGTTTCAGGTAGTTTTTTTTGTTTGTTTGTTTGTTTTTTTTTCTGTGCTACTTTGTTGACTTTATATTTTTTATCTTTTTTTGTACACTTTGTCTTTGTTTATTTTTAAAATATTATACACCAGAACATTCTCTTTCTCCAAATAGATGTTTCTTTTGTTTCTGAAACATCATTCTTTTGTTTGCTGTTTTGTGATTTTCAAATATCCAGTGACAGTTAATCTGATTTCCCCACGTTGGGAAAGGCTCCTTTAGAAGATTTTAGTTGCTGGTATGACTCAGATCAGTAGCTGCTGGTTTGTGTTCTTTGATATTCATTCTTTGTCTTAGAGGTGTCTGTTCAGCATATCTGGGCATAGTTGCATGTAATTGGGTCCAGTTCTTAGTAGATTTCTATCAAAGGTAATGCATCTAATTAAAGTTCAGTACTCTTTTGTCAGATAGGTATTGTATCACTCTTTGGTTAACAAAATTCCTTTGCATATATAATTCTAGAAAGTACTTTAATTGTGTCTATCAAGAGGGTCAATTTGTACCCATGAAGTACTATAAGATTTTTCACAAATCTAGGGGTCAAGACAACTGCTAGAGATCTCCCTTCTCTCTCTGTCTCTCTAGCTCTCTCTGTCTCTCACTCACACACTCACACATATCTACATACAGCCCTGAATGAATTCTATAATAAAGAGTAAGAGACATATTAATTAGTAAAAACTATTTTAAGGTTATAAGAAGAAAATTAATTTAGTACCAACTTGTCTTGAAATTCTATACAGTTTACTTCCAATTATACAGTGCCAATCTAGACATATTCAAAAAACATTGGTCATTTGTCAAAACTGGTAATTTATTTAATTAGTATTTAATAATATACTAAATAATAATATAGAATTAATTTTCTACATTTACTGCCACTAGGCTAAAATTAAGATTTAAAAGTACCAGGTTTAGAAACAAATATCTAAATGACAGGTGTTTCAGTTACTCATGAAGTACTTTACATCTGTCACTGCCACACATACAGTTTGAGTGGATGAACATGATTTGATTAAATCATTTTATTATTGAAGGTGTGTTTTTTAATGTAATTTCTTTCAAAATAAAACATAATTTCAGCTTTCAAAGTTTTTCACAGCATCTGAGGTTGCATACCAGAATTATTTTGTACGTTTTGGGTGTTTTAGAATTAATCTGTTTCACTAAAGTTTTGCAGAAAAGGATCAAGGTATCTATAAGGTAACAGACTTGCATTTAAAATGGCCATGGTGATTGAATGGGTGAAAAGTTAAATACAATACATAAAGCGTATTTCTCCTCCAATGCAGGATTTTGTTTTGTTTCTTATGTTGTATTGTGATTTATTTTATTTACATCTCTAGCTCCTCTATAAGTCAATGAACTCCTAAAGGCAGAAAATACTAATCTCTATTTCCTTAACATTCACAGTATCTGACGCATAAAAGTTGCATAAATTCTTATTGGATGATAGATGATACATAAGGTTGGAAAATATTTGCTCCTTGCTATTTTGTTGTCTTAGTTGAACTCTAATATTATTGCAAATTTAATTTTAACCAATTCATCAAAGATTTGTCATCTCTAATTTTAAAATATTATCCCACATATCATGGGTTTTAGAGGTGAGGGTGGCATCGCTTCTTGTATTCCAGTGATATTTCCAAACCATTCCTTTATATAAAAATGTCTTATATTATGCTATATATTAATTCTTAAAATATTGTGACTGTTTGCTAGGTGTCAGGCACTTCTCTCAGACTTGGAATGCATAGTTCATTAAATTCTCACAATTCTGTATGATAGCTGCTGTAATAATCTTCTGTTTATATTTGAGGAAACTGAAGTATGGATTGATTAAATATCTTGACCAAATGTACAGGTTTAGTAAGGGGCAGAGTAAGAGGTCCAACCTATATCATCAGGCTAAAGCATTTATGATTTACTATTTGCCATATACATTTACCATATACATGCATCTTTTTCTCATCAAAGTTATTTATAACTCCTTTATGGAAGCCTTGCCATATAATTTGGAGTCTTTCCCTGAATTTCATGCCTGCCATCATCATTGATGGTTTTGGGATCCATCTGGTCAACTCATATAAAACCCCCTAATCTTATGGGTTCCTGTTCTTCTCACCTCTATCTTGAACTCCTTAACCTCCGATTATGGCTCCAATGTAGACCTTATCATTAACTAAAACTTCTCTGTATAGAAGTCTGAATTTCAATATTCCCCCATAATAGGGTATGTTGGAGATTTTATCCAAGTGTATAGAAATTGTAAAGCAGATTTTAGAGGTTGGAGGTGAGAAACATACTTAGAAGTTATACAGGGTACTTCAAATGATGTCTAAAAGGCAGGTTGGATCAGATTGTGAATTATCTTTAATGACAGACTAAGATATTTGTTATTTATTAAATAGTGCACATGATAAACTGGATGGTGGGGAGGCTATAGGCAGGAATACTAATTTGGAACCTCAGCAATTGTCTAGATAAATAGCAATAAAAATCAGAAACAGTGTGATGGAGTGGAAATGGAAAGATAATAGACTAAAGAGAAATAGGGAAGGAAAACTTGAATTTCACCACTGATTTGATATGGAAGATAAAGGTAGAGAGGAGTCAATAATTAAGGGTTTCCAAGCCTAGAAACTGTCAAGTTAAGGTATTCCTGATTAGGAAAAGCAACAAATACCTAACACCACCACAGGGCTTGAGAGTGTGCCTCCCTCCCCCATTCTTGTGTCTGCTATACATACTTCCATGGTTTTTCTGTATCTACAGTCAGCACAAATTTTTTGAGAATCTTCAGAATATATGGCAAAGAGTTAAGGGAATAAAGAATGATGGTAGTCTTGGTGATGATGATCATTGACTAGGTACTTAATTGCATTATCTTAATTGAAACTCAATCCTATAAGATAAATATTAGTATTCCTAGTTTATAGATAAAGAAACTAAAACTCAGAGAAGTTAAGGGATTGGTCTAGGTTGAATAAATTATAAGTGGCAGATTTACAATCTAAACTCATGCTATCTGACTAAATCTTAACCTCTCCCCTCTCCTGTTATGATTAATTTACACAGATTGATTTATAGAAAAGAGAGCAATATATTGTCAATGAGTGACTTTATAAGGAGTTCAGAGAAGGGCAAGCTCATTTAAGAAGGAATGCTTGAGTGACTACCTCCTTCTCTAATGCTACATGATTTCAGAATAAGATTATGTGTTACATAATTGACCAGATAGAACAGTGGCTCTCAGTAATAAACCTGGCATTAGAACAAGATGGAGATACCAATTTTTCTCGTTTAACCTGCCAACAGCATTTATTCAATTTCTGCTGTTCTAAGCATAGCAGCAAGACAACACATGATCTCTATAATATGAGGAGCTTAATCTAATAGAGTAAAATGTAAAAGGCAAATCACATTTGATTTTCTGATTTCCAATAAAGGTATATGATGTTACTATAGCAACTCCAAGAAGGTTGCTAAACATTTAAATGACATCTTTGCAATAGTGATACAGTATGTTATTTTGGGGGCTAATGGATACATTGTCTTTTGAATATCTTATATAATTAATTGATCTGATAATATGACTTACATGCAAAATCACTTGGTGTGTAACAGATTATTTTTATGTTATATCTTAGCTACCATCTTTATTTAAGTTTTCAAAGTCCTGCTTTTCTTATTTTAATGCCAAATCCCTTTTTTAAAATTTTGCTTCTAGGTGTGACAGATATGTTAGACACATTATCAGCAGTGCCCATATTTTTTTGAGAGACAAATAACAATCGTGATTTTTCCAGTTTAAGGAAATATATGTGAATATGTAAATATACATATATAACTTGATTTAAAGAACTTAAAGTTTGTATTAAATTTAAACTTATAATTCTAAAAGAAATATATACTTGGTTAAAGGTCAGTGCTTTTCTCCACTTACCCTGTAATCATTAGACAACTAATACAGTTTTGATAAATTGGAAATTTATTAATATATTTTCTTTATTTTTAACTTGTTATCTGTAACTCTTGGATATCAAGTCATTTTCTTTATCTGCAATGGCCTTTTAGGAAGAATTTCATACTTTGTGGATGTATAGTATATGGAAACTTGCTGCATTTCAGTTTTTATCTTAAATGTTGGCTTTATATAATATGCAGCATTATTAAAATAAAATTATTCAGTGGCTCATAGTAAAACTTGATTTTAAAAGTAGTTTCTTGATATATTACTTGTTAAAAAAATACTTAGCAAAAAGATAAACAAAATGGAGCTTCATTGACACATAGAAGGAAAACACCTTGGTTTCAGTAATGCATGTAAAGTACGTAGAATGTATTACAGAAGGATTCCATATACATTTTGTATATTAGTTTCTGTGATCTTTTTTTTTTCCTTTTTGCACAGGAGGGATTCATTGTGTGAAACTTTAATCTAAATGTGATAGACCAACTTCCTCAGAGAAAAAGGACCAAATTGCCTCAGCAAAAAAGGAAAGCTACAAAGTAGTGCTTTTTACTTAGAAACAAAACAAAATAAAACAAATAATGTCAAACAAGGGAAGGAAATATTTAATAACTTTCAGAAAGCAAGTTGGTGACAAAACAGAGAGGTGTTGTGGGAGCCAGGCCCCTTGGCATTAAAGAGAGTGTTCAGCTGGTATGGAGTTAGGCCCTTGTTGAGGTAGGAGACCTAGTGATCAAGGACCCTCCTGCCACTCTACTATTTCTCTCTGTAACTAGTTCAAAAGATGTGCCTATAACAAACTAAAACAAACAAAAAATTATTTTACTGAGAAGGACAAAATAATTTACTCTTTGAAATTTATTTTAAGGAATATCTCAAGTAACCAACTAGATTGATACAAATGGATAAACATTTCAGAGAATATCTCTGGAAGCTGCATAAAATGCAGAGTGGGAAGCCAAGTGGGGAAGTCCCTGGACCAGGAAAGCCAACCACATACTAGCCCTATTCATGATTATTCTCATTAATTCTTACAGCAACCTAAAGAAGCTATTAGTTTCGTTATTTTAAGATTAGAGAACTGAGGTACAGAATACTCAGCCCATATGTGAAGAGCTCTGATCCAAGCCAAATTTTATATCTAAGGCCAAATTTTTTCCACTTTTCCTTCTGCCTCACTAAATAGCCTTTAGAGCTGAGTTGGGTGAGGCATCTTGACAGACACATGCAATATAATCGAAAATAAAGAGTTATGTTTGGTTGTTTATCTATAATAATCCATATTCAACAAGTCCAATGTATTTCAATCATCTAACCCCACCAAAAACCTAACATACTTAAAGGTAGAGGTGTAGGTATGTTAAAGTAAAATAATATGAATATTATCCTAAAGTTTACCTTGAAAATAAAAATGAATTAAAAGTGGAATGTGAAAATACAGATGGAAAAAGTCCTGGTATTTTTAGCAGAGAGTTTTTGTCAACTTCTGTTAAATATATGTATGTGCACATATGTATATGTATAATAGTTTCTTTAGTGAGCAAGTATTTAAAACTGTATTACAGAATTAGAGACATTAAATGACCCTGAGAATGAAGAAAATGATATGGTAGACAAAGCCCTGATAGCAAGGGCTAAAATTTACTATAATCTATGTAATAAATATAAAAAGAAATATAAATGTAATAAAATATTGGTGATAACAAGGTCTGACTAGTAACTCTTGAAGAATTTTTAATAGTTGTAAAATTTAGTCTTTAATCTCTGGGGCTGGATATCATTGAATTTGCAACATTTTTTCATAGAAGAGGAGCTGTAAGGACTAGAAAATTGTATTCATTCATGAAAGCTTATACTCATGAATAGGCCAGAGATCTTCAGAAGAAAATGTAAAATGCTAAAACATTTTCTTGATGAGCACTTATGTCCCAGAGACAGAAGTACAGAAGGCAATGTATGTTTAAGAAACCAGATTCCTCCATCAGGTTTACTGAAGAATAAATGGAAAAACAGCCACAAGGACATTATCAAATTCCTATTTTTTCACCATTGTCAGAAATAACTGCTCATGACCAAACTCATCATAATTACTGACCTGTTTTCAACAAAATTCAAAAATAATTACTAATGTTCTGATTTAGATTTATTTGTTCAATTATATGGAGAATGGGAAAGAAAATGAAAACCTTACTATTTTTATTTTTCTTTCTGCTGAATAATAGAAAGAATTATAGTTATTAACATCTGGCTAAATTTATCTCTATCTCCCCATTTTATCTAAAAAAAGTATATTATACTTCAATAACAAAGTTTACTTGAAAATAAAGTGATATTTCATTAACAGGAGGGAGAAGTTTAGCTCTCTTTTTGGCATCTTCAACATAAGGTTTGAACTCAGGGATATAGTTGCCACTTTTTTGCTCATTTTTAGCTGCATTTCAGAAAAGTGTTCTCAAAGGTACCTTCAAACTGAAACAATCTTCTTCACCTGCAAAAGAATTTCAGCATTAAAAACCTTAGTTCTATGTTCTCTTTTGAGTAAACTACAATTAAAAAGAACCACCACAACAACCAGAACTTGAGATTATGTGTTTAATTTTCTTAGAATGTTGTACTTTTTAAAAAAGGTTTTCATTCAAATAGTTATTTAGGGAAAAGTCATAGAAATGTAACAGAAGAATAACTATAGTAAGCAAATTATATAGGAAAATATTTATAGAACAAAAAGAGAGCAAATGTGCAAGAACGTAGAGCAATGACCTGTGGCTACGGGAAGCCCATTCAACATGGAAGGGGATAGTAGTCGACAAATTTTGAAGTAACTGGCAAAAGGATGCGCCTCCAGAAATTGGGAATTAGTTACTTGACATGGAAGACCAAATAAGTCAGAATGGTTAATTTCCATTTACTTTCCAAGAAACCAGCATTTATAAAGATTATTAGTCTGAGGCAATTTATGTACAATGAAATGTCCAAGATGCTAGAAAGGGCAAGGCAGTGTTATTCTGAATTGCTAACAGACTCTACCTCTGAAGTTTCTTGGGAACTTTAGGAAAGAAATAAGGACTTTAAAAGGGAAATATTGTAAATTAGTTTTTATTTTCTTTCCATCATTCTAACATCCCTCTGAGGGAACATGAATGTCCATGGCATTCAAAGAAAGACACATGAATACTCAAGCTTTTCTTGATGCACCCACTAATGTTTGTTAAGTTTGTCTCTGCACCTGTGATGGTTTGAAGCTGTATGGATCCCAGAAAGCTATGTTCTTAAATTTAATTCTTTTCTCTGGGTATAGACCCATTTTAACTTGGACCTTTTGAGGAAGCTACTTCAGTTAAGATATGAACCACTCCATTTAGGATGGGTTTTAATCCTCTTACTGGACTCTTTTATAAATGGAATGGAGAGAGACAGAGAGGAGAGACTGAGAGAGAGACTGAGAGAAAGTGCCATGGAAGCAAAAAGATGAAGCCAACAAAACCGAGAAGAGAAGGGAAAGATCAGCAGACATTGTCTCATGCCTTGCCATGCGACATAGGAGCCAAGGATCTCAAGTAGCCAGTCTTCAAGGATAAAGTATTGCCTTGATGGTGCCTTATTTGAACATTTTCATAGCCTAAACTATAAGCTAAGCAATTACCATTGTTTAAACCAATGCATTTCATGGTATCTGCTTTAAGTAGCCTAGAAACTAAAACAGCACCTCTCTTTCCTTTTAGTGACTAATTGTTGTTATTTTTGTTTCCATTTCCTCTTCTCATCCCCAGCTTATGGACTCTTGGCAGATTCATCTGTATAAAGCAAACTCTAATCAATGACCAATTGCAAGGTATCCTTCGGTGAACATCTGTTATGTTCCAGGCATAATGCTAGGTGTTTCAGGAACACTTCCTTCTTTAATCATAACAGCAACCCTGTATGATAAGATTCTGTGTTCATTTTGTGTTGGTACTCAAAAGCCATGCTGCCTTCCCCAGAAGAATCCAAAAATCCATAGCCTATTGATGGTGCTTTCTGCTTTGCACCATTTACTGTTTTATTCTCAGTTCTACTATTTCATTTCCTATGTTAGATTTTCCTATCAAGCTGGTCTATTCTGTCTCCCCAATGTACATAACCTGTGCTTCATTAATTCATTTATGTTTCCTCTTTCTATTCCCATTATATGGTATATATTTCTCCTTAATATTGCTTTACAAAGTCTTCCCCTCTCTTATGGTACATGTCATACTCTGTTTGCTGTGGTTATTATATCTTTATTTCATGATTTGACTAGAGACTCTTTCAGAGCAAGGAAACTCTTTTGGGGAACGTATTTATTTACCTCTTTATCTGTGCCATTCCCAGTATAAGGAGCTTGTTCATGGAAGACCCTTAGTGGGTTTGTGTTGAATAAGAGCTCACTATCTGAAAAGTACTTTACTAAATCAAGTCATTATCTTATATGCTGTGAAGGACACAAGAGAGTATAAGACAAAATCTATGTCCCCTATTTTTTTATTATACTTTTTATTTTTATTTTTTAAAAGAAACTTAGATTACATGAACGTTACACACAAAAAATATAGGGAATTCCCATATGCCCTGCTCCCTAGCCCTCTGACGTTTTTCCACATCAACAACATCCTTCCTTAGTGTGGTACATTTGCCACAATTGATGAACACATCTTGGAGCATTGCCACTAAGTGATGATTGTAGTTTACATTGTAGTTTACACTCTCTCCTGTGCATTTTTTCAAGTTATTACAAGATATACAATGGCCTGTATATGTCATTGCAATATCATTCAGATAATTCCCAAGTCCTGAAAATACCCTCAAATTACATCTATTTTTCCCTCTCCCTCCCTTCAGAACCTCCAGTGGCCACTGCCTCCACAGCCATGATATAAGTACTTCCATTCCTAGGATCACAAGAAGTCTACAGTAGAACAACTGTAAGTCTACTAGTTCATTGACCATGCCCCAATCCTGAGGATTCTGTGATGGTGATGCCCTCTCCACCTCTAACTGAGAGGGGGCTTAGATTTCATGGGGCAGATGGATGGGACTTTCTTGCTTGCAGCTGCAGATTCTCTCTGTTCCTTGAGATGGTCATTGTCAGTCATCATCACCTTGTAAGTTGTCCTGGGTGAGTCCAATGAGCTGGAGAGTAGGTATTGTAAGTCTGTTGAGGTTCAGGACCCAACTAGCACATGGACAGTCCAAAGTTTTAAGTCTCTTGGACATAAAATTGTCAACTCTAGTACTAATTATAGGTTCAAATAGGGGGGCAGCCAGAACCATGTGTAGTGAAAACACAACTGATTCCAACTTTGGCACACTGGGGAGCGTAAATTTCACAGTAGGGCCCACTGGCAAGGCACCAAACTCCTGAGCCGGTGGTCCTGCCTATATTGTCTGGATGTCTCCAGAGCCCTCAGGAGCCCCACTATTTAAGGTAATATTTACTTTGACAGCCAATGTGTTCCTGCTGAGATGTGCATAAGCATAACCTCTGAAATGACCTCCTGACTCACTTTGAAGTCTCTTAACTATATAAACTCATTTGTCTTCATCCTTTTCCCCCTTTTGGTCAAGGTCTTTTTCCAGTTGTATTGTTAGTTGGTTTTTGATAGTAATTGCTCGGTGCCATGGAGGCTTTTTCCCAGGAGTCATGTCCCATGCTGGAGGGAAGGTAATATGCATTTATATGCTGAGTTTTGCCTTAGAGAGAGGCCACATTTGAGCAGCAAGGAGCCTTTCAGAAAGTAATACTTAGGCACCCTATAAAACTATGCTAAATTTCAGTTTCAAAAGTAAAGTTTCATAAGTATGGTCATCACAATTGAGGGCCCATCAATGGTCCATCCTTCTTCAGTACTCCTTCCTGTACTCAAGGGATTCTTGCTGTCCTATTAGAAAATTTGGCAGAGTTCTTCAGGGTGGTAATTCGATATTTCTTTGATTATTGTGTGGATTTCCACCCACTGTGATAATGTTCCATGAACACTTTAACACATTCACATGCCTTATAGGTCTGCCCCAGGTGAACCTCCTCCCTTGCATCCCCCATCACTGACACCCCACACCAATGATCCACCTTTGCCACAGTTGTAACCCTTCTGTGATGTAAAACTTCTTCAAAATTGAAGCCAACAGAATAACCAAATACAATTAATAGGAAAATGATATATTAATGATGGTTTTAAAAATAACAAATAAAATATGGAAAAGTTTTAAAAAGGTTTAAATAATATAAAATTACATATTATCTAAACATGGCAAAAACCCAGAAATAGTCAACTATTCATAGTATAAGATGGCATTTTATAAGAGCAAAAATGAGACAAGTGTTCAAGATGTTTAAAGGAAGGAAACACCACAATAACCTGTGTCATCTGAGAAAACTTCATGGAAGGGGTGTAAACTGAGGTCAACTGGAAGGATAAATCATGTTTGAAACAGGAAGGGGGAATCTGATGTTTCAAATGATAGGAAAAGTGCAGCAATGAGAGTCATCCATTTATTTTCAGAGATAAAAAAGAGAAGAACTGAGTTCCAGGTTGAGGCATTTGGACTTTGCTTCATGAGCAATGGGCATTACTCCAGGTTTTTAATTTATGTGGGAAGATGATACAGTATGTTGATTATGAGAATCAGTTTTGGAGTCAAATACCTGGCTTTACCTTCAGAAACTTCCTTGGTATTTCTTTCACTCAGTTTCTCCTATTTGGAACTTAGAATATTAATGTAGCAGTTGTATAGTTGAAAATGTGGAAAGAATAGTAATTTTAGACAGAAAAATTACTTCAGTATTTGAAAGCTAATGCAGTTACATAGGATTGTGGTACATGGTTTTTCACAAGAGTGTCAGGAGAATGAAAAGAAATAGATGTAGGTTTGAGTATGGTAAACATGGATGAGTTGAGGTATAAAGGAAAATATGAAGTTTAAAGCTTGAACAACAGAAAATGTGCTAATATCACTGGTTGAAGTAGAGAGAAGTGGCAGTTGGATTTAAGGCAGTTGATGATGATGATGATGTTATTTAATCTGATATATGCCCCATGCATAGGAGTCAGTCAGTCAGTAAATGTCTGCTGTTGATGAGCAGGAAAAGTGGAGTCTTCTATCAGGTACTGCCAAGGCCCTTTTTGCATTTATTTTAATAATGATTATACTTAGAATCAGATGCTAGTATCTAACCTAAAGATCCTATCATGAGAGAAAATGGAGAAAATGAAGAAAATGAAGGAAAAGATTTTTATCATCTTTAACACAGAATTTTTGGTCAATTTCAAATGACTATCACTTATTATGGACATAGGCAAGATTTACCTTTCATCTGGGGAGAGAGATTTTATTTTAAAAAATAAAAATAAAAAGTATAATAAAAATTTTATATTTCAGAATATTTTTATTTTACCCATGACTTAGCATATTGGTGAAAGAACATACTACTTTTTAGCAGGGGCATCTTTCTCCATAATTAAATAATGGCCCTAATTATGTTAAAACTTTGAAATCAGATCTAATTGCAGCTTGTATGCTGTTTATCTTTTATGAGGGTTTTGTTAGGACAGTTTTCCAAGAGGGCCTGTGATGAACTATGTGAAATCAAATCTGTATGTAACATATCCAAAGATTATATCTCTTAAAGTCTAGCACACATTTCTTTGTTAACCATAAAAATCATGCTAATTGACTCTTAATCACCAAATATCATACAGATTCTGAGAACCTGAGTAAGGCAGTAGAAAAATCTTTTGCTTTCTGTTCATTCTCAAATAAAAATTGCCAAATGTTTTAAATACATGGCTTTGATGCCAAAATTGTCTCACATTGTCAGCAATAGGATTGGGTTGGGTCATTTCATATGTTTTCAAAATATCTCTAAAAACCAGAGCAACCCATATGGTAAGAGAATGAATCCTTAGTTGATTTAGGACTATGTTTCAAAGCTAATATCTTATGACTGTGTCTAACTGGTAGGGAATATGCAGCAATGTAGTTCATAGCTTAACTGTTAAGGCAGAAAAAAATCCTAATTTTAGCAAAGGAAATAAAAGTACTTACTCTAGAAAGGGAGCTGAAAATTGCATACATACAACCACAGATAACCTTTGGTTGGCAGATTTTTAAGATGGTTTTAGGATGCCCCACTCCCTGGTATATATTTCTCATATAATCTTCTCTCCTTGAGTGCAGGCTGGACCTGTGTCTATAATGGGTTATCACTACCATGATTATATTATGTTATATGGCAAAATGTATTTTGAAGATGTTAATTAAGGTCTCTAATCAATTGCTTTGAGTTAATCAAAAGGAATATTATGCTGGGTGTGTCAGACCTAATCAGGCAAGTCCTTAAAAAAGACAAGAAACAGTAGCAGATGGCACACAAAAGCAAACAGCTCCCTATCAGATGGCTAAATTCTCAGTAGAACATACCAGGCAGACTAATTTGATGTCAAGCAACTCTGAATGCGAGAATATTCATCTAAATAATGACCTGAAATCTATTTTCTAACAACTTCATCCATAGTTCTAATTCTGTTGTCTCTCTGAGATAGGCCCAGGGTGAAGCCCAATATGAGGGTCCCAACCTTCCTTCTCTACTTCTAAGGAGATGTCTCTGTTTAAGCTTCAGAAGCCACAAATTGTTTAGGTTCAATTTCAAGTCCTGCAAGGCACTAGTTCATTTTTTTCTAGTCCCATTTGGAAATGTAATTAAATTCAGAATCCAACTTTTTCCTCTTTCAAATTATTATAAAATTAAATTAGCCAATTGTATTTTATCCACCAGATTTGGAGTATTACTATCTGTATTCTTTTCAGTGTAACGATAATTATCAAAAGCAATACCTAGAACCACTGACTGTATAGTTTGAATGGATTGTATGGTATGGGAATAAAACTTTAAAAAAGAAAAAGGACTACCTGAAAAAAAAAAAGTAAATGTAAGGCATTCAAAGTCTGCCTGAGAGATTTATGTATCATACTTTGAGTTAATTAAGTAAAATCATCAAAATGCAAATTGTAAGAATTATGTTTCCTTTCCATTAAAATCCTTAATAAGTTCCAAATCTAATTTTGATTGATAGTTATGTAGGTTTAGAATCCTGAGGGAAAAATATTTTTAAAAAACATTTAAAATGTTTCAAGAGTGAGCATTTTTACAGTACTGTAATTTTATGGCTTAATGATATAAAACTTGGTGAGGGGCTGATATACATAACATTTACGTATTACATTAAATTAAGGGGATACACAATTTGGAGCAAATGATGAAGGCATATAACATACTAGGCAGAGAAAAAGATGAGGTGTAATAGCCCAAAGAAGAAATTAAAGGCTGTTAAAAGAAAAATATTGTTGTTTGAGACACTTAAAATACAAAAATAAAATGGTCTAGCCAGTAATAGAGAGTAGTGGATTCGACTTTCAGAATTCTGGCTTTTCTTTTCCACCCATATTTTAACATCTGTTTTTCAGTTTTATAAAATGAAGAGGCTAGACCAAATAACCCCAGATTTTCTTCTAATCTTAATATTTGTGTTTCTAAATTCTACATCTCCAATAAGCTTGAATTTGTTTATTCTGGAGAAAAAGAAGCTTTTATAGAAATTTTGAGAATAACCTCAAAACATATGTATTGTTGTGACTAGGAGTTAAATATTTTCTCTGATTAAGTCTGGAAGTGACAGTGGCTTGCTGGTTAGTTTCTGATACTCAGGCCTGAAAAAATATATAAGGACACGTATATTTTTCATCCTTATCCAAAGTAGATAACTATTGACTAATTTGAATTATTTCTCAATATTTGATTGAGGACAATTATATATAAAATATGTACATATTTTTTCAAAAAAAGCTTGAGTGCAACTTAATTTAAACTATATAATTCGGGGAGTCTGATTTTACTATCTGTTGTTAAACTCAGAAGTAATTCATTCTTTCTTCAAAGTGAAATGTAGAGTAAACCTTTTGTAAGAGCACATGCACAATTTCTTTTAATGCAGTGACTCCCATTTTATTGTGTATAAGAATCTTAGGGTGGACATGTGGAAATGCAGGATAGGTATAATTATTAACGTTAGTCCTTACTCCAAAGTAACTGAGATTCAATCTGAGGTGTGAAGCCCAGAAATCTACATTTTTAATATAAATTCCATGATTCTAATTCATAGGGCCTGCAGTGGATTGAATTGTGTACGCTCATTTGGATGTGTTCTTGGTTGTTTTTGACCTGCGTTCTGGTGGGGGTGTACCCATTGAAAATAAGATCTCTTGAAAATATTACTTGACTTAAAGTGTGGCCCACTGAGTCAGGCTGGGCTTTAATCTGGGTACTAGAGTCCTTTATAACAGAGTGAAAGTCAAGGGGAGTGAGAAGCCATCAGAGCAGCCAGAAGCTGCTAAATAAAATTCCTGTTGTTAAGTCAAACCATTGTATGGTATTTCTTTTAGCAATTAGGAAACTAAAACAGGGCCCATTCTTCGAAAAACACTGTTAAATTGCCTAGATCAAGAAAAAAAATTTAGATTGCACCCTAGATCCAAATTAACTGCATATTAAAATGTGAATATTAAAATATCTGTATCTATTCTAATCATAGCACCCATCTAAGAGAAGCTAGATGTCTTCTCACAGATGGCTTAATGCATTTTGGTGACTAGATTTAAAAAAAAAAAACAGTAGTGTATTAATTTGCCAAAGGGCCTTCTATGCAGAGTACCAGAAATCTGTTGGCTTTTATAATGGGGATTTATTTAGTGTAAAAGCTTATTCTAAGGCCATGAAATGTCCAAATTGAGACATCCGCAGAGATGCTTTCCCACCAAAGTTAGAGAAACTGTTGATTCTGGTGTGTTGCCACATGGCAAAGCAAGATGGCTTCCTATCTCTGTGAGGTTTCAGCCTTCCCATCTGGACTCATGATCTCTTGGGTTGCTCTGTGGGCCCAGCCTTTTGGGGCTTCCTGCCTAAATGATCTTGTAGTTCTCTCTCCTCTGGCATAGGACTTGTCTCTTAGGCTGTCTGTCCTTGCAGCTCAGCTGTGGGCAATACTGGAGTCTTTTCTTTCACATGGCAGTTCCCATTTCCTTCCTCTGTCTGTTTAAGTCCATTTATATCAGATTCAACAAGCAGGGCAGGAACTCAACCTGTGGCATGCCTCCGTGATGTAGTCTAAGAAAAAGCCCTATAGCAATTTTAACAGTAATCTAATCAAAGACCCCTCAGCTGAATTTAATGCAATCAAAGGGTATCATACCGAGGGGAATAGATTAATTTACAAACATAATCTCTCTCTCTTTAGAATTCATAAAATAATCTCAAACTGCCACAAGTAGCATTTGTATATTTTACCTGAATTTAAATTTGAAAGATGTATTTTATTTACTTTAAACTGTCTTTCAGTCTTTACCCAATAATTTTTTCTTATTGTGTAAAATCAAAACAAGTTAAGCATTAAATTCTAGAGTGTGCATAAACCCGTACATGCTTCTTTTAAATAGTCAATAATTCTGCTCTTGTTTTTAGAAAATTCACAAAATTATAAAAGTATTTCTACCTAGTGACTTCCTTTTTCCTTTCATACCTGCAAATAATCAACTTTGACAAATTTGCAAATACCTTCCTTTCAAAAACATACCCAAACCATGTCTACTTAATTGAGGCAATCATAAAAAGTCAACATATACTTGCTATATTGGGGATAGTAGATCAACTCAATAATTTTATGCTCATCTTCTGAAGTTAAAATAGATTCCCCTTCATCCTGAATGACATTGCAAAGACAGATACGAGCCATTGTATGTCTTGTCATAATTTACAAAATTGTGCAGGAGTATAAACTACGATGTAAAATATATTCCACACTTAGTGACAGTGCTCCAAAATGTGTTCATCAGTTGTAACAAATGAACCACATTAATGAAGGATGTTGTTAATATGGGAGAGTATGGGAGGGATAGGGATCAGGGCATATAGAAATCCCCTATATTTTTTATGTAACATTTATGTAATCTAAAAATCTTTTTTAAAAAATAAAATATATAAAATAGATTCTTCTTAAGGCTACCTCGATTCCCCAACTAATAAAAGTTTCATCACATATTTTTACTTTGGTTTTGTTTTTGTTTGTTAAGACTGTGGCGAGTTCCTTCAAATAAAATCTGTCATTACGGATCTCATTTTAAAATTCTTCTCTAGGGTCTTCCTTCTCCTTACTCTCTGTCTACCCAAAACAGGAAGGAAGGTGTCCCATTTATTCCACAGTCTATATGGCCCTGTAGGTTTTGAATTTATTTTGGAATTGTTTGAACAGTATAGAAAAAAGTAATCAAGGTGCTTATTGAAACATGATTTCCTATAGCTATCAAGTGCTGACAGTGCAGTAATATACAGATCCTTTGGGAGATTTCAGGTGTGATTGACATAGAGATTGAGTTCACATGAAACATGGTTCTGATTTAATTCCTTCAACAAATAGAAGTATGCCACATATTACATTTTTAGTTAAGTGTGGAAGTTGAGAAGGAAATAGGAGTTTTTGATTTACAAATTTAGAATTATTTTCCTGTGCTTGAGTTTGAACATTTAAATTCTTTGGCTCAATGGATAGGGCATCTGTCCACCTACCACATGGGAGGTCTGCAGTTCAAACCCCAGGCCTCCTTGACCCCTGTGGAGCTGGCCCATGCACAGTGCTGATGCACGCAAGGAGTGCCATGCCACACAGGGATGTCCCCCGCATAGAGGAGCCCCACGTGCAAGGAGTGCACCCCGTAAGGAGAGCTGCCCAGCGTGAAAGAAAGTGCAGCCTGCCCAAGAATGGCACCGCATACATGGAGAGCTGACACAACAAGATAATGCAACAAAAAGAAACACAGATTCCGGGTGCCACTGATAACGATAGAAGGGGTCACAGAAGAACACAGCGAATGGACACAGAGAGCAGACAACTGAGAGCAGGGGGTGGGGAGGAGGGGAAAAGGGAGAGAAATAAATAAATAAATCTTTAAAAAAAAATTCCATTTGAGCTAATGTACCTACGTGTGAAGTTGGTAAACTGATTCAACAATATTAAATTAACAAGCAAGAAATTTTTCCTATTGGCAATGTACTGCCTTACTGCACACTTATGTTGCCAATTATCTGTATTAAAATTGTACTCAGTTTTTAGCCAAATAACCTTTGATTTTTATGCTGATGAGCTATTATTCAAATTTTGACCCTGTGTTGCATCTGGGCCATAAGACAGAATTTTTGTTCAGCCATTTGATTCCTATGTACCTGGCTTAATGCCTCAATTAATTTCTTGATTCTTATAATAGAACTTTTTGCTTTAATTTGATTATTAAATAATGTTTAAAATTTAGTAGCTAACAAAATGGCTTTCCCCATCTAATTTATTAAATTAATAATTCAAAAGTGTTAAAAATTGAAGAAAATCTACATGTGAAAGGTTAAATATGTTATACCAGTTTTCGAAAAGGAAAACTTGGGGGAAATAAAGACTATTATCCGTAGAAGCTTGGCTGTATTTTCGGTATTAATGTGAGCTGCATAGAGCATTTCCAGGACTTATTCAGTCTTGCAACATTCCTTTTTGTATAAAAGGGCTTCTAAAGAATGGTTATTACCTATGGCAGCAAATTTTCTCTTGCCTTAGTAGGCAGAATAACTTCTTTTATCTGAACTTGCAAATTTGTTATGGACCCTCTGATCATGTTTCTCTCTTTGAAGTATCTGCTGAAAATTTTAGAACCAAAGTTAAAATCCTTCTTTTGTTCTCTAACTGATATTTGCAGACCTTAGGGGGTCTAAGTTACTGGCTGTTTCATCTGTTTGGGATACATAATGAAGGGTCTACAAGAATTGTTTTCACTTTGTATATACCTGTCTTTCATAGATTCCACAGTATTTATTTCTTTTACATTTTAGCATTTCTGACGTGAAAATGTGTCTTACAATTTTGTTAGACTTTATTTGGCATTGTTTTTTCTTTTTCTGGGATACATAAAATATTGTCATCTTAAAGTGGATGACATCTTAGATTCAATGAAATAAAATATTAAAATATTACTTCATTTTAGCGATACTTAAACTGACTTAGATTGAAAAGAACAGTTATTGAAAACTCAGAATGAGTGGGTGGGTTTAGACTTAATTATCAGACTAATATGGATTTTAGACAACTCTAAAGCATAGTTCAATTACTTATTCTTACTTATTTTTATTGTTTTAAATGGCTTAACAAAATAGTATATACCCTGATTCTTTCTGTATCCCTTTCTCAGCCATTCATTCGTATCTCCCTCTGTCTTTTCACTTCATCCATCCCTCCATTCATCTATTCCATCTTTCCGTCATTCCTTTGTTCAACATCCACACAATGTTTTATGAGTACATTTTATGTGCTAAGGGGTTTGTGAGTTGTTAGTATACAGATTTTAATTCAATATTATCTGCTATCTCAAGTTGTTTATATCTAGTTGCCAAGCCAAATAAGAAAATAAGCATTTGCAATAGAGTAACGGGCACTATAAAAGTTTTACAGGGGTGCTGTAAAGGGAAGGCATGTTATTTGTCAGAGCAGGATAGGGAGGGCAGTTATTTGGTCATGGCTGATCTGGATCTCAAAGGAAAAGGAATATCGAGATTAAAACAGAGACAAAATATGTCTTGGGGAGAAGGAATGGCATTAGAGTGCAGAGAACCTATAAAAAAATTCGCTTGCCTGAAATGTCTTAAAAATCAACATGAATCTGTAATGCTGGCAGGTAAGGTCAAGGAGGTGAGAGAGACAGCTCAAGAAAGGCCTTCTAAACCCTACTGGGGAATTCACATAGGTCTTTCTCTGGAAGACAATGTGAACCCAACAGAAGATTTTAAGTAGGATGCTATTTGCCTTTTTGAAAAATCATTCAGGCAGGAGTGTGGACTATGAATTGGAAGTAGAAAGTAAATTGATAGAGTAGACTTACTCTTATTTCTACTATGGATTTGTGATTCTGCAATGGAAGAAAATATATCATTGATGTGGAGAGAGTGGCCACTGGAGGTTCTGACGTCAGGGAGAGTGAGAAGTAGGTGTAATGTGGGAGCATTTTCTGGACTTGGAATTGTGCTGGATGGCATTGCAGTGATAGATTCAGGCCATTGCATATCCTGCCATAACCTGTGGAATTGAGTGGGAGAGGGTATAAACTACGGTGCGAACTATGGCCCATGCTTAGTGGCAGTACTCCAAAATGTGTTTCTCAATTGTGATGAATGTACCACACTGGTGAGGGAGGTTGTTCATGTGGGGAAGGGTAGGAGATGTGGGGAATAGGGCATATGGGAATCCATTATATTTTTTTATGTAGCATTTTAGGTGATCTAAGTATCTTTTAAAAATAAATTAAAAATATATTTTTAAAAAAAGAAAATAAATTGAAATCAAAAAGTTCAGTTTGAAGGATAATGTGGTAGACTAGGGAAGAGATGATGACTCCAGGAAAGTAAATGGAGAGGAGGGTTATATTGTTAACCTAATTAGGTGGTATAATCGAAAAGATTTGAAGAAAAATTATCTTGTGGAGTAAGATTGAGAGGAAAGAGTCAAGAACATTCCTATTTTTAGCTGGTGCAACTGAGCTAATGGCTGTATAGCATCCATAAAGACAGGGGTATAGGAAGCAGAGCAGGTGGTGGAAGCTGAGTAACGCTAAATGCATTTTAAGGCAAGTTCATCTTGTGAGCCCAATGGGATATCCAGGAGGTAGTTTACAAATATGAGTTCAGAATAAAACCATTATAGACACTATAAGAAATATATATTATCTTATTAAATATAAATATCACTGTGTTAAGGTATCACTGTCCCCTTTTTACAGATTCATCTGTGGCCTTAGAGAAGTGACACCTGAGTTTAAATCAGAAAATCCTGGAGATAGTATAGGATCCAAATATTTCTGATTCCAGGGTTTGTGTTTTTAATCATTTCTTTATAATCATCTGGAATAGAAATAATTTGGAAATCAACAGTGTATATGTGATAATTGAGTCTAAGAAATGAAAGTAAACCGTGATAGACAAAGCCAGCAGGGGATAGTAAACAGATTAATAGTATCATTAATAATAATAACTTTGTAACTGAATAATATTGAATGTTTATTATATGCCAGGCAGTGTTACAAGTGGTTTAAAAAATATTTACTCTTTAAAAATGCACTTCTGATTTACTGTTCTGTTTATCACCATATAACAGATGAAGAAAGGTTAAATACCAACAAGTTAAACCAGAATCAGGTTATCAGACCCAGATTGTCTCATTCCAGAACTCAAGCTCTCAAATAATGCTAACCATTATGATCATCTGTAATAGACTGAGAAGAATAGAACACTGGATCCAGGGCTTTGGGGAAAAGCAGTATATATGAGTAGGCTAGGGGGAGTTATGTGAAGGGGTAGCCTGTTACTTCAAAGAAAGGTAGGAGAGAATGGGGACTAGAGTTTTTGTGCCATTGAATAGCAATAAGCTGAGAAGATTTCAATTACTCTTATTTTAGTTTATTAATAGGATATAATACTTTCTTGCTTCATATTATCAGACTGTTAAGTGCTTTATTAGATCATGCTTAATTAGATGAGTGGATTTATCTTTTATGCACTAAGGCTCTCATCATTCATGCCATTACTGCCAGCTTCCATCGAAATGGTAGAGTGACAGAGAATTCTTTCACTTCCTAATTTTCATCCTACTTCTTAAGTGGTAAACTTTATGATTCCAGGAGCAATTAGGATAGTGAGAAATCAGCAGCAGATGGCTAAGTCAGCTTGATCAAAATATAAAAGTGTGCATTATTTTCATTAGGGAGGATACTCAACCATAACCAACACAACTGTTTTAAGAGTTTCCTTATGCAGGACACCTAACTTTCTCATTTATATAAAAGTATAAAGTGTGAAATGCATTATCATAAAAAAATATTGATGAAACATGTATGTTAAATGTTCAAATAAGCAGGTTATAGTGAGCTCAGAATGGTGTTCTCAGCTGACGTTTGGAAAAACAGAAAGGATTATATGAAATTTGCAATATGATGCTCTTTAAATTATGAATAGGGTAAGAATAAAGGATCCAAAACATATAAAAGCTGACATAAATAAAGTAGTCAATAGCACTCTCAGAACATTTCACAAATTCATAATTATACGTCTAAATTCATTCTGTCAGTTGACTACTTAGCTATCCTCTTCAAGGAATACCACTTTGCTTTTAAAGAATGTCTAAGAAATTTGCAGAGTTGCCAGCAGTTTTATTAGGAAATGGAAAAACAATGAAGCAAGATTCTAATGTCCTGATCTCCAGGAATGGTTTGGTTTATGGCTGATTTGGAATGTGGCTGAAAACCACAGATAACCTTGGGATTAGTTGGTTTTGCTTCAGGAAAAAAGACCGTTTAAAAATGATCTGATTCAACGGTAGCAAGAAAATTTAGGCTAGGGTATCTAAACTGACCTGGCCTTATAGGTAATGTTTGCATTATAAATCAGTAACTCAAGCAAGTCAGCAGCATGTTTACTAAATAACAAGCTAGTTGCAATGCCCTTTTATAAGAAGTGTGGTCAAAAAATATAATAGAATGCTATAATAGTTGATATATAACAATGCTATAATCCTATAAAATGTAAATTTTAGATTCTAAATAAATTTGGGAGAATAAAACTTATGCATATAAAAAAGCAAAATAATAAGGCGATATGTGATAAAGTGCCAAAATATGTGGAATAGATTATATATCTTATCAAAATTCAGGAAAGGAGACACCAGTACATGCTAGAGTAGTGGGAGAACTCCCCATGGAGGTAGACTTTGAATCTCGAACAGGATTTGGACTTGGGCCTGGACTTAAATGGCTGTTGCTTGCATGTCTGTCATTACATAAGACAATTCAATTTAGCTCATGCAATATCCCTTTTGTGGGAGAGTTCTTTGAAGTGTATGCGTATGTGTGCATGTGTCTCAGGAGGTGGATGGATGAATTATTGGTTAAGACCACACACTTGGAAGCCAGACAATCCTAGCTTTGATCTCCAGATCTGCCATTTATTCAGGTATGACATTGAGAAAATTGCTCTATCCTTTTTCTCGTTTCTACAAAAAGTGAAATAATTCATCAAAGGATTTTTTTGAATTAAATAGGATGATGTTTGTAAAGTATTTAAGCATAGTAACTGGAAGACAGTAAACCCTCAATAAACTGGAACTGCTAGTAATCGCACTGAAATGTGCAAGATTCAGAAGATTTATATGTATTATGGATTCTTTAGAGTGGCCTGTTCATTAACATTAATATGAAAACCAAGGGAAATGGATTTTGAACTCAATATCCAAATCAAATTGCCCATGAAAATCTAAAATGTTTCTGATATATTCAAAATCAGCATATATTTTTGGACATTATAAAAATGAAAATATCTTATTTTCTAAAGTATTTTATTTTGCTTAAGGTGGGGATGTTAATAAATGTCATAGCTGTACATGTAAAGGTACATTCTATTGTAGGTAGAAAATAAACATTTAGTAACCTCTTTGATGGTCAATATTTGGTCAGAAAAAGGCCTGTTTTTTCCAGTGAGGTTGCAGGGTTATTTGGCAAAAAATCAAAGTAAACAAATGTGATTTATGTAATTGGAAGCCTTTTTTTGTCATGGTTTTCTATATTTAGTATTTAGAGTTTGAGGTCCTTCCTTTTTTTTGCTTTTGCTTTATATTCATAGGGAAGTTTTTAATAGTTCCAAAGATAAGAAAGCGCAGATAAGATATATCCTTAGATGGAGCACACACACTCTATTTTATATTTCACATATGGAAAAATACAATATTAAGATCCCAAAGCACAGGAAAATCTAATTCTGTTATTTTAGAGTCAGGTGAACCATGTTTCCATTTCTTCCTTCTTGAAAGAGTGTTGAAGAACTAAAGTTGTTATCATTCTTTGGTAAATTGTGTTTCACATTTAAAATTTCTCATGATTGGGCAGAGTGAGAAGCTTTAGGGCTCTGTCCACCCACAGTTGCTTTCCATAACCAGCAAGAATTGTCAGAAACATTTAAAGGGTTGGGGAAAACACTTAAAGGACTGTAGTTACAAGACAAGGGCTGAATCAAGAATAAAGCTACGGTAGGGATTATAGTTTACATTGTAGTTTACACTTTCTCGCAGTCCATTCAGTGGGTTATGGCAGGATACATAATGTCCTGCATCTGACCCTGCAATATCATTCAGGAGAAATACAGGTCCTGAAAATGCCCCCTTATCACACATCTTATTCCCTCTTCCTGCCCTCAGCAACTCCCATGGCCACTATTTCCACATCAATGATATAGTTTCTTCCATTGCTGTAGTCACAATAATTCTACAGTAGAATACCAGTAAGTCCACTCTAATCCATATTTTATTCCTCCATTCTGTGAACCCTGGGATGGCGATGTCCTCTCCACCTCTGTGTAGCAGTGTTCCAAAATGTATTCATCAAATCCCGTGAATGTGCCGCACTGATGAAAGAGGGATGTGGGAGGAGTGGTGGTGGTGGGGGTTATATGGGAAATTCTTATACTTTTAATGTAACATTTTTTGTGATCTATATTTCTTAAAAAATAAAGATTGAAAAAAAAGTGGTAGGTTAGATAATCCTAACCTTGGCTGGCCTGTTCCCCAATCCTCACTGGCTCATCATGGCCCTGGCCCATGTTCCAGTGCATATCTCTGGTTCTAGTTCTGGAGGAAATAGAATAACCCTAATGCACATACTGGGAGTGTGTATGTATGGCTCTGTGAGTCTGGTGGTAGCCCTGTTTGTGGAAGTTAGTTCTCTAACCAAATGCTGTGGCAAAGACATCAAGATGTGGCAAGGGATTGCTGGCTATAGGACATTTAGTTTAGTACCCAGATTGTGAAGAAATGGTGTCCTAGGGAAGAGGGGACATTCATATCCTTGAAAATGTTGGAATTCTTAGGGCCAGGTGCTCATGCCCAAATCAAGATGCATGTGCAGAAAGGACCATGGAGGCCCTGATGCTTTGGCCTGAAGATATTCTCTAAACTCATTGTATGGATATACTCTGAAGGAGAGCACTCACAAAGGTGAATCTACAAAGACTGAGAAAGGTGTTATCCTTCCTGTTTTTTTTTTTGTTGTTGTTGTTAACTCCTGGCATTCAAAGAAAGCTCTGTTATAACACCAGCTGGATACAGACAGGTTTAAGAAATAGAAGCCTGAGTCTAAATTCCACTAATAATACCTAAAAATATCAAAATGACCATGTTTTAAAAAAAGATTACAAAACAAGAAACAGGAAGTGATGGCCCAGGCAAAGGCGTAGATTAAAACAGAATCCATAAATGAGGATGACCAGACCTGGGACATACCAAAAAACCCTTGTAAAAAATGGTCCTAAATATATCAAAGAGCTAAATGAAAACCTGACCAGAGAACTAAAGGAAATCAGGAAAATGATGAATGAAATACAAAGAGAATATCAATAGAATTATGCTTAAGATCACCATAACAGAAATTTAAAAATTCCTTAGATTCCATAGAAGATTGGGGCTGGAAGAATATCAGTAAAGTTGAAGAGAAGACAAGTGAAATTGTCCAGTCTAAAGAGCAGAAAGAGGAGAGAATGAAGAGAAGTGAACAGAGATCAAGAACATATGGGGCACCAGCAAGTAAACCAACATATGCATTGCAGGGTCAAGGAGAAGAAAGAAAAAGGGACAGAGAGAATATTCAAAGAAACAATAGTAGAAAACTTACCAAATTTAATTTTAAAAAAACCATGAATATACACATCCAAGATGCTTGACAAACTCCAAACAGAGTAAACCTAAATAGACCCACATAGTGTCATGTTATAATCAAACTATCAAATGCAAAAGAGAATTCTGAAACCAACAAGAGAGAAGCAAAGTTTAACATAAAAGAGAGCCTCAGTAAGATTAAGTGTCTATTTCACATCAGAAACCTTGAAGGCAAGAAGGGAATGGGAGGACATATTTAAAGTGCTGAAAGGAAAAAAAAAAAAAAAAAGCCAACCAAGAATTCTATATCCAGCAAAACTGTCTCTTAAAAATGAGGGAGTAATTAAGACATTGCCAGATAAGCAAAAGCCGAGGGGTTTCATTACCACTAGAACATCTCTACAGGAAATGCTAAAGAGAGTTCTGCAAGTTGAAAGGAAAGTACAGTAGATGATCGATTGAAGCTGCATGGAGAAATAAAGATCTCCACTAAGGGTAACAAAATAGGTAAATATAAATGCCAGAGCTATGGTAATTTTGGTTTGTGACTTCACTTTTTAATTCATATAGGGTCTAAAAGGCAAATGTATAAAATATAATGATAAATTAGTTCTTTTGGAATCATAATGTTTAAATATGTAATTTGTGATAAGAACTATGTAATGGCAGGGAGACATTGAGGCATGTGAACATAGATTATGTATGCTATTGAAGTTAACTTGGTTATCAAAGCAAATGAGATTGGCATAAATTTAGGATGTTAAATGTAAGCCCCATGGTAACCACAAAGAAAGTAGCAAAGATTGTGCAAACTCATAGATACAGATATTAGAGTATGCGTTAATAGGGTGTGCAGGAAGGGCAATGTGGAATTAATGCAAAATGAATATAGAGTTTCTGAGGTGAAAGAAAAGCTCTAGTAATGTATGGTGGCGAGGGTACTGCAACACTGGGAATGTGATTAAGCCCTCTGAATGGTATGCTTGGGAGGAGTACCATGGGAAGATGTATATTATATATATATTTCCATGATTTATTAAAAAAGAAAGCTAAAGTAAAAGGAAAATGACAAATGCAATATATGATATTGAATGGGGTCCAAGAATGGAGGAAAAGACTCAAAAAGACATTATTGGTACACAAAAATTAGGATATAGACTATTAGCTTAATATCAGTGTTAAATTTCTTGAATTTGATAATAGTACTTAAGTTGATTATATAAGTGAATATCCTTGTTCATAGGAAATGTCCATGGAGGCATTATGTGATCAAAGAGTATGATGTGTGCAACTTGTTCTCAGCTATTCAGAGCATAGATAGAGATAGATGATAGATAGATAGATAGATAGATAGATAGATAGATAGATAGATAGATAGATAGATAGATAAAGTAGAGTGATGTGGCAAAGGTGACAAAATGTTAAAATTTATGGGCCCAGGAATCTGAGAGCTAGTGGGGGTATGTTGGATTTCTCTGTATGGGATTTGTATTACTTTTACAAAGGTTCTGTCAGTTTGAAATTATTTCAAAATAGAAATTTAAAAATAGCATTTTAAACCTATTTATAAAATCGTATGCAATATGATAATTATGAACAGTAGAGAAGTCCAATATATATATATATCTGCATTCATTCTTGGAGTTTAACATGGGGAAATAGTAAGATGATAACTGGTATAGTTAGGAATCTAACAATTCTAATAGGCACATAACTAAGATTCTAAGTATTCATATTTTGACTCTTAGAATCTCTACTTGTTGGTATTCTTCCTGATGGAGATCTGCCTCTATTGAGGTATTAGACAACTGTAATAAACTTTTCTCCAAATGAGGCAAAGAATGTGCTCCCAGATGATCATCATCTTTCCAGACTTCCAGGAAATTGACCACCTAAGGCTAGGCAAGAGAAAAACTTTATTAAATAAACACAGATTGATTGACTAGTTCCATTTTAGATAATCTGGAGGATATAAAGACAGGGTCATTGATGTACCTAAAAAGCTTACAAACTAATGGGGAAGATACGCTGTGAATACAGATAGTCGTAATATAAGCCAGAGTATATTCAACGTCCTGGGAGAGGTCCATGCATACATGCAAAGACCTGAGGAGAAAGTAACAAAACTATTTCTAATACCTGTTCCAGAGGGCAGAACAAGGAAGTCTTGGAGCCATGGGACTTTTAGCTTGAAGAAAAACAATGAATAAAATTTTGATAAATGGATTTTCAAGACTAAATGTCATTTTGCATATCAGCTATGCATGAAAAAAATGTGTTCTTGTATAACTAATCTCAGTGTTTGCTCTGTCCCTAAAATAAAAATTAAAACTCATTTTCTATTGTTTCTTTTTTCTTGGGTGCTGCTCTTTCTACAAATCAGTATTTGTAGAATATTCAGTGTTATTGGACTGGTATGTTAATTCTGCAGGGAGTTAAATGATGCCATTAAAATTGAATTGCATCAGACTTACCTGTCATCCAAAATAATCATGTCCTAATCAGATGAAATAATTGCCTTTCTGTTAGATTTTGAAGCTACTGTCACTTTATAGGAAATGTTAAGTAATAGAAGCATATGGTAGTTTTTACAAATATTTTTGATATACACTAGGTTAAGATGATAGATTTTGTTCTATCATTGTTTTTAGCTGAAGCCATGTGAAATGACAAAAGAAGCATCTTCTTCCCTTCTTCTAAAACTCTAACTTCCAGTAAGGCTGATGCGGTCCTCCTGACCCACGCTACCTCTACCATTTTTAGGCAAGAAATAATGGTCCACATAATATTGCAAAGATTACTTTAGACACTGCATCAGAATATACTTGATTACTTCTTGTATGCAATTTAATGTTCCAAATGATCAATCAGTAAAATAGTTACTTTCTTCTCCTATTTTGTAGAGACTTATTTTTGTTTTTGTTTCCTTATATATCCTACTATAAATTTTACATGTAGCAGTTTCATATTTTACTATGTACAAAAAATCCCATTTAAGGGTTATTATAATTTATTGGTAAAAGGCACATACATAATTTAATTTTGCTTAATAATTCTTGTTAAATTTTCAGCCACTTAACCAGGTAATACGTTACTGATAATTTACTATATAATTTTGCTAACTATTTAATTTTTCAGATTTCTATCTTGTAGTTTTAACTGAAATAATTGTGTTGTTTTTCCTCACAAATTCTTACCCTATACACTTTTAGGATAGTCAGGATTCAAAGATATAAGGTAAAAGGAAATCAATTATATTTGCCATAAGAATATCTTTTTTGTTTATAGAAAGAAAGCAAGTTTCTAGTTTTGCTTCTAGGTTTGGAAATGAAATTATTAACTAAAAATAATTTGTATATTGTGTGCATTTTCAGCCACTTATTTGCTTATGGCAGGCTGGCCTGCCTCAGTCACAGCCTGAATCTTAAAGTTGCTTCCAGAAGCTTTGGGCACTTCGTAGTTGCTGGAGTCTGATATGTGGGATGAAAAAGCAAATTGAGAACAATTGAAATGGTCCTTGTTAACAGAAAATGAATACTGCAATTCTGTTAATTTGCTTCTTTTACTCTAGGCAAGAAGTTCCCATATTTCTTTTAGATGTAATCTTTTGATAATTTTAATCTTTTGGGAATGCAAAGAGTGCACATAATCAAACATTACCACATTTTTCTCCTCTGACAATTTTGAAATAATTCATTCTAATTCGACTTATTTACAGAGCATTTCCTCAATGTACTAAGAAGTTCTCCTCTTATGAAGGAACACAGATCAATTAGACATAGCACTATATGAAAGGGACTTATATATATTGAAAAGTCAAAAAAAAAAAGGAAAGGACTTCGAAATATGTAATTTTAACTTACTTAACTATTATTATTACTATCTTATGCCTTTACCAGAACTTCAGCTTCATCAATCTTAAAGCACTACTTCTCAACTGGAGAAAATCCTCCCCTTCCCCCCAGGAACAATTGGCAGTGTCTAGACACATTTTTCATTGTCACAACTGGGGAAGGGCTATTGCTGGCATGTAGTTTAGCCAAGGATACACTAAACACACTACAATACACAGGACACAGCCTCACACACAACTAAAAATTGTCAGCCTAAAATGTCAATAGTACCAAGTTTGAGAAACCCTGCATTGAGTGAAGAAGTAATTTGAATGGATAATACATGACATCGAGAGTCATTTAATCTCAATACCATCATCTATTCTGCTTTGGTTGTCTTGCCTACACTTGGCTAGTTTCCTTGCGTACAAAATAAAGATTTTCATTTTCTATCAGGACCTCAAAATCTATAAATCTTGCCAAATACATTTATGCTTCTCTCATTATTTTTGGCAGGCATGGGGTATTATTTTAAGAGATCATTTAATTAAGTTATTTATATTATAATAATCTTTAAGTTATAATTTTGGAGAAACACCCAATGCATATTCATTAGTGCAGAAATAAAATTTGTGAATCATATTGCTTTTCATCAGTGTGAAAGAACTGAAAGAAGCTTGAACATATAGGAGTTAGTCTTTATTCTCTGTATGTAAAATAACTTCAGTAATGTGACTATTAATTTTTGAAATAATATCACAAATATCACTTTCAAAACTTACTACACCTCATTCAGAAGAAAGCAAATATTGCATGTTCAAAACAAACAGAGGTTTTAAAAATCCATTTTAGTTAAAATTCATCAATAGCACCACAGAATGTACCTATGCATTCTGCAGAATGCATTTGAATTTAATAATTAAAATCTGAGTTCCAGGAGAAGATTTTATTACCTCATTTTATCTTTTCTCTTCCTTTTAAACAAAAACAAGTCTTTGGAAGACTTAGTTTGAGCTCATAGCTTAATATTATTCAAAGACACATTTTGATTCAATTTAGTAATGATAAATATAGACCAAGCCCTATAATATTTTTATTTCAATTTTAATAATTTTATTTCAATATTTACAATTTCAGTTGTAGGGGTTAAGATTAAAACTGTTATCAAAAAGTGGAATTTAATAATTAAAACTATGATCAAAAAGTAGAATTTAATAGTTATAATATACTTGAATATTATGAGGGACACCATTTGCTATATTGGCATTTCATGCCCTTGGCTACCCCAATTTTTATGCTTCACACTTTTAGAATGACTTTCTATTGTAGGTTAAAATGTGCTAGGGAAAGATACTAAAAATGAAATTGATGCTATTGCTAGATTTTTTTTTTTTAAGTTTAAAATGTAAAAGTCAGTCACTCATGGCTATGAAATGTTATTGGTTATGATTTTTGAATTTTATTAACCATGCTTTCTTTTCCTGTTAGAGGAGATAATTGAAAGTTAAACTTATGTGTTGGGAGAGTTTGTATGACAAAACTGTACAAAATGAGTTTTACTGCTATGAAAATATAATGAACATAAGTCCGTTTTTAGTGTAGATATTGATAGCAGGTGGAGTATGGACAAGGGGTGGAAAAAACAGATTTTTTACAGTTTCTTTGAGGACAGAAACTGCTGACTCACTTTACATATTCACTTATTTGATACTTCTGAATCTTCATTCCTTTTGAAATCAAATTCATATTGGCCTCATAACCTCCTAGGCCATGTTATGTTTTTGAAGGGCAAACTGTATTTTTTTTTTCTTTTATAGCATGATATTTGTAGTTTTTATATATTTATAAAAGAAAGAACCATACAATCAGCAGTTATAATTTTTAAAAAGACAAAATGATAATTGTATTTTGTCAGTAAAAGCTATGACATTTCAAAGGAGTTAAACTTCCTGATTGATGATATTCTCAGTATAAAAAATCATTCATGATTTCCCTTTAAAATAAAATTTATTAAGAGGTTTAAGTCTGGAGAGCTCAACATAAATAAAAATGTTATTATATTTACTGAGGGATAAGTGCAGCATTGCAAAATGTTGTGTCTGAATACATACACAGAAACATAGAGGGAAGCAAAACATAGCTCATAATGATTTATTGGTTCCCTTAATGGAAATTATATTATTATATAGTTTATATTTCAGGGAAAAGATTAATGACTGCTTCTAAAAGAGTATAAAATTTTGCTAGTAATAATTTACTGAGTCAATAAAGAATAGAACTGACCAGTGGTTTCCTTGTGTTGAAGAAATAAAACTATCTCAATTTGCAGATGGCATGCTTTGTATATAGAAAATCCTGAAAGAATCTGTGAAATACTCTTAGAACAAATAAGTTCAGCAAAATTGCAGGATATAAGATCAATATACAAAATCTATTGTATTTCTATATACAGGAAATGAACAATTTGAAAATAAAATTAAGAAAATAATTCCATTTACAATAACATCAAAAAGAATAAAATGGGAATAAATTTAACCAAAGAAGTATAAAACCTATACTGTGAAATCTAGAAAATATTGTTGAAATAAATTAAAGAAGTCCTGGCAGTGGACTTGGCCTAGTGGGTAGGGCATCCGTCTACCACATGGGAGGTCTGCAGTTCAAACCCCGGGCCTCCTTGACCCATGTGGAACTGGCCCATGTGCAGTGCTGATGCGCGCAAGGAGTGCCCTGCCACGCAGGGGTGTCCCCCGCATAGGGGAGCCCCATGCGCAGGGAGTGTGCCCCATAAGGAGAGCCGCCCAGCGCAAAAGAAAGTGCAGCCTGCCCAGGAATGGTGCCACACACACACAGAGCTGACACAGCAAGATGATGCAACAAAAAGAAACAGATTCCTGTGCTGCTGACAACAACAGAAGTGGACAAAGACGACGACGCATCAAATGGACACAGAGAACAGACAACCAGGGTGAGGGGGGAAGGGGAGAGAAATAAATAAATAAATCTTTAAAAAAAAAAGATTAAAAAAAAAGAAATTAAAGAAGTCCTAGATAAACAAAAAGATATCTCATATACTTGAATTTGAAGATTAAATATTATATAAGATTGCAATCCTCCTCAAATTGATCTTTAGATTCAACAAAATCCCTATCAGATTCCCAGTTGGCTTCATTGTAGAAATTCACAAGTAATTCTAAAATTCATATGGAATTGCAAGGGACCCAGACAAGCCAAAACAATGTAGAAAAAGAACAAAGTTGGAGAATTCACAACTCCCAATTTCAAAACCTATTACAAAGCTATAGGAACCAGAACAGTGTGGTACTGTCATAAACACATATAGATCAAAGGAATATAATTGAGAGTAAAAAAATAGCCCCTATATCTATGGTCTACAGATTTTCTACAACAGTGCCAAATCATTCAATTGGGAAAAATAGTATTTTCAACAAATAATACTGGGATAACTGGATAGCCAAAGGATAGGAAGATGCTAACTAAACAGTAAGAAGTTCTTTTAGAGATAAAATGTTCTGAAATCAACCATGGGGTGAGGATTGGACATGTCTGTGAATATACAAAAATATTGAATTAGATATTTGAAGTGAATGAATTGTATAGGATATGAATTATATCTCAGACTATTATAAGTGAAAAATAAAGTCCCCTCCACACACCTATATTCTTCAAATAAACAGGAAGCTAACTCAAAATTTAATTCACAATTCATTATGTCATGGACAGAACAGTATTATTTGGCAGCAAGTAAAATGTGCTTTATCTCTCATGGTTCCCAGTAAAAACAGTCATTAACATAAGATGATTTTGTAGATTAAAAACTTTATTTATAGGGAAGCAGATGTGGGTCAAGTGATAAGGCCTCTACCTACCATATGGGAAGACCCAAGTTCCATCCCTGGGACCTTCTGGTGAAAAAAAAAAAAAGAGAAAAAAATGTGCCTGCGCAGTGAGCCAGTGCCCATATGATGGGCCAAGAGCCTGCACAAGTACCTGCATGGTGAGCCAAGTGCCCACATGAGTGTCTGCGTGGTGAGCCAGTGTCCTCATGGTGAACCAGTGCCTGCATGGTGAGCCAGTGCCTGCACAAGTGAGTCTTGCAGCAAGATGATGACACAACAAAAGAGAGACGAAGAGGGGAGTCATTGTGAAGCACAGCAGAGACCAGGAACTGAGGTGGCACGATTGACAGGGAACCTCTCTCCACATCAGAGGTCCCCAGGATCGAATCCCTCTGAATCCTAGAGGAGAAAGATGAGAAAACAAAAAAGAGAAATAGATACAGAAGATCACACAGCGAATGGACACAGACAGCAAAAACAGCAGGACAGGGTTGATGGGAGGGAAGGGGGAGAGGAAAAATAATAAATAAGTAAATCTTTTAAAAAGTGTTATTTACAACTGGTGAATTATAAGTTGGGCAATTTTAATATGGAAGTAAACAGTGAAGCATCATTTTAATAATCATCACCCACTTCTGAATTTTTCCAGATTATTTTTTAGGGTACTGTGAAAGAAGACAAGGGAAACTGGAACTCCAGGACATGCCTTCCCTTTTTTCTGTTTCTCTAAAGACAAGTCAAAATTGACATGCCATTGATAAAAGTATGAGTTAGAGGTATGTTTTTAAAAGTAGTTGTTTGTCACCTCCCACCCATTTGGTATATTCCTAACCAAAGTTCAGTGCTAATTCCTTCTAGCTAACCATCAGAAACAAGTAAAGTGAACTTTCTGGTGTCCATTAAATCAGATTTCCTAGCTTCCACCCTCCAGAAGAAAAATCATATTTCAGTAAAAATCACTCAAACCTTTCATATGAGCTGCTGTCTAAATGTATTAACACAACGTCATATACTCTGGTCTTATGATGGGGTAATAGGCTGGGTGCCTATTGGAAAATCTCCCAGTAAGAAAATGATGTGGCAGAAGCTGCTTTAAAAGCACATTTACAAGCATGGCTTCTGTCAGTATTGGTGCATTAGGCTTAATGTGACCCAGCAACCTGCTATCGTTTGATCACAAACAGCTTCGTTGAACTGCCAAAGCAAGATTCTTTTGTCAATAAATAATATGCAATGCTTCTTCTTTTATTCTTATTTTTAAAAATCATTTGGTTTACAAAATAAATTTGTTTTCACTTTTCTTGAATATCAGTGTAATAGTGTCAGAGAATTAAATGTCGAATCTGTCTAGTTCTCCATTTCTTATCACTGTTTAACTAATATTGCATTGATCCCATAAATCATCAATGCCAGAACAGGAAATAATTCTGAAAAAATACGACACTACTGCCCATAAATCTGTTTGACCATGAAGAAACAGCCTGGGGGTTAGGAAACATTGCAGTTGAGGAGGGGGTATGGAGATAGAGTGCAAGCAGTTACAATAGTACTATCAGTAGGAACAGTGTAATTCATAGCTGTGTCAAGGGTAATGGTTTGCAGACATTATGACAATGGAGAGTTGCATCCCAGAGAACTCCCTATATCCTCTAAAATGTTAACTGTCCTTTATTTTGTTTAAAGCAGGTATGATAACTAGAATGTGCACTGAAGCTCTCAGGAGAACTGGTCACCATGCTGAGGGTATTTCCAGTATATTTAAGGATTATCTATATCTATAGTAATAGTTTGGTAACAACTTTACCAAACAAGGGCTTATTTGGTAAAAAGAAAACAGAGTAGAGGTTAGACTCATCCAGGAGAGCAATACAGATATATTGTGATCAAGAGATTTAAAATAGTCTGCTCTAAATTAATTAGTAGTCATCCCACAAGATTTAGCAATACATACTAAGTCAGTGGTTTTTCTAAGTGTGGCTGACAGACCAGTAGCACAAGCATCACTTGAGATATTTTTAGAACTGCAAATTCTCTTTTCCTACCCAGATATACTTTGGGAATAGGACTTAACAATTTGTATTTTTATTAAGCCTTCAAGGTGACTCCATGTACAACAAAGTTTCATAATAACCAGTCTAAGAAGATATTTTATAAGATTCAGAAAAGTCATGTGAGAGATTGGCAGTAGGGACTGTTGTAGCCAGCAATGGAACATAAAAACAGTTATCAGACACACTAAAGGACTCAAGATAGCCTCAGTCCCAAAGAAAACAGAATATTGGCAGGTTTTAACTTAGGAAAAAATAATTGAAGACATAGTTGTGAGAAGCAATTTAGTAGAGTAGTTAGCTCCATAAACTCTAAAACCACAATCTGACTTCAAATACAGACTCAAAGAAAAATCTTATGGTTTCAAATAGAGTTATATAATCTTTTACAACCTAGATTCTTTATGACCCAATTTTCTCTCTTAAATCGGGATAGTAATAGTGGTGATAGCCTTGCAGAATTATTGTGAAAATTACTTGATGTGGTGAAAACACTCAGATTAAGCCCATCACATAATAAGCACAGGATACAAGTTAAACTTCATTATGTTTTTAAATTATCAAAAAAGACCATGGTTCTCATGCAATTATAAAATGCACATGTCAAATATTCTTAAAAAGTTCACTTATTAATGAGATAACCAGTACATGTCAAAATTAGGTTCAGAGGAGATATTGGAGGACAGAGAATGCTGAAATAATTTTCTAACAGATGTAAAACTGATTAATTTTCTATAAAGCAATATACTGTAATGTTTGGGGTTATCTTTTTGGTCAGGCTAAAATCAATTGCATCTCTCCTGGGCAAGATTTATTTACATTACCATGATCAGGAACCATTTGCATTGCTCTCATGTAAATAATGAATTGACATCAGTTTTCTACATGACAACCTCTGTTCCTACAGATTTGTTAAATAGCTAGGCAAAGAAAGTCAGAGTTGCATCCCAGCATTACTGTGAAAAAACTTGGCAATAACTGATTTTGCCTAATTCCAGATTTAAGATCACTTTTCTTGATGGATATTCCACAAGAAATAGTACAAAAGCCAGGATATGTGGTGCTAGTTTACAGGAACAAAGTAGGACCAGGACCAAAGATGACGTGATAGTACTTCTGGTCTGGACCCTGGAGCATTGTGGGACTGCCATAAAGAGACTCCAGCTGTGAAAATTAAAGAGACTTGATGCCAGAGAACCTGAATGAATATTACAGAGGTATATAGTATGAAGGAGGAGGAATGTACTCTTAATTTGAAAAATACTTTCATTGTAATTGGTCAACAGAAACCAGTTTGGAAGACATATCATCAGCAGTTTGGAACATTTATATATTGAAAGTGAAACTGTCACCAAAGATTTATTATGGAGTCACTGGCAATATAATATTCAGAGCATTATTATTGTGATACAAACGAAATCAATAAGTTTGGGACAAAAGCCTCAGCAAGAACTTTAAATTCGCATCACACATAACTAGAAAATAAAACACAAATATGGATACTCCCTGATTTACTACTGTAGCAAAATTTATGTTTTAAATCACTAATCTGGTTTATGCTGGACAGTGATTCCAATACAGCCTATACACAGGAAATAATGATAAATCTCATATATAAGAGACTTTGCTAGGAAGAAGTAGCACTTGATTAAGGAGAGGAATGGTAATTTACTTAAGCATCCTGCATCATTATGGGAAAAATGACTCTTTTTTTTTCCTCAAAACTATTTTGTAGAAAACAGCATTGCTCTCAGGAAAAAATATAGAGGAAATTTTTATTAGTTTTATTTTCTGGCTTTCTTCCTGAAATGGAATAAAAAGTGAAAGTAATAAAGCTTTAAAATTTTGTTTTAGTTCTACTTCAAATCAAACTTATTTAACAAAAGTTTGAACACATACTTTCATAAACATATGTACTAGGTACGGCAGACAAGAAAATGATAATATACTATATCTCCATGAAAATTATCATTTCATCTGGGAATGAATTAAACATGACTTCATATAGAGAAAGGATGAGGTAAAATCAGTAACATTCCAGGCGAGTAATGGCATGTAGCAAGAATATTTGTGGGAATTTGAAAATATGTTGGAGATAAAGATTTCTAGTGAATAGGGAAAGAAATTGAAGAAGGGAGAACAGAAACTGGCTAAAGAAATTCAAAGCATTGTATGTCTTCAAAGGAAGAAAGATTATATGAGTATGGGAGTTTTATTCAGCAAAGGCTTCATTGAGGGAGGGATATTTAAGTGGGCATTGAATAATAGGTAGGACCTTTTTTGTGTTATGTGATAGGAGGACGTTATAGGCAGAAGAAAACAGGTACTTATGTGCATAGATATAAATATTTCGGCAATACTTGAGGAATAGGTTACATGTAGAAAAATAATATAGTAAGGGGTACCATTTGTTTAGTGGTGTCTTAATGCCTTCTACTTTCCTTATACTGTCTTAGTTTGTTTAATCATCACAGTAATCTATTAGGTAGTATCATCACTATCCTTTATGGATAAGAATGAAACATGGCAAAAGATAAACAGGTAGCAAGGAGTCAAACTGATATTCTTAATCAAATCTGTCTGATTGACTTTAGTCCTGTGCCTAATTGTCACTGAGCCTCATCTCTGGAGTTCTGTAGATGTTAAAACTTCATGATATAACTCTAGCATTTTAGATATGGAGTTAAAGGAAAAGAATAGTGAGAACTTAAGCTGACGATTCATGTCCTGGTGGTTTGGAAAATGGTGGTACCATAAGTGAAAACCAGATTAAAGAGGGGTGAGTAGGTTGTTGGTAGGCAGATGGATGCAAGGGGCATGGGCAAAGAAGTTAAAACTTAGTTCTACTGTATGTTTTATGATGATAATCACAATTTTAGTAGGTAAGAAAAATTAAAGTGAAAACCCCAAACTATTCAAACACTCATTAAAAAAAAAAATCTATGTATCTTTAAAAAAATAATAAAATAGAAAAAAAGGTTGTTGTACAACAACAACACTGAAGTTGCATTGAAGAAAGTACTTAAATATATTAAGAAAAGACCTGTGATTTTAACAGAGAGTGACATATCAAGTGTAGCCCTCAAAAGGGTATGAATAATGTAAGGTGGGTTATTGAAAAGATTATAAAAATGTCATCTTATGCCTCCCTAATGTTACTGTTTGAGAGGATTTATTTTTCCTAGTGGATCTAAAATAAGGGCCAGCATTTGTGTGGGATGTGTGAGAAAGAAAAAGAGAGAGAAAGACTGCCTTGCAGCACCATTTTTTGGTATTCCTTTTGATTTTTTTTTTTGTATCTAATTGTTTAGTGATTCTTAAAAAGAAAACTATTGCAGGTGCATTATAGAATCTGAGCCAGAAAACTGTTCAGTATGCACTTGCATTTTTTCTGGCTCCATCTTGAATTTATCATTTCCTTTCCCTTTGTAATATGGTGTTTCATCAATGGGGATAAGAAATCAAACTCACATGGCATCCAGGATGTTAGAAGCTAACAAGAGGGAGCAGAATTTAAAATGATAGCTTTTGCCCCAGATTTCAAGTCCCAAGGTCTTTGATCTAACTGCTTCAAGACTCTTAAGTGGAGGACCCTCCTATCCTTTCCGTTTGCTAGTAAAATATGCATTTTTCTATTCAGGACCCCAGGCTCCTAAGGTAACAGTTGCCCATTTCTAATAGTTTGGTGTGAAAGAGATGTTGTGACATGCATATAATATGACTCTGAATTTTAACCGATCAGAAATGATTAGCTTGATATATTATGAGTTGTAAATTACAGCACTTGAAAGTTGACAAAGCCATTTCAAATTATTTTTTCCACAGTAACTCTATTGCTAGATAGAGTGGTTGGTCTTATCCCTAATATATGGATAAGTATGAACACTGGAGCTCAGAGATGCTAAGTGACTCCTTCAAGACCCTATAGCAAGGTAGAAGCAGAGCTGAGAATGGAATCCTGCAGGGCAGCATCTTGCAGAGCCATGTTGGAGCTTGAGGGAAAAGAAAAATGGGTGTCTCCATATGTACTTATCCAAGTGTTGTACAAGTTGAGAGAGGTTCAATTATTTGCGTATAGAAAGGCCAGGACTCAGGAATGATTTTGAGAAGGAAAAATGATTTATTGATGGCCGGCTGGACTCAGGAGCTTTTTGTTTCAAACCCGAGCCCTGAACAAGAATTTTGAGTTCCTTTTATACAGAGAGGAAGGGTCAAATTGTTCTTTGTTTCAGTGCTCAAGAGGCTTGAATTAGCATATATCGTCCACATCCTAGGTAAGCTTTTAGCATGGACCTTATACATTCTAGATAAGCTTTTAGCACATTTGGTTTGCATTTTCCCTAATATTTAAAGTTTATAGAGTTTGCATTGCTAAACTGTTTCCTGGGACTGGAGTCGTTGCCATGGTCACCAAGGGCAGGACTGCATCCTCTTATCATTCCACACACCCAAGTCACAGACAGCTTAGGTTTTCTACAAAGAGATGAAGAGCCTCCCACCCATAGCCCACATCACAAGTACCCCCCATTCTTTAAACCAGATGGAAAAAATTAATAAAAGCTCTACAATTTAAAAAAATGATTATATATATAAAGCCCTATGTTGCCCAATCCGTGCATACAGCATTGTCAGTCTTCATTAACCTACCCTTTTGGAGATGTTAAGGGAGACCTGAGGGGCCTGTGCCAGCCGGCAATGCTATGGTTGATTGAAAATGGCGCCCTGCTTCACACTAGCTCAAAGTCGCAGAGCAAATAACCCCTACCTGTCTTTATTAAATACTTTTATGTTTTATTCATCAAGGATATTTTTGCATTAATTTTGATTTTAAAATTATTGCCAGCTACTGAGCTTTTTAACACCCACTTAAATTTTGATCCTGAGGTAAATGCTTTGCTCAAATCACCCTAATCCCAGCCTTGTAGAGGGCTCTTTCTCTTATACTACATTGCAGTGTAAATTGCACAAAAATGAAGGGACTAAAAGCACAGGGGCTGAAGAGATTAAGGGCAGAGACTGACTGACAATTATTTTTAGAGAACAACTAACAGTTTATGGAACATTCTAGGTGTTCTTATTTGACAGTAGCGTTGCTCTTGCTATTGTTTAGGCCTGACATAACTTCATTTTCTCTCATGTTGATGAAATCCTACTATTTTTTTATGTCGCAGTTCAAAAGGTACCTTTCATATTTGGACAAGATTAGTTATTTGCAGTTCTCTGTTGGGCTTATCAAATTGTGTTAGGGTTTTAGGTTCTGTTTCACTCAATCAATCTCTAGGCCTCTTAAAGCTGAGCTGTGCTCTTTTTAATCTGAGTATTACAGCACCTAACATGGTGGCTGGCCTAAAGCCAGTGGGCAAGAAATGATCACTGAATGACAGAATGGTTAAGATGAATCAGCTCTCAAAATTACCCAACAGGCAGCTTTTCTCTCTTTGGTTTGATATGCATTCCATAAATGAAATAGTTACCAGGAATTATGGAAATTTCAAGGTTTATAAACCCCATAATATTTCCCAAACAACATTGTCCAGCAGTCAATGACCTTAATAAGTTAGAGAGTTACTAATTTAGTTCCTCACCCCATTCTGGTGTAAGGTGTGTTCACCTAGTTTCTGATTGAACTTCTGATTGAAATTCTGATTGAAGTTTGGTCCTAAACAATATTAGTGTCTCCTTAATCTGTGTACCCAGGCACATGTTCAAACTTTTTTTTTTTTTTGCAAGTGGAAACACTTGCTGAAAATTTATTCATTTGCCTCAATAATCAGGGGCACAATCTTTGATGCACAACCACTAAGGGACTAGCACTTACTACTTTTTACATAGTCATCCATTTCAAATTCAAAGATATGCCCCATAGTAGGGTTCTCTGGCTACAAATCAGTAGGTTAAATACTTAGCAATGTAAGTGGGATTTGAGGTGTGAGGGTGTGAGGATAAATGATACAAACCAATAGAATATATTATGGAATTGTAAATATATATCAACAACTTCCAGCCTCCAGTGGGTCTTCATTTCAAGTTGTTTTTTTGGCTTTTCATATAGACAAGAGTCATAATATCATAATCTGTATTATTTTAGTTTAAAGAATAACTTTTTGTACTGTGCTCATGCAAGTATGATTTGTACTTTATAATCTGAAAAAATTCAGTAAATGAATGGCTTTAGAAATGATAACTTCTGCTATATAATCAGTATAAGCTTTTTCATATGTCATCAATAATCCATGTTTGAAAGTTGGTATGCTTTATAGTAGTACATTTTGCATCTCAAAATAGCTAATGGTAACAATTAATGAAAAAGTATAATTCTGAGATTTGGTATGTGCATTTCCCAGATGATATTTTGCTCACACCAAACCATTCAAAGTATGGTCACGTCAACTTTCCAGTTTTCAACTTTTTGCCCATTAAAAAAAAGAAGTTATTCCTTTATCCCATTTTGGAGGTGCTTCTAGATAGTTCATTGTTGCCAGAGGCACTTAGAACTTATTGTGTATTTCTTATATAAGGCAAAGAAATGTACTATAACCTTTTCCAATTTAAAGAACTCAGTGTAAGCTTAAAAAGACCTGCAGCTAAAGCAGTTCCTACTCTATAAATATGAAAGAGGTGTATGCCAATTTTCAAAGAAAATATTGACTCTTATGATAAAATATGTATAAAGGATGAATATTTGTTTCATTCATTCAACAGGTATTTATTTACATACTATATGCCATTTTTTTTTACATTAATAGAAGAGACAGTTTGCCAACAGTGTTAAATAGTTACTCAAAAGATAATCCTATGGGTTCAGGCTTTAAGCTGGTCCTAAAGAATAGGATCCTGTAATTTTAAAAAATCTTTTATAACATTGCCATCATTTTCCAGATTCTTTGCAGATGTCATTTTGCTTTTGGAACAGTCTTTGCATGTATGATTGACATAATTATTTGATATGCAAAATAGTAAAATTTTAGTTTCTATAATTTTATCTTGCTAGAATACTTATAAGGCAATATAAAAAACTTTATATCATATATACTAAAATTCTTCAGAGGTCTTTAAGAAAATCTTGTCAAACTTATCTCATTGTTATTTTTTAAAATCTAATAAAGATTATAATTTTGTTTTTTTATAGGATGATTAAATAAAACATGTCAAAGCACTTAAAAATAAAGCACTCTAAAAGTTAGACATCCTACTCTTATCCTTAATCAAAATACTATTTTATTGTGTTTTAATGCATGCTGATCTTGCTCCAAATACACAAAAATTGATTTTCTTTATTCTATGGTGAAGCAATTATTTTAGAAAAATGCATGTGGGAGAAAGGGAGACAGAAAGATAAAAAGAGAAGGAAGGAAGGAAGGAAAGGAAAGGAGGGAAAGAGAGGATCGGAGAGAGGGAGGGAAGAAACAAACTTATTTGTATTACATGACAATAGAATGCTTGGTTCTTCCAATATGTTTTCTCATTTCATTCTTAACATAGATTTAGAAGTAACTGTTCTTTATCTCCATGAACTTTATTTAACTTGTCCAAAATCACATAGCCAGTAAACAGGAAAATCAGAATTTAGATACAAGTTTCTCTAGTCAATGATTTCAGGCTTTGATTGTTCTTCTCAATGTCATAATCACCACAAGATAAGTTAGGACAACTTACTTAAGCATTGTCTGCTATCAGCAAATCCTGCACCCCATGAAAGATAGGATGTAACAGAATGCATCAGCATACAAAAAAACTTTTTCGTCTAAGCTAATTTGTTTCCAAAAAAATCGATCACAAAAGTAGTTAAAGTTCTGAGTAATAAAGGTCTTATTTTGAAGTATGGCATCTACTTAATAATTTTTGTGTGAATGTCTATGCTAATGATTTCCAGTTCTTGGATAATTAAATAGGAAACATCTAATTAAGAAGTTCTAATTCAAATATCTACAAAGAAGACCTAGAACCAATGTTATTTTTTGCTTCTTCTTTGAAATTCCTTGCCTTTTACTTCTGAAAACCACTCATCTCTGGAGCATATTTAACTAATAGAGAGTGACTTTGAAATGCTTTGAGTCATTTTCAAGTGCTTCCTTCTTCTACCTCTTTTTAAATTAAGCTATGACATCTTTCTGATATTTAAGTTCTTTGACTGCTACTTCAATCTTTGTCCCAGAATCTAAATGCTTTTGTAGCCATAGAATATTCTATTTTTTAAAAAGACATATTTGGATTTATATAACAAAACCAACACACTGCTTCATAGAGACAAAGAGTAATAAAGGCCAGTTATTGCTCAGTGCATAGAAATTATCTTTATATGTTAGAAAGGTAACACTGGTTCTTCTACATAGTAGCTTTTTGTCATCCTATAATTCGTCCAGATTTTGTGTGACTGATATTAGTTGAAAGATTGACCTGGATCTATTCATTGCAGGAAATTTTTGGCATAGTAAATCATATGATTGAAAATGTATCAAAGTAGAATATTCCATTTATAAATTTACACTATTTCTGTTATTCTCTTACAATTTCATCTTCTTGTTAAATATCAATGATTGGAAGATGACCCATTTATAGTACATGAGAAGCAATCTGGTGGATTATAAAATGTAGGTTGTATATAGTTTTTTCTTAAACAAGTTTAAAATTAAAAAATAGAACTTGATACTTCCTCTCTGCTCCTCTTCTTCCCTTATCTTACTTCTAGATTTACAATTCACTTTATCCACTCTAGCTAAAATAGTTACCCTATTTATAGGTGTTAAAGTATTAAAAATTCTTTAAGATTTTTAATGATTCACAAAATTTACACTGGTGTTTTTATTCATCTATTCATTCACTCATTTATTCATTTTAAATGCATTGATTCTAGGAGTATTTATGGAAAGCTAAACATATTCCATAGTAGGTGTTGTAAAATATGAGTTAATGGGAAACTGTACGGTGTCTTCTCTGTGCTGGCATACTTTTCTTTTCTTATCTTGTTTATTTCATCCTTCTTAGCTCTGTATAACTCAAATTTTTAAAAAGGCAGTTTCATTTTTTAGGTATTCTGACAGTATCCCAAAAAACCAATGATTAAATAAATAGAATAATTTTAAACTTGTCATCAGTTCTTTGATGTTGCAGAATCCTCCACTGTAAGTCACGTTATATCATTTGTTTATAAGCTTCCATATTGAACTTCAAAAAGTTTGCATAAAAAGTCAAAGCTAGAGAACCAGCAAGATGGTGGTGGAGTAAGGAGCTCCTAGGGTCAGCTCCTGCTACTAACTGTTTACTAACAGCTCCTGCAGTCAGTAAACACCCAGAGCTATCTGGAACTAGCTGAAGTACCTGTCTAGGGGCTCCAGGAGGGCCAGAATAACATCCTGCAACATCCTTGAAGGAATGTTAGGAGGAGACTGCCCATCTGCAGAGAAGACTCATAAGCAGAGCGCTCCATGCCCCAGAGGCTGGTGCCCATTCTCCACTGGAGGCGCCACCCGCCTCAGGATCTGTTCTGCAGCTGGAATTGAAAACTCCACTTCCCCACAACGGGGGAGGAAGAGATGGTTGGACACCAATTTCAGCGACTGAGGAGTAAATTCAGTAGACTCAAGTATAATCCTGAGAACAGCTAAAGTTTGAGTCCAAGTCAGAGAGAGGCTGGTAGCCACCATCTTAACTCTGTGCCTGGCATGAGGGTAAGCGGGGCAGACTGAAAATCACAGTGCTGGTGGGGACCAGCTTCTTTCCATCCAGATCAGATTACAGCTCTAGCCTAGGCCCCAGTGTCACCTCCAGCAGGGAAGAAGTGGCGCGGACCTGTGCCAGCCTTTCCAGGAAATTACCAGTGAAGCCGTGGAGGCAGGTGATTGTCCTATTTTTATGGCATGAGCTGCCCCAGGAGTGGTTCCTTGGCTGGAATTGGAAGTTTCATTTCCCAAAAACAGGGGAGGAGGAGAGAGTTGGCTGCCAATTTCGGCTACTGATTGGTAGACTCATCAGGCTAAGATACAATCCTGAGAACAGCTGGGGTGTGAATCTGTCCAAGTTGGAAAGGGGCTGGTGGCTTCCATTTTTATTCCATCCCCAGCCTGAGGGGAAGCCAGGCTGACTGGAAATCACAGTGATGGTAAGAATTGGTTTCTTTCACCCAGATCGGCCTGTATCCCTAGCCTAGGCTTCAGCCCCACCTCTGGCAGGGAGGAGGCTGGCGGGCCCTGCACCAGCCTATCCAGGTAACTGATGGTATATCTGGCTGGCACAGAATGAAAATCGGAAGTCTACTGGGGCAACTGCAGTCATCTTGGTTCTGCACTGCATAGATTGCTGCCCACACCTGCAGCTTCATCTCCGCCCCAGGCAGGGGAGAAAGGAGCATGAAGCTTCATCAGTTTCTCTGGGCAATGACAATCTAGGCCTGCATGACTTGGATTATTCCACACAGCTGTGACTCTGTCCCTACTCCTGTCAAAAGAAAAAGTTGGAAGAAACTTCATTGGTCCCTGGTGCAATGAGGGCAGCTTGAGCCTCCACAACTTACAGCACCAACTACATGCTTGGCTCCTACTGGACAACCAGCAAGGGAGAAAGGACAGGAAGCTCTAAACTAAAGAGAAAAATTGCACCCAGAATAAATACTCTGTAAGCCAGATGCCAAGACACCAACAGAAAATTACAATCCACACCATGAAACAGGAAGCTATGGCCCAGTTAAAGGAGCAAGATAAGCCTCCAGATGACATAAGGGAGTTGAGACAAGTAATCATAGATGTTCAAATAAATCTCCTTAATAAATTCAATGAGATGGCTAAAGAGATTAAGGATATTAAGAAGACAGTGGATGAGCATAAAGAAGAAATTGAAAGTGTACATAGAAAAATAGCAGATCTTATGGGAATAAAAGTTGCAATAAATGAAAATAAAAAACATTGGAATCATATAAAAGCAAATTTGAGGAGGCAGAAGAAAGGATTGGTGAGCTTGAAGAAATGGCCTCTGAAAGTGAACATACAAAAGAACAGATAATGAAAAGAATGGAAAAAATTGAACAAGGTCTCAGGGAAATAAATGATGGCAAAACGCATTAAACGTACCTGTCATCGGTGTCCCAGAAGAAGAGAAGGGAAAAGGGGCAGAAGGAATATTTAAAGAAATAATGGTAGAAAATTTCCCAACCCTACTGAAGGACATAGTTATTCATGTCCAAGAAGCACAACTTACTCCCATCTGAAAAAATCCAAATAGACCAACTCTGAAATACATATTCATCAGAATGCCAAATGCCAAAGACAAAGAGAGAATTGGGAGAATAGCAAGAGAAAAGCAATGCATGACATAAAAGGATTACCCAATTAGACTAATTACTGATTTCTCACCAGAAACCATGAAGGCAAGAAGACAGTGGTCTGATATATTTAAAATACTACAAGAAAAAATCTTCCAGCCAAGAATCTTATATCCAGCAAGACCGTCTTTCAAAATGAGGGTGAGATGGAATATTCACAGATAAACAGAAACAGAATTTCTTAGCAAGAGACCAGATCTTCAGGAAATACTAAAGGGTGTGCTAGAGCCTGAAAAGTAAAGACAGGAGAAAGAGGCCTGGAAGAGAGTCAAGAAATGAAGATGATATCAATAAAAGTAACTAAAAGTGTTGAAAGAGTGGTGAAAATAAAATATGACAGATAAAACTCAAATAGTCAGGAATAAACTTAACCAATGATGTAAAGCACTTGTATTCAGAAAACTGCAACACAATGTTAAAAGAGATCAAAAAAGGCCTAAAAAATGGGAAGAACATGCTCATGGATTGGAAGACTAAATATCATTAAGATGTCAATTATACTCAAATTGATAGACAGATTCAATGCAATCCTGATAAAAATTCCACCAGCATCAAAAAGAAAAAGAAAAGAAAAGAAAAGAAAACACAATCATCAAACTTATTTGGAAGGGTAAGAGGTCCTGAGAGCCAGAAATATAGTAAAAAGGAAAAGCGAACCCTTATCTCCAGACTTTAAATAATATTACCTAGCTATAGTGGTAAAAACAGCATGGTACTGGCCTAAAGACAGAAACATAGACCAAATTTATGGTTCAGAATAGACCCTTACATGTATGGTCAAGTGATTTTTGACTAGCCTGTCAAACCCACACAGCTTAGGCAGAACAATCCATTCAACAAATGATGCTGAAAGATTTGCATATTCATAGCCAAGAGAAGGAAAGAGGACCCCTATCTCACACCTTATCCAAAAATTAACTCAAAATGGATCAAAGACCTAAAATAAAAGCAAGAACCATAAAACTTCTAGAAGATATTATAGGAAAATATCTTCAAGACCTGGTGGTAGGTGGTGGATTCTTAAAGGAGATAAGAGGAGGACTGAGATGGACTACTGATGTTTAATGTATGTAGAAGTTTTAAATAACTTTACTGTAAAAGTATAGAAATGTATTGAGGGGATGGTAACACACAGTGAGTAACAGTTTATAAATGGGAATGTGACTAAAAATGTTAGTCTAGGTATGTAAATGCCAGTTGACTGAATGCTAGAGAATAATCTAGGACTGGATAGCACAGTAAACCCAGAGGTGGATGAGAATTGTGGTTGATGGTACAGATGCAAGAGTGTCCTTTGTAGGCTAGAGCAAATGTCCATCACTGCAGCATGGTGCTGGGAATGTGGAGGAGCATGGGAAAAATTGAGCTGGAGTGACCTAAGGATTGTGGTTAGTAGTAATAATATAATATTCTTGCATCTATGACATAGATGTACTGTATTGATAATGTGGTAGTATGGAAAATGTGAGCCAAATGTACACTATGGACATGGTAACAATCAGATGATATTATCTTACCTGTAGCAAATGTTCCACCACAGTGTGGTGTGTTGTTGGAGGGGTGTTGTTTGGGAATTCAGCACATGTGCATGATTGTTTTATAAGTTTACAACTTCTGTCATAAAAAATATATTTAAAAAATAATAGTAGGATGGGTTGGGGGAAAAACACACCAAATGAAAGATAAGACTATGATTAGTAATAAGATTTGGCAATATTCTTTCATAATTTGTAACAAACGTCTCAGGGCAATGCAAGATGTTGGTGGAGGGTTGATGTATGGGACCCCTGTATGATGTTATGCATGTTTGCTTTGTATGTTCACACTTAATTGTTTATGTATGTTCATATATAAATGATATAAAGATAATAATAGGGTTGTTTGGGGGAAAAATACTTTGGCTGGTAGTAATATTTTGACAATGCTCTTTAATCATTAGTTTAAAAGGCTTAGCAACAATGCAAAGTATTGGTGGTAGGGTGAGTTATGAAAGTCCTGTATGAAGTTATATATGTTTGTTTTGTAAGTTCACAACTATTGTTAGACACTTACTGTTTATGTATGTTTATGCATATGTAATATACTTCAATAAATATATTATTAAAAAAGTCAAAGTTAATAAATAACTATTTCAAACTACAATAATAATTCCTTCCTGAACTGAAAGTAAATTAGCACTTTTCCTAAAATTTCTAATTATTATTTAATATTTTAAAATACATCTATATACATATGTATTAATAACAACATATGTGCATCTTTATATTTATATTTATATACACATACACAGGATGGTTATTAGCTTTCTAATTTAAAATGGGACTTATAATGATTTTCATATATTTCATCAGAAGCTTTATAACAACTATGTATTTCAACCTAAATACCAAAATAAACAAACTCAACAGAATGCCAAAATCTGATATTTTTTTAATCTCAATTTTTTCTGGTTATAATAGTTGTCACTGCAAAAAATTAGAAAATACAGAAAATTATTTTTTAAAAAAACAACCAGTGTATTATTGATTCCCCTTATAATGAAATTACTCTTAACATGACTTATTTCCTTTATTCTTCATATTTTTTCTGACATTTTGTACATATTTCTTATTTGTTACATATTCACAGTTTTACCTTTTTTTTTGCACTTAATAAATGTATGGTAAAATGTTTATTGTGGCATAAAAACACTTTGTAGAGTGTTACATGGAAACTATACATTTTATGCGTGATTTTTCTATAAACCTACAACTTCTCTAATTAAAAACATTTTTTGAACAATTTTTAAACATTTTGATACCTGAATTTTAATTCAGTGTATGACAATTTATTGTAGATCACTTACATGCTTCCAGTTTGGCTCATAAATAATGCCATTATAAACAATTTTACATATGAAACTCTGTATTTTGGTGTGTTTTATTAGGAGAGATTCTTATGAGAGTAAATTTGATTTACCATAATACAACGCCCTCATTCTAGAGTTCTGCATTTTGATTTTTTCTTAGCCATTTTAAGTATACTATCAAGTTATTTTTCCCATGCAAATCTTATAGTTAATATGGCATCATCAGCCTTTATACATTGCATAACGAATTGACTTGTCGTCACTGAAGAACTATAACTGGGATGTTTATAGTTTGTTTTTTAAGGTCTTTTTTTCTCAGAAAATGTGTAAAATTTTCATGTGTTTAGTTATGCAAAAGAATAATCGGATTTTGTGGATATATGTGTGATATGGTATTCAAGTATCTCCTTGATAAAAGGATGTTTTAATACTTCTTTTTAAATAATAACCCTAACTATATCTCTTTGCATTGAGTTTTCTTGGAGTTGAGTAAACTCATGAGAGTTACATAAACTAGTTCTTTTCTACTCAACTCAAGAAGGATATTTTTAACTGTGACTTTGGTCATTGTTCTTGTTCCAGTTATCATGGCTTCTTTCTCAAGAATATTTTCAATTCTTTAATCACATGTCCTTTCATTATCTGCCTTCACTTAAAATTTTTAATGTTTATACTATTCTGACCTCAATATGGATTTTAATTATGTGTCTGTATTATTTTCTCTTCAATTCTTCCTTTTCTCTTTTCAGACCCTTCTCCATTTCCTCATAGAATATGTATTTTCCTTAGGTCTTTCTGTTCCATTTCATTAAAAATATTTTTGTTGCTTTTTACAGTCTATTAAAATTGCCAATAAATTTAAAAATTAATGTTTCTGGTTCTTTAATGAATCATTTTTAGAAGTTTGTATTTCTTCTGAGTCTTCAGAAAGATATCTACCTTTCTTGTTCTCCACTACACTTTCAAAGAGCCATAGTTTATTTGTAAAGGGAATAGACCGCATTTAAACCATCTTCATGTTAGGACTGACCTGGTTGACACTAAGAAGTAAGGCGTTCGAATTGCCCTAGGCTCTGTTCTCTATTTCAAGAGTGTTAGCTGAAGCTTTCATACAGCCTGAAGGGAAAGTTGATATGCAGAGCTTTTGCCATCCTTCCAGGATCTAGCATACTTTGTCAGCTAAACCAGTTTCTAACCTCCATCATTCCAGGTTCAGTCTACCCTATATTATAGTCAGTACAGTTTTCGTAATACTTATTTTCTTCATGTCACACATTACAGTCTTTTACTTAGAATATTTCAATGATATCTTTCACCCACATTCGTGGGCCTGGCATTCAAGGTCCTTCATAATAAATCTGTTTTTCCAACCAAATCTATACTCTCTACAGCATATCCTTTCCTTGAACTGACAGTTGTCCAAACAATTACTTTCCTTTGAATACAAGATCAAAAGAAACATTCTTTAATGGCCCAGTCCTCTATGGCTGGCTCCTTACCACAAAACCCCTAAATCAACAAAGAGAAAGCTATGGCATTCATTTAGAACTTACCATCAAAAGTAAGAACCCAATTCTGTTATATTGCTTAGATGTGAACTAAGTTCTTTCAGAATTTGAAAGCATATTTTAAAATTTTGGTTGCTTCAAAGTTGATAATAATTTCAGGTTCCCATTTTCACACATATTTTCTTTCCCATTTTTCTCAACCTATGTGTTTTATTTTATTTTGACATTTCCAGATTTTGGCATCATTGCTAATTCTTAGTCAGTCCATCTGTTGTTGGGCCTCTGATAGTGGGTGTCCAACCTTGTGTCATGTCCTTTTTACATAGGAATTTAGTGAGCTAGTGGGAAGAACATCACCTGCCTCCCGATGTTTGATGATCTACCCAGACTGTGCACTTTCATGAAAACAAAGCGGGGAGCTGGTGTTTAGATGCTGCCAAGTTTTTGCAGTTTTTCAGGAAATAGACATAAAAATGTGTGACATTTCAAAAATAAAAAGTCGATGAAGAGCTATTGTGTTGAGGAAAGGTTTTTTAACCTTGGCTTTTGGCCATGCAGAAAAGCATATGTTCTTCAGAGTAAAATAAAATTATTGCATTCCGGGACTTCTTCTAAGAACCTGTATTGTAGGAAAAAACAGACTTGATATAAAAGGAACTCATTGCAGTAGAAGACTCTGTTATATTTCATTGTAATATAGTGGCTGTGCATCATTTAGCTACTTCAAAATGGTGTGTTTATAGATAACATGTTATTTGTTATTTGGTTTGATTTTTACGATAAAACCAAATTTTCTAATGATAATTTGTTATAGATTATTAACTATACTAGCTGTTTGTGTCAGGAAGCATTATCTTATTTATAAACCTCACTGCCATTTTGATTACTAAATTTTATTTTAATTAAAACACATATTGGCTTATTTCAGAGGTACTAAGTGCTGTATTTCATCCACAACGTATAGCAATAGATGAGAATATTTGAAACTTGAGGCAGCATGCATGTGCGGGAAAGGAAAAAGAAATTCGTGTTGAGACCAGATGCTACCCAAAGAAGGATGACTGGCTACCCAAAAAAGTGATTTTTATCTAGGTGAAATTTGAACTTAACAGTGTCTAGAACTGACAGTAGGCTTAGATAAGTTGATTTATGCTCAGGAGACTTACTGGACTATTATATGTAAATTATGATGTCAATAAATTTCTGTGTGAGACAGTGTAATGTAGTATTTAGGAAAGATCAAAGACTCTGGAGACAGACTGTTTATTTCCAAATCTTACCTTGGCAGCTGTGTGATCTTGAGCAAGGTATATTACCTCTTTGTGCTTCAGTTTTCCTCCTCTGCAAAATGTGAATAAGAACTGTGCATACTCTTAGGGTTTTTGTTACGATTTACTGTGACGATTCAGATAAAGCACTTAGAACAGTGCCTGGAAAATTGTAATTGCTCAGAAAACTGTACCTATTATAACTACTCTTATTTTGTGAAATGAAGCTTTAGAGGGGAAAGACACTTGCTTCTTTTTTCCAGGATTTTCTCTCACTTTTAGGGAGTTATCCGAGAAACCCTATGGCAATCTGAAGTTTTCTCTTGTAAGCAGAAAATTAGAACAAAGCTGTCACTTGTACAAATTGAATGTGTAATGCCTTTAGGAAGAGGTAGCCTGGTACATATCCCTTCATTAATGGTGCTCCTTGCCTCAGGGAGAGAATAGTCCAAGTCTGTGGATCAAGACTCTTCCCTGGCTGGCACTTAGATGAACACCGCTAACTTTGAGGGTTTTTTTTTTTTCTATCTTCCAGTGTTGAATAGCCAAACCTCCACCCCTTATGACTCACACATTCTCTTTTTAGATATGTTACTTTCAAGAAATTTCGTTCTGGGTTGGGATCTTTATAGAAATATATCATATTCTTTATTTTGTATTGATTTTAGAGTTAAATCTCAGGAGTCTTAATTATCTATATCCAAGTTCTTATGGGAAACTTATTTTTATTCTCCCATGTACTCTATTCAGTGCATATATTAACACATAATTGATCATTCTAGTAAATCCCTGCAACTAGTTCTGCTGGTTTTGAAAGTAGAATATGACTAGATATTTTACTTGAAGTCCTTTATAGGCATGGCTTAACCTCTTATTTATATCATTCAATCAAGCATTTGTTCATTTACCCACTCATTTTGTTATCTATCTCATGTATATCACTTTCCTTCTTAGGAAAATTGTAAATTTCTTAAGAGAGAGACTTTTTAAATACTAATTTCTTTCCTCATCGTGCCAAACATAAAGCTGGGTGCAGAATTGCTGTTTATTTAATACTTGGTTGCTGTCCATGAAACCATGGTTTGATTGTTTCCTCTTGCTTTACAAGTACTAGTGTTTTAGGTTGATATATACCAAGACTTTTGTAAGAATTGCTGTGCTATAATGGGTAGAGGAACAACAACAAAACAATAAAAACAAAAGGTGGTTTTTTTGTGTTTGACAACAAAAAATATGTCACATAATATGACAATCTGATGTAGTTTTTATAATTCTTCTATAGTAATTATCCTGGTATTTCCAAAAACATTAAATGCCTTGTAAATTTCTTTATTCATATGAATATTCCAATTTAAATACAGGAAAACAATCTCAGAAGTTGAATTTCCAACTAGGATCTCATTATGTACAAAATTATAATAGCTGTTGGAAAAAAATTTTGAACTGACTTGAACCCTGCCAAAATGTTAGGGTCCGCACTCTGTAAAATCTTTTTTGGGGCCGGGAGGGGACATTCAAATTGGCATCTCTGGGGTCAAGCATTTAGTTCCCGCTTTAATAAGTATCAGATGAATTCATATGTAAAATATGCTAATAGCAAATAGGTACTCCACTTTGGAGACATTGAACAATGCATCTGTGGATGTGCTTTGAATTTTATTCTGACAACAAACAGGAGAGTGATATTATTACTACAATTAAAGGAAGACCCTTAGCACATCCAGGTGAAAAGATTAACCTGCTCTGTGACCACATAAGGAAACATGCCAAAAAAATTTTCTGATAGGTTTTGTTATTGTTGCTGTTGTTTGTTTCAAACTCCAAGGGTTCAAGTTTATCTTTGCTAGTTTTCTTATCAATTCTAATTAATTTTGGATCTATCTTAAACTATAAAATACCCATATTAATTAGTAAAAATATAACTAGTGGAGAGTGATTTTGTCTCTTCTGGTTGGAAATTATGTTTATTTTAAATTCTTTCTGAGATCTTGATTTTCACTCAGTTAATCTGAGAATTTGAAATTATATAACCAAAAATTTCTAGAGCTAGACTCTTCATAGAAATGAGAATGTGTTTATGGTAATATGAGGCATTGAATATGAATATTCAAGGATAATTTTTTACCTAATTCTGAAATAAATAAGCTTTCCTGGTTTACATAAGGAAAAACTGTGAAAGACCGAAATTTAGTCGATGCCCTGGCTAGTTCATCCACCTAGGTTATCTCTACCTTTGTTTGCTATTTTGATTTTGATTAAACTGTTTTACAACTTTGTAGATGTAGAAATTAATTTGTAGAAATCTGAAGTAATGCAGATGATTTCTGGCCATGAAAACAAAAATTTTTTTCCTGTGGACTGCAATTGATTATTGCACTGTGGATATTGATTGCCTGTTTTGCATCCATTTGTACATTCATTTCATTTTTCCCTATCTGGTTATAAATATATGGTACTATGGTACTTTGAGTTCTCTTTTGAACCAGTAGTAACATCTACTAATTTCCTCATTAGCTAATGAGATAATTAAGATCTTTTGGCACACGATCATTTTATGTTTGTATTAGAATCATACTTAAACCTTTTTTTTAAAGATTATCTTTTAAAACTATTCTTTCCCACTGCATTTTCTTTCTGGCTCTGGCTCACCTTTAGGTGCACAATAATGCTATTTATTTATTTATTTATGTTGGAGAAGTTGTGAGCTTACAAAGCAATCATGCATAATGTGCGGAATTCCTATATATTACCTCTCCACTGACACCTTACATTGTTGTGGAACATTTGTTACAAATTATGAAAGAACACAACCAGAGTATTACCACTAACTATGGTCCATAGTATACACTTGGTATATTTTTTCCATATAGCCCCTATTATTAATACTATATATTTAGTATTGCACATTTAATATAGTTCATGAGAGAACACTCTCATATTTGTACTGTTAACCACAGTCCATCTTCCACCACATGGTTCCTCTGTTATAGTCCATGCCTTGTACATTCTATCCAAAGTGTACACTCAGTGGCTCTCCCTTTCATCACCCCAGTAAACCTTTGAAGGTTTTTCTTAGTCCAAAAGAAAAAATCCTTGCCACACTATTATTGACCCTTGGCATTGATAGAGTACCTTCTTGACGTTGATGCAAGAATATTACATTGCTGTTAACTATAGTCCATAAGTTACATTAGTTGTATTTTTCCCATGCATCACTCTATTATTACTACCTTGTAATAGTGACTTACATTTGTTCTAGTTCATAGAAACACATTCTTGTATTTATATTAACCACAATCCTCAACCACCTCTGAATTCACTGTTATTCAGTGCCTAGATTATTGTTTTGCTTTCTTTCAATTGAAGTTTACATCACTAGACTACCCTTTTCAGCCACAATATACCATTTCAACCAGCCGTGTTAGTTATACTCACTATAATATGTTACCATCACCTCTATGCATCTCCATGCTTTTCCAATAATGTAATATCTTATAATCTTAGGAAACTAAGATTAGATATATGTGTCATCAATTATCTCTTCCAACAAGATATTGAATTTCACAGCTTTTGGCAATTAATACTAAGAAGATATTAAGCAAACTACAGGACTGTGATATGCATAATTACTTAAGCATTGAAGCTTTAAATATTACCAAAGTTCCTTAACTACATTATAGATGTATTTTATGTGCATCTAAATTGATAAACTCTCATTGTAGATTTCAATGTTATCTTGAGTTTTTTGTTTGTTCGTTAGGCTTAATGTGGTATAAAAATTCATTATGTTTGAGTCTTAGGAATTGAGTTAGGAAGAGGTGAGTAGGTCAGTTATTTGAAACTAAATTTGGAAGGTATTTTTTAAAAAATTCCCTTGGTCCTTGTTTCTTCCATTTTAAAATGAGAGTGTCAGAATTTTCATTACATAGTAAGTTCCACAAAATAAAATCATATAATAAAATTTGTAGAGAATAAAAATATTTCCCATTCCTAGTGTTTTTTGCTTTTAGTAGAATACATATATTCCCCATATATGTTTATCCAACAAATATCCAACAAGATCAAAAAGTACCAGATTAAAAATTCAAACAAAAAGAAACACGCTTTTAATTAAAAAATAATCATGTAGAGTGATTAAAACAAGTATATAATAGTTTCATATTCTTGGCAAAAATATAAAATTGTATAGCTAGTACACAGCCCAGATACAATATATCTGGTTAAACTTTATAAATTAAAAATACTTCTTTTTATATTGGATATATTTTACCAGTTTTGAGAAGACAAGATAAATCAAGTAAAAATTAACTACAAATATAAAAGTGATAAGGTAGAGTAAATTAGGATATTAGGAGGAAGTTACTAATGACCAGAGATTAAAGATTAAAATATAACACTGTGACCGAAAATTACAAACTTGGAAATATTTAGAAAAAAGACATATAGATTTAAAAAGAAAACATGATTTGCTTTTCTTGTTTAAATTGCTTAAAATTATGCAGATTTTTTATCTTTTCATTCCTTTATTTCTTAACTAATTCTCTAGTTAACATTTCTTCGCTGGCCCACATTATGCCTGAAACTATCCTCAGTGCTGGAAATTCAGAAGTATGGAATGAGTTCATTATTTCCTGAGGAACAATAGAAGCAGACTATCATCACACAGTTTTTTAAGAGCTGTGTTGGCATTAAGTTCTTGATATTAACAGACGTCAAAAGGGAATCAGTTCACTCTGTGAAAGTCAGTAAGAGGAGTATCAGGGATAGTTTCACAGAAGAGCATGTGTGTGCTGAGACTCCCTAATGCAGGCATTCTGATGGGAGATAGCTGTAGGATTTAAAACCAGAGGGAAGAGCATATGTGACTGAAGTGGGAAAGTAAGATATAATATGTTTGGGGTATGGCAAGTATTCATGTGGATCTAAAGCAGAGTATGAAGTGTGAGAGTGGCGGGACATGAGGGTAGACATCATGTATGAAATATTATTGAAGGATTACTTGGATCAAAGATTCAGAGATTTATTCTTTATGTGATGGAAGGGCATTCACATATTTTAGGCAGAAATACAAATAGCAAAGAAACACATGAAAAAATGTTCAACATGACTTGCCATTAGGGAAATGGAAATAGAAACTACAATGAGATATCATTTCACATCTATTGGACTGGCCACTATTAAACAGTCGGAAAACTGTTAACTGTTGGAGAGAATGTGGTGAGACAGGAATGCTTATTCACTGTTGGTGGGCATGAAGAATGGTACAGCCACTATGGAGGACTATTTGGCGACTCCTAAGGAAGTTGAATGTAGACTTGCTATGTGACCTGGCAAAACCATTACTAGGTATATACTGAAAAGAATTGAGAGCAATGACACAAATAGACATCTGCACAATGATGTTCATAGCGGCATTATTCGTGATTACTAAAAGTTGGAAACAACCCAGGTGTCTGTCAACTGATGAATAGATAACCAAATTGTGGTATATACACACAATGGAATATTATTTTATTTTAATATAGATTTCATTAGAGAAGTTGTGAGCTTATAAAACAATTATGCATAATGTACAGAATTCTTATACATCATCAACACTCCACCAATACCTTGTATTGTTGTGAAACATTTGTTAAAGATTATGAAAGAACATCATCAGACTATTACCTCTACCTGTGGTCACAATGGAAAGACACAATAAGATTAATTCTTTGGAACTTTTATTAAGGTGATATATGAAGGGTTGGTGATGTAGCTGCAGATGGGTGATAAACTGGAGGCAAGGAAATAAATTAGGAGGCAATTTTAATAGTTTAGAAGTGAAAGCCAAGGAAAGATAGTGATGGGTATATAAGCGAACCTACTTTTAGGAGGCAAAATTATGATGTTTGCTGGCAAAAATAATATTGATGTTAAATGAAAAATAATTTCCATTGTTCCAGAATCTGGTTGGATAACAACCAAATGGAGTAGATGTTGGTGCCATCCACTGTTTGAATTTGGAGACACCCAGGGTTGCAAAGTTTTTTTTGGTTGTTAAGTTTGTTTTGTGGGAGTGTGGAATAAAATAATGACATTAGTTACGGGCATGATGGGTTGAGATGCCTGAAAAATGTCTAGTGGGAGGTGTCTAATAGAAACTTAAAATATGGAGTGGAAGTCAAACTATTAGTCTACAGTGGAGAAGGATGTCTCTCTTTGAGTAAAATCGGCCAAGAATAAAGCCCTGAGGAACCCTGATATTTGGAGGTAGGTAGAAAAAAATGCATATAGGGAAGCAGACTTGGCCCAGTGGATAGGGCATCTGTCTACCACATGGGAGGTCCACGGTTCAAACCCCAGGCCTCCTTGACACGTGTGGAGCTGGCCCATGCACAGTGCTGATGCACAAAAGGAGTGTGCCCTGCCATACAGGGGTGCCCCCCATGGAGGGGAGCCCCATGCTCAAGGAATGTACCCTGTAAGGAGTGCCACCCTGTGTGAAAGAAAGTGCAGCCTCCCCAGGAATGGCACCGCACACACGGAGAGCTGACACAGCAAGATGATGCAACAACAAAAAAAGAAACACAGATTCCTGTGTCACTGACAACAACAGAAGCGGACAAAAAGAAAAACACACAGTAAATGGACACAGAGAAAAGACAACTGGGGCAGGGGAAGGGAAGAGAAATAAATAAAAAAGAAAAAAAAAAGAAAAAAATGAAAGAATACATATAAAAGTTAAAAAAACAAAAAAAAATAACACTTCTATAGCAGTTACTACTTTAATTCTTATAAGAACCCTATAAAATAGTTACAGGTATTATCCACAATTTAAAGTGGAGCTAGGTGAGACGCAAAAAGTTCAGCTTATCCTCAGCAGTGAAAAAATAGTACCCAGAAATGTCAAAGAATTCATCATGTTACAAATTAATGTACTTAAAAATATTTTAACTAAATACTTACAGAAGCATTAGTAAATGATACTTAAATTATGTTTTAACCTTAAAACTTTATTATTCTAATATTTAATGCATCACACTTAGCCCAATACTTTATTTTATCTTCTCCTAGAATAAAGAAACCCTTACATAATTTTTCTAATGTGATACAAATCTTTACCTAAGAAATTAAAATTGATTTAAAATTGATATTATTTCAGTTCTAGCTTGCTTATATTGAAAAGCTATTCTATTTAAAGTGAGCTTTTGGATTCTCTGTACAGCATCAAATGTGGTACTAATCTGTTAACAGTATAGAGATTAGAAAATGATTTCATTATGTACTTTCATTCATAGAATGAAGAGTGTTCTTTGAAAAATAAGCTATTATCCATTTCTCATTATCCTTCCACCATTTATCTAAAGTTGGTAGAATTAATAATTAAATAGAAATTGGAATCTTTGACAGCGATGGGCTAAATAACCTGCTCACAAATCACAAAGAAAACACACTGATTATATGCTCTTGACCTTCTCAAGTGTTAATTAATATCACAGTACTAAAATAATTGTTCAAATAATTATTTTCTATCTTTATAGTAAGCATAGTGCCAACACATTCATTAGTACTAGTGAAATTATTTGTCTCTGAAAAAGGCTCAGGTTTTCCATAATATTTTAGGTCTGTGTTTGAGTCAGTACTTGCTAGTCAGGGAGATAAGCATAGAAGCAAGAAGGAACGGGTAGGCATATTATATTTAGATTTTAAAAAGTATCTTTTACAGCAACCACTAAAAAGGCTATTCTAAAGTAATTTACAATGAATTAGGATATAAGTAATTTTTCAGTATGGTATGAACTTTATCAGGAAACTGCAACCTGACCAAAAAATCATATTTTTAAATATAAAATCTTAAAGGATTTAAAATGCTGGCTGATCTAATTCCTTACTAACTGTAGGAAAATATTTCAGATAATTGATCAGTTGCTATCTAGGCTTTTATTGAACAATGCTAATGAGAGGCTACTTGTTGAGACAGTATTCTACCTTTAAATAAATCATTACATATGAACTTTTATGCTGTTTTTCTCACCTCCTGTTAAACAATTCTCTTTCTCATATCTCTTCCTTAATTGGAAAAATAGTAGCGCAGTAAATGTTATAAGTTTTATAATATGAGAAACACCACTAAAATTAAACAGATGTTAGCATTTTCTGTACTTAGATATGAGTCACATACATGTATAAAAATGGTACAAACATTTTGATAAGTATGCTATCTATTAAAACATGTTCATATATATGTTATAAATTGCTTATATATTACTTTTATATGTTGTTTCCTAGTAGTTTTGAATTTTTTTATTTTGTGGACAGATAACAACATTTGCATAACATTGGTTTATTACTATTTGTTCATACTTGCCTTATAGCCTGACATCTAAACATTTTTTATAAATATCCCAGTCTGCTTTAAAAGAATGTTAATTTCCTATTGTTGAATACAGAACCATATAAATGCCAATCAGATTATGCTTACTGATTGTGGTGTTCAGTTTTCCTCATTCTTCTGTTGGCTTGATCAATCAATAATTGAGAAATAACTTAACAAAATCTACCCCATGATTTTGGATATTTCTGTCTCTTAATTTTTTAAAGTTTTGTGGTATATATTTTGAATCAATGTTAATAGATGCTTGCAAATTCAGAATTATTTCCACATAGTAAACTTTTTCTTATGTCAATATATAGCACACAATTTGTGAGATCTGAGCTTCTATAGCTTCACTAATATTTATTTTCTTTGTATTTTCTTGCTGTATCATTTTCCTTCCCTTTACCTTTAGCATTTCATTTTGAGTGTGTATCTTATCTGGATGGATAGAGTGATGTGTCTTATAATTCCTATTTTTTACTAATAAGTTTCCTTTACTTATATTAATGCGATGATTTATTTAGATGTATATATTGAAATATTTCAGATTCTATTAATACTTGTGCCATCTGAAACAATCTAATATACATTTTTATGGAAATTATTCTTTTCTTACACCTACCCTACAAAGATTTCTTTTTCCTTCTCTTGTCTACACTTAGCCCTTTCAAGTATTTATAATAGCAAACCTTAGATATCAGTATTGAATGCTGAAAAGACTATGGCTTAACTGCCAGGTCAACCTGAGTTGGCCTCAGTCCCTCCAATTAATAATGTAGTAATCTTGAGACTTAATAAACTTACTTGTAAAATAGGGATAATTATACATACCTTCTAGATTGTTGAGTGAATTAAATTACAAAATAAACAAAGTCTCTCCTATATGGAAAGCCATCAACAAAGATTAGATTCCTGCCCCAGAGTTTATAGCCAATTAAAATATTTTTGTTTTATATGAACTGCTTTTTAAGAAAGAGAACCATTCTATATTCAAATGGCCATTTTAACCTTAGAAGGAAGTACATAGGCCCTTACATTTAAGATGTTAAAACCAGAGTGAGTCTTTGAAGACAAATTACTATTATATAACCTTAGTTATTCCTAGGAAAGGACAATGGATCCTGTAATAAACATGTTGGTCATGTATTTTACATACTTCATATTTCTGTGTGTTTGTATTTATTACAGATATAACAGGTATTACTTCGAAGGGCTTTTAAAAAGGCAAAAAGGAAATAAATCATAAAATTACCTGCAAACCAGTCACTTAATTAGAATTCCAGTTATTGTTTCATTTTACATCATTCTATATTTTTCTATTCACACATATATCATGTATGTCCAAATAAATCTAATAAGAAGAACAATGATAGCATCTATGACAGCTTGATGTTTTTCTATGAATCCGAAAAAGAGAAAGATTATGTTTTTTAATTAATCTCTTCCTGTGGGTTTGGACAATGTCAATGAGGTGTGACTCAGGTTGAGTTTCCACCCTCTTGCTGGGTCTAATATAAATAGAGACACAGAGAGAGACAGACACACAGAGGAAAAGGGAACACCACCATATCTGATCCTGAGAGAAAGGACTCCAGGTTTGCCTATAGGAGAGCTGCAAGAGAGAAGCTTGTGGGGGATTCAAAGGCCATGGGACTGGGAGACCATGGGCCATATGCCTGATAGCTTGCAGCTAAACTCGGGAAGAAAGCAGAGCAGCTGAGACTGATAAAAGAGAGAGACAAGCCCTACGTCTGGTCACCCCCAGCTGAACTCTGCAAGATGGTAGATTCTGGAGTGGAAGGCAGAAATGGGTGGCCATCTTAACCTGCCACGAGGCGGGACAACAGAATCACCAGTAGCCGACTTTGATAAAAAAGCACTTATGATGGTGTCTTCTTGTTTTGGACATTTCATGGCCTCGGAACTGTAAGCTTTTATCCCAATAAATCCCCTTTATAAAAACCGACCCATTTCTGGTACTTTGCATTGGCAGCCCTTCGGCAAACTAAAACAGCATCTAATGTTTATTGACATTTCACACATTTTGCTAAGTGCTTCACATAGATTTTATTGTATAATCCTATGAACATATAATCCTATGAAGTAGACAACTGTTATTACTCTCAATTTACAGATGTGTATAGTAAGGCTTATTGAAGTTAAGTAACTTGCCATTATGTTCTGTAAGTGATAGAACAAAGATTCAAACTCAGGCAGTCTGATTCCACAGGCCCACACCCTAATTTCTACCCTAAACTACCTCCCCCAAGAACTATTTTTCTTACCTCTTCTATCATTAGGTAATAATTAAAATGGATATCTAGCCATTGCATTTTTAAAAATTGTTAACTAATATTCTCTCTATATAATTTTCCAAAGCAATTCCATTGTTAGAAATTTGTTTCTATTTTTCACATGTATAAAATATATCATCCATTTTCCATATTTATCTCATTATATCATCATCATATGTTCCTATTAATAACATTTTTGTATCAAAGATTACCCGAATTTTAATCTTGCCATGCACATTAACAAAACATCCTATAAATATTTTACTAATTTATATAGGTTTCAGCAATTAATGTCTCCCTAACACATCAACACTATGTATTACCCTATTTTATAATTTTTGAAGTATTATTTAACTGCTGTTTAAATTGCATTTCTTTGATTACTTGTAAGTTTGTACATCAGTATTTGTTTTCCTTTCTAGATTTCATGCTCATATGCTTTTACTGTTTTCCACTAAAAAATTGCTAAGTTCCCAAGAAGGTGCCAAATATCTGATTCAAGTCAGTATAATTAATTCAGCAAGTATTTATTGAGGCTGTTATATTTGACAGGATACTTGGATACGTCTAGGAATGAAGCAGACAAAAAAATTCCCTGTCCTTGTGAACTTGACATTCTAGTGTCAGTAGGCAGACAATAAACTGATATATTAAGTATGTAAAATATATAACATTAGAATGTGACAAAAGCTGAGGGGAAAAAAGTAAAGCAGAATAAGGGGGGTTATGAGGACTAAGGTAATGGGGGAGAATTCCAATTTTAAGTAGATGGTCATCGAGGAGCTGATATTCAAGAAAAACCTTGAATAAACTTTTAACAATGAAGACAAGGGGGGAAGAAAAGTAAGCTTTATGGTTTAAAAATATGCTAAGAACTTTAGGTAACTTTCATAGAAATACCATCTGTAGAGTGTGATTAATCCAATTTCCCTTTTTCCATACTATGAAATTAAACTATATGATACTATCCTTAGGAATGCCTAATTGAAATAAAAAGGAGAAGTATACTCAGAATACTTAATACAAATAATACTTTCCTTCTTTAAATTCTATTTTATTGTACTTCCAGGGTCCAATGAGAAAATTAGTTGTTCTGCTGGCAGCATATTTGATGAAACAATGCTATAGGAAAAGGAACTGTAGGTATTTTAATTTATTGTCCCTGTACTACAGGAGGTGGAAAACACCTTGGATGTTATTATGGAGGTGGAAAACACCTACATAATTCTCAAATTCATTAAAATAAAACTTTTAAAAAAGAATCTCTGCAGAAAACCTTAAAAATATCTATTCACTTTACCAAATCATATGAAATATATGCTGTTGCTTCAATGTATACTTCTTTTTTATTTTTATTATTGTTTTTAAAAATGTGTAACTCTAATTCTGTTAAGTACTATGTTCTTTGGCTTTAGTTCATATCCATGTTATTAAATCAATGCCTTTAAAATATTCCAATCCAATTATTTAGTAAAATATAGTAATTCAGAGTTCAGTTGTGTTCCTATAATGATATATACATTTTGCAGATATAATCAAAGTCAAATCCTGTTTAAAATTCTGTAGAAAAATTATTTATAATGCTATGGCTCTTTTCTATGTAAAACTTCTGGCTGATATTAATGCCTTAATTAAATACTTTGGGGAGAATTGTTAATTGCATTAAATAAAGACGAATGTTATCTACATTCTGGATAGTAAAAATCAAGTGTCATATTGTAATGTTATATGTACACAGTTATGTTTGCCAAAACTAAAGAGTCTGGGAAGTTTATCTTCATAATGTTCCCTGTTCTTAAGGAAACAAACAAAAACCTTGCCTTCCCTCCCATGTTTCACTGTAATATCTTTAATTAGAACTGTGTTTCGAAATATCTCTATTGATATTGTCTTTGTGCTTATTTGTCATTTTTCTGATTTCCTTTAGTTCCTTTTCCATGTTTTCACTTAGCTATGTAAGTATATTTAAGATTATTATTTAAAGTCTTTGTCTGATGTGTACTAGGTCTGGTCCTCATCAGTGATAACGTTTAATGCTTTAAACTCCTTTGTCTGGTCATCATTTCCTGTTTCTTTGTGTATTTTCTAATTCTTTGCTGAAATTTGCATTTTTGTATTTTGATATGTTATTGCTGGAATTTAGCCTGTGAATATCAATTTCCTTAGCTTTTGTCCAAGTAGTGTTATGACAGAACTTTCCTTAAATGCCAAGATCTAACCAAAAGAAAAAAAGAAGAAAACACCCTTCCCAGTCTTTGTAGATTGGCCAAATGAGCGCTTTCCTTCAGAGTTTATGAAAAGAAGTTTAGAGAATAGCTTAACATCAGTACATATAGGTCTCCCTGGTCCTTTCTATGCATGCATCTTGTGTTGATCATTTGTGTGTGGCCCTAGGAATTCGTGTGTTTACATGGATATGAGTGTCTCCTCTTCCCTAAGTAAGGGTTTCCTCAAGGTCTCAGGCACTGCACCGAATGTCCTATAGCCAGCAGTGCCCTACTCCAGGCAGCCACAACTTCACTGCTCTCCCACAGCATTCTGTATAAGAGCTCTGAGCTCTGCCTTCTACACATCTGCACAAGTTCTAGCATGGAAAACCTGCAACAAGTAGACTAGTTCAGCTTCTCATACTACCACCAGATAGATTGGGCCAGAGCCAGAGATACATACTACCAGTATTTGCACGAAGGTTACTCTGCTCCATCTGGAGCCGTGACCACTGGGTTCTGCACTGGCAGCATGGAGTGGCTCCATGCTGAGCCAGTGAGGAGATGGGGGAAGGACCACCCAAGGTGCCACAAGATCCGACTGTTTTCAAGTTTATTTTTTCTTCATTCAGTGTTTACCCCATTATTACAATCCTTTAACCTTTTTCTGAAGCTTTGAGAAAGATGTTTCTGTTAGGTCTTGCTGATAGATCAAGCTTCCGTAGGGAGATGGAGCTCTGAAGCTTCTCATTCCACCATCTATATGTGGCAGGGTGAAATAATTATATTTTTAAAATTATTCCTTTCTTATACAAAGAACATAAGTAAATGGGAGAAAAATTTAAAAAAATATTTTTCTATTTATATAAGAAATAATATTGAAAACCAATTGTAAGCCAGTTAACTTCAGTTTAACAGTAATAATTTGAGGCCATGGAAGACTTCCCAAGAAGATGGCAGAGTAGGCAGTTTGAGGACTCAGCCCTTCCACCAAAACAACTACTACACAGGCAGGAACTGTCTGAAACAAAAATTTTGAGATTCCAGAGCCAGAAGAACACGGTACAGCATCCAGAGAAGAGTAGAGGAAGAGACTGAGAAATTACGGTAAAGAACTATAAATTGCTCGCTCTGTGCAGCAGCTGTTGGCATCCATTCCCAGCTCTCGCATCAGGCCTTCTATAACAGGGTCCAGTCCCAGGCTAGCAACTGGTGACAGAAAGGGACATAAAGAATCTCTTCTCCAAGAACAGGGGTGTGCATGGCCAGTCACATATCACAGCTTTCGATTAGCAAATTTGGATCTCTGGGTCTTGGATCTGAGGGTAGCTATTGCTTCAGCCCACCCTGGACAAAGGCAGTGGCAGCTATTGTTTCAACCACATTCTGGACAAAGGTGGCAGCAGCCTTTGTTTTAACCCTGCCATGCATGTAGGTGGCAGACATTGTTTCAGCCCTCACAAGACGGGGATGGAGACAGTGGAGAGTTAAAGATGCAGGACTTCCTCAGGACCCTGGGAACAAGTTAGCTGAAGAGCTGCATTTTCTGGGCAGGCCAGGAAAGTTCATATTTGGGGAGACATTGGAGAAGTTTTTTGGTGTCCTTCCTGTCCCCCTCCACAGGACACTTTAGAGCCAGTCTGCACCCCTCATATGTCCCAGTCCTGTGTTACTGAGAAAGACAAAATTGGAAAAGTCCTCCTCAGGGTGACCCTCCTCACAGAATTTGCTATCCACTAAAAGCAGCATGAGACAGTGAAAGGAGTACAAGAAATTATAGAGTCTCACAATCTTGGAAAAAGGCCTGCTAGCTTCATAAACCTGGGAGAGAGAGGTTTGTCCCTGGTAGATAGTGGGGAAATCCAAGTGCCTATAAACAGATAACTCAAGAAAAACTAACAAGCAAAGCTTATGACAAGACAGAGGCCCAGTATGACAGAGAAAGCTGCATAGTGCATTCATGTTGGACAGACCTTCCTGATAGGAAATAAGAAACAGACATTCCAAGACATAAATCCACATGTTAGCATTTTAAATTACTAAAATGTACAGTGTGCAACAAACGAATACAAGACAGACAAACAAACAAGAAATGATGACCCATCCAAAAGAAGAGGATGAAAGTACAGGAAAGACCAATGAAGAAGATGAGATTGTAGACATACCAAACAAAGCCTTTAAAAATGATCTTTAAATTGCTCAAGGAGATGAAGGAAAGTACATAGAAAGAACTACATGCTATCAGGAAAACAATGAATGAAAATATGAGAATCTAAGTAAAGACAGAAATTTTAGATAAGAACCAAACAGAACTACTGGAGTTGAAGACCACGTACTGAAATGAAAAATCCCCAGGAGGGTTTCAAGAGCAGATTGGAGCTGGCATAAGTAAGAATAAATTAACTCGAAGACAAGACACTTGAAATGAATCAGGCTGATGAACAGAAAGAAACAAGAAATATTAAAAGTGAATAATAGCCTTAAGGCAGCTAGGAACAACATCAAGCACACCAATATAAGGGTTATGGGAATCCCGGAAGGAGAAGAGAGAAAAAGGTAGAAGGAATAGTCAAAAGAAGTAATGAAAGAAAACTTCCCAAATTTAGCAAGAGACATGAATATGCATATCCAAGAAACTCAGACAACACCAGACAGGATAAACATGGAGAAAAAATATATACCTCATCAGATATTGATTACATTACCAAATGTAAAGGACAAGGAGACAGTTTTGAAAGTTGCAATAGAAAAGCAATGTGTTACATACAAGGAAGTCTCAATGAGATTTAGTGCTTAATTCTCATCAGAAACTATGGAAGCAAGAAGGCTGTGGGTTGAAATAGTTAAAATGCATAAGGAAAACAACTGTCATCCATGTATTTTATATCAGGCAAGACTCTCTTTCAAAAATGAGGGCCATAGTAAGATATTCTCAGACAAACAAAAGCTGAGGAAGTACATCACCACTAGACCTGCCCTGCAAGCAATATTAAAGAGAGTTTTTCAGACTGAAATGAAAAACTCAAAGAGGTTAATGAAATAAAGTCCTGTGGTAAAGATAATCATTTGGATAATGATAAATGATAGTATTATTTGTTGTGTTGTTTGGTATGTAACTCTACTTCTTCTACAGTTTCTAAAACTCAAATGCATAAAAAAGTAATGATAAATCTAGGTTTTTGCACATCCAATGTACAAAGATAAGTGGTAGCAAGTATAAAAAATGTTGTGGGACAGAGGGGTACAAGAAAAGTATATGTGTGTGCTATTGAAGTTAAGTTTGTATCAAACTAAATAATTGTTATATATTTAGGAAGTTAAATTTTAAGCCCATCATAACCACAAGGAAAATGGATGAAAAATATATCCAGATAGAAATGAGAAGGCACTCAATATGGTACAGCAAAAGAAAACAATTATAAAAATAGGCTTTAACGGAAGTGAGGTACAAAAATGGTATGTGATTTACAAAGGTTAAATAGAAAAATGGCAGAAGAAAGAACTGTATTATCAATAGTGACTTTATTTTTTTCCCTAGTAAAAGGACTGGCTTCAGGTTTTTAATTGTCAGTTCTGAATTAAAAAAATTTAAATAAAATTTTTTAAATTGTCTTTTTTTAAAAAGATACATACATCATACAAAATGTTACATTAAAAAAATATGAGGTTCCCATATACCCCACTCCCCAACCCCCCACTCCTCCCACATCAACAACCTCTTTCATCAGTGCGGCACATTCATTGCATTTGTTCAATACATTTTGGAGCACTGCTACACCACATGGATTATAGTTTGCATTCACAGTCCATTCAGTGGGTTATGGCAGGATATATAATGTCCTGCATCTGTCCCTGCAATATCATTCGGGACAACTCCAAGTCCCAAAAATGCCCCAATATCACACCTCTTCTTCCCTCTCCCTGCCCTCAGCAACTCCCGTGGCCACTGTCTCCACATCAATGATACAATTTCTTCCCTTGCTAGAGTCACAATAGTTCTGTAGTAGACTACCAGTAAGTCCACTCTATTCCATATTTTATTCTTCCATCCTGCAGACCCTGGGATGGTGATGTCCATTCCACCTCTAAATCGAGAGGGGGCTTAGATCCCACATGGCTGATGGATGTGATTCTCCTGCTTGTAGTTGTAGACTCTCTCGGTTCCCTGTGATGTGGTGGTTGACCATCTTCACTTCCCTGTTAGCTGACCTGGGTAAGTCCAACGAACTGGAGAGTAGGTATTGCAACTCTGCTGAGGCTCAGGGCCCAGTTCACACATGGACAGTCCAGAGATTCAAGTCTCCTGGGAATACACCAACCCCAGTGCCAACCACAGGTTCAGTAAAAATGACAGAAGAGGCATATATAGAGACATCATGTCTGAGTCCAACACCATCATGCTCAGGAGCACAAGTTCCAAAGTAGGGACCATTGGCAAGACAATGAACTCCAGAGCCATCTGCTATGACTGTAGAACCCAGACATCTCTGTTGCCCTCAGGAGCACACTACCTGGGGTTGTATCTACTTTGGCTGTCTCTGAGATGCTGCTGAGATGTGTATAAGTGTGACCCCTCTGATGACCTCCCAACTCATTTTGAAATCTTTTAGCCATAAAAACCCATTTGTCTTTACCATTTCCCTCTTTTATTCAAGGTCTTTTTTCTAGTTGCATTGCTAGCAAATGCCTGGTAGTTAACCCTCTGTACCAGGAAGGCTCATCCCCAAGAGTCACATACCATGCTGGGGGGAAGGTAATGCATTTACATGCTGAGTTTGGTTTAGCGAGTGGCCACATTTGAGCAACATGGAGGCTCTCAGGAGATAACTCTTAGGCACCCTGCAGTTCTAGGCCTAGTTAAAATTTCAAGCACAGAGGCTCGTAAGCATAGTCATCAGTATTATAGGCCCATCATTGGACCATCCTTCTTCACTGGTCTTTGCCATTGCTCTTGGGGGATTGTTGCTATTCCTCAATGTAAATAAATTAAACCCTTCAGTGAAAAGGAAGAGATTAACAGAATGCATAATAAAGCATGACCCCACTATGCACTGTAAGAGACTCACTTTAAAGTCAAAGATATAAGTAGGTTGGGTGGAGAAAGGATAGGAAAATATATACTATGCAAGTAGTAACCAAAAGAGGACTGGGGTACCTATACTAATATCAGATAAAATAAACTTTAATTCAAAAGAGTTAAAAGGGACAAAGATGGTCATTACATACTGATTAAGGAATTATGGGGACAATTCAACAGGAAGATATGAAAACAATAAATATATGTGCACCCAACAGCAGAATCCCAAAATTTATGAAGCAAATACAGATCTGAAGGGAGAAATTGATAGTTCTACATTAAGAGTAATGACCATCTTTGTCCCTTTTAACTCTTATGGGCACACTCCTTGCACGTGGGGCTCCCCTACGCGGGGGACACCCCTGCGTGGCAGGGCACTACTTGCGCACATCAGCACTGCACACAGTCCAACTGCACACGGATCAAGGAGGTCTGGGGTTTGAACCACGGACCTCCCATGTGGTAGGCAGATGCCCTAACCACTGGGCCAAGTCCGCCACCATAACAAATCTTCCACACTAAAGCAAGGTATTGGTGGTGAGGTTGTATATGGGAATCCTGTATTTTGTGCACAATTGTTCTATAAACCCACAACTTCTCTAATAAAGAAACAATTTTTCCAAAAAAAATGAGGGCATAGACTTATTTTCCAGGAGGATATATGGCAATATAAATAAATTTAAAATTACAGATTTAAAATGCCAACATGGGAAAATATTTTCTCTGTGTATGGTTATTGCTAGTTGTATCTCTCTTTTTTGCATATCAAACAGTACCTGACACATAGTAGGTGCTGAATAAATTCTTGTTGAATGAATGAATTAGTTACTGTTTGTTAAGCTGCTATTTTCACTTTTTATGTTATTTTTTCATGTTAGTGAATGCAAATCCATATCACCATTTTAATAGCTCTATAATATTTCATTGTATAGTTGAATTATAATTTGTTTAATCTATTTTGTATTGTTGCATCTTTAATACTTTAACAATTTGTGCATTAAAAAGATATTTGGATGATGAATATAGGTAAAAACATGTTTGTATATTCTTTACACTTAATTGGGATTTTAAAAATAGACTTTTGTATGTTGAACCCAAATTATAGTAAATTTAAAAGTGATTCCAGTGGTCTTAAATTACTTGTATTGTCAGATATAGAACAGAGATTTTATAGGAAATAAAAACATGTAATCAAAATTAAAGGCAAACAATAAGACAGTATTAGGATTGACCAGGAAGATTTCAAATGAACCAGAGTACTTCTAGTAATGCTAGATAAAATTATTACAGTGAGAAGTTGAGTGGTTGGGAAAATGAGCTAAGTGATTGTAGCCTAAGAGATAATTGATGAACAGGAAGATATATATGGGGGGGAAACATCAGCAGAGAGTGTAACATGGAAAATATCAAGGAGAATTGAACAATATGGAAAATACAATGAGGAAACAAAAACTAGCTTATGTCTAATCAGAGATCCAAAATAAAATAATATAAAGAAATCAGAGAGGAAACATTTTAAGATAAAATAAATGAGAACTGTTGACAGAGCCATGGAACCTGGAGGAAGTAGGTATCCCAAGAAAGGCACATGATAGTGATTCCACTATAGAGTGTTTCATGTAAAATAGGGAATCCTGATGGCAGGGTCCCTGGGGTGGATTGTCACAGTACTATGCCCTAGTGAGCATACCTCCTAAGCCTTTGTGTATTTGCTTGGCCGTGAAACTTCTGTTGACTAATGGGACATCAGCAAATATGAAGCAAGCAAAGACTTGATAAGTGATTTTTCAATGGTGCCTCACCTTTGGAATTCTGCTCTGAAGTTTCCAGGATGTGCTAGGATAGATGATGTGGAAAAAGAAGCCAAGCTTTAAGTTGGCCGTCTTGGACTGCCTGGTCCAGTCCAGCCTCTAGCTGAATATGATCTCATGATACATCCCAGCCACACACAGAATCATGAAAAATAAAAATGGTTTTTTTCTGTGCCACTAATTTTTCAGGAGGTTTGAAACTTAGCAATATATATCTAATTCAGTCCCCAACTTTTTTTTTTTCAATTTAAGAGTAAGGAAAATCTTCACTCAGCACAGGCTTGAGGTGTTTTGTTTTTGGTTTTTTTAAAGTCAGTAATTCCTAATGCATTCCTGCATTATGTAATACAGTGTGTGAATTAGCCAAGGTTCTATATATATATATATATATGCTAGAGATTATTTTATCATTCTAACATACATAGATATACTTTTAGAGAATTAGCATTTCTACCTTCCCATGGCAGGAATATCTATGGTTCTGGCTCTTTCTCCTTCTGCAACCACATATCTCAGAATCTTCTTTCCTTTAACTCCACTGATATACATTAGGGCAATGCTTGCAAAATTTTCAGAATTCAGAAAGCACTAAAATTAAAGCTAAAATATTTGTCTTAAGAAAGCTTGCCAGATTTTCATTTGTCACCTAATTCATGAAAAAAAGAAAAAAACATCTCCACTAAATACTACCATGATTATTTTGAAAAGATATGGATATATTTAACAGCAAAAATGTAAGAAATACATAATTTCAAAATAAAGTAGCATCCTTTAAGTTAAAAATATTTGGCTTTATCAAAAACCCTTTAACTTTCAAAAGAATGCCTCATTATGCTAGAGACAGGTAAAAAAAATGGTAATGGTTTGATAGTAGATGGTGACCACTGTATCAACACACTTGTTTCATTTGCTTTTTTTTCCCCTTGTATTTCTCATGCTTATAAAAAGATTGGAAAATACCTTTGTGATTTGGTTGAGTGCTTTCCTTTCATAACTATAATGTACAATCAAGGAAAATGTGTGCTTGCTTTTCTGTCCCCGATGTTATCATCTCTATTTGGTAGAATCAAAGCTCCTAGAAGTTCAAATAATAATATTAAAATAGTAAAAAGAAACTAATGTTTATTGCTCCAGATCTATGTTAGTTTTATACTAATTACCACATTTATCCCAGCAATCCCACAAAGGTAGGTATTATGTACCATTTTATAGATGAAGAAATGAGGGTTAGAGAAGTTAAACAAGTTACTCAGACTCACACAGAACACAGTAGAATCTAGAATTTGAAATCAAGATGTCTGAATTCTGTACCCATACTACAAGCAACTTTGCTGTACTATTTCTTCCACTGAATGTATCTTTCTCTTTTATGAAATCAAGCCACACACCCTGCTTCATTATATTAGTGAATGGCTTCAAACAGATACTTGTAGAAAATTATAATATGAATTTTTTATGGCATGGGACTGTAGATGTTTCATGGGCTTTGAAATGACATCAACCACACATTTGGGCCAGTTACTCAAATTCTTTGAGCCTTAATGCCCTCATATGCAAAATGGAGTTATTTGTGATTATTAAATAACTTAATGAATATGAAGTATTTGAGCTAAATCTAATTCATAATAAGTATGTAATATATGTTAACTAGTTGTATTTTTGTTTTGTTTCTATTTCCCCCCAATGCTTTAACAAGCTAATCCATTTTCTATCTGTACTGACTTCTGGAAAACTCAGGAGAATGTTTTATACTTAACTACTGTAACTCAGCTCAATCTGGGTTTCTTGTTGTCCCTTCCTTTCCTCTCTCCTTATACTGTTTCATTTTTGTCTTTTGTCTGGTGGTAATTGTTTTAGAGTGCTAAAGACTGTGAAGGTAATGTACCAGAACTGTGTTGGCTTTTACAATGAGGATTTATTAACATAAGCTTACAATTCTGAGGCTGTGAAAGTGTGCAAATCAAGCATTATCAGGAGATGCTCTCTGCCCGAGCTCCAGCTGTGGACAGTGAGGCACATGGTGAAGTCTGCCAGTCTCTGCCTTCTCCTCCCGGCTCCATTGCTTTCAGCATCTGACTGCTCCTTCTGTGGCTTTCTCTCTCCTCAGTTCCATTAATTTCAGCTATTTGCTCTTGTGGCCTTCTCTCTCAGCTTCTGTAGGTTCCTCTCTGAGATCTTGGCTCTTTTCTCTCAGTCTTTATAGATTCTGGGACTTTCTCCTGGGTTCATTCCATTGATAAAGGACTCTAGTAAGGATTAAGACCCACCTTGGACTACTCCTTACTGAAGTATTCTAATCAAATGCCCCTTAACTGAATCTAATCAAAAGGTTCTACCTACTGTAGGCTCACACACATAGGAATAGATTATTCAAGAACATAATTTTCTGGAATCCACAAAAGTCCAAACTACCATAGTAATCATTCAGTTTTTGTAATAATGTGATATACCCATTAGGTATAGTAAGTCTCTTTTAGATGTAGCAGAGCTACAAAAATATACATAAATCTAAGACTCCATATGTACTTGCCTTCCAAGTGACATCTTAGAATGAGTTGAAATGAGTTCTTTGATTACTAATAAGAGTTTCCTCCAGGTCTCTTGGCTAGTTTCACCAGAATCAAGGAGAAATCTTAGTCATTAGTCCATGCATGTGACTGATATGAGAGCAAAGGCATCTGACTGACCTATAAGAACAATTGCTGCAAAATTGTCTGTGGGATATATGTTTGAACTATGAAAAATTTTGTTTACACAGTTCTTCTTGCTTATATAAGCAATTTATAGGTTTTTTTGTTTTTTGTTTTTGGAGAGAAAGGGCCTATTTTTATAATTTAGAGTTGTGGTTGTTACTGACTGGTTAATAAAGGTTGTAGTCAGACTTGTTAAAAGAGTTATTCAAGATTTGAAGGGTAACAACCATAAAAAGACAAAAGGAAATATTTTTAAGGTTTTTCCCCCCAAAATACAGAAAGCGATTGATGGTGATAATTACATCTGCATTAAGGAGAAAATGATCTAATATAATTAGGTAAGTCACCAGCTAATGGCTTTAGATTCAGTCTGAAGGGGAACCAATAATAATCGACCTTATACACTTCTGAGGTAGTCTGTAATCTCCTTTCCTAAGAGACAATTACTATCCTGTTTCCCTCCACCATGGTAGAGATCAGCTAGTGTACTCTTATTCTTCGGGTTAAGTCTTCAGCATTACTAGTGGATAAAATGTTGTTCAGTGAAGGCTTAAGTTTAATTATATATTGACATGAAATGATGACACAAATTCATATGGTCTCTGACTTTAATTTATTATCCCAATTCTGTTCTTTCCATTGCCTTTATCCTTTGATTCAAAAATAATTCTGAGTTCTTCCTTAGACAGAAATGGAAAAAGATCAGACTGCTCTTTTTAACAGAACTTTTGAAAGTCTAAAACTTTTTATAAAATCTTCACAGAGGCTTTGGTATCTTAGGCCCACTAGACACCAATTTGTTTCAGATTCACCCAACTCACTTAAATTGTTGTGAAATGCTATGTTTTAGATGCATGTGTGTGTGTGTTTGTGTGTATCCTTGCATCTAAGTGGCTGAAAACTAGATGAGACCTACAAAAAGAGAAAATCACTGTAATATGACATCACTAGAGTATGCTTTGGGAGCACTAACAAAACCATGCTTTGAAGGTTAGATAGAACTAGACTATGTCAAAAAGGAAAAGTAGGGCTTCTAGGCAAAGAAAGCATGTGAAAAACATAAAACCATAAGACAGAGTGTGTTCTGTGAAACTTCTACTTCTGAATGTGTACTGGCAAGGCTTACAAATGGTGCATTTTATACCCAATGAAGGAGAATCACTATGGGAGTTTGCTAAACCCAGATTTGTATTTAATTAAAATCGTTTGAATGGCAGTATGTAGCTAACAAGACTTTGGCCTGAAGATTTGGATAAAAAGGTTGCTCCTGGCTCAGTGACCAACATTTATGGATTCAGTATATTTATCTTAATTATGTAGCCTGGTGCTTTGATCAAGCCCTAATTTGTGAACTTTCAGAATCCAGAGGAAAATGTTTTACTTTCTTAAAAATTTATTTATTTATTTATTTCCCCCCTTCCCCTCCTCCCATCCTGCTGTTTTTGCTGTGTGTATTGTCTTCTCTTCTCATTTTCTCTCCTCTAAGATTCACCAGGATTCGATCCTGGAGACCCCTGATGTGGAGAGAGGTTCCCTGTCAATTGCACCACCTCAGTTTCTGGTTTCTGCTGTGCTTCACCTTGACTCCCCTCTTGTCTCTCTTTTGATGCATCATCATCTTGCTGCAGGACTCATTTGTGTAGGCACTGGCTCCCTGTGCAGGCACTGGCTTACCATGTAGGCACTCACACAGGCACCGGCTCACCACATGGGCACTGACATGGGCACTGACTCACCACTTTGGCAATGGCACTCACATGCCAGTACTCACATGGGTACTGGCTCGCTGCGGGCATGCTTTCTCTTCTTTTTCACCAGGAGGCCCCAGGGATTGAACCCAGGTCCTCCCATATAGTAGGCGGAAGCTCTATCTCTTGAGCCATATCTGCTTCCCTCTTTTACTTTTTAAATAAAATTTTTTTCTTACAAACCACAGTTTCAATGTTAACTATAGAAAGTTTAGAAAATACAGAAGGTCATAGAAAATAAATTGAAATAATCTATAGCCCTATCACTTATTATTGGCTTCTATTAAAGTTTGGGCATAGATTATTTTACTATTTTTTCTGTATATATGATTTTCCAAAAATGATATCATAATAAGATTATATTTTTTCTCAGTTTCATTATAGCATTGTGCTGCCATCACCTCAGTCAATTTTAGAATGTTTTCACTACTTGAAAAGGAAAAATCCTGTACGTCTTTATACCACCATATTATTGAACCTTAGTATTGATAGAGAAACTTCTTTGCCATTGATGCACAGATATTACAGTATTACTTTTAACTATCGTCCATAAGTTACATTAGTGGTATTTTTCCCTGTGTCACCATATTCTTAACACATCATAATAGTGACATACATTTGTTCTAGTTCATAGAACATTATTGTATTTGAAATATTAACAACCATCCTCATATACCACTAAGTTCACTGTGTTATACAGTCTTTAAATTTTCCTCTAGCTTTTTTTCAATTGACATTTAGTCCCTAGACTACCCCTTTCAGGCACAATCATATTTACAAATCAGCAGTTAGTTATACTCATTGTAATGTGTTACCATCACCCCTATCCATTTCCACACAGTTACAACAAATCTTATTAAAAATTCTATATACATTAAGCATCAGCTCCCCCTTTCCAACACTCATTCTATGTCCAAATAACCTATACATATTAGTGAGACTATACAATATTTGTCCTTTTGTATTGGACCTATTTCACTCAACATAATGTCCTCAAGTTTCATCCATGTTGTCATATGCATTCCAACTTCATGTCTTCTTACAGCTCATTAGTATTCCATCATATGTACATTTTGTTTATCCCTTTATCAGTTGATGGATACTTGGGTTGTTTCTATCTTTTAGCAATTGTGAATAATGCCACTATGAACATCAGTGGACAAATGTCTTTTTGCCTTCCGCTTGTAGAGTATATTCCTAGAAGTGGGATTGCTGGACCATATGGCAGATCTATATTTAGCTTCCTGAGGAACCACCAAACTGTATTCCACAGTGACTGCATCATTCTACATTCCCTCTAGCAGTGAAGGGGTGTTCCTTTTTCTCTGTATCCCCTCCAGCATTTGTAGTTTTCAGGTTTTTAAATAATAGCCATTCTATAAGCTGTAAGGTGATAGCTCATTGTAGGTTTGATCTGTATTTCCCTAATAACTGGTGATGTTGAACATCTTTTCATGTGCCTTTTGGCCATTTGTACTTCCTCTTCTGAAAAATGTCTGTTCAGGTCTTTTGCCTACCCTGCCCCCTGCTTCCTTTTTTAACTGGGTTCCTTGTCATTTTATCTTTGAGTTGTATGATCTCTTTCTATAACATGGAAATCAAACCTTTAATGAATATGTGGTTTACTAATGTTTTTATCCATTGAGTAAGCTGCCTTTTCACCTTCTTAACAAAGTCAATTGAAGCACAGAAGTGTTTTTTTTGAGGTGGACCCATTTATCTATATTGTCTTTCATTGCTCAAGCTTTGGGTGTAAAGTTTAAAAAATCACCACCTATAACAAAATTTTGAAGATGTTTCCCTACATTTTCTTCTAGGAGTTTTATGGCTCTAGCTTTTATATTGCAGTCTTTGATCCATTTTGAGTTAAATCTTGTATAAGGTATGAGATAGGAACCGTCTTTCCATTTTTTGGCTGTGGATATTCAGTTCTCCCATCACCATTTGTTGAATAGACTATTCTGACCCAGCTGGATGGGTTTGACAGCCTTGTCAAAAATCACATGATCATAGATGTGATGTGAGAGTCTATTTCTGACTCTCATTTCAATTCCATTGGTCAGTGCATCTGTCTTTATGACAGTGCAATGCTATTTTTAATACTGTAGTTAAGTAATATGCTTTAAAGTCAGGAAGCAAGAGTACTCCAACTTTGTTCTTTTTAAAATGTTTTTGGCTATTTGGGGCCCCTTACCTTTCCAAATAAATTAGAAAATTGACTTTTACATTTCTGAAAAAAAAGCTGTTGGAAATTTTATTGGGAATGCATTGAATCTCTAAATAAGTTTTGGGTAAAATTGACATCTTAGCAATATTTAGTCTTCCAATCCATGAATACAGAATGTTCTTCCATTTATATAAGTCCTCTTTGGCTTCTTTTAGCAATGTTTGCAGTGTTCTGAATATACATTCTTTATGTCCTTGATTCAGTGTGTTTGTAAATATGTGATTCTTTTAGTTGTGATTGTAAATGAAATTTTTTTCCTGACTTCCTCCCCAGGTTGCTCATTAACACTGATTTTTAAATTAAATGCTGATTTTTGCATTTAGTTTAATTTTGCATTTAATTTTGTATTCTGCCACTCTTCTGAATTCCTTTATTAGCTTCCAGTAGTTTTGTTGTGAATTTTGGGGGGATTTTCTAGATATAGGACCATATCATCAGCGAATAATAAAGGTTTTTTCTTTGTCAGTCTAGCTAAGATTTTCTTGATTTTGTTCATCTTCTCAAGGAACCAACTTTTAGTTTTGTTGGTTCTTTTTTTGTTGTTCTCAATTTCATTTATTTTTGCTCTAATCTTTATTATTTCTTTCCTTCTGCTTGCTTTGGAAATAGTTTGCTGTTATTTTTCTAGTTTTTCTTGGTGTTCAGTTAGGTCTTTGATTTTAGCCATTTCTTCCTTTTTAATGTAAGCATTTAGGGCTATAAGTTTCCCTCTCCACACTGCCTTAGCTACATTCCATAGGTTTTTATATGTTGTAGTCTTGTTTTCATTTGTCTCAATATATTTTATGATTCCTCTTGCAAATTGTTATTTGACCCACTGATTATTTATGTTGTTTAGCCTCCATAATTTGCAGATTTTCCCATTTCCCACCTATTATTTATTTCTAGCTTCATTCCATCTTGATCAGAGAAGGTACTCTGTGTAATTTCAATCTTTTGAAATTTACTGAGACCAGTTTTTTTATTTAATATGTGGTCTATCCTGGAGAAAGATCTATGAGCACTTGGAAAATTGTATATCCTGCTGTTTTTGGGTACAGTGTTCTGTGTATGTTTCTCAGGTCTAGTTCATTTATCATTTATCCTGGCTGGCAGGTTTTCTTCTTTTTTTCTGTACCTTAAATATATCATACCACTGCCTTCTTGCCTCCATAGTTTCTGATGTTACATGGTAGTCATAGACAAGATCCAAGTAGGCCTGGATTTAGGGACATGAGAGTCTCCAAAAAGCTTTATTATCTTTCACTTTCCTGGCCTGCCAGCAGTTGGTGATCTTCAGTGAACCTTTCCATGGTGGTGACTCCTTCAACCTCTACTGGCTTGTATTTCTGGGCTAGCTAGAACCATTATTCAAAGTTGGGCTCTGCTATCCAAACTCATTAAAGAGAAACCACACTCTGCCTTCCTCTACACCCTTCCTCTTCATAGGAATGAAAATGTCTGTTCCCCTCAGTTTACTTCATCAGCTGTGGATTTTACCAAGGCTCTTTGCCTCAAGGATGGGGGATTGGTGCCATTCCCAGCTGAGGGTGTGAGTAACTACAGTTTTCATTTCAGTCTCTGTCCCTCTCCCTCCTGGACAATTCACACGGCACCCTCCTGGACGGCAGATCCCCAAAGTAGCTCCCTAGAACAGTTTTTGCCCTTCTTCCATTATTTTTGAAAGAAAGTTGAACCCTGCTGTCCATTCTGACACCATTTTCCTGGAAGTCTTTGGTACTTTATATTTTTATTATTAAAGCAACCATATTTTTCACTCATTGTGAAAAATAGGATCTATATTTAAGCAAAAACAAGATGATAATGACTGTTGCAGTTTGATATTATTTATGAATCCAAAAAGAAATACACATTATGTTTGTAAACTGGTCGCTTCCTCTGGCATGATAACCCTTTGATTGTATTAGGTTCATCTGAGATGTCTGAGTAAATTATGTTAAGATTAGGGCTCTGATACAACCAAGTCATTAGAGTTTGACTCAGCATCAAGTCCCAGCCCCCTTGGGGAGAGAACATACATTCATATGGAAGTAAACATATGGAGAAGGAAAACACAGAAGCAGATATGCAGGAAGAGAGAGTGCTCCATAGGCATGGCCCTGGGAAGGGAGAAGAGCCTGATAATCTACAACTGACCTTGTGGAGAGAAAAGAGCAGCTGAGCCTGGAAAGAAACAAGCTTGGGGAGAAAGATAAGCACTATGTCTGCCTACAGCTGAGATAGGAAGAATCTGGGTCCACAGAGCCTTAAGAGGAAAGAGGAAGGCTGAACCCTCGCAGACATTGTCTGCTGTCTTGCTTCAACACGTGGCAATAGACTTTGGTGAGGAAGTAACTTTGAGTTGTACTCTTCAGGGCCTTGTAACTACAATCTTCCACCCCAAATAAATACCCTTTATAAAAACTGACAAGAGTTCTGGTACTTCACATCAGCACCCCTTTGGCTGACTGATACAATCACTCATAATCTCTCCCTCTAAGTATTAACATAATAATATATATTTTTATTCTCCTGTATTGGGGTCTTCCAATCAACATCTAAACATACTGAAGCTTTTTACTTGTTGAACCAAACAACAACAAACCCTTGAATAGTGTCTACTATGTACTAGCATTGTTCTAAGTAATTTAAATATGATAATTTTTTTCTTCACAAAACCTGGTAAGTGCTATTAATGTCACTAATTTTAACATGAAGGAATTGAGGCACAGAAAGGTTAAGTAACTGATCTAAGACCACACAACTAGGAAGTGGCAGGACCAGGTCCAAGCTCAGGCCTTCTGGTTCCATATTTTATGACAGTGAATAGTATGTTGTATTCTTCTCCCTTGATATTATATTTGCTTCAAATAATTGCTTTATTTACCCTCTGAACTTCACAGCTGAATATCTCTGAAGAGCTAAATTTATTTTATGATTTCATTTCCTCATATTCCAGTTACTCCATAACACACTTCAATCTAGCCCCTTTTATACCAATTTACCAGAACTTTATATTTGTAACAAAGTTTCCAACAAATTTCAATCCAGTGGATACTTTTAATACTCAATTTGCATGCATTCTCATTTCACCCAGGATAGAGAATCCCTCACTTTCTTCTCTTGGTTGCCATGGTACATACAACTCTTCTGATATTCCACCTAAATCTTTGTACCCTATTTTCAGGCTCTAATGCTGAACTGTAGTCTTCAACCTAGCTTCTAAATATTATATAACTTTGAGCTTAGTCATAGCCCTTCCTCTCTTTATGCTACATCATTCCCTGGGAGTCCACCAATTTCCATAGCTTAAAATACCATGTATTCATGTACCTCCTAAATGTGCATCTGTAGATCATAACTCTATTCTAAGCCTCAGACCTATATATCCTAATGTCCTATATATCAGCATTTTACTTGATATCTTAAAGATTGCCTTAAAATACTGGATGTCCAAATATATTTTCTTACCCCTTTTGCCAGTTTAGTAAATGTCTACTCTACCTGTAAATTCAAACTAATAATTAAGGAGCAATCTTTACCTTTCCCTCTTCCTTACCACTTACACTCAGTCATACATTTAAATTCCATCAATTGCAATTTCTAATGTTCTCAAATCACTTAACTTTATTTTTCTTCCACTACCAAAACCTAAACAAATATAATTTCTCACCTGGCAATAGCATTCTTATCTGTCATCCACTTTTGTTTTTCTCCTATTCATTTCATTTTCCACATAAAAGAATTTTTTGAAAATAGATGTCCAGTGAAACCATTCCCTGGCTTAACATTCTTTGGTAGCCTATTACTTCTTTTAATTTCATGCTTAAAGTCTTTCATGGAGTCTACAAAGTCCCGTACCCTAGAGCCTCAACCTACCATATACTATCACTTCCATCCACAAATGACCTCCCAGATCAGCTACCTTCCCCTATTCATCAATTTGTTCTTAGCTTATATGTCACTGTCTAGGGAAGACTTCCTTTTTCTCGAAATCTAAGTTGCATTGCCTTTTTTAAAACACAGATGACTTTTTCCTAGCACTATTCATAATTCTAATTAATTATTGACTTTGTCATTACCTGTTTATTCACTTATCTTCCTTGCCACATAGTAAGGCCTTTAAGGGTAGAACCTATGACCATTTATTCACTGTTGTATAACCTAACACATATGAATCAATCAATGGAGGGTTATTTTTCTTTGTACCTGTCTGTAGAAAGAAGGCCATAAATATGAAGACACATAGTTTTGATGGTATGTGTGTACCTTTAAAATGTGTTTTCTGATAGGCAGCAGCAGATGGCTGAGTTCCTGAAGCTGGCAGTGTGGTGCCTCTCTTGAGCCAGTGGTAGGTTTACATGTAAAATGTAGTTTTCTCAAGTATACAGTATAATGCCAAAACATAGTTCAAAGTGCCAATATGTATATATAAGGGAGAGGACTGAAATGGTTGTTCTATGAAATTAACTTAAGCAGGTGCTGATTTTGACAACATTTTTACATCTGCTTTATGAGGTATTATTCCCCTTGGGAAGAGAGACCAGGAGTTGTTTCATGGCAATACAATAATAGGGCAGTGAAGTTTATTGATATTTTCTATTCATAATGAGTGATGTCTCCTCTGAATAAAGGACATTTTATCACCATTGGATAGTAGAGTTACTAGAGTGTTATTGTTCAAACTATTGTTATGAATAACATTGTTGTTCATAAGTGTTTACTGAAAAATCAAACTGAAACAAATAGATGAGTGCATTTTCACAGAATTTGGGCAAGTAATCCTTCTACTCTACTACCTAGTACTAGCCTATTCTGGAATTAGTAGGCAAGGAAAAAATGAATATAAATTTTGAAGCACTTACGAAAGCACTCATCATTCACAGTTTGATAATTTTCTTTATTGTTATGGATGTGTATGTCTTTGGTGATTACTTGCTTATTATTCCATCATATTTCCTTAATAATTTTCTCTAGTTAATATGATAGAATTAATTATATCAATGCTTCATTATGTTTCTCAGAAAGTGTAATTATATTTAAGTATCTGGGGAGATATGGGGAGATAGTATATTTAATCAATAATGACTACAACTAAACAAACAGAACATACATTGCCATGCTAAATAAAGTCTTTCTTAAAGACATGGTCAAGGGCAAAGGGGTTTCTATTTGTAGTTGTTATGAATTTCAATCCCCAATCTTAAGTATGCAGAGAACATATTCTACACAATTATCTGTCTGTCTGTAACCAAGCTCTAGTTCTTATTTAGCAAATTCCACTAAGGTGGTAAAAACTTCATCAGAGTCAATTTAGGCTCCCTCTACACTCTCACCCTCTGTGTTCAAGGTCCAGTGGATTTATAAAGGGTTACAATAATTGGAACAGTGCAGGGCTGGTGGTGTTAATTAATTGTCTATCTGGTAACCAGGTCATGTCCCTGTAAGCTAAATGTCAAGAAATCCATTTTAACCTTGGTCTTGGTCCACACATTTTAGTATGACGTTGTTTCCTATTTTCATGGTTTCTTTAGTTTAAGGGGCTAGAAAGAGGTCATAGAAATCTTTCTGCTGTTTCTGTCAGACTCCCCATGGTCCCCTATACTTAGACAATAAAGCTATTACCCCTCAGGCTTCTTGCCCTCAAGTCCTATAGCCTCTCTAAGAGAGAGTCTCTTTGTGTCTAACCTATTCAGGGATTTCATAGAAACTATAACTTAGTGGCTTAGAGCCCCTCTTCCCCTGATCTATTTTCTTCTATTCTCGCATAACCTTCCTTCAATCTCTGTCATTACCCCAGCCTGGAAAATCTTTTCCTAGCTGAAGAGAAGATTCTCTATTCTTAAGTTTTCCTACCTGAGGTAGTCCCTGTGTATGGCATTTATGCCATTTCTTTAGTCTTCTGTCAGAATTGTTAACGAATGAAAACGATTTACAGATTTCTGAGAAACAAGAAGGAAGAGTAAAATAAGAGATCAGGATATTCTAAATATATAAATTCTTGAATAACAAAGTAGAAAAGTGCATAATATAATATATCTATACTCATTCATTTTATACAGTTGTATTAGCTAATAAATTTAATTAGTCTTTATGTAGTTCATAATGTGTATTACCTCCATGACTTATAAAACTGTGGTTAGCTATTCATTAGCTCATAACATGGTTATGATTGTGCCTCCCTCTGACATTTTTACCTCCTTTTAACCCCCAATCTTTAGTGTATAAGAGCAGCTATGTCTGTGAATGGGACAAAATTAAGGATGTTGAGAAGAACATGTCTGTTTAATATTTTCCATTTTTAATTTAATGTTTAGACATATCAAAAGCTTCTTCTTGTTTGTTGGTTTTGAAAGTGATAGATTCGAATTTACTATATGAAAAAATATTTCTATAAATTGAAATTTTTTCTTCGAAATTTCTATGAAATGCTAACATATAATTATGCCCTCAGATCAAGTATGAAACTGCTGCACAATTACATTTTATAAGACTACTAATGATAAAGTATCACTAGATAAACCAAAATTCTGTTCAATAAGTATAATAGTCACATGTTTAAATACATATACTGCCTTATAATAGATATAAAACAAATATTTCAGTCTTGAGTTCTTTACCATTTCTTTCTGCATGTACACAAAGTTACCCAGTGATGTCTAACCTATCAGACAGCAGTTTGTTTTGATAAACACTGTATATGCATTACCTCATTTAATCCCCAAAAGACACATGGGATATACACTCTTATTATCTCCATTTCAAAGGTGAAAAATGAAGATTTTAATTTATATTTTATCTATCTCAGAGTATAATCTCATAACCACTTTGCTATAATACTAGTTGTAAAACACAGTTAAAATGTTGATATCCTCATATATTCATCTCCTGAACGTGACTGATAGTTTAAACTGGGCCACAACTTAGAAGTGTTTAGTATACCTGCTACCTACAGTGAGTCATCAGGTTTAAAATATGTTTAATCTTAGATGTAATAACATTTTCTTGTTTTTCATGCATACCTGTTTTGTTCTATAAAATATATATGGTTAGTAGAGCTTATAAGAATAATTATTTGACTGTTGAAGTCTTGCTCTGTCCCTGTAAATTTTCATTTGTCCCTATGAAATATTACAAGTTTCATTTAATGGAATAATTTGTTTCTAGATCAGTGAAATTCCTGGTTGATCAAAAATGATATTGCAATAATTTTACATAATATTTTCCATACTCTTCTCTTTAAATTGCATGTTTTATGGAGAATAATTATTCCATTTTTCAATTAAAAAAGCCATTCCCATTTTACATAGAAGAAACTGGACTTTCAATTAAATATGTGTGGTTTTGTTTTAAAATATTTAATTCAGCTGAATGGATTTATTCAGCACCTTGATTTGTACGCTTATATGAATGACAGACAATGCCTGGATTAGATTTTCTTTTAAATGCTAGTAAACATTGAAAGACAGGTAAATTAAAATAGGAATTATCTTAAATGAATAAATGAAATCTGAAAGAGTCAAGAGAATCATTCTCTGTCGTGTCATTGATGCCCTCCTTAGTACAATCTGTAAAGGAAAATTGGCTTTTTTAAAGAAGATAAACAGATTTGGATATATAAAAATTCTCCTATCTTGTTAGTTTACAGTAGATCATGTTTCTAATTTATTTTGGTGCCTATTTAAAAATCTATTTAAGAGGAATACTTTTAGAAATCATATATGAATGAGGTTATCTGCAGAGGGATGTTATATCATAACCCTGGTAAGATATGATGAAATTTAATGACATGTTTCAAACTTATGACAACCTACCTTCTGTTTTCTTATTCCAGTGATTCTTTCAAAAGTGTTATAGCATTCTTATGTTTTTTCCTCCTTCATCAATGCTCCTCCATTGTAGTCAGTATCTCATTCTTAATTTCATTAGGTAATTATAAGAAAAATGAAATCTCATAAAAATAACTTATCTAAATTATAGTGTGTTGATAATCATAATATGAAAAATGTGAGAAATTTTAAAAATTGGCAAGATTTATTTGATACAATTTCCCTTTCAAAGATAGCATCAAACTAATAATCTTTTCTTTTCTTCTCTGAATAGCCATCATTCAGAAATATATAAATATAAAAAGTTCACAATGGGACTGATAGACAACACTATGATGATTACTAATTTTAAGCTGTTGAAGTGCAGAGTATATATTATCAAATTCAGATACTTTTAATAAGTAAAAACTCAACATTTTTCCTTCACTTATTCTTTAGATGAAGGATTTTTAAGTTTTAGTTCATTCAAACGTACAGCTTTTGAGTTTATGTTGGTTTATTGCCACATGCAATGACAATTTAATCAAATATTTGCTTACAGATTTTAATGAATCTGTGAGAGATGCCACAAAAAGCAAGTAGCAAAGACACAGCCCTGCCTGCTTAGCATATGCCCTTGTTCAGCTACTCAACATTCACAAAATGAATATTAAAACATATGGCTCCTCAATTAATTGGCCTCACCGAGTAACTGCACTCCAGGTGCTTGTCACAGAGTATAATCCTGAATTAGCCTCAGGTCAATATGTTTCTAAAGCATGGCCAAAATAAATGACATGGAGGTTTGCTCTGTTTGAATGATGTTTTGTTCCTTCATTCCTCTGGGTCCTCTGAAATCTACTCGAGGACTGAAATGGAACATCTGAGAGCCATCTACATGGACACTGCTATTTTGCCCATCACTAACTCCACACCTTTATAAATGTTTTTACTGAACTGAAAGACACTTACCATCAGCCTTTATTAAAGACATTTTAGGAAACATGGTTCTGTAATGGGTCAGTAGGTGCTCTCCATGAGGATTTGTTGCTAGTCTCATAATAGTGTTATTTTGACTAAATGAGTTTCAGTTAGGTTTTATACTTATTGAAAGAGAGTAACTCTGGGTTTAGGAATGATTGACCAAAGACAAAGGGAAAATAGTAACTGAAGTGTTCCTTTAACTTTACAGTAGAAACTATTTTCAGCTTCATACTTGATTTTACATAACATTGCGAGAATGATTCCAATTTGACAGTCATTGTCTACTCAAAGAGAGTTTCCAAATTGAAAAATGTTAATCGTATCGTTTAAAATAATACTGAGGGCAGTAATTAAGACTCCTAAACAGCCTCAGAAGTAGCAAGATACATTCTCAGGCTTTAGTGAAAGACAGGTTTTCTGGGGATGGAGAACCTAGAGTAGGGGTTGTGTTATGCCCAAATAAAGAGAAAAATAGGGCTAATTGTAGCTAAGAGAGCAAGAGCTTTAGTAGCAAGTTGTGATGAACAAATAAACAAATTATAAAATAAGTAAACTGATATAAGTTTATATATAGACTGGGCCATTTTCATTTCTCAGTATTGTCATAATAAAGACAGTGTCTCTGGAATTATGCTCAAGGACCCTGTACATAGCTCTTTGACAACATGCTGACCTTATTTTTGTTTCTATTTTTGTATGCACACATCTCCTACCTTCTACATGATACACACACATACACATGCTCACACAAACAAATGCACACCATTTTTGAAATAAATTGAGGAGAAAAGACATTTTTGACATTACCACAAAATAATTATAGTTTATTTTGTAATAGTGCAAGAAAATTGTCATTAATAATAGGTAATAATAATTTAAAAGATTATATTTCTCAGACTCTTACCATTTGGGAAAGGGCACTGTACAATTAAGTAATCTACAGAAAGAAAAAGGTTATTTACACATTACAAAATTAACCTTTGAAATGGTCTTATGTAGTCTTAGTATTGAATTTAGTTTTTTCACACAACTAACTTTTATATATTTCTTATATCCATTTTTATGTATCATGAGTATAAGAAGTTGAAAGTTTTTAAAAAGAACAAAACTTAAAATAGACAGATTTTTTTTTTCATGTGTGGTATCTAAGTTCCAACAGAATGCCAAATGAAACTGAACTGAATGCAACTTAATATCAAGGTATCAGTTTTTCTGTTAAAAAATTACTTTCCAATTGGCAATTCATGTTTTAAAATAGTCCTACTCAGGCTTCCATAATAACATTTCAGTTGTTCTTTGCATTAACGGGGTGAAATTGTTTTGGATTTTTTTTTTTTTTTTTTTTTTTGTGCAGAAACTGTATGTTCTTCATGCAAATTTTAAAGTGGTAACCATAATCATAAAAATACTAATAAATCACTATGGGGCCCTATTTATCTAGAATTTGCAAGAATGATATACTAGGGGAAAATTTATGAACATACACAAGAGATGTTCAAATAGCTAACATGGAGCAATTAATATGTGACAGATATATGCATTATCACATTCAAACCTCAAAAAATCCTTTTTACTTATGTGCACTGTTTTAGTTTCCTAGGCTACTTAAAGCAATAATGTTAATTGGTTCGGCATAAGCAATGGGAATTTATTTGCTTATGGTTAGTGTTTAGGAAAATGTCCAAAACAAGACCGCATCAAGGTTATGCTTTCTTCCTGAAGACAGCTACTGGCAGTCCTCGGCTTCTCTGCCACGACAACGCACATGGCAGGACACGTGACGGCATCTGCTAGTCTCTTTCAGAGGTTCTATTTTCCTGCAGTCCTCTCACAATAGAGAATAAAATATGGCAAAGCTTCCTTTTCCTGTGTCTGTCTGTCTGTATCTTTTTATGCCTTTCTTTATATCAGACCCAGCAAGAGGGTAGAGACTTAACCTGAGCCATGTCTCACTGATGTACTCCAATCAAAAACCCCAACTTGATTTTATCAAGTAATCTCATCAAAGGCCCTTCAACTGAATTTAATTTTATCAAAGGAAATCACACCCACAGGATTAGATTAGTTTAAAAACATAATCTTTCTCTTTCTGGGATTCATAAAATAATCTCAAACTGCCACATCTTACTTCTAGAGAGGAACTTTCTACTCTACTTACTTAAATTACTTCACTTCTTCTTTACTTACTATGCAAGCCTGGCTAACATATTCTAGTAAAGGGCCTTGGTTCAGGGTGATGATCTGACTGTATATTTTCAGTATATATTAGTCCCCGTATTTTCAGTTTTCCTAGTTTACCTGAGTCTGGCCCTTTTCTGATTCAACCTTCTGTCTCTGATAATGCTGGAATGTGGTACAAGAGTCCACTGTGATGTAATCTGGGGAAGGGCACTGCAACTTCTTATGACTACTTATACTGCTGACCAGTTGATTTGTTTCCAGTGTCTCCTTACCCATGCTTTTAAAGTTATCTGCTCTTCTATAACCTAATTTTTGGGGGATTCCATGGCAGGAATCTTCTTGTGGTGTGTGTGTGTGTAAAAAAAACAATCTTTATTTGAGGCAATTGAATCACATTTTTCTTAACCAATATATGAATTGTTGATTTTTTCATTTCACTAAATCTTTTTCCTTTAATTAAAGTTAATAGATCACAAGGAATTTTACATTAAAAACATTTTTAAAAATGGCAAGAATCTTCTTGCTTGTTCACATCCTTATTCTTCTACTTTCTCTGTATGACACTTAGTCTTAAGATATTTCTTCTATAATCCTGAAGAGTTATACCTCAATCATCCCTTCCATTTGCAAGAACTGTGGTCATGTCAGCTATTCTTTCCTTTGTTATCTCTTTTCCCTTGTATACTTATCATTGTTTTGCACTGTCTTTTTAAAGGAGTTCATGGAGGGACCAGAAAGTAACTCTTCTTTTCAAACCACCTTGTTTAACTAGAATTTTTTCATGTGCTATATGTAACAGAAATTTTTAAAAATGGTTATGGAAAAATTCTTGGGATATTTTGTTATTGATATTATTTCATGTTAAACTTTTCATTTTTTTCCCAACATAGACATTTTTAATTTTAATGTGCTCATTAAATCAAATTGGAAAATAGATCCAGAAAATTTAAAATCCATTCCACATATTACAATATTTTTTCTGTAGAATCTATTTTCTAAACTCATTTCGTTTCTTGTACAAATCTCAAGAATATTTTAGTTGCATTTTAGTTCACTCATAGTTAGTTTTTTTCCCTGTAAAAATTGGGTCAATAAAGTTGAGTAGTATGGACATTATCCTACAAACTACAGATTTCTCTTTTTCTTTCTCATAATATGGCTTAATTAGGGAAACATGAATGGCATTCATGGATGCACCCTATTTCCAAAGATATTAATTAATTCATCTAAGAAATATTTATTGAGCACTTGTTTTATGCCAGGTATTATATTAAGTGTTTATGATACATCAGTTAACAATATACAAAAATTTCTTCCCTTATTTATTTATATTCTACTAAGGTAATAAATTATGTGGCATTTTAGAAAGTGATAAATATTATGAGAAAATAAGAAAAAAATGAACAAGGACAGGAAATATTGAGAGTACAGAGAAATATCCATTTTAAATTGCATCATTGAGAAGGTAATATTTGAGCAAAGACTGAAGTCGGTAAGGGCTTAGCCAAGGGTATATGTGGGGAAGAGCTTACCAGGGAGAATGAATAATAGTCTGTAAGAATTTCTCATGTGCATTGAGAGAAGCTGGAAAGATATCAAGTAAAGTCACATAAATCCATGAAGCCAATTATTTCACATAAATTATAATGAAAATATATATCCTGTAAAACCAATTAAAAATCAAATATATGAACAGAGTACTTGATTTAATTACAGGTGGCAGTGTTGCCTATCATGTCTTACTAAGTTCCATCTTCACTTGAGTTTACTAAAAAAGTACTTTTCCTCCCAGTTTCTTGAATGATCCTCTTTGGTATGCTTTAATGATTTATCTTCTTATCAAAATACAACTGTTTCCCAAGAATATGCTCTCTGTTCTCCATTTGTCCATCATCTCTAGGAAATCTCACCTCTAATTCTGGCTTACATACCATCTGTATTCTTGAGTCTTCAGATCTAAACCTACAGTGATAGCCTCATCTCAGATATCTGCTTTGGATATTGAACAGTGTCTTTATCTGTATAATGAATATAACAATATAAACACTCCCCTAGGATTAAGAGAATTAGTCCCCTTTAACTCAACATATTCCAACTTGTCTTCTCCCAAAACTTGTTCCACTGTCATCCTTATATCATCATGTTCCTTTTCAAATTAGATAGTTTTCTCCCCTTTGGCAGTGTCGGTTCTATCATTCAGTTTCTTGTGCTGCTGCTTCAGTCATTTATTCAAGTGCCTAACTTATGCAGTGCACTGTCATTCCTTCAGGGTAAAATTGGCCTCTTCAAAACTTCTTTTATAGTGCAAGTAGTCTAGGGAGGAAGTTACATACTAAATGGAATCAGCTATCTTCTAAAAATAGGTATTCTGTTTCATACTTCTATTTTTCAGACAGCACTACACACATTTAAAGGCTCAGCAAGCAGGGTTGATTCCATAAGGTACATTTCATTATCAGATTCTTTCCAGGATGACAGATTTGATGATGCTGACTCAAAAATCTTCATTGAAATAGATGAGCATTCCAGAATAAGAGGTTCCAACTGTCTTCCCCTATATGTAACAATTCTGCCTCTTACATATTGAAAGACCCCAGAGGCCAAATGTTCCTGGCAATACCACTCCTGCATTGGCCCTGACAGCAGTACTGGCAGGTGTGAAAACTAGAATTTCAGATCAGTGCTTCTGACAAGACTGTCATTTTTGTCTGTCTCTCCACCTCCCCTCCCAAACTCCATTCGTCTAGGATTCACAACCTGGTCATTCAAAAGACAGTTTAAGTAAATACCGTACAATGCGCTGGCTTAAACAATGGGAATTTATTAGCTCGTGGTTTTGAGGTTAGGAAAAGTCGAAATCAAGGCATCATCAAGGCCATACTTCTTACTGAAGACTGGAATTCTGCGGCTGGCTGCTGGTGATCCTTGGCCCTGGTCTCCCCTGTCACATGGCAACACACGTGGTGAACTCTCCTGCCTCTCCCCTCTTTACTGGTTCTGCTAACCTTCAGTCCTTGCCTCCTGTGACTTTCTCTCCACTATTTAAATTTCATCCTGCTTATAAAGGACTCTAGTAATTGGATTAAGACTGATCTTTTTTGAGTTGGGCCAGACCTTAACTGAAGTAACCTCATAAAAAGTTCTACTTACAATGGTTTCACACCCACAGAAATGGATTAAGTTTAGGAACATGTTTTTCTGGGGTATATACAGCTCCAAACCACCACACCTGGGTTCTGGTTTTCAAATTCATCACTAAATACCTCCTGTTCTTGGGAAGTTAAAGAAATCAATTGAATTTACTTCATCATATTCAAAATCTGGTTTATGTCAGCTAGCATTTACTTGTTATCATTTATACATTAAACAAGTGTAGTTCTAGAATGAATAGTTTATTCACTGCATGAATGAAAAGGGTAATAGTAATGTATTTGCTGCTGTATCTTTGATAAAATCTTTCCCAATTTGACTTCCAATATTTTTCATTCTTTCTGTCCTAAACCCTAATTGCCATCCCACCCTTACTGGCTCAAGGACCAGTGAAAAGCAATGCATATCAAGGTTAAACATACTTTAAATATCTGTACTTCCTCAGTTTGTGTAAGTGATTAATGAGTCTTCAGCCATACATAGAATGGGCTGCATCTACCTGTTTGCTGGGAGCATTTTAATTCTGGCAATTAGGTTAAGCAAAAGATTGAACTCTGAATGTCGTGAATATGTAGTACGCATTATTGGCATAATGTTGGGTACCAGATAGTGAAGCCAATAAGTAGCACTTTAATTATAGAATTAAACTACTTTACACCACTCACTGCTTACCTGCATTTACTGTCTTATGTTTGCATTGCTATCTTTAGAATATTTAATATTCTTCTAACAGGCAAATCATTAAATTAAAATACATGTACACAGTAGGTTATGCCATCATCATTAAAAATCATGTTATCAAAAAATATTATGTTCGATCATAGTTTCAAAATTTTCAAATATTTACCATGAACAAAAAGTGTTTATATAGAAAGAAATGTGTATGTATGTATGTGTGTGTACATACCTACGTAAAAACACAAGTTCAGGTTCACTATGTGAAATTTGACCCTACACTCATTGAATATCTACAGGACAAAAACAACTAAACAAATGCCTTACTCTAAAACAGATGTCATAGAGTAACCAAGGAACAAGACCTTCCTAAGTGTTAACTTGAATTTGAATTATTTTCTTTCCCTACCAAACTCAGTTTAAACACTATAACAAATCATTATCTGCCACATATGACTCATACATCATTTTCATTCTCTATCTAGTTTTCTACTTGTTTCTAATATCCTACCCCAAGAAAGAGGCTCACCTAATTTTTGTGCTCTGTGTGTGTGTGTGTGCGTGCACGTGTGCATTTTTTCCTGCCATGGTAACTTGGTTCATTTTACTCTTTTCCACATTCAACAGGTCTGTCAAGCTAATAAGTCCTGCTTCATGAATGAATGATTTTGACCAATTTAGTTGCTCCCTTCCTGAGGAATATGTGTGTATAAATATATGTGCGTATATATATATATGTATATATATCCTCTCATACAGTTATTTGATTATATAATATTGTTTAGTGATTTGGGTTCTTCTATAAACAAATATAGCACTTAGAGCAGCATGGATATCAAAGCAAACATATGATAAATACCTTATAAATGAATTACACTATTTCAAAGTCTCACTGAGAATTCTCAATATTCTTGGTGGGCATGCATATAAATATTCTGTTTCTAAAAATAAAATATGAAAATGGATAAACTATAGCCTCCTTTTAAAATATTTGAATAATCCCACTATCTTTATTAAAAATTAAACTCAATTTAATAATCTATGATAACTCAGATTCTAGCAGTTTCACTAAGTTTTTCATGAGAAATTTGTCCATTGAAGAAAATATGAAGAGACTTTTTTTCCATTAACATGGCTTTGATATGTTTGTCAAAAACCAGTTGGCCATAAAAGTGAGGGTTTATTTCTGGATTCTATTTCACAAGCATATGTCTAGCTTTATGCCAGTACCATGCTGTTTTGACCATTGTACCTTTGTAATATGTTTCAAGGTCAGGCAGTGAAATTCTAACCACAGCACTCTTGTTTTTCAGAATGCTTTTGGCTACTTGGGTGCACTTTCCCTTCCAAATGAATTTGGTAATTGTCTCTTATATTTCTGTAAAGTAGGCTTTTGGATTTTTGATTGGTATTGCATTGAATCTATAAATCAGTTTGGGTAGGATTGATATCGTCACAATATTTAGTTTTCCAAATCATGAACGCAAAATGCCTTTCCATTTGTTTAGCTCTTCATTGATTTCTTTTAGCGTTGTTTGATAGTTTTCTGCATATATAGATCCTGTACTTCTTTGATTAAATTGATTCCTAGGTAATTGAGTATTTTTGTTGCTATTTTAAATGGAATTTTGTCCCTGATTTCCTCCTCAGATTTTTCAATACTAGTGGTAGAGAAACATTATTGATTTTTTCATGTTGTTCTTATATGCTGCTACTTTTCTGAACTCGTTTATTAGCTTAAGTAGCTTTGTTGTAGACATTTCAGAATTTTCTAAATATAAGAGCATATCATCTGCAAATAGTGAGAGTTTTACTTCCTCTTTGCCTATTTAGATGCTTTTTTTTTTTTTTGTCTAATTGCTCTAACTGGAACTTCTAGTACAATGTTGAATAACATGGTGACCATGGGCATCCTTTTCTTGTTCCTGATCTTAGAGGGAAAGCTTTCAACCTTAACCCATTGAGTACAAAGTTGGCTGTGAATTTTTCCTATATGCCTTTTATTATATTGAGGAATTTCCCTCCTATTCCTATCCTTCAACGTTTTTTTAATCAGGAGAGGATTCTGGATTTTGTCTAATGCCTTTTCTGTATTGATCTTGATGATATGTGGTTTTTCCTCTTAAATTTGTTAATGGAGTATATTGCATTAATTAATTTTCTTGTGTTGAACCAGCCTTGCATACCAGGAATAAATCCCACTTGGATGTGATGTGTAGGTCTTTTGTGTGTGTGTGTAAGTTTTTTGATATGCTGTTGGATTATGTTTACAGGTATTTTGTTTAGGATTTTTGCATCTATGTTCATTAGAGAGATTGGTCTGTAATTTTCTTTTCTTGTAGTGTCTTTACCTGGCTTTGATATTAAGATGATGTTGGCTTCATAAAATGTGTTGGGTAATTTTCCCTCTTCTTCAATTTTTAGGAAGAGTTTAAACAAGATTGGTGTTAATTCTTCTCCTGCCTGGAGGCTAAGAGCCTCATAATTCAGTCTTTCTTAGAGGTGTTTCTCCAAACTTTGCTGATATCCCTCTCCCTTTTCCAAGTACGAAATAATTCCACTCCCCTCTGCATTCTCAACAATCGGTCCCTATTAGCAGAGAGGGAGATGGAGAGGGTTGGATCTCTTTAGTCCCTTGCAGGCTCCCAAGGTAAACAATCATGCAGGCCTGGAAAGGCCCATAGGACAGAGCAGACCAAATTTGTGTTCAAAAGCTGAGTCACCCTTAGGCTGTGTTCCTCTCTCTTCGCTTTCCTGGAGAGGTGGATATCTGGGGCCCCCTTTGTCTGTAACCACTTGCCCTGCCCCAAGGCCTGAGAATTCAAAGGTGTCTACGGGATGGAGGAGAACACCAGCAGTTGCAGCTGAGTTTTTAACTCACAGTTTTGCCATCAAGATTCTTTTCTTTTGCCTCTTTTGCCTGGGCAGTGTCCTCCCTTCCTCTGGTATTGTAAACCGTAGATTTTTTCCAGGTCGTTTCTGCCTGTCTTCTAGCTATTTTTCTGTGAGAGAAGAGAGTCCCATGTCTTTTTAGTCTACCATCTTCCCAGAGGTCTCACACAAAATTTTTTGATGGCTTAAATATTTCATCATAATTAATAAAAACAGCCCTAAACTTTTAAAATGACCCATTCATGTATGTCACACTGGCAGAACTTGAGCCAGTCCCTATTTCTATTGTTTTTGAATGTCTGCTTTCTTTGTTTGCCATGTAACCTCAGATTTGAAATAGTCTATTAGAATTAATTTATATTTGAAACATTAACAGGTAAAAATGTAAAAAATAATCACCTCTTGCATAACTGTTGACTTAGCCTGACTATATCATTTTTTCATTAGTCAAAGGAGAACCACTTCAAAGTGTAAAATGTATATTATAGAGGATTTATTACAGGAATTTGACTTTACACAATTGTCAGAGCTGGTTAGGCAGTATCTAAAAGGCTGTTGACTTCACACGTGATGCTGGAGCTTAAAATCTGCAGAGCAGTCAGAGGAAGGGAAGATGAATGTAAAGTATGGAGAGCAAGGACAAGCTAGATTCCATGATCACGATCTGGAGCCCATGAAAATGAACCAGAAGTCAGTATTCACTGCTTCAAAGATGAAGCTGGTTAAAAAACTGAAGAATCCAGAAGCAAATGGAGCAGCTGCTTGACTGCTTGCTGTCCCAAGCCAACAAATAATATGTGAAAATGTGCATGAGCCACAACAGCATTTGATGACCTGGCCCCAACCTTTTGCACATAGAAAACAGTAATATGGCTATTGCTTCACTTCTGCCTCCAAATCGTGCACAGAAATACCTCTAGTGACACACTGTAAGGGAAGCATTTAGGAAAGGGAATTCTGAGAAATGTAGTCATCCTTGTTAAAGTACATCTTACAATGTCACCACACTAATTCTTCCCTGCAATAAGTACATACCCTATTATTCTACATCACCAGAGGGCTAACACTTAACTAATCTCTTGACCCACATTGCACCCATTCTCCATCACCCATTTTGACTCAACACAACCTCCTATACATTTTAGCTTCCCTAGTTGGTAAGATTATGATGTCTTTGAATATTATGTCCACAACAATGGTTGCATTTAAAAATTGGGATTTCTTTTTTTGATTCTATAAAATGGGGATTCTTCTCAAGGGTCCATGATCATGAATTGAAATTCAAAAAAAAACATTATTCTTGTGGGGACATGTCAGTGTGGGTGTGATATATTTATTAATAATAATACGCAGTATAGTGTAGACTTAGTAAGGGGTCCATGTTTTTTACCTGACTGGCAAAGGGGTCTGTGGAATAAAAAAGGTTAAGAACCCCTGTTAGAAAATGTTCTGCAAATTTCATTCAACTGCAGGGTGCTTTAAATATTCTACCTTCAAATGCATATAGTTTTGTAATCTTTACAAACATAATATTACCAGTGATGAAGTGTGTTAATATTTCCAAAATAAATCTTGTTTTAAAATTCAATCACTCATTGCTTGTAGTACCAACTAGTAACTTAAAAGGTAATTATTTTTCTTTGATGTAATTATTCACATATCCAAAATCAATACATATCCTTTGTAAAAGGGGTATAACAAAGAGCAGCTCTAAAAGCAGAGAGATGAGAACTGGTTATATAAAAACAATACTCCTTGACATCCATAAAACATCAGTGATATATATGTTTTATTTACTTTATTTTTATTGTATTTATAGCCCCCTTTCCCCAGGTGGTCTGCATATTGATTGCCTGCCTTCTCCAGGAGGTAGTGGGAACCAAACTTGGGACCTTCCACCTGAGACGGGAGTGCCTAACGACCTGAGCCACATCTGCTCTCCGCGGGCTGTGGCGCCTAGCTCATTGCAGTGGGGGTGGCGTCTGCTAGTCTTCTTTTAGATGGCACTGGGAGCCAAACCTGAAACTTCCTGTGTGGTAGGCAGGCACCCAACTGGTTGAGCCACACCCACTTCCCCAATAATACATTTTTTTAAAACTGTTATTTTTCATATTGGACTTATAATGCATGAATAACTGCCTACCTAAAACTTAATGTTCCTAAACAGTTACTCAAATAGAAATGCCATGAATTCTCAAATAAGGCTGTCCTCAGAACCTGAAGTTTTTGCTAGAACCAAGTTAGGTGAAGTAAACCCTGTAGGTATGCATGATTACATGTGAGTATAGTGCATCATTGATTACCAGTGAGAAATCACCTGTTTGCTTGGAGTTCCCCTATTATGTGCTGGCATATGATCAGTTATGCTAATCCCTGTGATAGACCCAAAAAGTGGATTTCTTAGTTGAAGAACAGAGTTTATATGAGCTTGCTGTCTCTTGTCCCACTCTCCTCTATCAGGTATGTAGATAGGTAGGTAAGTAGCTAGATTGATAGACAGGCAGACAGACATTACAGAGGAAAAAGATTCTATTTAGTTTTATTTCCACACAAATAAAGATATATATTTTTATAAATATAAATTTGTATAAGTAAATATACACATTTGTGCAATTCATACATATATGTGTATATTCATAATTTGTAAAAGGAATTAAGCCCATGATTTTCTTCAACACATTTTTCAAAGGTGTGTTAATATAAAAATTCACAGATATTTTAACCCATGCAAATGTATATTTGTATATAATTTATATAATGGCATTTAAGCATAACACAGCCAGATATTAATTTCTTAGTTTTAAAAAATGTGTATAAATTGAGATGAGAAAGGGACCAGAAAAGGGCATAGAAAAATGGAAAAAACAGTATTAACCAAGAGTTTAAGTTTTTATTTTAAATATAGCTCTTATACCTGGTTATAATTTATATAATTTTAGTTGGTATGTTGTCTATTTAGGGAAATGACTGTTAACATATGTTTTTTAGAAAACTGTAAGACAAGGTTCAAATGAGGGAAGCAAAGAGACTTTATTTGCACACATAAGTGTTTGAGGACCTTGCAGAAATAAGCATACACATAGAAGAGATGATGAGAGACACGTCACTGATCACGTTAAATCTAGGAATGATGACCCCAGTACAAATTTCAAGCAGTATCCTCTATTTTATCATGCTTCAGGATAGATTCCTACCCTTCACATTCCAGAATTCTACTGGAAATTATTATTTTAAGTTGACTATTTGATTTTTTTCATCATTTTTTCAAAGGAATATCTATGTTTGAATCCATTTTATATAATTCTTATGCCCGCATATGAAACAAATGAAGAAGAGCCCCAATCACTCAATTATGTATTTCAGACATAATTTATTTTTGTTACAATGATTGTAAGAGGAGCAAAAATACTGAAGAAATGACACATTCTGGTCAAAAAAAGTATAAAAAGAGAAGGATCTGACATACACATTTCATTCATTGTTAGGTGAACTGGAATAAGAAAATCACAAATACATCACTGAATACCCTTGTAAAGTGCAGTCTCACCTAACACAGATTTGTAAAATCCTGACTATGTAGTCTGAACGACTTGAGAAAATAGTGCATCAAGTATGAATCGAATCTATTTCTCTTTACAGATGACAGGAGGAAATAAATTTAGAAATTTTATAAGTAAGAAATCCGATTAGTGTTGAAACCTAATGCTACGATTACAGGTGGCATTGATACAAGTGACAAGTTGTGGATAACAATTCTCCTCAATTTTTAGATTTGTCAATGAAGAAAGTGGGGTTTTCTAAGCAGATTATTACTGTAATTATTTCTCTGCTTACAAAATAAAATTTTCTTAAAAAACCTGTGTTGTAAAATTTACATTTTTGCTTCAAAACCTTCATGGTAGGCAGGAAACAATGGTATTTTTGTTCCAACCCCCTTGATTTGGCTTTCCATTACAGAATTTTGATTAGGAGTCACCCAGTGTATGTATGAATACTTCTACTGATGGAGACTATATAAGCATCCAGATCAGTTTAGTTGGCCTTTTTAAATAATTCATGCTAAAATGCCCTTTGCAATATATTCTTCAGAAACAAATATGAATGCTCATGTGGGTTTTGTGACTCTCACTTCACTACCATTTTAAATCCAAGGGCAGACAGACTTTCAACCTGCTGCAGGTCTTATCATCATGCCTCAGAAAAGATTCTTGGAAAAATAAATAGGCAGCCTTCAGGAGAAGTTCTGAGATTTTCCTTAATGGTATTGTTGCTATAGTTACAACTGAATGTTATATAAAGCAAATTGCTTATTGATGGAAAAATGCTGAGTAGCACAGCAGCATCCCTTTTCTAGTTTTTTTATTGCCTTAGTTTCCTACTCTCCTCTTAAGACTAATGTATTTTCAGAGGGTTATTTTGTTTTGAACAAGCCCTGATGATATGATGTTAAAATAAACTGTGATTTCATTTTGTTAGCATGTACTAGTTGACAATTGAATTTATTTGGGTATGTTATGATCAACACACTATTTGTTTACCAGAATTTTCCTTACTTGGAAGCATTATACTAAATTGTGAAAATGTAACATTTTATGTGACATAATAGATTAATTAGATTATAACTTGTATCTTTTTACCTAAATTTTAAGTAGTATGAAAATGAGTATACTACCTTGAAATAATCACTGTTTTATTTTATCAGCACATTTTCTTTTTAATAAGAACTTTGTACCACTGAGCCATATGATATATATAGCAAGAGATTACAACTTTAAAAAAATAATTTACCCCCAAAACCCAGTTAAAATAACCATACTTCTAATTGATAAGAATTTCCAAGGGACTGAAGCCCTGTATTCCTGGTATATTAAAAAGTTCACTAACTCATTTACATTAGGACATGGCCTTACAAGAATACTTAATAAACACCTGCATTTGGTTTTTAGAATCCATGTGACAAAACAGCACAGTGATCAGGCTGTTTGTATGTGTTTTTATTTTCTAGAAGAAGTCAGACAGTGAATGAAAATATCCTAAGGTATGACTCAAACAAGTAATGGTTTTTAAAACCATGGCACAGATTATGATTGATTTTCTGTAGGCAATATGGAAGTGCCTCCTCCAGGGACTGTTCAAGGCAAGGACTATAGATTTTAGTATTTGACATAAGGAATCAGATCAGTTTCTTTCCTATGACTTTTATGTATAGTGAAGACACTTCACTTCAGAGTAACTTAGACATGAAATTAAGAATAGAATTGGCAGCGGATAACCAAAGACACAAAGAACAAATGAACCTGTAATACATACTAATGTTTTATAAGGAAGCAATTTACTTAATTGACCTTTATCTTTACTCTTTTAGATCAGCAGATAAGAATTATAATGGTTTATAGGTTGGTAAACTGTTATGGATATTAAGCAACACTTTTTTTCCTTGTAATGGTATATTTTATTGTAATAAATGTAGCTGTTGTACTTTTTTTCCCTACGATTTTTTTTTCAATGTTACATTAAAAAAATATAAGAGGTTCCCATATACCCCCCACCCCACTCTTCCCACTCCTCCCACATCAACAGCCTCTTTCATCATCGTGGTACATTCATTGCATTTGGTTAATATATTTTGGAGCACTGTTGCACACATGAATAATAGTTTACATTGTAGTTTACACTCTCCCCCAGTCCATTCAGTGGGTTATGGCAGGATATATAATGTCCAGCATCTGTCCCTGCAATATCATTTAGGACAACTCCAAGTCCCAAAAATGTCCCCACATTACACCTCTTCTTCCCTCTCCCTGCCCTCAGCAACTACTGTGGCCATTTCTCCACATCAATGCTACAATTTCTTCCATTATTAGTTGCAGTAGTTCCATAGTAGAATATCAGTAAGTCCACTCTAATCCATATTTTATTCCTCCATCCTGTGGGCCCTGGGATGATGATGTCCTTTCCACCTCTATATCGAGAGGGGCTTAGATCCCACATGGAGGATGGATGCAGTTCACTTGCTTGCAGCTATAGGCTCTCTCAGTTCCCTGGTGTGGTGGTTGACCATCTTCACCTCCATGTTAGCTGGCTTGAGTAAGTCCAATGAACCAGAAGGTAGGAATTGCAACTCTGCTGAGGCTCACGGCCCAGCTGTCACATTAACAGTCCAGAGATTCAAGTCTCCTGAGTATACAACAACCCTAGCACCAACCACAGGTTCAGTAAAAGTGACAGAAGAGGCATGTGTAGAAAGGTCACATCTGAGTCCAACTCACACGCGGCAACCCGAATTCCAAAGTAGGGCCAGCTGACATAACACTGAATTCCAGAGCCATTTGCTGTGACCATAGAACCTGTGGGTCTCCGTAGCCCTCAGGAGAACCCATACCTGGGGTTGTATCTACATTGGCTGTCTCTGGGGTCCTGCTGTGGCGTGCATAAGAGTGACCCTTTGACGACCTCCTGACTCTTTTTTGAAGACTCTTAGCCATATAAACTCATTTGTCTTTGCCATTTACCCCTTTCATTCAAGGTCAAAAGCAGTTTTTAACACATGATCCTACATGTAAGCTGAGATATTCTGCTAGTCTGATTTGACCTTTTTATTCAAGGTCTTTTTCTTGTTACATCACCAGATGGTGCTTGGTAGTAATCCCTTGGCACCAGGGAGTCTCATCCCCAGGAGTCATGTCCCATGCTGGGAGGAAGATAATGCTTTTACATGCTGAGTTTGGCTTAGAGAGTGACCATATTTGAGCAACATGGAGGCTCTCAGGAGGTAACTCTTAGGCATCCTGCAGTTGTAGGCCTAGTTCATATTTCAGGCACACAGACCCATAAGCATAGTCATCAGTATCAAGGGCTACTTTTAGTGTCTCTAAACAAACTGGAACCTGAAATAAGATATGAAACTTAGGTCTCTGGGAGCGTTCTAGAACAATAAGTAAACTCTGCAGCTGAGCAACCAGAAAGAGTGGTTTGTAGGAGATTAATTTGAAATTAAACTTCTCAAGACAATGCAGTATTATTTGTGTGACCATCCAAACCTGAATCTGAGAGATTGGATGGTCCCTAAATGGTAAGAAAAATCACAACACAACTCAAAAAGGGAGAAATTCTGCAAAATTATTAAACATAACCTGTCTTTCATGTGATCATTTGTCATGCATCCTGATGAAAGAATAATTTTCAATTTTAGTGTGCTTTTTATACCCATCACCCACCCCTGGCATCTGCAAAAATAGTTTTGGTGAGAATTTGCATTTTTTAAGGAGCACCTTAGTTGATTTGATGCAGGTGGCTCTCAGATCACAAGCTGAGGAACTTGACTTATATCACTGTGAATTTCAAATCACAGTGATATAAGGAAATATTTTAGTCAGCAAGTCAGAAAACTCTGTGAGAAAAGCTACCAAACAACAACTTGATCCTGTGAGTGCTTCCTGCTCAGTTACATGTGGAAATGTGATTATAATTAAGAATGAAGTTATTTTCTTAATCCTAAATCTAATACAGAATTATGTACAAGAGATTCTTGAAAAATTCTATCTATACCTTGAAAAGCTCTACTCTGGTGAGTAAAGCTACGTTTGACCCAAATCAAGAGGTAGGAAAATAAAGGCTAAATCCTAAAAGAATGTTGGATTAATTGGATGTTAAAAAGAAAAGTGCTGTAAAATTGAATAGTGTTAGTATAAATTTATGATGGAAGTATTAATTTTGAAGGCACAAGGCTTAAAAATAATTTTATTTAGAACACATGTGGATTTCTCCCCGCCCCCCCAAATAGATTTCCCCCAGGCTCATCTTTAATACAGTATTCTAAGTCCATCATTAATACAATTTTCATTTTTTTTTATGTTGAGTACAAGTTGCTAGTCTCTAGAAATTCTTCACATTTTAAGATTTCAAATAATCTTTTTGCAAGTTTTCTAAAAACTAGTTTCTTTGATTTTGAAAGCAGTGGCCCACCTTTTCCATATACAAAAAAAAGCTACTAGGAATTGCTGAATTTTAACCTTAGTAAATACACCAAATACATTGTATCTAATTATTCATTCTCTTTTATTTGCAGATCCAAGAATGGCTTTGTTTAAATTGCCAAACCCAGAGAGCAATATCAGGACAGCTTGGAGACATGGGCAAAATGCCACCTTCACAGTCAGGACCCAAAGCATCTCCTGTGCCTGCCCCTACAGAGCAACTATCTCAGAAAACAGCCATGCCTGCCCAAATAAAAGAGAAAAAGAAGGAACAAGAAGTAAAAGCAGAAGATGATAAAGTCATACCAGAAAAAGTAAGAGAAGCACCTTCAGTTGAAATATTTCACCCAAAGGTAACCATAGATCAAAAACAGGAAGAGAACTTACTAGAGAAAGACAAAACTTCTGCCCCAGAAGGAAAAAAGCCACCCTCAGAAGAAAAAAAGTCATTCCTTGAAGGAAAAAAGCCACCCCCAGAAGAAAAAAAGCCACCCCTGGAAGAAAAGAAGCTAATCCCTAAAGAAACAAAGCCAACCCCAGCAGAAAAAAAATTGCCCCCAGAAACAATACCATCAGCCCTAGAGGAGAAAGAGAAACATGATTTGCTTAAAACGCAAGTACAGATTGCTAAAGAGAAGCCCAAAGGCGATGTGGCTCCAAAGGCTGTGCAAGAAGAGAAACCCCCACAGTCCAAGATGGAAGATGTACCAGCTGTCAAGGCTCAGAGTTTGCATGAGAAAGATGATGAAATGACCCCAAAAACAGAAGAACAGGCACAAGCAGCACGAATAGCGAAATCTGATCAAGAGGAAACTGGAAAAGAAAAAACAGTAAGTTATGGTACCTAAGCTTTGCATCTTTTCATGTATGTAATTTGACTTTTACACACCATGCAAATTGCTTAATAGTAATTATTTAAGTGAAGGCCTTCAATCAATTAATGGCATTCTCAGAAAAGTGCAATAATTGTTTCCTGAAATGAAGAATTTTGGCTTTTTGACAAATTAATCAAACTTACATAAAAGTGTAGATATGAAATATATTTTCAATCTGTTATGTCTATCAAATAATGTATCAAAATTTGATAAATTATCATCTAGAGTAATAGCTCAGTGTTTTCTACAGTTTTAAGGTACTGCTTTATTGTCACTATGAACATACAATGAATATCCTCGTTTAATGTAAAATAATTTGTGTGCTTATATAATTTACTATTCACTTAGCAACTGGATTGTGTAAGTCATCAAGTTTCTTCCCATTTGAAAGCCTTTTAAGGTACGGTCATCAGCCAGAGAATGATTAAATAATTGTAATTTTTTAAAAATAGTGTAGCTAAAATTCAGACCAAAAATCATTTAAAAATTTACAAAGTAAATTTTTTTACTTTGTACAGTAGGTTCTGTTAGGAGTTTAGTTCAATGTGTTTAATATTGAAGTGTTAGTTAAAATCCAAGAATGTATATATATTCTATTATAATAAATATATCCCTTTCTTTAGTAGACACTTAGAGAATTCCATCTTAACCCTTATTTTTTAAAGCAATTATTTCATTTTTAGAGTAACTAAATTTTTAGAGCTGGTAGAGATTTTACATCATATCTAACTGACTCATTTTAATTCACAGATGTCAGCAATGATGTGCAGGGAAATTAGATAACTTATTATTATTAAAATATACTAGTATTAATAGTCTAGAACCTATAATCTCGTCTTCTGGCTCAGATTGTTTTTTGTTTATGATTTTAACACATAATTATTAGCCCATCTCTGGTATATGATACATCACCCATTAACTGAATATTGCTGATCTTCCTTTGTTATATGAGTTAGTTAGTCCAAAAAAAAAAGGATGCCTATCTACTGTCCATTCTAATGGCTGGATCTAGCCACTACTGCTACCCCACATCCTGTCCCCTTTGTTTTTCCTTGTTAACCTTTTGGAGAACCTAATACTCTTTGCCATGACCTCCTTTGTAAAACTATCCTCGCTCTTCCATGATCCTGTCTCCTCCCGGTTCACTTCTCTTTCTCACTCTTTCTGATGTTTGCTTTATCTTCATAATTTCCCTTTTCCCAATCTCCAAATAGTGATGTTTCCCTTGTTTTCTTGAGTTCTGCCTTCTTCACTCTTAGGATATCCCCATTAATGATTCCTAAACTCACTTGTACAACTTCAGCTTTTCTTTGAATGACAGACCTGCACATTCTACACTTCTTTAATCTAATTTTTCATGAGATAGTAAATCTCAGTGGTTAAAATAATTTCATAGTTACTCTCCATCCCAATATAAAATATTAAAAAAATATTCTTCATAATGTGAAAATCTCAATGTTTTGCAGTATAACACATCACCAACATCCTGAGGAACTCTTTCCAATTATAGCTTACCTATAAGAGATGCAATAAATGAATTGCACATGAACTGCTATTTCTGTAACCTTGCTTAAGTATCTTTTTTAAAAAAATAATTCCAATCAGAGAAGCCAATCTTCAATATTTAATATAGTATTTTCATTAAAATATATATGTACCTTTATTGAATAAGTCACTCTATACTGAGGCTCTTTCATCATTGGTACATATTTCCTTAAGGGACTCCAAATAGTAACTTTTAAAATAGTTTCTTGTTGAAGGAGAAATAGTAAATATTGTAAGCTCAGTATGTTAAAATGTCTATACTTGACTCTACTATTACTAAACCTTACACTGATTGATTTGTTTTCAATCTTTTTCTTCTTCTTAACCCTCCCATTGTTATTTTTTTGTTCCTTCCTGCAGTATTTGCTAATGTAGGAATGCTTTTTGGTTTGTCACCATATTGTTTTCCTCATATTACTTTAGCCACATTAATATGGCAGAAAGAACAAGTGTTTTCCCAAATGATGTGTGACATTTTTGTCTTTTAATATCAAATAAGAAAATGCAAAAGAATATCCTAAATGTTTATTATTCAATTTAGTAAAATTTTGTTAGGTACTGGGATACTCATTTGCTGAAGATTACAGAGATTTGTGATGGTATCATAATATCACTGGCTGTACCTCCAAAGCATATTATGTGTTTAAGGCAGGATTTTTCACTAGTGATAATAGACAAGCATATAGGTTATAAAAAGTTTTCTTGATGAAGCCAAACATTTTTGACCAACTTCTTGACAGATGTGATTTAGTTTGGTCATCATTGATTTTACCTTGTAATATCACTGGTGAAAAGCTTGCAACAATATGAAGAGTGTTGGCTTCTTTATTAAACTATATATATTTTTTTCTTACATTATTACTATTGTTGTTAAGACATGAATTATTATGCAGGAACTTTTTAATGACTCTTATCCATTATACAAAAGTTGGTTTAGTTGAAACTAATAATATAAGCCATAAATCTGCCTAGCTGAACAATAAGCAGCAGTTTCCTAAGTGTGAGCAAATGAAGTGATGACCTCACCTTAACTTCTCCTCATAATATAAATCCCAGTTTTCGCCCAGAATTCCTAATAGAACTTGTGATCAGCTGACATAAGTGAGAGAGAATACTGATATTAATCTCTTTATTAAATATTAGTAAAATTTCATTGATATCCTATTTTGGATTTTAAAAAATACAATAAATAAAAAAAATTTTTTCTTCTAGTATTCTATTGGATTACCTCAATGCTTGAGGTAGCCCCCCTCGTAGTTGCACCTCACTGTGGAGACTCCTGTCTAAATGACTTAACTTGGCTTTCTCACCTTCTGGAAACTAGCTCCAATACAACTTTCAAGCACCCCAAGATATCCTCCCAAAATGAGAACTCATAAACCAGCCAAACATGCCTTTGTGGGATTCCTTGTTGTGCCTTTTGTTTCCTCCCTACTGATCTTTTACTCAGGCAGCTTTCTCTGGACTTCTAGGCCACTCGGGTGGTAACTTCTCCAGGAGCCTATTCTTTTCTTTCTTACCGGCAGGCACCTTACCTACTGCTGAACTCCATGTATTCCTTAGATTTTTTAATATTAGTTTTTGTTTAAATCCATAGGCATTTACAGATGTAGAAACTGAATCTCCTTGCCCAAGATCACACAGCTTGGAAGCAGGAGAACCAGGATTATAGTATTGTTCTGATTCTAAACACTGTGCTCTTAGCCACAGAACTTGATGCTCTTTTCCTATCATACTTTAGAGCATTGCTTTTTCAATATTATAATGATTTTTCCCTCCTAGACACTCCCATGACAGTCCCAAACATTTTGTATATAGCGTTTACATTATTTATATATCTTATTTTGTATTTTAATTTGTCAACTGTGCCATAATATTAATATAGTCTGTGGTGTACATTTCTTCATTGCCACTTAATTTTCTATCTCCACCTACTTTTATCTTTCAAAATATGTTTATTGAATGAAATTAAAAGTTATCCTGAAGTATAACAAACAATGTGAAAGGTACACCTTTTTTAGTTTAATATTTTAAAATTTCATGTGGGAAAAGAATTATATATTTTTTTAAACTACGTACTTAAACAGAATTTTGAGTCTTCATCTGATATATTATGTTGAAACACTGCAGCCTTCCTTTTAAAATCCTTTAGTGTATATGTATTTTTATTGCTGGTTAAAGTGATCCAGGGGTTAGATGACAGCTGTATAATAAGGCAGAATGAAAAAGAATTAGGTTTTCTGTATGGAAGAGGGTACCTGTATGGTGGGAGTACCTGATACTTTCCTCCAGACCCAGTGAACTTTATAGACTTAATCTTTGAGTTGTGTCCAGTTTTAGAACATTCAGACTAGCATTTCACGTTGACCCAAACCTTATAAATGATTAAATGTAGTTCATTTGTTATTTTATTTTGGCTCATCAAAAATAAATCACTTGGAAAATTAAGCAAAATATTGCATACTTTCTTTTTACAACTTTATCTTTAACCTAGACTTCAGTTCTTAACCCCAATACCTTCAATGTGGAAAGCTAAAAATTTCAACATTTGCAAAAAGCTGAAAGAACCAAATTTGGTAGTGCAGACTACTAGTGAAGGTGCCAAGATATAACATGGTGGGAAAAGTTTCAGATGGGGCTCAATTCATCACTGATCAGTTCATAGTTCAATATCCCACATGGTCGTGGGATATTGGAAGGAAAAACTAATGGAATTCTGCAGTCTCTTTTAGTAAGTAAAAAATGAATCTCGTGCCTCTAAAGATTTTGAGTTATTGTTTCCTCTGCTCAGTCTAGGGAGGCCCAAGTAGCCATATTCTCTACCTGGGAAAAGTACAATACATAATTAAAATAAAAGTCAGTGTAATAGAGTCTAATGGTAAATGTACTTGAAAAATACAGAGAAAATGTGTTTCTCAGGGGAATTGAAATATAACATTGCTATTTTTTAAAGTATGCCTAAATTATGATTGTTTCCACTCACTGCCCCTCTCAACAATGACAAACAAAATTCTTATGTGAAGGGTAGACACTTAGAACTTTATTTTTATGCAAAAAGAATAAATTGTATTTTATATAAAGTGAAAAGATAATGAATAACACCAGCTCCTATTATCTATTCAAATATTCAAATGAGAATGGTGCATAGATTTTTAAAATCAGTAATACTTACATACTCATGTAATGTATATGGATGTGTGTACTAAATATCTGTATCTCCATGTTTAATTTAGAAAGAAGTATTTGAATCTATTCATTTCATTATATCTTAATATGTTACTAAACAGCTTATATATTCTTCTTTTAATTAAGTATAAAACTATATATTTTTTAATCTACTGAGAGAAAACTCCCAATCTTGGGGATTTAGAAACTTGAGAGCCTGAGCCCGGTTATGCCATCAACACATGAATCTGCAGATCATATTCCTCTAGATTTATGCACTTCAGACACTCATTTGAAGATTGAATAATTAGAGAAAACAGGATCCATCTTACACAATGTTTTACATTATTCTTTGTTTCATTCTTCTCTCTTCCATCCTCTCTCTCTTATTTGGTCCAATTATTAACTTGGTAGGAAATGTCCTTAATGAAGCAATGGTTTGTCATGTTAAATTTGTACACACAAGTTCATTTGCATTAATACAAACTTCATTAGTACACTGGTACCCACATACCTCACAAAGTGGAGCGAATAGCCACAGGAGGAAGGAAAGAAGAGAGGGAAGAAGGGAGGGATGGAGGGAGGGAGGGATCCCTCCAATCAGCACCTCTGGATGTCAATATATAAAGAGATAGAGAAGGAGGGAGGGAGAAAGGAAAGAGGGAAGAAGGAAGGAAGGGAGGGAAGGAGAGAGGGAGTCCCTCCAATTAGTAGCTCTGTGTGCCAATCTTTATATATGAAGAGCAACCTAAAAAAAAGAAAATTAGCAACAAAAATGAATGTAATTTGACAGCTAAGCCAGTTAATGTGAAGGGAAAAAAAATGGGATCATGAATTACTCATGGCAAAATAAGTACATCATCAGTTTTTTCTTCTGAAAAGTTCAATCAAATGTCATTTGGTAAACTTACTTGATTTCCTTAACATTTCCAGACATTTTATCTTAGACCCACCAGCCTGTAGAGAAAAATCTCTGCAGACTTTTGCCACCACAGATATGGAAGAGGAAGAGTCATTTAGGCAAAGAAGTCATTGCAATATCATGTTAAGTAAATAATGGTTGAATTCTGTATGGTATGTGGAGAAGAGATGAGGTAGTGAGTGGCAGAAAGAAGAAGTAGGTAAAACATAGTACTGAGAGGAGAAAACAAATCATGAACACAGGAGGAAAAGGAGCATAAAAGAGTTGTAAGGTAGTCATTTTGATATTTCTATGTATTAACCTTCTGTCTAATGTCTCTTAATTAATTTCCCTTGTTTCATTATGTATGTCTGATCCTAATATTACCTTTTTTTGGTAAAGTGTCAGTAAACCTTCAGATTCCATTGTATGAAACAATAATTTCTCTTTTATTATAGTCAATGAATTGTTATATATAGCAATAGTTACATTTCCTCCATATGTGTCTGAACCAGCGGGGGCGGATTCCAGGGACCTGTGGGAAGAAGTGGGGGCAGGGGTACGAGAACAATGGAGGCAAGACAGGATTCTGATCAAGCCTCATTTATTGGGGGTAGAACAAGGGGATTTATACTGAGGGGAGGGAACATGTCCACAGGTGGTGGGCTGGTCTTGCTGGTGGCAGACGTCCAAGGAGGGGATTGGCTCAAAGTTCATGCCGGGTCTGCAGAGTTTCACGCCTTGCACCTGCGTGCTGCTGTGGTTACCAGTTGTGGCGGGAAGGGGAGAACAAAGAAACAAGGAGGAAGAAGGAAATGAAGGGGCAGGGCTGAGGTAGTTGTGAAATCCGCCCATGTTGTTGGAGGCTGTAAATAGATTTCACAGTGGGTGGCTCCCCACACATATGTGTAAAGTTTTAGTAGATTGTTATGATTTTTAATATATGTAAACACAAAATAAAGAATATAAATGAGACTATCAGAATATTATTATGAAAAATCATTTTTTGTGACCTCTTTTCAAAAGCACCACCATTGTTATAGTGTTTACTATGATTTAGTGAAGGATGGGTAGGACTAGGGTGAAGAAAGACAAGCAGTAAAGGACATAGAAAGCATATTGGACTCAATAAATGTGCTCTGTCATTGGCATGTGAACAGATGGAAATGTCCCTCTACTGTTACAATCCAGAAAAGTTTTACTGGAAGGCTGCTTCACCTGTGCTTGTCTCATGAATGTGTTGTTCTTAAGAGAAAGGAGCCAAAGTGAGTTGGATCCCATCAGTGATGCTACCATAGTCGCACAACTGCAGATAAGTAATCCTGCCCTAAAAAGATATCCAGAATGGCCCAGGGCAGTTGATTCTAGGTAAAACAAAGAGAAGGTATTGTGTTCTTCACTGAAGTTGGTTAAGAATATGTCAGAACTGTCCTTTTGAATTGAGTCATGTTGTGAATTCAGCAAAAGCATTTTACCTTATAACATATCAAGGAATATCTTTATACAAATAACAATTTATATTGAAATGGAAAAAAAAGAAGAAAAAGAAAGGAAATAGCATTATTTTGCCTTTTGTACAACCTGACATCACTTCAGATGGGCAGTTGATAAGTCAGAGGATCCCACACCCACATGTCCACTGAAAAGAACAAGATAGTTCACGATAGAAACTTAATGGAATCGAGGTGGCTTCCAAGGCCAGGGCTAGATGCAGTGTGTCCTTGTGCAATTCTCCCTTTGACTCCTTCAGTCCATAGGGCTGTGGGGCTACTGTGATACTGTCCTCTCAACAAGGAATCTAACTGGATCAGTTGGATTTCACTTTTCTCTGCATCACAAGCATTTTATTATGGCCTCATTCAAACAGTCTCTGTGTTTAACATTTTCAGTTAAAGCCTCTTTGATTCTTGAACCAGAATTATTCTCATAGCCTCTTTGCATCCCGAGGAAAGCAGGATGGTCAAGGCTGTGGTATGCCTGCCCTGTGTCTCTGCTGCCTCCTCCCAACACCCTGGAAAGTCCGTGCTTCCACTCATGAAAAGTTAGTTATATACTGCTTGAAGGGAGAGTGAAGATAAGTAATTCTCCAGTTATTTTGAATATAAGAAGATTTTTATTAATGATATCTGTGAAATACTTTTGAAATGTGCTGTTGCAAGTAAATATGATTTACAATAGTACAAAAGTAATAGCTGCAATTTTCCTTTTAGCTAAAGTGATGAATCAGACCAATTATTGCATAACTTTTCTGAAATTTACAATTTCTAAACATTCATTCCCATTCATATAGGATAGTTGTATTTACAACAATACCTATATGTATACAGAGTTTTAGAGCTTTTCAAGTGTCTTTTAAAAAGCAGGGCTTTGCTTGAATCTCTCAGAAATCCATTGGGGTAGGTGGGGCAAAAATCATTATGGCCATGTTACCTTATTTATTTTTGTTAAATAAAATTTCCAAAATCCTGTACCAATGTAACCATACACGAATCCTATCTTCTAATACTTTTTTCCATTTATTTTGCCTGACCTCATAATTCAAAAGTATTAATTATAATAATAGCAAAATTATCATTAAAATTTTACTTCACAATTTGAACTTCTTCCCAAAATAAATGACTTGAAAAATAATCATATTTTTGAAGGAAAGTGATATTGAAATGTAAAGGAATGGAGTACTGATGGAATAAAATAAAATGTTATTGAGAATTGGCATTTAAATTAAACTTAGGTTACACAAATCTAGTGTTCATCAATATAAATCAACTGTTTAATTGTGCAGATTCAATGACTTCTTTTTTTAATACTGGGGTAGAGTTGACAAAATTCCCATAATTATTTCTCATTTCTTAGTAGTTACTTAAAAGTAGTGGAGAGGTCAAGCTATTAGTTTAACCATGTTAAGTTTTCCTGTATCTTTTCCTTCGCTAGGAAAAGGAAGATGACAAATCAGACATCTCAAGTTCTCAGCAGCCGAAAAGCCCTCAAGGTCTGAGCGACACAGGATATTCTTCTGATGGAATATCAAGTTCACTTGGTGAAATTCCAACTCTTATTCCCGGTGATGAAAAGGATTTGCTAAAGGGACTCAAAAAGGACTCTTTTTCACAAGAAAGCAGCCCTTCCAGCCCCTCAGATTTAGCTAAGTTAGAAAGTACTGTCTTATCCATTTTGGAAGCTCAGACTAGTACATGTGTTGATGAAAAGCCAGAAAAGAAAACAGAACCCTGTGGGGTTACTCCTGATCAGCCTAAGGACCAGCAGAAAACTCAAACTTTTCTTGAAACAACAGAAACTACTATCTCAGAAGAGAAGCCCAAAGAGAGTCAAGAAGAAAAGCAAGACACTTTTAAAAAAGATGGGCAAGAAGACATTCCTTCCAGAAAAGACCATAAAGAAAAGTCTGAGTTTGTCAATGACATAGCTACCAGAAGACAGTCTTATGATTCAGTTGAAGACAGTAGTGAAAGTGAAAACTCACCTGTTCCACGAAGAAAACGGAGAACTAGTGTTGGTTCATCAAGCAGTGATGAGTATAAACAGGAAGATAGTCAAGGATCAGGTGAGGAGGAGGACTTCATTAGAAAACAAATCATAGAAATGAGTGCTGATGAAGATGCTTCAGGCTCTGAGGATGATGAGTTTATTAGGAATCAGCTCAAAGAGATTAGTGGTAGTATAGAAAGCCAGAAGAAGGAAGAAACAAAAGGGAAAGGGAAAGTAACAGCAGGGAAGCACAGGCGACTGACTCGGAAAAGTAGTACAAGTTTTGATGATGATGGAGGGAGACGACATTCATGGCATGATGAAGATGATGAAACATTTGATGAAAGTCCTGAACTTAAATACAGAGAAACCAAAAGTCAGGAGAGTGAAGAACTTGCAATTGCTGGTGGAGGAGGACTACGTCGATTTAAAACAATCGAACTCAACAGCACAATAGCAGATAAGTATTCTGCAGAGTCATCACAAAAGAAAACAGCTTTGTATTTTGATGAAGAGCCAGAATTAGAAATGGAAAGCCTGACAGATTCACCAGAAGATAGATCAAGGGGGGAAGGTTCTTCTAGTCTACATGCTTCCAGCTTCACTCCTGGTACATCCCCTACATCAGTGTCATCACTTGATGAGGATAGTGACAGCAGCCCAAGTCACAAAAAAGGAGAGAGCAAACAGCAACGCAAAGCTCGGCACAGATCACATGGCCCTCTTTTACCTACTATTGAAGATTCTTCAGAGGAAGAAGAATTGAGAGAGGAAGAAGAATTATTAAAGGAACAAGAAAAGCAGCGGGAGTTAGAACAGCAACAGCGAAAGAGTTCTAGTAAAAAATCAAAGAAAGACAAAGATGAGCTTCGAGCTCAGAGAAGAAGAGAAAGACCAAAGACACCACCCAGTAATCTCTCTCCCATCGAAGATGCATCTCCAACAGAAGAATTACGCCAGGCTGCAGAAATGGAGGAGCTCCACCGTTCTTCTTGTTCTGAATATTCACCTAGCATAGAATCTGACCCAGAAGGTTTTGAAATAAGCCCAGAAAAAATAATAGAAGTACAAAAAGTTTATAAATTGCCCACAGCTGTGTCTTTATACTCACCAACTGATGAGCAATCTATTATGCAGAAAGAAGGTGGTCAAAAGGCATTAAAAAGTGCAGAGGAGCTATATGAAGAAATGATGCATAAATCCCACAAATATAAAGCTTTTTCAGCAGCAAATGAACGAGATGAAGTATTTGAAAAAGAGCCCTTATATGGTGGGATGTTAATAGAGGATTATATTTATGAATCTTTAGTAGAGGACACATACAATGGATCAGTAGACGGCAGTATGCTAGCAAGGCAAGAGGAAGAAAATGGATTTATGCAGCAGAGAGGTAGAGAGCAAAAAATAAGGCTCCCAGAACAGATGTATGAAGATCCTATGCAGAAAATTACAGACCTTCAGAAAGAGTTTTATGAGTTAGAGAGTTTACATTCTGTTGTGCCTCAAGAAGATATTGTTTCAAGCTCTTATATCATTCCGGAGAGCCATGAGATAGTGAATCTGGGTAGTATGGTAAATTCTAGCAGTGAAGAAAAAAAATTATTAGATGCTGATGCTGCCTATGAAGAACTCATGAAGAGGCAACAGATGCAGATAACACCTGTATCCAGCCCAACCCAGTCCCCCATTGGGAATGATGTGACTGAGTCTGCAATGGAGTTTGACAGGGTGCCCGATGCATCTTTGGCATCAAGTGTTCTCTCAGGAGCATCTCTTACAGATTCGACCAGCAGTGCAACGCTCTCTATCCCAGATGTTAAAATAACCCAACATTTTTCAGCAGAAGAAATTGAGGATGAATATGTAACTGATTATACAAGAGAAGCTCAAGAGATAATTGCCCATGAATCACTGATTTTGACCTACTCTGAGCCTTCAGAAAGTGCTACATCTGTTCTGCCATCTGATACACCTTCTCTCACATCATCGCTTTCTTCAGTTTGTACCACAGATAGCTCCTCACCTGTTACTGCTCTAGATAGCATAACCACAGTTTATACAGAGCCAGTGGACATAATTAAATTTGAAGATTCTGAGGAAACATCATCAACTTATTTTCCAGGCAGCATTATAGACTATCCAGATGAAATAAGTATATCTTTAGATAGGGCTACCCCACCAGATAGTAGAACTAGTGCTGATCATATTGTGATTTCCTTATCTGATATGGCACCTGTCATAAAATCTGTAGGAACTAAATCCAAGGGGCCTATTGCTGACGTATCTATATCTGAAAAAGAGCCAACAAAGAAAGTCAAGAAGGAAACTGGGAATGGAGTTATTCTGGAAGTTTTGGAAGCTTACAGAGATAAAAGGAAGGAGTCTGAGGCTGAACTAACGAAAATTAGCATATCTGAAACTGTGTTTGATGAACCACCTTCTTCTGTTACAGCTCTTCCAGTGAATGAACAGGTTTCAACTATACACTTTAAATCTGAAGTATCTGAAGAGGCCTTTGGTCAAGAAAAGCCTACATCCCAGTTACCATCTGGCAGTCCTCCTATTTCCTTTCTTCCAATGAAAACTCGTCCATCCTTCCAAAGTTCTTTGGACACAGCAGCCCAACCTCCTCCCCCTCCCCCTCCTCCTCCCCCTCCCCCACCCCCTCCACTCCCACCTCCTCCTCCACCACTTCCTCCACCAACTTCACCAAAACCAACTATTTATCCAAAAAAAAAGGTTATAGTTACAGCTCCAGGGACTCTAGCTGCTACATCTACCCCTCCTGTTGATGTTGCTACTTTAGAGACCCCAGCTGTTTCAAGGATTAATGGGTTACCCATAGCAAAAATATGTACCCCTGCACCTCCTCCTGTTCCTCCTAAACCATCTTCAATTCCATCTGGACTTGTATTTACACACAGGCCTGAGCCAAGCAAACCTCCAATTGCCCCTAAACCAGCAGTTCCTCAACTTCCAGTAACTACACAAAAACCAGTAGATACACACCCCAAACCAACAGGCTTATCCTTAACTTCAAGTATGACATTGAATTTAGTGACATCAACAGATTATAAATTGCCTTCCCCTACTTCTCCACTTTCCCCACACTCTAACAAATCCTCACCAAGATATTCCAAATCCCTCATGGAGACTTATGTGGTTATCACATTGCCATCTGAACCTGGGACTCCAACAGATTCTTCAGCTAGTCAAGCAATTACCAGTTGGCCCCTGGGATCGCCTCCCAAAGATCTGGTTTCCATTGAATCAGTGTTTTCTGTAGTTGCTCCTATGACAGCTTCAGAAATTCCAAGTTCTTCAGAACAGAGTCTGTACTTTGCAGGAGCTTTGGAGGCATTTTCTTCTGTCCCTGTCACAACACTGTCTTCATTTCAAGCATCCCCTTCTTCAGTTACACAATTTCTCACAAATGAAGTTCCCAAGGCTGAGGTGTCAGCAGCCAAAAGTATAATCCCTGGTGTTGGTCCCAGCAGTGTCTCTATGTCAATTCCTTCAGAGCCTCTTGCTCTAGATACTCTACATATAGAGAAGTACCAGTATAAGATAAATGGAAAGTTGCAACTCGTGGGTGATGTCATTGATCTGAGTACAGTACCAAAAGTAGAAGTAAAAGTAACCGAAGAGTGTATGGATCTTTCTGCTTCCGTAATGGATATGAAAAGGCAGACCACAGCAAGTGAAATTTTGGGGAGACAAATTAGTACTGTCCAACCCTCTATTATAAATCTCAGTGCCACTTCATCAGTAGTGACCCCAGTAACTCTGGTCAGTGAAACAGTTACTGTTGTCACCTGCACAGCTAGTGCAAGCTACACCACAGGGACAGAAAGCCTAGTGGGTCTAGAACATGCAGTGACAGCACCACTCCAACTTACTACATCAAAGTATGCTGAGCCCCCATATAAGATACCAAGTAGCCAGGCCATTCCTACACTCAGGGAGGAAGTACCAATAAACTTATCTGTAGGTCCTTCAGCACATGCAGTGACCTTGGCTATTACAAAGCCTGTCACAGTACCTCCTGTAGGTGTCACAAATGGATGGACTGATCGCACCACATCACAGGGAATCGCTGATGGGGAAGTAGTGGATCTCAGTACCACAAAGTCTCATAGAACTGTTGTAACAGTGGATGAGTCTACATCAGGTGTGATGACCAAAATAATAGAAGATGATGAAAAACCTGTTGATCTTACTGCAGGAAGAAGAGCTGTGTGCTGTGATGTGGTTTATAAGTTACCTTTTGGAAGGAGTTGCACAGCACAGCAGCCTGCAACCACTCTTCCCGAGGATCGTTTTGGTTATAGGGATGACCACTATCAATATGATCGATCAGGACCATATGGTTATAGAGGGATTGGGGGAATGAAGCCCTCCATGTCCGATACTAATTTAGCAGAAGCTGGACATTTTTTCTATAAAAGTAAGAATGCTTTTGATTATTCTGGAGGAACTGATGCAGCAGTAGACCTAACTTCAGGAAGAATTACTACAGGTCAGTATGATATGGCAGCAGACCTTTCCTTGAAATATCACTATGGTGTGCCCCACCTCATTTCAGGATGAAAATGTGATTCCTTTTCCAATTTTTAAAAATATTTCTTTGGATTTTTTGCAACTTGTTTTGGAATACATATGCGCTTTTGTTTCTTCATTTTTTATTTGTCTGCACAAAGCCGCCTGCATGTGCCTGCATGTTCCACATTGCTTTTATTCCGCATTTAATTAGGCTAACCTCTGGATTTGCATGCCATCCCATTCATTATGGTCATCAAGATGAGAGGGCTTACAAACCCAAAAGGCATCATTCATTCTGGGAACTGGACTATAACTCTGCCCCTGTATTTCAGGTGAGGTAATGGATTATTCAAGCAAGACCACAGGTCCATATCCAGAAACACGACAAGTCATTTCAGGTGTTGGGGTTAGTACCCCACAGTATTCTACAGCAAGAATGACTCCACCTCCAGGACCTCATTATGGTGTGGGGAGTGTTTTGAGGTCATCTAATGGTGTTGTCTATTCTTCAGTGGCAACACCAATACCCTCTACATTTGCTATCACCACACAACCTGGCTCCATTTTCAGCACCACTGTGAGGGATTTGTCTGGTAGGCATACAGCTGATGCAGCAACTTCATTATCTGCCTTGCACCAGAGCCAGCCAGTGCCTAGATCATATTTCCTAACAACAGGTGCCTCTGAAACAGACATTGCTATAACTAGTATTGATATCAATGGCAGCTTGCAAACTATTACTATGGATACTCTTACCACTGAGACAATAGACTCTGCTCCCACTTTAACCACAGCATCAGAAGTATTTTCTGAAGTGGTGGAAGATGAAAATGCTCTTTTAGTTGCCCCTGAAGAAGATAAACAACAGCAGCAGCTAGACTTGGAACGTGAGCTCTTGGAACTGGAGAAAATTAAGCAGCAACGCTTTGCTGAGGAATTGGAGTGGGAACGCCAAGAAATTCAAAGGTTCCGAGAACAAGAAAAGATCATGGTTCAAAAGAAGCTGGAGGAGCTGCAGTCTATGAAGCAGCACCTTCTCTATCAGCAAGAAGAAGAGCGGCAAGCCCAGTTCATGATTAGACAGGAGACGTTAGCACAGCAGCAGTTACAGCTTGAGCAAATCCAACAGCTGCAGCAGCAGCTTCACCAGCAGCTAGAGGAGCAAAAGATTCGCCAAATCTATCAGTATAACTATGACCCATCTGGAACTGTCTCTCCACAGACCACTACAGAGCAGGCAATTTTGGAAGGCCAGTATGCTGCCCCAGAAGGAGGTCAGTTTTGGGCCACTGAGGATGCAACCACCACAGCTTCAACTGTTGTAGCAATTGAAATACCACAGAGTCAAGGTTGGTACACAGTTCAGTCTGACGGTGTTACACAGTACATTGCTCCACCTGGCATTCTGAGTACTGTTTCAGAAATACCTCTAACAGATGTTGTTGTAAAAGATGAAAAACCACCCAAAAAGAGAAGTTCTGGAGCTAAAGTACGTGGACAGTATGATGAGATAGGGGAAAATATGGGAGATGATCCCCGAGGTTTTAAAAAGATAGTGGACAGTGGAGTACAAACTGATGATGAAGATGCAGCAGATCGGAATTATGCCAATAGGAGAAGGAGAACTAAAAAAAGTGTTGATACCAGTGTCCAAACTGATGATGAAGATCAGGATGAATGGGATATGCCTAGTAGATCAAGGAGAAAGACTCGTGTAGGAAAATATGGTGACAGCACTGCAGAGGCTGACAAGACCAAACCCCTTTCCAAAGTCTCCAGCATAGCTGTTCAAACTGTGGCAGAGATATCTGTACAAACTGAACCCGTCGGAACCATAAGAACACCTTCAATACGGGCACGAGTGGACGCCAAGGTCGAAATAATTAAACACATATCGGCACCAGAAAAGACTTATAAAGGGGGTAGTTTAGGATGTCAAACAGAAGCAGATTCAGACACACAAAGTCCTCAGTATCTGAGTGCCACCTCTCCACCCAAAGACAAGAAGCGCCCGACACCTTTGGAGATTGGTTATTCATCTCATCTTCGGGCAGATTCCACACTACAGCTGGCTCCTTCCCCACCCAAATCTCCAAAAGTCCTTTATTCACCCATTTCTCCACTTTCACCAGGCAAAGCCTTAGAATCAGCCTTTGTACCTTATGAAAAACCCCTCCCTGAGGATATAAGTCCACAGAAAGTACTGCATCCAGACATGGCTAAAGTTCCCCCAGCAAGTCCAAAGACAACCAAGATGATACAGCGGTCTATGTCTGACCCTAAGCCTCTGAGTCCAACAGCAGACGAGAGTTCCAGGGCTGCTTTTCAGTATACCGAGGGCTACACAGTAAGTGTGATTCTCTTTTTAGTTAAAGACAATGATGGGTTTATGTTAATCATGTGTTTGCAGACTTTAGAGAGTGATAAAATTCATGGTTCCTTAGAAAATTAAAATTAAATTTCATTGAGGACTATTTCATTGGAAATTTGGAAAAAATGGAATATTAGACTTTCACTTAAATTATCAAAAATAGAAAACACATTATGTGAGGCAAAACAAGGAAGATGTTTATTATTTTATGAGCTAAGATTTCTATAACTAAGAATAAGAAATTCTTATTCAAAAGCAGGCGTATCCTACTTAATAAAATATAGTATCATTCTTTAAAAAATGATTGATAAATATGATAGTTTAATTTACAACAAGATTTATGTTCAGATTAAAAACTCTCCTATTACACTAGTTTCTGAACTGTAGGTCTTAGAAACCTGAAGCTGTTACTTAGGGTTTGCTGAGATATTGCTAGATTTCTACTGACCAACATATGTAGAGCATTACTGATAGGGTGAAAAAATATGCGATTATATATGGCTGCAATTCTGTTTCTAAATATACAACCATATCAGTAGTCATATATATAAATAAGTAATTCATTTCTAAATTTTCTAATTTCATAACATTTTATGTTATTTCTCAACAAGTGGATCTTAAAAATAAAATAGCCTTCATGTGAGTGGTGGTGGTCATAGCCATATATTAATATCATAAATGGGCTCTCATGCTTGAACACTCTGTGAACCCCTGTTCTGGTTCACTGATATTTTATCCAATTTATAGAGGATGAAATTTTAGGTAGATTTAGATAGAAGTTCGTTTTTAGAATAAAAAATGATTTTTACTTAGTGTAGTGTGTTATATTCATTTTTACATCTGTGGCCTATAGATTAAGTTAAATATTTATTTGGAGAACTTTTAAAATGTGATTTTGGTACGATTTTAGAGTAATAGTTAATGCTTCTCTCATTAGGAAAAAATAGGCTTTTTCAATTAGTATATTGATCATTTACTTAATATATGACTGTGTACTCTTAATTCCAATGAACTTATTTAAAGAAGAGATTCAAGTTGTTAATAATCCCCCCCCCCCCCCCCGTATTCAGTTTGGAGTTGGAGATGTGCCTTCTTTAATATGGAGTAATTGTATACAAACTCAAAGGTATTATTCTATTGGGTGCACAACCATTTTATAAAAGGCAGTGTGTTATTGTTGTTTTTAACACTTTAGATATTTTGAATCCAAGGTGTGAGTTGTGTAATTTGTTTCTATGCAAATGTAGAGGTATCCATCCTTTGAGTCTATTTAAACTAAATTAAATTAATTTCTTAATTATAGGCATGTTTATTAAGTAGTTTAGATTCTTAATTTTCACAGATCAGTAAAGTTAAAAAGTCGTATCACTCAGTAGGTATGGAGATAACACAATAACTCACCTAATACATCATGAAAGATGAATTTTATACTATATGAGATTCTGTGGCAGCATCCCCTCTTCATGGAAGTGTCACTATTGATTTCAAAGAGGAGGTTCTGAGACGTGAAGGCTGAGATCCCTGTTGGACCATGAAGAGAAAAATTGAGATAATAACATACAAATGTTGAAACTGATGAGCAGACATAGAGCAAAAAGGAGGAAGTGGAGGTTTACTGTAAGTGGAGTTGGAAGAGTAAGGGCTAGATTAGAGAGGGTCATGAGGCCTTCTCTTGGCTGTGTGGAGCCTAGTCCAATCCACCATCATCTTTCATTTATATTGTGCACTTGCAGTAGCCTCTGGACTCCCTCCATTCTTCCCTCACTTACAGCCAGTTCTCCATAGAGTACCCAATGGTATTTTTTAAATAATATAAATTAGATTATATCACTTGCTCCACATCTCACACTCGCATATGGATTCTCATCATACTCATATTAGAAATTTCTTTCTGAGGACCTATACAGTCTGTTCTCTGCCTGACTCACCTCCTCAGCAGTTACTCCCCACACTCCCTACACCTTCCACACCTGCTCCCCTTCTTATTCTGCTCCAAGCATTTGTCTTTTTGGATGTGCCAGGTCATCCACGTCCAGGGCTCAGGTCTCTCTCCCAGATTCTTGCATGGCTCACTCCTTATATAGGATTCTGTTCTACTCAATTTCACCTCCACAGACAGATTCTTCTTACCTAATTCTCTAAATAAGTCTACCTTCCACCATAAATCACCAACCTAGAATGCTCTAAATTTGTATATATTACTTATGAATATATCGTAGTGTGAATTTGATTGAATATCATCTTTCTTTCCCAATTTGGACATTTTTTTGTGTAGTTGCTAATGTTACCATTTTTCCTTCCACTTTCTCCTGTGTTTATCTTCCTTTACTGAATGGATGACACTAGTCCTTTCTAAGAATATATTTCAATCCAGTTTATGTGTGTGTGTGTCTAGATTATTTCTAGCATCATAACTATGAACATTACATAAATTAGAGCACCTAAATGTGTTCCTCATGTCTTTTCTGTTTCCACTACACAATGAGAATAATTTATATCATTACTTTAGATGACCAATAACTTCAGGAAGGAAGGTGAATGTGGCATGTTCTCTTCAAACTCAAGAGAGAAAGTAACATTACCTGTGGGAGAAGTATCAGTGAATATTCAGTAAATGTGTTTGGAGCTAGAAGGGACCTAATTCATTCCAAAATTGTCTTTTAAGAAATAGAAAATTAAGAAGTAGATTGTGGCTCGCCCACCTCCCACATGGGCGGTCCTGGATTTGGTTCCTGCTGCCTCCTGAAAAAAACAAAAACAAACAACAGAGCAAAATAAATGGAAAAACCACCTCAGGGAAGCTGATGTGGTTCAGTGGTTGAGTGCCAGCTTCCCACATGAGATCCTGGGTTTATCCCAGTCCCCATTACCTCAAAACACACACACAGAACAAACAATCAAACCATTTTTTAAAAATGACTTTTTATTAGAAATATTTATATATTTTAGAAATAGCGTTTTTTTTAAAATAAATGAGGATACACACCACAATTTGCACTAAAAGAAACTATATTTAAAATATGGTCTCTATATGGTCTTAAAAATTCATAAGTAGTTAAGTCTTAAAACTCCTTTGCCTTATACTTTAGCAATTTCAAAGCATTCTTAATAATAGGAAAGCTCTTCATTAAAATATTTTTGTTTTAGTGTTTAAGACAGGATTCTATTACAAAGCAGATGGTATTCATGTGCTAATTTTTACAAGAATATGTTTTGCTTCACTGATTGCTATTTTGATATCTATTAAGATTTTTGGAACTCTTTAGTGTCCATTTCTGAGAATAATTTAATAATGTCCATAACATACATTAATAAATTTTATTTTTGTCAATTATTCCAGAAAATAAAGATTTAAGAAATAATGATTATTAATAGCCAATGTAATTTGAAGGGTATAGTATATCAGATGTTTTCATTACTCTCTTTGAAAAGCAAAGTAAGAAATCAATGTTTTAAAGTCAGTTTGATGGAATAAGTTGTTTTAGAATGCTGGTTATTACATTTGTCAGAAAATTTGTTCATACATTAAAGATTGACTTTGTAAATAACAGAAACCTCATTCTTTTTTCAGTTCTTACCTGCTTCATTGCTGGTATATTTTTCTCACAGTATTATTCATTATGATTAAAATCCTGCATCTTAAAATTCAACTGTTTAAAAATTAAAACCAGAAATAGAATTTAATGTGTTTTCAAAATAAATGGCAATCTAATAATAGTTCACTGTAATTAATAATTAGGAGTATATGATAAAAAATTAAGACAAATGTATACCTGCACACGAATATCACCAGGTGGAAACCATAAAATTTTTAAGTTGATATCATGAATGTACTGTTCAGTATTTAATGATGCTATTTCATTAAGATGAATATTAAAGATTTATTTCAAAACAGATCTTTTCAATCTGAGGGAAAGAAATTAGATTATTTTTGTTAGCCTTTCCAGACATCTGTATTTCAAAATATGCAAATTAACATGATTATAAGGAACAGATTTATTTATATTCCTATGTTCAGTGAAAGACTTCTACTGAAAACCTAACAAAATATTTGACATGCCAGGTTAGCTAACACAGGGGAGCTCTGAATTAATAGAGCATTGATTATTACTGACATAATTTTAAAACATAGAACATTAGTTAACATTAATTAGCTTTATGGATATTTTGTCATAGTATTAGTTTCTTAACAATTCCCTACTCGTCCTGTTTTGAAGAGTCACGCACTTCATAACTATTTCTACAATAAAACCACACATGTAGTCTCCTAAATACGTCCACACATGTGTGTTGTAGAATTAGAGAGAGGTTCAATTATTTGCGTATAGAGAGGCTAGGACTCAGGAATGATTTTGAGAAGGAAAAATGGTTTATTGACGGCCGGCCAGGTTCAGGAGGTTTCTGTTTCAATCCTGAGCCCGGAACAAGACTTTCGAGTTTCTTTTATACAGAGAGGAAAGGTTAAATGGTCCCTTTGTCTCAGTTCTCAATAGGCTTGAATTATCATGTATGTCTTCCACATCTTAGGTAAGCTTTTAGCATGGACTTCATACATTCTAGATAAGCTTTTTGCAATTTGGTTTGCATTTCCCCTGAATACTTAAAGTTTATAGACCTTGCATTGTTAAACTGTTTCCTGGGACGGGAGTCGTTGCCATGGTCACCAAGGACAGGACAGCAGCCTCTTACCATCTCACACCCACAAGTCAGACAACTTAGGTTATCTCTGAAGAGACAAAGAGCCTCCCACCCACAGCCCACATCACATGCACATGTGCTTTTGTATATCTATTTATATTTTGGCAAATTGCCAATTCTTAGGACACTCTAATATCCTGTATTACTAAAACTTAAAATAGCACAAGTAACTGACATGTAAATAATAAAAAAAATTGGGGGTATCTTTTGAGATAGAAGATAGATATTGGTATCACAATATATCCCAATAGTTACTTGACATTTTCTGTTTCTAATTATCATATTCAATATCAATATACATTTATAATATACATATATGCATATTCTTAAATATAATATACATATTTACATTCAATCATTAGTAATTCTATACTCTCTTAGAACTAATGAAACAGTTTCATGCATTTGTTTGGTTAGTGTCCAAGTCATTTATTTTCTGTATGCTTTATATTTATTTTATTCCATATTTGAAAGATAAGGGAACTGAAGCCCAGGCCAGTTGACTAGCATATCTCCGTCATCAAAACGTTAAGTGCATTTGCCTCAAATCAGACCCTACTAGGTGACAGGATTTTCTTTTTGATACTTTTCTGTATTTAGAATTATATGGAAAGATTGAGTAAAGGGAACACACAAGGGCGGTGAGCCAAACTGACTCTTAAATTAACTGGATAAATAAACCGAGGAAGTTTACCCAACAGCTATAAATAATGGATGGAATTATCTATTTTAATTTTACTTAAGGACAAATTGAAAGGGATTCAAATTGAAACAGTTGAAAAATTCACCTTAAGTATTGAGAACAATATAAGAAGTCGTTAAGCAAAATTACAGAACTGTTACCTTAGTATTATTCTTTTGTTTAAAGAATATAGGGGCACATTTAATTTTATGAGACAGCAAATAAAAGTCTAACCTTGTGAGAGCAATAAATTATCCTATTCATCTCATGAAACAAGTAAAATTGAAGATTTGAAGCTAAAGGTAATTTTCCTTGTCTCTTCGTTCTTCCTCTCCATCCAACTGAATGATTAAATATCATTATATGAAAAAATAAAACATGTAAAAATTCTTTTGACCCTCTGATAAACTAGTTTATCTACATAAGCAAATTGCTCTTAAACCTATTTAACAAATTTTAATTTGTGATCCATCAAGGTAGTGTATTATAGCATGACAAGGACAGGCTAGGTCTCCATTGCTTATTCTGACAAAACTTAGTCCTAATCACAGAGCTCTGTCTCCAGGCACAGAAGATACTTACATGGCTTAGTCATGCCCTTCTTTGAACCTCAAGGTGAAATAACTGCCAAAAGTAGTAATTAATGCTAATTGTAGAGAAAGTTTTATAATACTTCATAAAATCCTCCACATCACAACATTAATTTTCATTTTGATATGAATAAATGTGCATGAATTTCTTCAGTATGATGTAAAGTATTAAAGTGATAGGCATACTTCTAACAAACAACATTATTGTATTTAGAAAAACTTTCTTTTCTGGTGGTTTCAACCAGCTCCTCCATTATGGCTGAAGCCAATGCCAATAAATGCTCACTCAAATGCACAATAACCAGTAAATCCAGGTTTCATTTCTTTTCTGTTTGTAAAATCATGTAATCACCCACTCTATTATACCTCTATTCTTGTGGTATTGAATGTGTTGATCTGAGTACTGAAAGGAAAAGTTAAAATCCTAAAATGACATTTAGAAAACACTATTCATGTTTATATAAGCCTATGTGTTTTATCTTCTAGAGAACCAAATAAATAGTCCTTGCCATTTATGTAATTTAGTGTACCATCCCTTAACCAATTGTTAATTGTGTGGTCATCTAAGGAACCAAATTGTTCAGCAGTTTATATGGATTAAGGGTCACCGTCACGTGTGTTCCCAAGAAAATTTTAATTTAATTTGGGGGGAGCTATTTCACATTATTTAGGTTTATGGAGAAAAAATATTTCATGTACTGCAAACATGTATGTAGATAACAGCATCTCTGAACTACTTTCCTGACATGTTCCAGTATTTCTAGGATAAAAAATAATCTATCAGAAAGATTTTGTGATTAGACAAAGATTTTGTGAATAGACATTTCATGGATCTTAATATAAAAGACCTTTGTCATCTCAAGCTACTTTAGTGCCACTAAATGGTTTTGTGTCACTCTTAGTAATCATTATATTTGCCATGGCTTTTGATGGGTAGTTGTGCAATCATCCTTTAAATTTGCAAATTATCTGAATACACATTACATAATAGTCAAAATTTTAATACTCCATGTCCAGAAATGTAGCATAATTAGAGATTTACATTTTATAGCATTTGAAATAAATTTAGTGTTGTTCTGAGGAGAGATTGCTAATATTTTATATAAAAGCATTGGCATCACTATGTACTGTCTTTATGGATCAACAATTTGTTCTCAAAATGGGATGATGAATAGGCAGGCAGGCAGTGCTATAATATCCAGCAACCTGGAGTATAAATGGAATGACTGCTGAAAAGAAAAAGGGGATGATGCATTTGTTTTTTTGATTCACACTTATGTTATAGGAAACATTTACATGTATAAATACATAATTATCTTGGAAATTTTGATAATTGTATTATACTACTTGAGGTTGCCCATATAAGTCATTTAACACATTTTCTGTTACAGTAATACATTTTCTCATTGTTGCATATTAGAAATGTAAATGATTTTGTCCTTGTAGTTAAATCAGCATTAGAACGTTGCACTTTGTAATTGGTATCCCTAATCCAGGACCATGTAAAAATTAAATGGGATAAAATGTGAAAATAAGAGGTATCTGTGTTCGTTTTCCAGTGATATTATCTGTTATTTTAATCCTTGGTTTTATCCTGTTTTCATAGCCTTGAAGATAAAGCAAGGATTTTAAATTACTTCTTTATCTTTATGCTCATTGATATCAGGCCTTCATTCAGACCAGCTACAGGCATATTGGCAAAAGCTGCCCCAATATATTTTGAAGTAGTGACTGCAAAGAAGATATTTTAAACTTAGTAATAACTTGACATTAGAAGATTATAAAAAAGAAAATGGAAGTCATCTGTATCTTAGCACCCTTACGCATTTTATTTTTCTACTAGGAAAGGAATCAAGAAAATGTAATGTTGAATGGAACAACAAACTATTTAAGAAATATATCGATATTTTAACACATCAATGTCTTTCTAAAGAAAATGTAAAATTTAGAAATATATCTTACTTCTAAGACCATTAACCTTGCTTTAAATTTTATACCCTTGTAATTAGTAAATATTTCACTTTACAACAGTCAAGTGTATAAAATATCATATATCTTTAACTATTTAAAGAAATTCAATCAACTCTATATTGGTCACTGATGGTTGTGGTCCAAGCCTTCATAATCCTTTGAAGAGAAGCAGCTCTTCTGTTTATGAGCCAAGCTTGGCCACTGGTACTTTATGTGATTTCCAAGCCCTCGGGTCTTAAAAGTTCTATCCCAGCCATTGCAAACCAACTAGACTTTATGTAATCTTGTGGTAGCTTTAGGTGAGGGCATGGACACTAGAGTCCCCTAGGAAAACCTTCCCAACATTCCCCCCTTTTACTTCTTCACTTTCCATATGTATATACATATTGTAGTGGTTAACTTTCCATAGACTCTGGAAATCAAAAGCCCCCAGAGCAAATCTCTCATATTTACATTCTAAAGCAGAGCTACCTTCATGAGACTAAGGAAGGAGAATGCCTATCATTCTTCTAATCTCTTATAACAAAAAGAACAAAACACAATTGAATTTTTCAGTAGGTTATCCCACCACACTATGTTCTATCTTTCAATGTATATTAATGATAAAACACAAAAGTAAAGTTTGGGTGGCATTGGTTGACTGAATACAATTTGGTCTTTTCTTCTCTAAAATAACAAGATGGCTGAAATATAACATGCTGCTGCATAAATGTGTAAAAATCATGAAAAAAGATCTATTAATTATATGTATATAATTATATTATTCATATATACCTAGCATTGAGCACTTAAAATATGGGCTTTTATTGTCAACATTAATCAGAGTTTCCAAAAGCATATCAGAAAGTAATTACTCATATGAGAATTACATTTTATAGCATTATAGTTATCTGTATACTAAACTTTTAAAGCACTTGAGGGAGTTGATGCAGTTCAGAAATTTGAGGATTCTGATTTTCCACTATAGAAATAATTAAGCATTTTAAAAATTAGCATACAAACTGAGGCACAGAATTTTAATTTATAATTTGCTGTGTTTTAATTGAAATGATGTTTCACTTTTGGCTTAAGGGTAATAAAAAATGATAATTTAGCCTTTTGCTTTAATCTTCATGTGAATGAATAGGTAATTCTATTAGACATATATACTCTTGTATCTTTATCATTAAAATTCAACAAAAGCAACTATATTTTTTGCTGTTTCTCTTTTTGTTTTGTTTTGTGGAAGGCCATATATATTTATCTAACACCATTTGGACCTTAAAAAGCAGGAATTGTAAAATATCAGTAACTATCATTTATTGAGTGCTACCTATTTTTAAGCAGACAACTAGGAACTTGAAAAAACTAAGCTCATTTAATCTTTACAGCAAACCAATACGGTATAGGTTTTTGGTCTTTAATTTACAGAGTCAAAACTGAGTGTAAAGGAGAGTGTTTTAAGGTCATGCTGAACTAGTAAATTGCAGAGTCATGATTAAAATTTTGTTTTTCAATCCGAGTCCTAAAGTACTTTTAGTATCCTGTTGCAACCCAACTCCAAAAGGGCATGAGTTGGGACAGTCGCAAAACCAAAGAACGCATCAGGCAAAAGGTTACACATGCTCTTTATTGGGACTTAAGAACAGGAAAATCTCTTCGATGGCAGCCAGTAGAAGAATGAAGATAGTGCTCAGCAAAGAAGAGAGGAAAGGAGGGGGAATATAAGTGGTCACAGGACAAAAGCATTCCATGGGGTATGAGAACAAAGTTTCTGCAAGAGTTACCTGAAGAGCACAAACAAGGCATTTGGCGATGGTACCACAGGAAGGGAATATACAACGTTGAGAAATTAAAGTTTGCAGTACCGTACATTCTTTTCTCCCGGGAGGTTTGTTACTCTTTAAGTAGTGAGTGTCCAGGTTATGCTAGGGGGCTATGTGCTTCAGGCTATGTTTCATTTAAGGCAGGGGAACATCTGGGTCCCTGGGCTCCCACGGATGATAGACTCATTCTGCTCATTCTACCACAGTCTTACCTATGCTATACAGTGAATCATTATTAAATATTAGTTCTTGAATTTCTGAACTCCTGTTTCCAATTATTTTCATTTAGTTTTTAAATGCATAATTAGTAATATTATGTGTATGCCCAGATGTTCACAGACTTTTGAACCAAAAGGGATTTTGAGTGCTATGATTATGAATTTTGCTGTTGTTTTCAAGGAATGTATACTGTAATAAGAATTAAACATTTATAGTAATAGCTGACATTTATTGTTCCTTGTCATAGACTAGTACTCCAGGTGAATTTAGAAAAATATTTTATCCATTGAAATTAATTGCTATCTCCATTTAGAAATGTGTGGTTATATATATTGAGAAATGTTTTCCTAGAACAGGTAGACAGAGGTAAATAGAAATCTAGACATCCTGAATTTGGGGAAAACATATATAATTTTTTCCAGACCTATTTTTTGGATTTGCCTGAAGCTGTCATATTGTAGAATAGAAAAACTAACTGAAATTGTAAAAGACTGCAATTTCATGTAACAACACATACCTGTCAATTAGTTCATTACTTTAAGAAAGCAAGTATTACATCCTTATCTTATAAGTGAAAATAAACATTTTTAAGGTAAAGTTACATACTACCACAAGATCAAATCCATGTTAAAATTGTCAGCATAGCATATTGGTTGCTAATCTATGTAGAAAAAATATTAGATTATTTGAGTTACAAATTAACAGTGTAGAGGGATCCTTGCATAGCTTAATTTAATTAATATACTAGAATTAGCTTTGTTAAGAATAATTACCATGTTGAATGTACATTATTTGCCATGGTCCTTTTCTGGGGCTTTCAAGAAATATAGCCCCAAATAAAGAAATTTCAGTCATTAGATAGCTAGATGAAAATGATTAGGTTTCTCTTAGAGTTAAGGGATTTCTCAGTGCCTTTGAGTAGCCACCATAGGTTGACCGTCTCTATGCAAGAACATTCTGAATAATTTTGCTCATTAAAATAATACTGTGAGTAGTTAAAAAATTTTTCTTAAAAATACTTCTTCTGCAAAGACAACCTTAATAGCTAACTTCAAAAAAAGTCATGTTATTGAATAGGTCAGTGAGGTGAACATGGAAAATGATTTCAGAAAGATACTGGGCAAACCCCCCCTCCCCCAAATCAACCCTTACACAGGATAATCCATCATTAGTGATTTGTTTCTTTGAGTAATAAAGAACCCCTCTCCCCCCGCAAAAAGCAACCTATTATACATTGTCCTGAAAGGGATCTTATTTTCTGTCATTATGAGAAAAAAAAAAGTACTTTTACTGAAAGAAGAATCTCAGAGAGACCAAAACCATTTGGCCTTGGCCTTATATTAACATAGGATCTCAAAATACAGACTTCTGATGTCATTTTAAAATACAAGTCATTGTATGTGTTTGAATATGTGTGTATTTCAAAGCATAATTTGTACTTGGCCCAGTGGTTAGGGCGTCCGTCTACAGTCCATGGTTCAAACCCTGGGCCTCCTGACCCATGTGGAGCTGGCCCATGCGCAGTGCTGATGTGCGCAAGGAGTGCCGTGCCATGCAGGGGTGTCCCCCGCGTAGGGGAGCCTTAAGTGCAAGGAGTGTGCCACGTAAGGCAAGCTGCCCAGCGCAAAAGAAAGTGCAGCTTGCCCAAGAATGGTGCCACCCACACGGAGAGCTGACACAAGATAACGCAACAAAAAGAAACACAGATTTCCATGCCGCTGACAACAACAACATTTAAAATATTTCATAATTTTGTCACGTTGTCATTAACATTTCTTTATTTTTCGTGTACCAGGAATATCTCACTAAATGAAGTATTCTGGGCCTCTCTTAGCCAGGAAGCTCTGAATTTGTGGGTTTAGCCATGCATGTAAGAGGAGGCTGTGAGGGCTGGAGAGTGTTCAAGAGATGGGAATGCCTATATAACGCGTTTTTGCCCAGAGCAAGCTGTTTTCTCAAATGGCTGTTCTTTCTGAAAGTATCCAGTACAAAGAACACTTAATATAATTTTCACTGAAACACCTAACCTTCCTAGAAAAGTGAAAAGCTCAGGATATATTTCAAAAGATAAAAGTGCTAGGGTGTCAATTAAAAGCTTAACTATGACTATAAGGAAGTGTTTCCTTGGTATTTAATTTACAACTAAATAAATGACCTTCACGTCTTGGAAGCAGCTCAAGTACTGCGATAATCTTAACCTGGTAAGAACTGTCAGCCAGGAAAGGAAGCTGGGGCAGTAATTCAGAGGGGGACCTGCTGACTCTGCAGTGAGTCATTTCTGGTTCTTCAATCAGGGCTTTAAAACAAACAAAAAATAATGCTACATGGCCAGATGAAACAAAACAGTGAAGAGTTACACATGACAAACAATCTCCCCAGGGAGAAAATGTCAGAATGGATGGCTTGTCTGTCAAAAGAAAGTGAAACTGAATAATAAGCAAGATAATCAGGCCAATGTGCAGAAGCTCTATAATGTGGAAAAGTCAATAGTTATCTAATGCTGTATAACAGATTACCCTAAAACTTACAAGCAAAAAAACAACCAATATTTATTATCTCACAGTTTCTTTGGGTCAGGATCGCAAGGTCTCTCATGAGGTTTTAGTTTAGTTGTTAACTGGCGCTCTGTGGTGGTTTCTGAAGACTCAACCACTGGGGAGGAGTGTGGGCAAAGGTTGTTGGAGCTAACTCATATGATTGCTGGCAGGCCTTGATCCTGCTCTATCTTAGCCTCTCTACAGGGCTGTCTCAGGACAGGACAAGCAATTCAAGAAAAATTGGTGAGAAGGAGAGAGTGAGAGAGACAGAGAACCCAAAACAGAAGCCACGGTCTTTTTGAAACCTAATCTTGGAAGTGACATTTCTGTAATATTAGTTGCTAGAAACAAGTCACTAGGTCCATCCCACACTCAAGGAGGGGAGAGGGAGGGCAAATTAAATAAAGTTGTGGGTACTGGGAGGCAGAGATCATTGAGGTCAATTTAGAGGCTGATTTCTAAAATATGGTCAAATGGTTGTATGACATGGTCATAAAAATGATGGGTAAGAATTATCAAGTGCTTATTATGTACTAAACATTTATACACATATGTCATTTCAACCTCAAGGTCATCCTATAGGATACTGGTTGTGATTTCATGAATTTCAAATATATTGTATATGGGTTATGAGAACTATAGATAATATCTTGTTTATTTTGCAGAACTCAAGGATTACCACTTACGGAAACTAGATAAGGAAATATAAAAGTTAATAAAGTCAAATCAATAAAGGTCATCCTTCTAAAATAGATGAATACATATGCAATAACAGGAAAACTAACATATAAAGTTTATATTTTTTTCTCTTCAGTCCTTTCCAGGTTAACTAAATATCATCTATATAATGTTAATTATATCAAAATGAATTTCCATAACATAATCAGTTCCAGTGGTTTAATTAAAATTGGTCCAGAATTCAAGCCATCACATGAAAAGGGCTTAGAAATACATTCTTTAGTCTCTCTAGATTTATTATTTATTCAATAGATTTCTGTCTAGTTCCAGACATTGTTGAAACCTCTGTAGTGATTCAAAGATACGAAAGGATAGCCTCTTTCTTTTCCGTAGTAGGCAAAGTATACTATGTATATGAATAGGTGCTATAGATAATGATACATGCTAAAGAGCCATGAGGTCAGATATATAGGATATACCAGGCAGAGAAAGCTACAAAGAAAGTAGCAGATTTAAATTATAATAGGGATGAGTCATTAATAATTAACAGTGGGAAGCAGTGTTTTTTGCAGTTTCCCTGCTTTTGTTAAAATCTCCTTCATGTGCCTCACCCAGAAGCATACTTTATTTTATGGTTTATCATGTTAAAATATTCCTTTAAAGCCATCTTCCCACTGGTCAGGGCCTGCTCTGCACGTTAAGTGACTGGTCTGGACTCTAATCCCCAAGGATTATTCCTACCTAATCTATCCCTTATCATGTACTTTTATCAAGTACTTTTCCTGCAGTCAAACTTGATTTTTTCTCATTTCTGGATGTGGCAAAGGTAATTTCCCAAGTAATCAAATATCTGAGTTAACAAAATAAAGGAAAGGAAAAAGGACTTGTGAGGGTTTTTTTTGTTTTTTGTTTTTTCTTCCAAAAATACATTTGCACTGGAAAGTGCAATCTGGTATAATTTATCTACAAGCATACTTGTCATATGACTACTCCTTTATGTAAAAGTCTGATATCTCACCATCAAAAGTCCTACCAGGTCAACATATTATATGAAAATGGTGCTCTGTACCTAGTTTCTCTACTCCTTTACCTTCCTAAAGTTAGTTTATCTCCAGTAATTGTTACTTCTTCTCCACATCTGTCATTCATTCCCAGAATTGCTCTCTAACCTAAAATATGAAAATTATCTAAATCAGAAATCATAGATCCTACTTTCATGTCAAACTTCAATCTGAATGCTTTCTCATTCACATACTACCAGCATCAATTCTTCAAATTCACCACTATTCCAGTCCACTGTAGCTTCTACTTTTTCCTATCTCTATTGCTCTCTTAATCCATGGTTGCCCACCTCAACAGTCCTCTTATTATTTTAATAATCTATCTCACAACCCTGGCAGCAAAGCATTCACCTGGATGAATACAGTTATCTGCCTCTTCCTTACCTGGATTTGCCCTCCTGAGCACTGCCAGAAAGGGATACTTAAACAGGAATATTGGTGCAACTAAAAGTTATAGGAACCACCCTAATCACACCTTCCCATTGCCAGTTCCTATGAGGTTGTACTACCCAATATAATTTCTTATTCTCTGCTATGCTCAACTCTTTGGTAAGACCTGACATGTTCATAGTGGATAAATATATGTCCTACATCAAAGTGAAGACTTAAGCTCCTTTAACTTTCATTGACCAAATATATAAGCCTCTTATGTGCACTCAAGTGATCTTTCTTGACTCTGACTTCTCCCATATCCTTCATTTGCAATCATTCATAAAGCCCTCATTATTTTATGTGGAGACAACTTCTAAAATGGCTCTATGATTTCTTACCACTTTGTATTTAAGCCGTTGTGTAATTCTCTCCTCTTGAGCGTGGAATGGACCTATTGACTTACTTCTAATAAACAGAACATAGCAAAAATGATGGGATATCACTTCCAAAATTAGGTTATAAAAAACAGTATTTCCCATTTTGCTCACACACTCTCTCTGGTTCCTCTTTCTGCCATTTTACAATGTGCCCTACCAAGCTCCATATGGAAAGGAGCAAGAGAGTCCAGCAGCCAGCAAGGAAGTTAGTTGAACATCTCTCCAGTTACTTAATCCTGCCAACAACCTTAGTGTTCTATAGGTTTCTGTTGTGTACTATATTAGAAAAACAACAATAACACTGCCAGCACTGCTTTTGAAGGCATATCATCTATTTCTTTTACCTAGATCTCTAAAACTGCTTTTAAATTGTTTCCTACTTTCATCCTTACTCCCATCTATTCTTTCTACACTGAAGCCAGATATATGTATATCTTTGTCATAGCTTTGTAGAAACCAATTTCACCATTTATTCTTTTTTTTTAAAGATTTTTTATTTATTTCTCTCCCCTTCGTCCTTCCCTCTACCCCAATTGTCTGCTCTCTGTGTCCATTTGCTGCGTGTTCTTCTTTTTGTCCACTTCTGTTGTTGTCTGCGGCACAGCGGGAATCTGGTTTTTTTTTTGTTGCATCCTTTTGTTGTGTCAGCTCTCCATGTGTGCAGCGCCATTCCTGGGCAGGCTGCACTTTCTTTTGCGCTGGGCAGCTCTCCTTACAGGGCGCACTCCTTGTACGTGAGGCTCCCCTACACGAGGGACACCCCTGCATGGCACGGCACCCCTTGCACACATCAGCACTGCGCATGGGCCAGCTCCACACGGGTCAAGGAGGCCCAGAGTTTGAACCGCGGACTTCCCATGTGGTAGACGGACACTCTATCCACTGGGCCAAGTCCGCTTTCCACCATTTATTCTTAAACCTAGTACAAGCACTCTGCTTTTCCTAGCATCACCAATGTCTATCTAGTTGATAAATCCAAAATCTACATTTTTATGATACCTGTAATGTATGTGGCATGGGTAACCGATTACTTCTTAAACCTACCACTTCTGTGCTTCCTATACTCTTATTGATCTATTTCAAAATTATCTTGATTTTATTCTTATATTCAAGTCTAAAATATTCATATTTCATGTTCAAGTTAATTTATCACATCACTTTTAACTATTTTCATTTATTTACATTACTTTTTCACTAAGCAGTTTCTTATCTGACTTATCTCCTTTTTCCTACTGCTTCATAAATTTTAAATGAGTAAAAGATATCTATAAATGAGTGTTTGTAAGTTGAAGAAAACCATTGATAAAAATATAATAAATTTTATCTGTTGCCTTAACACTTCCAGAATTGTGTATCAATTTAACTGTGAATTTAGTTAACAAAGATATTATTAGTTTATTTAGTTAAAGTAAATATAATAAACATTTATATTGTCTAGTGTATGCTAATCATAATACTATGTGATATCTATTCTAAATTATAATTTTTTTTCAAAATTTGTTAAGCATGGCTCTCCTCTACCTATCCACAAATTAAATAATATAATGCTAACAGAAATAAATTGACCATTCATATAAGATCTGTTTCCACACTCAAGAATAAATGAATAAATAAATAAATTCATATATCCATAATTTATATACATAAAATTTCAGTTGATTGTGACTCAGATTTAAATTTTGGATTTTTTAGGGTTTAAAAGTAAATTTAGGCAGCAGACCTGGTCCAGTGGTTAGGGCGTCCGTCTACCACATGGGAGGTCCGCGGTTCAAATCCTGGGCCTACTTGACCCATGTGGAGCCGGCCCATGCACAGTGCTGATGTGTGCAAGGAGTGCTGTGTCACACAGTGGTGTCCCCCGGATAGGGGAGCCCCATGCGCAAGGAGTGCGCCCCGTAAGGAGAGCCGCCCAGCGCAAAAGAAAGTGCAGCCTGCCCAGGAATGGTGCCACACAGGCGGAGAGCTGACACAAGGTGATGCAACAAAAAAAGAAACACAGATTCCCGTGCCGCTGACAGCAACGGAAGTGGACAAAGAAGAAGATGCAGCAAATAGACACAGAGAACAGAAAACTGGGGCAGGGCGGGGCAGGGAGGGGAGGGAAGAGAAATAAATAAATAAATAAATGTAAATTTAGATCACCTCCTGCCCTTTTTTTTAATATTAAAAGTACACAAATTTATGGCATTGTGTTTAGCCATAAACCTTTTCTTTTTTGAACCTTGATCTGTATATCCTAGTTACAAATATAGTATTCACTTTAACATAGATTTAAGATGTTTAAATTTGAATAAATTGAAAATATATTTTATAGGGTAATGCAGTATAAATACATGTTGAAGAAATATTAATTGGCATGATGTATTAGTTTTCTAGTGCTGCTATAACAAATTACCACAAATTGGGTGGTTTAAAACAGCAGAAACTTATTCTTTCAGTTATGAAGCCTGGAAGTCTGAAATCAAATCAAGGTGTTGTCATGGCAAATGCATCCTTTGAGAATCTAGGGTAGAATCTGTTCCATGCCACTCTCCTAGTTTCTGGTGTTTGTGACAATCCTGAGTATTCCTTGACTTGTAGATACATTACTCCAGTCTCTGTCTCCATCATCACATGGCATTCTCCCTGTGTGTCTTTCTGTATCTTCTTCTTATGACCTTCTAAAGATTCCAGTCATTGGATTTAGAGTCCACCCTAATCCACTATGACCTCATCTTAACTGGATTGGACTCTATTTCCAAATAATGTCACATTCTTGGGTACTTGGGGTTAGAACTTATGAAACTTATCTTTTTGTTGGGCACAATTTAACCCACAACACATATATAAAGATAAGATGCAGGAAAGAACATGTAGAGAGATGACAAACACTTTTGTTAAAGTGAGAATTGCAAGAAGAAAGAAAAAAAGCAGATGGGCAGGTGTGTTTTTGCCAGATTTTTGAAATCCAGGCAAAACAATTTGGATGATATAATCATCAGTAGATCAACTGATTTGGAAAAACGTAAGGATTGATTTGCTGAATGTGGTCTTTAAGAGATGCCTTGAAGTAAAAAGGCCCTCTAGAAAGCTATTTTATTTCATTATTCAGTTATGATGTAAGGCTTTAGACCGAGAATGACTCTGAAAATGTAAAAACATGCATGGATTAGATGATTACTTTAGTAAAGAAAGAGCACCTCTTAGTGACTGATAAATATACAATGAACAGATTGATAAAAGAATACTGGTTATCTTATGGAAAAGAATGAATTAGCCAAAGTGTGCATGTATGGTATATATATTAAAAATCTTTGATGAATACTACAAAGGCAGTGTCCATTCAGTCCTTACTTTCTTAGGGTCCTCAATCTGCCATTTGACAATAAGGAGTTTGAGGAAGAATTCATCCTTTACTGAAGCACTCTAAGTAAAAGACTACTTTGATATTTGTTATAAAATAGGAATATTCCTCTTGATCTTTATATTTGTTTGTAATATTTGAATAAAGCAGTTTCTAAACAGACAAAAGAACAGCAACAAGGAAACCTACATATTGTGAGCATTTTACTAAACTATTAAAGAAGCATATGAACAGAACATACTATGTTCCATTATTGGTTTATATGAGTATAACTGTCTGACTTAATGTTGTTTAGAAAGATGATAAATATATATATACATACATAAAATATTTTCCTAAAAAAATCTAAGAGAGCTTTCTAAAATATTTTATACAGATTTAGGAAAGAAAAGAAATTAATCTTGTTGGAGCTTTCCATAGCATATAAGGCAATAAATATCATACAGACTGACATCTCTAATGCTTCTGTCCAGTGAGGTAGAAACTAGTTTTCTGCCTGACTGCTCAGCCCATGAGCAATGACTTTCAGCAATAAAACAAAACAAACCGGGACAAGAAACACATTAAAGGAAAAGCTTAAAGATATCTGATGCAATATTGAATGTCATTTTCACAGTATTAATCGGAGAACATTTTTGTCTACATTACTAGACTTTCAGAAATAACTTATAAATATGTGACTTTTAAATATGTTCTATTATTTTGTTATTGTTATTAATAGAGTGCTGTAATTGTTTCTCATTTCTGTTTCTTGCTACTAGATTCTTAAGACATTGAGAGAAAACCTATGTTTTTACTATGTCAATTACATTCACAAAAAGTAAGTTTTCTCTCATGAGAATAGAGATTCAAGACTGTTTATTGATAAAGATGTCTACTATTTTTTCAATAATTCAAAGTCATTCTCATAGCAATGAGATACTGCTTATCTAATATTTTGATTCATGGATATAATTATTAAAACTATTCCACACTACTTTAGTTGAAGAAATTTGATGACCCTATTTTGTATGTGCAAGGCACTGTGCCCTATTACAATGTCTACTGAATTTTTTAAAAATTTTATTGAAGTTTATCATTATATATGAACATATATCAACAATAAGTATACTAAAAGTTGTGAACTTACAAAAAAAACATATATAACATCATACAGGGGCTCCTTAAATCACCCCACCACCAACACCTTGCCTTGTTGTGAAACGTTCGTTACACATTATGAAAGAATATTGTCAAATTATTACTACTAACTAGTCCATTTCTTACATTTGGTGTATTTTTCCCTAACCCACACTTTATTATTTCTTTTACTTATTTTTACTTTAGAAGTTGTGAACCTCCAAACAATTATGCACGTGTAGAATTCCCATATAACACCCCTTCACCAACACACCACACTCATCTGGATTTTATTATTTTTTTTTATTTTTTATTTTTTAAAGATTTAATTTTATTTATTTAATTCCCCTCCCCTCCCCCAGTTGTCTGTTTTCTGTGTCTTTTTGCTGCGTCTTGTTTCTTTGTCCGCTTCTGTTGTCGTCAGCGGCACGGGAAGTGTGAGCGGTGCCATTCCTCGGCAGGCTGCTCCCTCCTTCGCGCTGGGCGGCTCTCCTTATGGGCGCACTCCTTGCACGTGGGGCTCCCCCATGCGGGGGACACCCCTGTGTGGCACGGCACTCCTTGCGCGCATCAGCACTGCGCATGGGCCAGCTCCACACCGGTCAAGGAGTCCTGGGGCTTGAACCGCGGACCTCCCATGTGGTAGACGGACGCCCTAACCACTGGGCCAAAGTCCATTTCCCTCATCTGGATTTTAAATGTCTTACCAGTAATATATTTTTTCATTTGTGGTATCATTTAGAATTTCCTTTTTCACAGGTTCACTCCTCTGATGTCTTTTATTTTTCTCCAATTTTTTAAAGCAATAGAAATTCTCATGTTCTTAAACTAAACATTTTGTATGTTTTTGCTTCGTGTGGGGATGGAGGGATGGTGGTAATTAATGGGTTAATTTCAGGAAGACATTATGGGTCTTAGGATGCATAGGATAGACCCTTGAATATTTCTTTATTCAACTGCTATTTCGTCTCAAAACTGTAAACTGTTATGGTTGGGGGGGGGGGGCGAGACGGGGGGAAGACTTCCAAAGGTGTATTAATGTTTTCATCAGAATTTCAGAAAGTGAAACTCTGCTTTCAATTAATCTACAAGGAAATATGTGCAAAAGCATATTTTTCAACTTGCAGCCTTGTACTCACCTTACAGCTTATCACCATTCCCACCCTAACTTCCCAAAGTTAAGAATGTTACCCTATGTTTATATATTTTAACAAGTTACCTTGTTTGGAGGAAAGAACTATAGACTTCATCTACCTTCTTAATGATTAAGAGACATACTATATAGATGAGATTTACACCCTAAAAGGCATGAATGACCAGAAACATAATAATAGAAGCAAATAGTCAGGAGAAGTATAGTATGTATGTGTATTATTCATCTTACCAAGACAAAGAAAACACTTCCTCTCATCTTCAAAGTAAATGCAGGCCCTAGAAGAGAAAAGTCCAAATAAGTACAAATGACTCTTAGAGCAATATCTGTTCTCCAACTCTATATATTCTATTGCACAATTAAAGGGCAGGGAGGGGCCATGTCTTACTCATCATTATAATCTCAGTATTTAGTAGAGTGAAAATACATAAGTGTCTTCTGTTGGTTAAAATTGTTCCCAACTACTTTTTTCCACCAAGCTATCAGATAAGTTTCTTGTTATTGTTATTGTTGTTGTTTAGCTCTAATTCTTTCTTCTTAAATTGTTTTCAAGATGTCAGGAAGTTCTTGATTTTAAAATTGAACATAGCTATCCATCTGATCTCCCATAGTGATTCTGGCATGTAATTTTTCAAACAATAATTAATATCCTTATTAATTTGCTCAGATAATTACCAGAGTCTAGAATGTCACTTTTTCTTTCACATTATATTCCACCCACTTGTCTTTTCTCAAGTCACCATTCAAGTTCCAGTTCCTCTAAGAAATTTGCCTTTGCCCATTCATACTAAGGTACTATGATATAATAATACTAGCATTTTCTATCTCTTCCTAAGGATATTATCCCATATATTCCCCTATATCACTGTAAGTTTCTCAACCAGAAACTATGTCAAGGGGCATTTGCCAATGTATGCAGATATTTTGATTGCCATGACTGGGAGTGAGGATGTCTACTGACGTCTAGTGGTTACAGGCCAGCTGGGCCATTAAACATCCTTCAATGTGCAAAGCAGCCCCCCTCAGGCAACAAAATCTGGTCCAAAATGTCAATAGTACCAAGACTGTGAAACCCTGCCCTACACTGATTTTGAACCATAATCAATGGTCCGCCTGTAGATCTCTGAAAGTTTTTATGACCGCTTACAGTTCTTATGATGAAACTGTGTTGATAACTCTGCCATGGGATAAAATAAAATGCTCTGATGAAACCTTGCCAGATTATATCTGTTGCTTCCACATTGTGTATGTGGAAATTGACAGAAATTAAATTGGGCTGTCAAAATTTTCTCTTTCACAGATTGCTATCCTGTATGCTGCATTACAAGTCATCACCTATGATTGTACATTTACAGTTTGATGGTTTACCCTGCTGTTTCACATTGTCTTGGAGTTCATTTAACCATTATTTAATAACCAGAGTTGCCTATTCCATCTGTAAAAGAATAAAGTGGATGGACTGAAATTTAATATAGATACAGATTTCAAGGTTTTTTCCTGCTTCTTCCTCCTCCTCCTCCTCCTCTTCCTTATATACATTTTACTTGCTCTTTCCTTTTACGCCTCACTGTTTTGCACAAAACACTTTCTGGACATTTCCATATCACAAATATTATTACATCACTAGGCTCAAATGAAACCAGATGGTCTTTGGAATTTCTCTGAAAATTTACATCTCGTATTGTTCTCTCTACCTAGCAAATATTCTATTGAAATCCTATCCATTCATTAAGAGTTGGGCCTTCTGTAATCTCTTAGTCCTTACTTTCTTCCTTTCTTCCTCAAGCTGAAAGTAAACACTTCTTATGAAAAAGAATTCCTATCTCTAGTAGCACAGTTGTTTGGAAGTGTATCTCTGATATTGACACTGGGAGCTAGTTATCAAAAGACTGTGGAGGTTTATTTTTAAAACATCATCTAAAAATTATTCCTGATTCTTGAGTCCTTTGAGGGCAAGGTCTATGTTCTTCTTACCTAATGCCTCTTAGCTCTGTGATGAATGTCTAGAATAATACATTTTTAGAATTATAATTAACAACTACTTGAATGAATTTATAAATTGAATTTTGTCTTATTTATTATATATAGTGATAGATGAATATTGGCCTAGCATCCATGATTTTTAAACAGTAGACTCTCTTTATTTTTAGCTTCTTAAACTTTTTGAAAAAATAGGTATCCTACTTCCTTAGATTGAGTTTAGATTGTTTCTACAATGGGATAATATGCATACCTATATTTAAAGTCCTTAGCATAGTATATCCATATACTTTATTGTTTTTATTAATAGCCCTAGTACTTCAGACTAGGAAGTGTTCCTTTTCTTTGCCATATAAGTCACATGATACAATTGGACTTCCTCTGAGAAGAAGAGTTTAATTTAGACAGGAAAATTTATTCTGAGATTATTTACCTGTTACATCCTAGGTATTACAAACTATAATTAGCTATTCTTCCAGTACCCTTTCAACCTCCATTCTGCTGTTAGGACTTTCTGTTCCTTTCTCTTTTTCAGCTATTTGCACAACTGTTTTTAAATATCTTAAGTTTATATAGAGAGAGTAAAATAATTTTCTTAGATTAAGGGCAAATTAATCTATCTGAAAGCAATTTGTACAAAGTTTGTTATCAAGGAAAATCTTACTAAGCACCAAGTTTTTGCTAGACTTTTGTCTGGTCACCTGTACTCAGGGCCTACAACACTGTCACCTTTAATCATGATACGCTATCTTTCATATGTCTTTAATGTCTCCAAAGTTGATCATATTGTCGTTTTTAACTTTTTATCATGAAATGCTTCCAAACTTACAGAACAGTTACAAAAATTGTACAAAGGCCATAAAGAAAGCTCCAACATAACCCTAACCCCTGAGATTTCTAGATGTACCAATTTTAACATTTTGCCACATTTTTTGTATCATTCTATTTATACATCCATCTGTCTGTCGATCAATTCATTTTCAGAACACTTGAGTGTAGGTTGACTATATCATGCTCTTGGTACTACTTAATACTGTCATGTACAGTTCCTAAGAACAAAGATATTTTAACATTCATATAAAGTTAATAGTATATATTCCATTTTGTTCAAATGTCCTAATAATGTCTCTTTGAGCCTTTTCTCCCCTGTTAGATCTTATCCAGGATCACATATTGCCTTTAGTTTTCATCTTCTCTTCAGTTGCTCTTTTTTTTTTTTTTTAATGAGGGAATATGTATACAACGTAAAGCTACCCATCTTAATCACTGCCAAGCATACTGTTCAGTGGGATTAATCATGTTCACAAAGTTTCAGTACACTCACCACCTTCCATTACTAAAACATTCCCTTCATCTCAATCAAAAACTTCCACCCATTATGCATTAACCCCCCATTCTCTCTGTCCCATGCCACTGGTAAACTGTACTCTAATTTCTGCATCTATGAGCTTGCATATTCTCCAATAGTTTCTTTATCGTTATGTTGGGGTTTTAATTTAACAGCATAAGTTTGTAGCAATCTCATTTGGTTTATACCAACTTAACTTCAATATAATATATAAACTATGTTTCTAGTCCCATCTCTTCCCCCACCTTTATGTAGTTGTCAAGAACTACATTTCTATATATTGAGTTGAAACCACTAATTTATCATTAGATTTTCATTAAAAATCTGTAATGTTCTAATTTGCCTGTTCGATTCAGTAGGCAGTAAAAAGTGGGGTTACAAAATAAAAGTGCAGTAGTACTGCCTTTTATATTTACTTGACTTGCTGCCTTTACTAGAGATCTTTATTTCTTCATATGACTTTGAAATACTGTCTACTGTTCTTTCCTGTCAATCTGCAATACTCTCCTTAGCATTTTATAGGACTGATCTAGTGGTGACAAATTCCCTCAGATTTTTATATTTGGGAATGTCTTAAAGTCTCCCTCATTACTGAAAGATAGTTCTGCTAGATACAGAATTCTAAGTTGACATTTTTGTTTTTCCTTTCAGCACTTTAAATATGTCATCCCACTGCCTTCTTGCCTCCATGATTTCCAATTAGAAATTAGCATTTAATCTTATTGAGGCTTCCTGGTATGTGACACATTGCTTCACCCTCATGGCTTTCAGAATTTTCTCTTTATCTTTAGCATTCAACAATTTGATTATAATATGTAATGGTGTGGATCTATTTGGGTTTATCCTGTTTGGAATTTGTTGAGCATCTTGGACGTTTTTATGCATGTCTTTTGTTAAATTTTTAAAGTTTTCAGCCATTATTTCTTTGAATATTCTCTCTGTCCCTTTCTCTGTTCTTTCTCCTTCTGGGTCTTCAACCATGTGTATATTGTCAGGCTCTGTTTGCTTTTCTTCGTTATTTCTTCTCTCTGATCCTCAGAATGCATAATTTCAACGATCTCTTCTTCAAGTTCACTGATTCTTTCTTCTGCCACCTCCAATCTACTGTTAAAAACCCTCTAGGGAATTTTAAATTTCTCTTACCATAGTGTTCAGCTCTGTTTAGTTCCTTTTCATAATTTCCATCTCTCTATTGATTTTCTCTTTGTGTCCATCTGTCATTTTCCTAATATCCTCTGGTTCCTTGTCCACATATTTTCTTTAGTTCTTTGAGCATATTTAAGACCTTTTAAAAAAAAAATATTTGCCTTGTATGTCCCAGGTCTGGTCCTCTTCATTGATAATTTCTAATGCTTTAAACTTCTTTGCTGGGCCATCACATCCTGTTTCTTTGTATGTGCTGTAATCTTTTGTTGGAACTTGGACATTTTGATATTTTAATATGTTATTCCTAGAATTTAGACTCTGAGGCATCTGTTCCTAGCTTGTATCCAGCTAGTATATCCAGATAGTGTTATGAGAGAGCTTTCATCAGTGCCACAGACTAACAGGGAAAGGGAGAGGGAAAGAAAAGGGAAAAAAGAAAACAAGTTTCTCAGTCTTGCAATGCGTTCCCTCAGGGTTTATTCATATGAGTTTAGAAAACATCTCCAGGGTAGAGCATAACAACCTTCCTGATCCTCTCTGTGCATATGCCTTTTGTTTTGGGTGCATGGTCCTAGGAATTCCCTATTTTATACTGATTAAAAAGTCCTCTTTTCTCTATAATGTTGTTTCCTCATGGTCCTGGGCACTGACTGTATGTCCTACAGTCAGTAATCCCTTTCCCCAGACATCTATGACTTGTCTGCTTTTCCACATTATTCTGTAGGAGAGTTCTGTGAGCTGTCTTCTACAAACAGGGCAAGTTCTGGGTTGACAAGCCTGCATTGAATACTCTGGTTTAGTCTCTGAGGCTACCACCAGTCATATTATGCCAGATGTACATGCTTCCATATGTGCACAATAGTTACTCTGCTTTCTCTAGATTTACCACAGATCTGCACTCAGAGTGGGGGCTGGCTTCATGCCGAGCCCGTGAGGTAGTAGGGGAAGGGACAGCCATGACACCACAATACCCTACCATTTTAAGTAGCCTTTTTCTTGATTTGGTGCTCACCTTGTTTCTACAAGCCTTTAACTGTTTTCTGGGTCTTTGAGAAAGATGTTTCAGCCAGGTCTTGCTGGTAGGTCATAGCTTCCATGGGGGGATGGAATCCTGAAATTTCTCTCTACCATCTTGATTGGAGTGGCCTCCAACCATTGTTTTGTTTTAATTCTCTGTTTGGGGATTCTGAACTCTATTACTTTATAATGATTGCGTCAGAATTAAATACAGTAATATACATTTGTGCAGCATCATTTCAAATTTTCTATTACATTTGTCTATCCTTGTAAGTGCTACCAATAAGTCCTAAAACGAAGTCCATACAGTACTTAAATTTTAAATCTATATATTGTTAATTATCCTAAAGTTTGGGGCTCTAAGTGTAAAAGTGCCTAAGCAAAGTGCTTTGAACAGAGTCGGCCCTTAATAAATATCTGTTTAAGTGACTTGAATAGCTATTTGTATTTTAGGGACAATGGAAAAGAAAATTGTATGCTGTGGAGGAAAAGGCATTTATGATCGTATTTAAAATTAAGCCAAATATGATAAAGGATAGTTCTATAAAAGCTAGTGAACTCAAGGAAGGACTGAAGTCTGTTGGGCTCTTGGATTCTCCTTTCTACATCTCTTTCATTGTTTAAAGCCTATTGCTTCCGTTTAACTAGATGGTAGCTATGTTTGATACTCTAGGGCTTCTCAATGGACACGGCACATATACTAAAAAAATCTTTAGGCCAGGGGTTTCATATTGTCAGTGCAGCACAAAACCTTGGTTTATGTGTTCTCAAAAATATCTGGAAAATATTTGAATGGGGGACAAAATTTTAAATCCGCACTCTCTACTTCTCTTGAAATAAATACATCTGGCAACATTGGGCCTGCTTTTTTTCATGGCAGCCATATTCTGGAGCCAACATTTATAGATGGGACTTAAACTCAGCTCAACCCATTCACCTCCTTTCTCTCTAATCGGACATTAAACTGCCTCACTTGTTCTGTCCCTATACGTATTTGAATGTATGACCTCTGTTTTGGTTGCAATAATCCACCACTGTAGTCCACATTAGAGTTTACCTGATATAGTCTATGTTTTATTCTAACATTTTTATCAGTACCACAATTTAAGTATAACTGACAACTTTGTCATAGTCTAAAGAATTTAATAATGATGGAAAATTCAAGTCCTGAAGAAGTCCAGTTTTGAAGTCATTTATGGCTTTGGAATTCAATTCTTCTTAAATTTCATGTTCTACATGGTTATATAGTGTACCCATGTATAACACAGGTCCTTACTTCTGTGCTTAGGCGATAAGAACAGCAAAGTGAACAATTACTGATCAAACAATATGCATGATATTATGCATTCTTAGGTATCATATACAACCTACCTATCTATAAATCCTGCATCATGATGCACAGCCAATCACAGGAAAATCATAATTCAAGCAGAATTTCTATTTGATATCCTCATCTCTTTGTTCAAAGTCTTTAGTATCTTGGCCTTTGGTGCTACTCTTACTGATATGATAACATTCAGAATGTGATCTAAAAAGTATGAAGTTTATGAGTCTTTTGATTTTTTCTCCTTGATGATAAAGTACTGTTTTGTTTTCTTAATTATAGACTAAAGGTTCTCAAACCATGACATCCTCTGGCACCCAGAAAAAAGTTAAGAGAACTCTGCCAAATCCACCTCCAGAGGAGACTTCCACAGGAACTCAGTCTACATACAGCACAATGGGCACAGTTTCTAGAAGAAGGATCTGCAGAACCAACACAATGGCCCGAGCCAAGATTCTCCAGGACATAGATAGAGAGCTTGATCTTGTGGAGAGAGAATCAGCAAAGCTTAGAAAAAAGCAAGCAGAACTCGATGAGGAAGAGAAGGAGATTGATGCCAAACTCCGGTATTTGGAAATGGGAATTAACCGGAGGAAAGAGGCATTATTAAAGGAGAGAGAAAAGAGAGAGCGAGCCTACCTCCAGGGGGTAGCAGAAGATCGTGATTATATGTCAGACAGTGAAGTGAGCAGCACCAGGCCAAGCAGAATAGAAAGTCAGCACGGTATAGAGCGACCAAGAACTGCTCCCCAAACTGAATTCAGCCAATTTATACCACCACAAACCCAATCAGAATCTCAGCTAGTTCCATCTACCAGTCCCTATACGCAATACCAATATTCTTCCCCTGCTCTTCCAACACAAGCATCAACCCCGTACACCCAACAATCCCATTTTCAGGAACAAACTTTATACCATCAACAAGTTTCTCCTTATCAGACTCAGCCCACCTTCCAAGCTGTGGCTACAATGTCCTTCACGCCTCAAGCTCAACCTACACCAACCCCACAACCTTCTTATCAGTTACCATCACAGATGATGGTGATACAACAAAAGCCACGGCAAACAACATTGTATTTGGAGCCCAAAGTAACTTCAAACTATGAGGTGATTCGCAACCAACCATTGATGATAGCACCTGTTTCTACTGATAATACGTATGCTGTTTCCCACCTTGGTAGTAAGTACAATAGTTTAGACTTGAGAATAGGTTTGGAAGAAAGAAGTAGCATGGCAAGCAGTCCAATATCAAGCATATCTGCAGATTCTTTCTATGCAGATATTGACCATCATACTCCACGAAATTATGTACTAATTGATGACATTGGAGAGATTACCAAAGGAACAGCAGCATTAAGCACTGCATTTAGTCTACATGAAAAGGATATGTCAAAAACAGACCGACTCCTTCGAACAACTGAGACACGTAGGTCTCAAGAAGTAACGGATTTCCTAGCCCCTTTACAGACTTCCTCCAGATTGCATACATATGTAAAAGCAGAGGAAGACCCAATGGAGGACCCTTATGAGTTAAAACTTCTGAAACATCAGATTAAACAAGAATTCCGTAGAGGAGCAGAGAGCTTAGATCACCTTGCTGGTCTTTCCCATTATTACCATGCTGACACCAGCTACAGACATTTTCCAAAATCTGAAAAGTATAGCATCGGTAGACTCACACTTGAAAAACAAGCAGCAAAACAACTACCAGCAGCCATACTTTATCAAAAGCAATCAAAGCATAAGAAATCACTAATTGACCCTAAAATGTCAAAATTTTCACCTATTCAAGAAAGTAGAGATCTTGAACCTGATTATTCAAGCTATTTGACTTCTAGTACTTCATCTATTGGTGGCATTTCTTCCAGGGCAAGGATTCTTCAAGATGACATCACTTTTGGCCTCAGAAAAAACATTACAGACCAACAAAAATTTATGGGATCATCCCTTGGCACAGGACTGGGCACATTAGGAAACACCATAAGGTCAGCTCTGCAGGATGAAGCAGATAAGCCATACAGTAGTGGCAGCAGGTCGAGACCTTCCTCTAGACCTTCATCTGTTTATGGTCTTGATTTATCCATTAAAAGGGATTCTTCCAGCTCTTCTCTAAGACTAAAGGCTCAAGAGGCTGAAGCTCTCGATGTCTCCTTTAGTCATGCATCACCCTCTGGCAGAACTAAGCCTACCAGTTTGCCAATTAGCCAGAGTAGAGGAAGAATACCAATTGTGGCTCAGAACTCTGAAGAAGAAAGTCCACTGAGTCCGGTTGGTCAGCCAATGGGAATGGCCAGGGCTGCAGCTGGACCCTTACCACCAATATCTGCAGACACCAGGGATCAGTTTGGATCAAGTCATTCATTGCCTGAAGTTCAGCAACACATGAGAGAAGAATCACGGACTCGAGGTTATGATCGTGACATAGCATTCATCATGGATGACTTCCAACATGCCATGTCAGACAGTGAAGGTAATTTGAGTCTCAGAATACCTTGTTACTCTCAAAACTCAAACTCTTATTTTTCTGCATGTTTGATTTTCCTTCTCCAAGGATGTATTCTACTTTTCTTGGTGCATCTTTTGCATGTTGACTTCAATTTTATTTCTTGTAAATGGGAATTTTATCTTGTGTATATATTTTGTAGCATGGTTTTTCTTTATTCCTTTTTAGTTTATTATTTTATTGTTCCATTTCTTGATTGTTTGCTTGCTTTGTTTGGTGTCCATTTTTCTAAAACCATTATCAGATAATTCTGTCAATAAAATATGGTCATCCTTTAAATCCATAGTTGGAAAATTTTGCATTATATGTTTCTTTTCTTTTCAAGCGCATTTTAACAATTGTTGTTCAGTTTCTTCCACTTTGTGAAATTATTAGGATTTAGAGCCATTAAGTATTTTTGTGCTAGATTTTGTAATAGAAAATTATTTGTCATTTTTATGATATCAGTGTTCAATTCAAAGAATGTTCTCTTTGTGAGAATTATTGGATAAATCCCTGATTTTAGCATAATGTAGAATTTTATAAATCTCCTTAAGTAAATGGTTTCTTATTTATCTCCCTCTGATTATGAATATTGTATTTGACAAGATTTCATATTTTGTATTACATGCTAGAAATTGTAACACTAAATATGCTTTGGAAATAATCTTATTACTACGTATGTAGCATTTTAAAGATTGGAAATAGGTATGCTTTCATGTTAAAGCCTTCCAGAAGTGCCTGTTTTGCTTTTTCTCTGGCTTTTTTTTTTTTTTGCCCTAAAATTTTCTGCTAACTTTTCACATTGAAATACTGTTTTAAGAAAAATGCAGACTTAACTGAAAACTGGTTTAAAGTAGGTTTTTATTTTTATCATGTGGAACCAGAGGAATTTAGGAAATTATCTAGTCCAACTCTAATTTTGAAGGTCAGAGAAGAGGGTACAGAGGTGCAAAGAGCCTTGCCCAAACCAAGAAGCCTTAAACACTTGATTCTTTGTATATCTTTTTCTTCTATGGTTTACTTTTGAATTTAGGTATAGTTAGAGTTCTAGAAATAAAATATTTCTAATAAAATAAAAGCATGATTACTTCATAACTTCGAAGGCTCCAAAGCACTAAAAGAACATGAACATCTCTCCTTTCAAACTGCCATATTTCCTGAGGAATCACAAGAATATATACATTTTCATGAAAATGATTTCATTTCTAATTTGTCTCTAAACATAGATATGATTTTAGAAATCAAATTTAGAGTTAAATAGAACTTAAGCAGTCACTGGATTTGAAGGAAGACTGTTTTTCCTTTCAAAATTCCAGCAGACTATTTACTTTCTGATTTCTTCTCTATTGGGTTGACCATTTTTATTAACAATTAGTCAATTAAATAAAACTGCTAGTGTGTGTGTTTTTTTTTTTTTATTTAACCAATGTTTGAATGAATCTATATAGTTAAACAAGATTTATGTTGTTTGGAAACCACTTTACTTTTTTCTTTACTTTTTTTTGCAATCCACATTTTACACATATTTTGTACATATAAATGACTTTTGCAGAAGAATAAAAAGTTTCTCCAGTAGTCATATCTGTAAAATAACAAAATAAAAACTCTAGAGGGTATGTGTGAAGCCTAAATAAATAACAAAAGGCCATGTGTACATGATGAGCATATATGTGGAGGGAATTTGATAAACTTAGTTGTTTATCAAATATTTTTGTCAACATGGTGCAAGATAAGCAATTTTTCTAGATATCCCAATATGTAGCATTTATTTATATACAACCATATAAAGATGTTTTATTTCTCATTTATATGTTTGGATAATTTGTACTCGTGCTCATTAAAGACTATGAAAAAAATGATTTAATAAAGTAGATGAGATATGCAGCACACAAATTATAAAATATGTAAAGGTAATAAGAATAAAATTGAAATGAAATTTTAAAATAAAAGTATTTAAAATTAAGCATACAAGAAATTTATTTATAAAGATTATGCTGAAATAGAATAAGACAATGGACAACTATAACAAATTGAATTATATATGTAATATGTGTGGGAATTGTGATTATTTTTAAAAGATGTATGTCAGAAAATATTACATGTTTTCTTTGTTTTTATATCATGTAAGCATGTTACTTATTTTCTGGCCAGCAGTGGCTTTCTTTTCTTTTGAAATCTTGGATTCCTCAGGTAATTAGAGTTCCCAATCACATACCTCATGACATGGATGAACTCATGTATTGTTCAAGATTTTTTTTCACAAATTTTTACCCAGTGTATACTATATCTGTATTTGAATGATGCTGCTATAATTTGAACAGTATGACATTCCAACAAGTTATTTAGTATCATGTAGACAAAACAAATTTTACTGTATTCAAATTGTGTTTTCTCTGAATTCAATTAAACTACAAGTTATAGACTATAAGTTGTTTTTCACATGTATTTTATGACTCTAGTAAAATTTGAAATATCTCATTGAGGTAAATGTAGGTAAACAATTTATATTGCCTAATGGTTATGGCCATCAGCTTGAAATCCACATGTGGTTGTCTGAGGTTATTACAGAACAGGAGGTCTTTCTTCCGGGGAGGGTAAAAAAGCTAAGGCAGAGGCAGTCAAGTTATATTTAAACTAGGTCTATCACCACAAATATTTTGTTGAAAACATTCTTTCAAAATGTACTCCATGCAAAAATGCAGCATAATATCTACAAAAAATTTTTTAAAGAAATAGTTTGACCAATATTTGATACTTAGGAGAATTAAACTATTCATATAACTGTTGACAACGAATAATACTAGGCTAAAAAACTAGCTCAGTTGTGTTTTGGATTTAAGAACTCAAGAAAATATTATCAGCTTTAAAAAGGAGGAATTATTAATCTCTGGAAAATAATTTAAAGCAATTTGCAAAGTATTATTATTATTAAGTTTAATTTCTAAAGTGCAGATCCAATCATGGCAGATCAAACAATTGCAGGCATAAATGATTGACATTTAGGTACAACTTGGTCTCAATGATAAAGACAATTCAATAAAAAGCACAGTGGTTCAGTCTGGTTGTTCTTGGTTCTTCTATCAGTTCCTGTGCAAAGGATGGCAAACATCCTCATTCAGTTGCATATAAAGTTATTAAAAGAAATAACAGAAAATCAAGTAAACAGAATTAAAACAAACTCACAAAATCTGAATCAGTTTGAGATTCTGCCTTATTTGCATAGACACAGCTGAGAAAAATACATGTTTAGAGGATTGTATTTCAGATGCAATTTGGAAAGTTATATAGTCAAATGGAATAATTTATAAAATTATAAAATGTATTAATTTATTCAAATCACTAGAGTTTTTCTTTCCGATATATATATAATGAAAATATGTAAGGAGTAAGATAAAATAGTAAGTTAAATAGTGTGCTTAAATATGGATTTGTTTAGTATGTATTTAACAAATTTCCATTAAATTAAATATACTTTCATAAATTTAGTGGCTTAGGATCAAGTTAAGACTATGTAAACCATAATAAATACCACATTGATTGTACTTTTAATGAAGTACAAGGTATATATTTATATTTATTAAAAAATGTGCTTATCACAATTAGGACATTTAACTTTTTTTCTCCAGTTGATGATTAGTTTCTGTTTCATTTAACAAATATTTATTGAATGTTATGCCATAGACAAGGCATTGTTTTTAATGTTGAGAGAGAAAAAATAAATTTATGAGTGTTGCCCTTTGAGCAGCCTAGAGTCTAATAGTAGAAATCAGACAAGTACATATGAAACTACAAACCAGATATGTATTATTGTATTTCCTTAAACTTAAGAGTTACTAAACTATGATACATCATCTCTTTTATTGGGGGGAAAGACTGCAGCTAATTAGCAGAATTGACCAAGATCCTGGGAGATGTAGAGGTGAGTAGCAGTACATTTGCTATTGGTTTGTCAGCTCTGAGCAAAGAAATAATAGAAATAACAAGGGGAAATAATCTTGGGAGGAAGGTTTAGAAGAGAAGAAGGCCAGGGATTTAGACAGAGAAAAAAAACTGTAATGAAATAGGAGAACTCAATAGTATGGTATTGTGGAACCTAGAGTTTCAAGAAAGCATAAGGTTGACAGAATCATTAAATATTTCAGGATACATCCTTCAGAAGGGCTGCTCCATTCATTTGCCATTTAGGAAACAACAATATAATTCCAATGACTATTAATTAAGGGTCCTTTTGCAAAGAATAAAACAATTTATAATATGCCAAATTATATATATTAGGTAAAATAAAATTGTTAGTCACTGTATATAAATAGCATTAAAAGATCTTGGAAGAAATTAGGAACTGAATAGGAAGAATAATTTAAAACAATAATTCTTTAAGTATGGTTGCATTTTCAAAAAAAGTTTTAAAATTGGATGTTGTTTGTCACATTATAATTTTTAAAACCAGTATAATCAACTCTTGATCTAATTCTTAAGTCAGCAATCTCTTCAGAAATTTCTTTTATATTTTGATGTAAAAGTTCTAATAGATACCCGGTGCTTAAGGCACACATGTATTTATCCATAATATTGGGTGCCTCTTAGAAATAAATGCTTTATCTTCATGTTTTAAAAAAAAAGAAACCTGTTCAATGTTCAAAGCCAGCAGCAGCTACATATTCTTGCTGGAGAGAGTGGTCCTGGGAAAGGGACAGAAGCTTCCATAAATCCAGGAGTGTATTTTTCTTAGATTTCAAGTGGTGGGGTTGAGAAAGGGTGAGTATGTGGGAAATGATGGGCTGAAATTGAACTGAATGACTCTTAAAAGGAATATTCAGTTGCTTAATTATTTATTCAACCATTCACTTACATCTTCATTCATCAGACCTTTCTGAACACTTCCCTTGTGATAAAGAGCATGCTAAGCCCCGAAGATATGAAACAACGTCAAAGTCTGAAAAAATCTGGAAAGTATTGTAACTGAACAGAGCACTTTCCTTTCTTAAGTATTTTTCAAATTAAGTAATTTAAGAAGTACTTTGTTCTAGAGGAATTTATAGAGACCCTGGAAAAGAAACACAAGCATAATGAATTGAGATATATTTGTAAGTATTTGACAGAAGATAAATAATCTATGAGAAAAGTATTAAAAGTACCCTTTGTTTGAAAGAAACTATCAAGAAGTTGTTGGGGGAAACTAGCTAGAGTACAATATAGGTAAAGAACATGCCAGCGGCAAAACATCGTGGAAGGATGGAGAAGAGTAACAGAGAAAGTATTCTAAAAGTTCAAAGGAATATCCAGAGAAAAGTAGACAAGGAGTGGCCTTGGAAAACAAGAAGTTTACGCTAACTAGGGATGAAAATCTGAAAGAAAATTGTAGGTGGAAGAAAATACGGGCCTAGAGCAGTTATTTATAAATTGAAAGAGGTTGAAAGATTGGTACAAGAGGGGCATATTAATGCTGCAGAAAAGCGTTTTAATTGAGGGATTTATAGAAATGCTTGGCTTAAGGTTTCTTTTAGAATTCTGCATGATGTGCAATCTGGCACATACTTTCCAGCTGCTAATACTTCATGATTGGATTAGGGTGGGAGCATAGGAAGACAGGCTAATGTTATGTAACAATGCAGCAAAGTAATACCTACTAATTTGTAATATAATGTCCATGCTCAATAAAATCAATAGTAAATGCAACCAAGTTTATTTTTGTTCACTAATTGCATTTATTTATCAACCAATGAAATAAAACTAAAATATGAGAGTAGATGATTAAGTAAATTCAGAACAGTGTTTTTACTAATCTGAAATTAAATTTTCAAAAACTCATCAGAGTTTAGGTGAAACATGATATGAATAGTTTTTAACCAGAGATTCTTTTAGATAAATATTTCCCAAAATATGTTCTACAAAATAATTCAAAATATTGGCTAAAAGAGTTCTTCACACAACAAATTTAGGTAAGTATAGAGCAAAATAAAGTTAAATATATGCTTTAAGATAGGGAACCTCTTTATATAATGACAGTAGTCGTTTTCCCTCTTCAAAAGAAAATGTTGGGAAAGGATGTAGTTCAAGTAGTTGAGTGCCTGCTTCCCATATGCTAGGTCCTGGGTTCAATCCCCGAATCTGGCACATAAAAAAAAAAAAAAGGAAGAAAGAAAGAAAAGGTTGCATCTTTTAAATGGAAGTGTTTTCCTTCTGAATATCTTGAGGGAGAAAAAAAGTATATTGAATGCAAATAAACTTCTGAGCTGATGTAATGGATTGTATAAGCATTCAAGTCAAACTAACAAAAATGAATTATTCTGAAAGTGGCTTTTACTTTTACTCTAAAAGAATATTTTACATTATATGCACATCTTGTTTTAATAAATGCTCTTCTCTGAAAAAAATATTTTTCCTAATTGTGTCAAACTCCTTAGGAAATATATTTTTAATTAAGTCAAATCAAATGGTCACTATACTAATAGATACTTCATTTTTCCACAACTATTTATAGTTCTAGCTGTATTAGCTAGTCTTTCTATTGTTTCATTTTGTACACAACCTTTACAATTTACTATGAATAGGAACTTAAAATAAATCCCCAGCAGCATAACATAAGTTTTTCATCCAAAAGGCAATATTTAACTTATTTTATATCTAACATTAATGTTGTTTATTATTCATATATTAACCAGTATATTAATATTAACATATTTATATTAATATATTTTAACCCTACTGCATTTTTTCTCCTTTTAAAAAATTATGTTTTGTTTTGCTGTAGTGGTTGAAAAAATGTGTGCATCATTTTCTCTAGATTATTTCATAGTAAAAATGTTTTAACATGATTTTATTTTAACATACTATCATAAATGATTTCTGGTCCCGTCAAAAATTGTTTGAAATGCATGAGTGATTAATAAACCCAGTGCATTTTGGTGCTGCGGATCATCAGCCAATCTCTATCATCCGTAGTAGTTGCAGTTGCAATGTCTGATATTTCATTGGTTTCCAAAGCCTATCACCTGCGCCGTGAAGAAACAGATTGGTTTGACAAACCCAGGGAGTCTCGTTTGGAAAATGGACATGGGTTGGACCGAAAACTGCCAGAAAGATTGGTCCATTCTAGACCACTCAGTCAACATCAAGAGCAAGTAAGTGCAATATTTCATAATGTCTCAGATTTGTAAAAAAAAAAAAAAAAAAAATGAGCAGCTCAATATTATCCTTGAATGGTCTCAAGAATCCTAAAATGCAGGGGACTTTTGTCAATCATGTTCACAAATTATCTTTTTCAGTGATTTAAAGGAGAAAGTACCCTCCTTCTGCTATAATTATATAAGCTAGTACTGATAGACTTTGGAGCATAGTTATGATGCTTCTAAGAACCAGGTAATTTTAAGTGACTCGTTCCCTAGCAGATAATTAAGTTTGTTTATCATATCATATCCAGCCCTGCTGAAAGGAAAATACGTGACACTCTCAAATAGCTTACAGAATATTAAGCAAGATATATTTGGGTAGTTTACAATGTTTTACAGCACTAATACATTCAGGTGCTAAAGATTAGCAAAGAAGGGCATGACCAAATCAAGTCAGCTTGAAAACAGAGAGGGTTTTACTTGGGAGAGAAGGGAACTGATATTTTATAGAATCCAATATATGGAAATATTAATTGTTTTACATTCACTGTTGGATTTCATCTCCAGAATAACTCGTAATTGAAGTATTATTAATATCACTTTATAGATGAAGGAGCTGAAGCCTAGAGGTAAACTTCAAAATCAGTTATATAATAGAAAAATTCATGATCTTATTCACTTTAGAATAAATATGGCAATGTGTTGACTTTTGAAAGATACCTAGGAGATTAGACCAATTAGATAAACTGAGGGAAATGCCTTTGGTAAGTCAAATGACACTAAATCAGTTGGCTTATCAGATCAGATATTTGCAGACTATGTATTCATTTTGCGATTAAATTACGTGGAAAAATAATTGTCAAGTCATTTCACTTGCATTACTGCTTCCATCATCCTGTCTGAATACTGATCCATTGATATGGAAGACAACAATACTTTGAATAATTATAGAAATTATTCTTTATTTCCATAATTGTTTTCTATATTGAAGTAGAAAAGTCTGTTGCATGTAGTACTATCTAAAAGACAGTCCAAAAAAAATAAAAAATAAAAGACAGTCCATACTGGCAGAGTTGATTTCTCCCAATGCAATTTCAGATTTCTTGGACAAATGTCCCACTATTAAATAGAATTTCCTTTCTCAGAATTGTTCTCTGTTTGTTTTTTCACTATACTATCTTATTTTTTGTTGGAGTCTTATGATTCTTCTCTCTGTACTACAAATATTCTCTCATACTAGTTTTTGATGTCTTTAATAAGTTTTTGGTCTGTGGTTGTGTTTACATCTATTAAAATGTCAAAATACTTCCAATTCTTTGTATATATCATTTCTTTAATGTATCAGACTATGAAATTCTACTTTCTTTTGTGTATCTTGGTGTTCTTAATATTGTATTTATAATGATATTTCTAGCTAAGTGATTAGATTTATTTGGGAAATAAAATTAATACAATCATTCTGAGCATGTTAAATGCAATTTAAATTTACCTTCCTTTTTCTATAATTGCTAAAATAATAAATTCATAAGTTGAAAACTTCTTTGAATATATTTTATTATACGAATATTTCTGTAAGTAATGACTTATTTGTTCTATCTTAAACCTCTCATTTATTTCTCAGAAGTTTATTATTAAAGTTGTTTTCCAGCACTTCTACACATATTCAGAATAGTCTTCTGCAAAAAATTTATTGAAATAACTTCCTTTGAGGGTATATTTTAAAGTAATCTGTATTCACTTCAAAATAAAACATTTTCTATTCTACTTTATGTAGATGAAACATGGATATTCATAATGATACTTTTCTTCCTAATTTTCTGTTACTAGCATCTACAGATTTATTGTTTTGATCCATTCAGGCTATAGAATATCATGTTTTAAACAAAATGTAATTAAAGAACAATATAAAGTAAAACTAAGCAGAGGGACTATTTAAGACTAATTTAATGAACTTCTTGCAATGTTTGATAAAGTAGAAAGTATAAGGACCTTATTAGAATTTTGCATAGGTAGATATCTTAGAGTAAGGTATATTTTCTTGCTAGAAATATTTTTTAATGTTTTTTACATTTTTTATGTTTTTTATTAGAGAAGTAGATTAGCAATAATCATTTATAAAATTTACAATTTTACACATTTTTACATTTTTGCTTTGAATCTAACATGCAAAAAACTGCACATTAGTAGTTATCAAAACTGCAAATATAAAGAATTACCATTTTTTATGGAGGTAACAGCCATATAACCACCACACAGGCCAAGGAAAGAGAGCATTGCTTATATCCAGAAAGCTCTGCAAGCACCTCCCAGATCATACATATTACAAATACACTGATTTCTATGGCAATCATTTCTTTGTTTCTTTATAGTTTTCTAAATAGAAGCTACATAGAAGACAGCATACCCTTTGATTACATTTATGTAAAGTTCAAAACTCATGCTTTTTGTATTTTCAATCTTAAAATATTTTCTTCATCATCTCATCATAACAGTATCTTAGTTTAGAATAAAATAGCAAATTACCATCCTTGGTTTTTTCACTTCTTTGCATCTTTAATCACAATAAAGGTAATACTGAATTCTTCGTGCCAATAAATTCTGATGCTTTTATCTGAAAGCTTATGCATAACAAGAAATTATGCTTGTCAAAAGCTCTAGAGGCAAACGTAATAAAAACAAATTGACTAGTGCAAACACTATTTTACCTGCTTTAAGAATATTTTATGCAAAATGTAATATATGAGAGAGAAAGAAAAATATTCCTGAAAGTTTTAATAGACAGTAAAGGATATTAACTATAGTAAATAAACCAAGCTCCAAATCTATATTTGTTTCTTTTCAAATATATTTATTTTGTTTAACCTGTGCACTATCCATTGAAAATTCAACTCTGCTTTGTGAATTGAGAAGATCACATATCCTCTGTTTTTATTTTTTTTCTCAGTGACTTCATCTATAAATAGATTACAACCATGGGGTGGTTGAAAATGTGAACACTTCTTAACTAATACAAAATGCCTCTACTCTCTATACTAAAGCTCACATCCTCTCCAATTTTTATGCAACTGCTGTATTGAAGTACATTTTGCTCCTTTAAAAGACCCATGCTTTATTTTGAGACTTTGAATGTTCTGTTTTCTCTCCTTGGACACTTGTCCTCCTTCTTTTCTCTTCACTAACCCTATTAATCACTCAGGGCTCCATGTACCTATACCATCTTGAAAGAAACCTTCCCTAACACCACAATCACCACCTCCCTACAAATACAGATTAAGTGTTCTTCTTTTTGCTCTGATACTACTCTATGAATTTTGTCTTGAGCTGTGAGCTTCTAGAGAGCAGGGGGTCTTCATACCATTCACCATGGTATATGTATATAGTGCCTTGTACAGTGTTAGAACATGGTAGGACTCTTTGTCCCTTATATCTAGCATGGTATTTAAGTGAGTGGATGGGTTATTGTTTCTATAAATAAATAATATGTCAGCAAAGTAGTTATTTCATAATTCATGACTTCATAATTCCTTATTGAAATTTATAGATAGCAGAGAAAAATCCTTTTTCTTGAAAGGCATATAGGTGATATTTCCAATGATACAGAATCACCGAAAGGCAATTATATCAGAGACTAGTCCCCTGGGGAAAGTTATGGGACCCTGCTTGACATCAGTTGTGCCCTCTGGCCTTGCACCTACTCATATTTGAAAGAAGCAACATCTACCCTACACCCCCATCTGATTGAGAATTCCCAACTTTAACATGCAGTAGTTAGAAAAAGCCAAGATCCATCTAGTTCATACATGGGAGACAGATGTTTCTGCTTTCTATAGATTCATGATCATAGTGTTATGGATTTTGTTTAGGTTCTTGACTGTGCTGCAGAAATGAATTTCAAGAGCATGTCCGGTAAGTTAGACCAGTAATTTATTCAGGCAGGGAGGGATGAGAAATGGGAGAAAATAACAGATCATGGGTCCCAGGTGAAGAGGAAGGGGATGAAAAGTGATAAAGTGGGCTGATTTACATACTATAGTTCCCCATTATAGATTATAAATGCCCAGGTTTTACTTGCATGGCCATCATGGCAGAGGAAAAACGACAAGAGCAGGGCACAGAAGGTAGAAACAGGGGTCTAAAGGCAAGACAGAGCATTCAGGCCTTGCTCCTGCTTTTTGAACCATTAATTATTCCACTCATTTGCTAATGGCAGGGGAGAAGTCCCAGTTGTTTACCTTTTGATTGATTACCCCACCCATCAATCCCCCATGAGGGTTCAATGATAAAATCCTTGGGGAATATCCAGGGCTTCTCCTGGCTTCCAGAGAAAACCCTGTACTGAATGGTAGAATCTTGGGGAGGGTCTTCCAGCAGCCATCTTGGGGCTCTTGATATCCACGTGGACTCTCTGCCAGGTTCTATATCCATCTATTGATTCCCTATCTTACTAGCCAGCTTCATTCCCCACTCAGTGAGTTTAAACCTTTATTCTTAAAGGGGTGCTGAAGGAAGATGATCATTCTTCTGTAGCTATTTCCTGCTGGTTAGGGCAGTAGACCCTACCTTACAAGGTGTAAAACCCACCTGCTATTCTATCTTAGTTGGAGGAAGATGGATCTGGCATCCTGGGCAAAGCTGAATGAAGTCCCCATATGGTTAACAAGATGTTGCTTCTGGAAGAAATAATTAGAATTTTGAGAATATATGGTCCCACTAAGAGGACACTGGACCACGGAAGTAGAAAAGGCCAGGTGCCTGCAAATTCTGCATTTTCCCAAAGTTGGTGGGAAACAGTATTCTTCTTTCAGTTATTTTATGCTGTTGATTAAGTCTAGAGAGAGATTGCAATAGATTATGGGGTTTGGTATAAATTGCCAACCCCAGTTCCTATGACAGAGTAGAAGAATGAGAAGAGGCATTCCCCTTTTTAGTTAAGCAATAGGAGATGAAAACAGACAAGGTTTTTTTAAACAGGTGTCTGATTTGCCCTCCCCCTAGCAAAAGGCATTTGGGCTAGAATTAGAGGGAACAGCTGACTTTGACACAGACACTACTTAGCCTTTTCTCTTAAAGAGGTAATTCAGCCTGTCCAGTGACCGACATTTGTACATCCTGTCGGGTGCTTCTGGTGAATTGGCACTTTCTTGGGCGGCTGAGTTCACTTGGGATTAGTGCACCAAGCTGGAAATTCCATTAAGTTTAATAGCTGTGGTAGTGAGCAGAACTACAGACTAAGTTTCTTACATTTCAGCTCTAATTGAGAATGAGGCTTTTTTTCTTGCCAAGTTTTGATCAGAACCTTGTTTGCAGGTCTTTGGGTGAGGAAAGGTTGTTTATGTACCATCTCAAAGGGGCTAAGCTGAAGTGGGTCTTAGTCATCTTGTTTGCTGTTTCCCTTCTGGTGGGAAAACACTTAGCCCTGATAGGATGGCATGTGGATCTGCCAGTCCTCTCCAGGTTATAGTGGGACAGGCTCTAGAACAAGGGCTAAGAGGGATACCAAGTTAAGCACATTCATTAACTACTTAGAAAATGGAGTTTACCAGGACTTTTAACATGTTCAATATTTTTCTGCATATGGTTTAGAATATAAAAGATATCACCATAATCATCAGGCATATACTAGAATAGGATACAGTTATAGTACTTAATACTAATTAATGCTCTAATCAATGCATAAGTTTTTCTTTGAGCTGCAATAGATTTAAATTCCATGTTTGCAATATCTTACATATTATCTCTCCATGGGAACAGGCCATAATGCCGATTGTGTTTAAGTTCTACTCACAGTACTCTGGTGATCATTGCTCCACTTGGTATGTTCTTCACACAACCAGCAAGCTGCAGCACCATTGACCCTAGAGAGAAGTTAGGAAAGTGGGCTCCAGTATTCCACTGGCCTGGTGCATAGTCCCCTTCAGCACTGTGAAAAATTGCCAGTCTGGAGGCAATATCCATTGTACATTTGACTATATCAAGCCATCATTGGCTGCTGCAGGAGTTTGAAACTGCAACATAGTCCCTATTGACTTTAGGAGCACAAACAGAGATGTAGTAGATACCTTTTTGTTTTAGGGGTCAGTGACCAACCTAGGTAGTAACTCAAATGGAGAGGCAACCTGCAGTGTATTGAAGGCCATGTTTGAATACACAAGAGAGTTTGACAATGCTGAAGTCTATTTCTTGATTTTTATACACTTTTTAAATATTTCTAATGCAATGTGCAACATATTAAATGAATATGTACTTCTTACTTCTATACTTTTACCATGAAGATGTCATAAGCAGGTATTCTTAGTTACAGTTTCTAGTAAGTTTTTACTTTAAGGTGAGTTGTGTGCCTTTATTTACTAAACTACAAGAATTTTGTTAGTAACAACTTTGCAAAGTTTTTCTGCTTTTCTAGCAATTGCATCAATTCTATTTGTGGCTTATACATTAAATCCACTCATAAGACAGTATTGACATTTAAAGACTCATCTTTATGTTACCTTTCACCATTATCCAGTTTATAACAGTTGAATCCTAAGTCTGATTTCCTAGGCACAAGCAAACTAACAAAATTAAATTGAACACAAAATTCAGCACAGATTAAAAGATAATAGAGAATTTTTTACACTTAGCATTTCTAGGAACTTTTTTATTTTAATTGATGGCCCATGAGGTTTCTTTTTTTCCAGGAGAGGTTCAGTAACTGGTCTGGATCTTGATCTCTATTCACAACTTTTATAGGCACAACCAAGTTTAAACTAATGGAAGTTTGAGTTATATTTCCTCATTTTTTTAAGGAGACACAACATGAGGTTTCTGGGCCTCAGATCTGTCTGTCCCTTTTTCTTACACTGGTTTAGCTGGAATTCAGGGTCCTATATAGGGGCTGCTCTTGGCTATACTGTGGCCATGTAGTCCAGAAGCAGGCAGAATTTCCTGATTCTTGAGAAGGTACTACTATGGGGAGCTGACTGGTGAGCTAGAGACCATGCCCTTTATTCTAGGAAGAATGAAGAAGCACCTTTTAGTCAACTGATCTGGCATCCCAGAGTCCCAGTGTGACTAAAATGTTCACCACTCCATGTAATTTGAAGCTGATGCTCTGTCCCAGCATCCTGAGAATTTCCATATTCAGAGCCTGGGTGCTGGTAGGAGCCAGACCAAAAGACCAGCCAGCCCAGGGGGCTGCCACGGTCAGATGATTCTGGAGAGCAGATCAATGCACCCAAACTGAGTTGGTGGGAGACATTTTGAGCAGTTGTCGCAAATCAAAGCACATGAGACATCTCAGGATATATGACTGCCCTCTGACTGGAAAGTCCCAAGGAATGGGAGCCATCAGAGTTTACTGCTCTGGTTCTTGGCACCCCTGACATTTCAGGGTCTGAGACTGACTGCACCATTATCCAAACAGAAATTCCTGAGTTAAATCTCAGGAAATGTTTGGCTGCTCTCTGAATTGAAGCACCCAAATCTTCAAGTCTTGGAGGACATTCAGAGTTACTTCTCTGGTTTCTGCCACCCTGAGAGTCAGAGACTCTGTCACCAAGAGTTCCCAGGGCCATTCTGGACTTGGAAGACAGATCAAATAGATCAGATGCTCTCCAACCTGAATACTGCTCCCTCCTCAGAGAAGGAACAGAAAGCTTCTTCCTCTTATCCTTCCAGAAGTCTTAGATGCAGTCCTAGTTTATGACTTTACTGCTTTACTAATAGTTTCCCAGTTAGACCAGCCATCAAAAGACCATTAAGTGATTAGAGATCAATTGTTCTAGCTAACAAGCTTTGGGGCCCTGAGGCAATCGCTTCCTTGCTAGCAAAGGCATTTTCCCAGTTTCCCAGGTTCTAAGATATTCCAAAGCATTCTAACACAAACCTGTACAGAAAAATTCCGTAGCAAGAAGTAGGAAGGTAAAACATGAGTAAAGGTTAATTATGCAAATGTATCCTGGTCTGTGACTCCCCTGGGGATGGGAACTCCCACAGAATCCATCTTGGCTCTGCCCACTGCCTTCCCACTTTATCCTCCAGGTAGCTATGTGTGGTCAGATAGGAAGACTGCTTGCAAAGGCATGGACCCACTGGGAGGGGCAAGCCTGCATTCTCCATCACTGCCCTGCAGCCCCTAGGGGAGAGGGCAGGAGAAGATAATGGTCACCAGCCCTGAGGGCAGAGCCGACTGCTGCTAAAAGGGATTGAAAGAGCAGCACAATGAGTTCCTGTCCTGTGCCCCAACCCTCCTGACTGGGGGCAGATCTAACAAGCCTGGGTATGAGGCATGGATGCAGACAATTCCCATGCCACAGACTCTTTGCTCCTTGGATTATATCCTGTGGGGGCTCATAGGCGAACCCATTTAAAATGGAGAACCAAAGGAAGGCATTAAACAGGCTGTAGCCCATGGTTTCACTCACCAATAAGCTCCAGGAGTGGCTTGCCCAATATGTTACCACATGTTTTCTAGGTTCTTGACTATGATGCAGAAAAATTTATTTTTATTTATTTCTCTCCCCTTCTTCCACTCCCCCCTCCCCCAGCTGTGTCCATTCACTGTATGTTCTTCTGTGTTCACTTGCATTCTACTCAGCGGCACTGGGAATCTGTGTCTCTTTTCGTTGCATCATCTTTTTTTTTTTTTTAAGATTTATTTATTTATTTCTCTTCCCTTCCCCCCCCCCACCCCAGTTGTCTGTTCTCCGTGTCTATTTGCTGCGTGTTCTTCTTTGTCCACTTCTGTTGTTGTCAGCGGCATGGGAATCTGTGTTTCTTTTTGTTGCTTCATCTTGTGTCAGCTCTCCATGTGTGTGGTGCCATTCCCCGGCAGGCTGCACTTTCTTTCACGCTGGGCGGCTCTCCTTATGGGGCGCACTCCTTGCGTGTAGGGCTCCCCTATGCAGGGACACCCCTGCGTGGCAGGGCACTTCTCGCGCACATCAGCACTGCGCATGGGCCAGCTGCACGCGGGTCAAGGAGGACCGGGGTTTGAACCACGGACCTCCCTTGTGGTAGACGGACGCCCTAACCACTGGGCCAAGTCTGCTTCCCTTGTTGCATCATCTTGCTGCATCAGCTCTCCATGTGTGCGGCGCCACTCCTGGGTGGGCTGTGCTTTTTTCACATGGGGCAGCTCTCCTTGCAGGGCACACTCTTTGCACGTGGGGCTCCCCTATATGGGGGACACCCCTGCATTGCATGGTATGGCATTCCTTGTGCACGGCAGCACTACACGTGAGCCAGCTCACCACACAGGTCAGGAGGTCCTGGGTACAGAACCCTGGACCTCCTATATGGTGGGTGGATGCACTATCAGTTGAGCCATATCCGCTTCCCCAGAAATGAGTTTCAGGAGCACCTCAGGTGAGTTAGGGCAATAATTTATTCAGGTAGCGAGGGATGAGAAATCAGAGAAAATAACTGATCAAGGGTCCCAGGTGAAGAGGAAGGGGCTGAAAAATGATAAAGCAAGCTGATTTACATGTTATAATTACTCATTATAGATTATAAATGCCCAGGTTTTATTTGCATGGCCCTCATGGCAGAGGAAAAATGACAAGAGCAGGGCACAGAAGGTAGAAACAGGAGTCTAAAGGCAAGAGAGAGCATTCAGGCCTTGCTCCTGCTTTTTGAACCATTAATTATTCCACTCCTTTGCTAAGGGCAGGGGAGGAGTCCCAGTTGTTTACCTTTTGATTGATTACCCCACCCATCAATTCCCCATGAGGGCCCAATGATAAAGTCCTTGAGGAATATCCAGGGCTTCTCCTGGCTTCCAGAGAAAATCCTGTACTGAATGGTAGAATCTTGGGGAGGGTCTTTTAGCAGCCATCTTGGGGCTCTTGATATCCACGTGGACTCTCTGCCAGGTTCCATATCCATCTATTGATTCCCTATCTTACTACCCAGCTTCAATAGCAATCACAATTTGTCAGTTTAGTGTTTGAAATTTAACTGGATCTAAGAAGCTGGTTGTAGACAGTGTCTGAAACTACAGGAGATTTTCTAAGGTAATCTGCAGGCACAATTCATGAAAATGAAATGTTTAACATCCCTTAATCATCACAGTATAAACTAAAATGCAATACTGAGCAGCTAATAAAACTCTGATGAAAGTTTTAGGAAACCTGACTACTCTTCTAGACTATACACGACATGTTCTATGAGACTAAATCAACTCCTCAGTCTGGAGATTTGGAAGAAATAAGACCAAAAGGCAAAACTGCATTTTATTAGATTACTTTTGACCAAGTGGTAAAATGACTTTTAAAAATCATTGTTAACTCTACATGAAATTAGAAGATATTTGAAATAAATGAAACAGTTTCCAGCAATTTCAATGAATTAATAACAGTACCAAAGTAAAATTTAGTTATATCTAGGAGTTATAGAATTCCCATGTATGCAGTTTAATTTTTAACCTAAATAAAGACCTTTAAATATACTTTAGGGGAGAGAGGGAGGAACAGAGGAGAGAAGAGGAACATAGAAGAGGAGAAAAGATGGATAGAGGGAAAGTAGTAGGGCAGAAGGAGGGGAGGTAGAAAAGAGGGCAGACGGAGAGAACCTCAGGCAAGAGGCAGCTGGAGAAAGAATGAAAATGTAAATTCTTTTTGTTACAAAGATAAATAATGTTTTCAGTGGATTGCATGTTTAGTTTTAGTATGAATTATCTGGACTGACTGATTATACTGCCCTTAATATTTTTATAATCCTGCAAGCAAAATTTTGGTATTACTATGAAGTATTAATATGATATTCCTGTAATTAATAGATTTTTACTGTTGTTTGGAGACTGTTCTATATTAATCAGAGGCCTGCTTACACTTATTCTTTCCTAAAGAATAAAAGAGAAAAGCTGTAATTTTAGCTTTTATTTTTTAAGATATGTATTTGAGTTTTGCTATCCACAGTTCTACAGTTTTATAGCTGGATTTACTAAGGCACATAAGGTCTACACCAGGGTTTCCAAGGAACAATCCTTCACAAATTTACATCTCTTTGATTCCAAATTCTGTTTAACATTTTGGTTTAGTAATACCCATTTCTTAAACATATTCTAAAATATAGTTTGAAAGGTCTTTACAAAACCTTAATTTGTAATTTAAATGAAAAAAATTTCTTCAGCAATAGATACAAGGTACCACACTATTAAAATTCTGTTAATATAGATCCAAATAAATATTGTACTATTTCTATCTTTCATTATTTCACAAATATATTTTGAAGGCATTGCTCCATTGAATATAAATCACAAGTTTTCATTCTCTAATTTACTTTTGTTTCTGAAAACTCATTTCACCAGGTGGAAACAGAGATAATGTGGTCCATTGTATTCTCATGTTAAAGTCTCAATAATGAGAATTGAAAGCATAGACTTGCAACAATACCTTCAAGTGTTGTTTCTTCTACCCTGAGGAATGTCTACAGCAAATGTGAAATAACGCCATCAATAACACAACCTTTGAGTACAAAGAAGGCTTTGAAAAGTGTTAGCATGCTCAAAGACAGTTATTTACTCAGAATTAGTCCAGCAACCATTGTACATTGAAACTCCTATTGGATGTACTCTGCAAAACTACAATTCCAAAATAAAACCAAAGCAATGTAAACATGGGGCAATCCAATGACTGAGATGGAGGGAATGAAGCTCTTCCCTGGTTTATCTCCCTTAGCGCCACCTATTGCTGAAAATTTTTAAATGCCTTTTCATTTCTAGCTATTACAGAGCAAAGTCAGCACAGTCTCTATCCACTGTTATCAGTATCGTCTATCTACTATTGTAGTGACAGAAGTAATTTAGAACCTGTTGCTACCCTCATTATCTTCCCAAACATATCAAATTCGTTTGCAAGAGCAATCAGTTATAATTACAAAGACCATAATGAACTGTGAAACCTGTTATATTATATAGTATAAGATGCTCATATTGTTATCATCTGAGAATCTCTAATATATTTTAATTGATTTAATCAAAGGGCATTTAAGGAAGCTAGTCAATTCTCTGTATTGCCTTTTAAGTCTTTAATGTTGATGTTTCACCTTATTACATGTATATCTTAGATTCTACAGATGAATGGGAAGACTGTGCACTACATCTTTCCTCATGCAAGGATAAAAATAACCCGAGACTCTAAGGATCACACAGTTTCAGGTAAAGCAAATCAAATAATTCACTCCTTTTTATTTTAATGTTAAATTAGATATGTATTTGCATTTCAGTTTCAGAGACTCTTTGAATTATAAAAACACCAGTTTTGATATCAAAATTGTATTTTAGAAGATGTCAAAAATAAGAAGGCTATAATTAGAACCTAAAAAATGCTAATGATGTGATCACTAATATGAAAAGTTACTAAATGGAGTTTATTTAGATCATTCTTCTTTAATTTAAATTCCTTGTTAAATGTTATTAAATGCAATATTGCATGGGATGCAATATTTCATAATCATTCCTCTATGAAGAAATATACCACTGTTTTTAGCACTATAAAGCATTCTTATCAAGGAATCAAGAAAATCTTGTATTCTTTTAAGTAATAAATTTCTCTATACTTACTCAATTTAAACACTACCAATTATGTTGAGTTTTTGTTTGCTTGCTAGCTGGCTTGTTTCTTTTGTAAACAAAGGCTGGTGATGGAATTTTTCACTTTTTATTTTCAAATAATTTTAGACTCCCAGAAAACATGCAAAAATGATAGTTCTAAGGTCCACACTTCAGCCACTTTTCCCTAATAATATTTTGTATCAGCACAAGTAAAGTGATCAAAGCCAGGAAATTAACATTGATATAATACTATTAACAAATCTGCAGAACTTATTCAAGTTTTGCATTTTCTCACTATTTGTTTTTATTTTGTCCTTTTCTGGTCCAAAATCCATTCAGATCTCAAATTGCATTTACTTGTCATTACTCATTAATGTTCTCCAATCTAATAGTTCTTCAGTCTTCCTTTGTCTTTTTGTGACCCTGCCGATTTTGAAAGGTAATGTCATTTTTTTTCTTTAAGCTTTATATTTTGAAATAATTGAAAATTTATAGCACAGTTGCAAAAGTAATACAAACCCTATGCAGATAATTCCAGCATGTTACCATTCCCTGACCCTCAGATAACCAGGTCCAACAATTTTAACATTTTGTCACATTTACCATAATTTCTTTCTTCTTTCTTTCCTTTCCCTTTCCTTTCCCTTATCTTTCTATCCACTTGCCTATCAATTTTTCTACTAATTATCTGAACATTTGAGAGTAGGTTGTATATATCATGTCCTCTGAACACAATGCTCCCAAGTACAATTCCCAAGACCAAGGATATTCACTTATGTAACCACCTTAAGTGCAGTTATTAAGATCATGAAATGTAACATAGATATAAAGCTTACAGTTTCTATTACAATTTTTTCATGTGTCTCAATAATGTCCTTTTTAGCCTTTTATCCTCCCTGGTTAAATCCTACCCATGATCCCATATTGCATTTAATTGCCATTGTCTCTTTAGTTGCTCTTTTTCTTTCTTTTTTTTTTTTTTTTTTTGGTAATTTGTTGTGGGAATATATAATATATACAGCATGCACATTTCCATCTTAATAATTCCCAGTCATACCGTTCAGTAGGATTTATCATGTTCACAATGTTGTAGTATCCTCACAATCAACCATTACTAGAGTTTTTCCATCACTCCAACCAGAAGCCCTATACCATTTAATTATTAAATTCCCATTCCCCCTGGTTCTCACCCCTGGTAAATTGTACTCAGATTTATGCCTCTGTGGGCTTGCATGTTTTCCAGTATTTTCTTTGTGGTTTCCATGGGGCTGTAGTTTGACACCCTAAATGTATAATAATCTCATTTGGTTTGATACCAACTTAACTTCAATAGCATACATAAACTGTGTTCCTAAACCCCTCTGTTTCCCTAACTTTATGTATTTCTTGTCAATAATTATATATTTATACATTATCAGTAAAAACAATTGATTTGTCATTAGATTTTATGAACTTGCCTTTTAGGTTCTATAAGAAGTAAAAAGTGGAGTAACAAACTAGTAATACCCTAGAACTGGCATTTATCTTTACCCATGTTCTTACCCTCACCAAAGGTCTTTATTTCTTCATGCACCTTCTAAGTCTATTCTCTTTTTCTTTCAACCTGCAGAATTCTCATTAGCATTTCATGTAAGGCTGGTCTAAAGAAGACAAACATCCTCAGCTTTTGTATATCTGGGAATGTCATAATAGCTCCCTCATTTTTTGACAGACATGCTAATGGTATCCACAATGGTATATTGGTGTCATTGATGGTGTTTCATAGGTTTTGCAGGCTCTGTTCACTTTTTTTCATTCTTTCTTCTTTCTGACTTCAGAATGGATGATTTCAATGATCTCATCTTCATGTTCACTGATTCTTTCTTCTCCCACCTCCAATTTGCTGTTGAACCCCTCTAGAGAATTTTTAATTTCTTTTACTGTAGCTTTAGCTCTGTTTGATTCATTTTCATAATTTCTGTCTCATTATTGAAGTTCTTATTGTGTTCATCTAACATTTTCCTAATGTGCTTTAGCTCTTGCCAATGTTTTCTTTACCTCTTCCAGAATATTTAGGACCAATTTTTTAAAATCTTTGTTTGAAATATCCTAACTCTTATCCTTCTCATTGATGGCTTCTAATGCTTTAATCTTATCCTTTACTTCAGCCATTGCTTCCTGTTTTTTTCTGTATGTTTTGTAACCTTTTCTTGAGACCTGGACTTTTTGATATTTTTATTTATTTTCTGGAATTTAGACTCTGACACATCTATTTCTTAAGCTTGTATCACATAATGTTATCACTAACATTTCCTTGACTACTAGGAGATAACAACAAAACAACAACAAAACTTGAAGGAAAAAAAGAGAACACCTTTCCTAGTCTTTACACATTTGCCTATGTTAATGCTTCCCTTTAGAGTTTAGTCATACAATGCATCTAGAGAATAACTCAAGACCAAAGCAGAGTCCTCTCCTTTTTTTTTTTTAAGATTTATGTATTTATTTGTTTCTCTCCCCTCTCCCCCCCCATCCTGGTTGACTGTTCTGTGTCTATTTGCTGCATCTTCTTTGTCCGCTTCTGTTGTTGTCAGTGGCACGGGAAACTATGTTTCTTTTTGTTGCATCATCTTGCTGCATCAGCTCTCCGCATGTGTGGCACCATTCCTGGGAGGGCTGCACCTTCTTTCATGCTGGGTGGCTCTCCTTATGAGGCACACTCCCTGTGCATGGGGCTGCCCTATGTGGGGGACACCCCTGCGTGGCACGGCACTCCCTGCGTGCATCAGCACTGCACATGGGCCAGCTCCACATGGGTCAAGGAGGCCCAGGGCTTGAACCGTGGACCTCCCATGTGGTAGATGGACGCCCTAGCCACTGGGCCAAGTCTGCCACCCTCCTCTCTCTTCTCATCCATTCTTTCTGCATGTGTGTGTTTTTCTAGGCATATGTGCATGAGCCTAGGATTTCCACTGCTTACATGGATCTGAATGTCCCCTTTTCCCTAGGAAACAGTGTTTCTATGATCCTGGCACCACACAATATGTGCAGTATGTTGCACAGCCAGCAAACTTTTGCCCCAGGCAGCTGAGATTTGGCTGTTCTCCTACAACATGCACAGCAAGTTCCGGCATGGTGAACCAGTGATTAGTGTCCTGGTTCAATCTTTCAGGTTGTCACAAGAGAGATTGTCACAAACATACATGTTCCCACTATGTGCAAGAGGGTTACTCTGCTTCCTATGGAAACATGGCAAGGGACCCACAGTGCAACTGGAGGCTGGCTCCACACCAAGTCAGTGAAGGGTAGAAGAAGTGCCAGTAAGGGCATGAGGAGATCTTACCATTTTTAAGTTACCTTTTTATCCATTTGGCATTTTCCCTGTTACTTCAATCCTTTAGCTTTTTTCTGGAGCTTTGAGAAAGATGTTTGCCATTTCTTGCTGATTGTTCAAAGTTTTGATGGGGGAATGGAGCTCTGGAGGTTCTCACTCCACCATGTTCACTGGGGCTAAGCCAGATAATAGAAGTTTTATATTACAAATTTTAGAATCCATTATTTATAACTGTGAGATGAAATATAAATTTCATCATAATGAATTTTCCAAAGATAACATGTTCTTCCTCAAGTGTATTCTTTGTGTTACATAGACATCAAATATATCAATAGGAAAAACTCATATGTCTTTGTATAGGTAAATATATAGGCAGTAGATTTAAAATTCCATATGTGTTGGACTTTTATTCAAACACTGATATAACAGAGAATAAAAGGAGTAGTTTTTCCAGTGTTCCTGTTATCATTCATTTCAAATTTTAGAATATGGAGCATGTGGATGTACAATAGAATTTGCTTTGAGCTATTTTCCTTTCTTTATCTTCATAGAAAATTAACTATTTAGGAGTCTAATATTGTTTTCTTTTTAAGATTGGGTAATTTTTCTCTTACCAGAGAGAGAAAATTCAACCTTTCAAAGTTTATTGCAATTCACATTGAATTTTAAAAACTGGTGAATATTCCAAGAGTGAATCTTAAAATCAAGGTTTTACTTTATTTTTTTAACTAATTGCTTGCTATGAATTATTGCAGTTCCCACCAGCTTATAAAGTAAACAATGAAATACATTCTAACAATGCTAAAATTATTCTGTTTTATCAGAAAGTACAATAGAAATCTACAATAATCATTTCTATTAAATCATCAGGATCCTTTATCAATGTTTTCTAGTTATATTATTATTATTATAGTATTTTAATGGAATGATCCCCTCAAAGGTATCTATCTTTTGCAACTGATTATTTTTATTGCTATTCTTTTACTGCAACAAGAAAAAAATTTTAAAGTGTAAGCATATTGGAAATAAGCCATTTTGACTTCTTATTCTAAATAGTATAGTCTCAAAATGATTCAACATACCCTATATATACATTTTGCAGAATAAGGAAAGAGGATTACTGTTTTGAACAATAAAATTGCTGTCATTAGGGTACATTATCTCTATACATGTCCATCTTTCTTTTGATAACTATCTAAAATAATAAAAATTTACCTTGCATTAATTACTACTGAATAACATTGTCTTAAGAAAAGATATTCCCATACTAAATTTTTCAAATAAACCTTTATTACTTTGAATTGTTTAAAATACAGATATATGCAAGTCCTATACAGCAATAACTATCCTTGAGAAATAGTAGTTCCAATGTCATTTACTGTCCAAGCAAAAACCTAGTTTGGTTGACTTACATATTTGGTAATAGTAAGGATTTTTTTTTGTTATTGTTAATTATGATTAAGATATTTTTAGTGTATTTCTAAGTGTGTTTAATTGAGAGTGTATCTTTTAGAAATATATCCTGAAATATTTGTAGATGAGACATCTTATCTGGGATTTACTTCAAAATTATCTAAGTAGATAGAATGGGAGGTAGTATAACTGAAACAGACTTGACCATCGTTTGATAATTATTGGAGCTGAGAGAATAACTATTTTGGGTTTATCGTAGTCTTGTCACTACTTTTTTATATGTATGAAATTTTCCGTAATTTTTAATTCCCATATGTTTCTCATGCCATATCTTCACTAATAGTGTAAAGGTTATCTACGCTAATAATTTAAATGCTTTTGTAAAATAGATAAAAATGTAAGGAAGGAGTTGAGAATAAAATAGTGTGTCTGCTCTCCCGAACAGAGTGGAAAATGGGCATTAACCAATATTCATCGTGGTTATATAAATTCCTTGAAAGTATAAATACTATACATCTTTTATAAAACTTTCATGGGTCTATTATCTGGATGTAGCATTAAAAATAGTTATATAATAATTATATAAAACAAGCACACCTCACAAAATGAAAGAAGAGGGAAGCAGCTGTGGCTCAATCAGTTGGGTTCCCGTTTACTACCAAGGTGATGCAACAAAAAGGGAGACAAGTGAAAACATAGAAGAGCATGCAGTGAATGGACCCAGAGAGCAGACAGCAAATAAGCTGCAAGGGGGGGGGGGGGGGCGTGGGATAAATAAAAATAAATTCAGACACACAGAAGAATGTACAGTGAATGGAGACAGAGAGCAGGCAGCAAGCAAGCCCAGGGCGGGATGGGCAGGGGGGAGGGAATAAAAAAAATGAAAGAAGAAATTTTATTTTTATTTTTTGGAAACAAAAAGCATTTCGATATTGATTTAGGAATAAAAAGTGGTTATTTATCTTTTTCCCCCATGTGATTCTCCAAGTGTGGGCAGGGGAACCCTCATGGGCCCTGAGATTCTTTCAGAGAACCTACAAAGTAAAATCTATTTTTATAATAATGCTAAGATATCTTTTGCCTCTTTCACTTTGATTCTCTGGTGAATATACAGTAGAGCTTTTCAGAGACTACGTCATGTATGACATCACAACAGATGACATTCAGAATCAGATATAAGAATTCAGTTGTCCTACAGTAAACCCAATATCAAACAAATATGCAAAAATGTAAAACAATGCTATCTTCCTCATTCCTTTTTTTTTTTGTAAAATACAGTTATATTTATAAAATATGTGATTTATGTGAACATGCTGTGGTAGATTGAATTATGTACCCCAATTTAGATATATTCTTAATCTTAATTGCATTTCTGTGGATGTGAACTCATTATAAATAGGATCTCTTAAAGATGTTATTTAAATTAATATGTGTCCCAACTGAGAGGTTGGGTCTCAATCTGTATTATTGGTGGTCTTAAAAAGTCAAAGAATCTGGAAGGCAGGGTCAGAAAAAGTCATAAGTTGGGTCCTGAAGCAGGAAATCAATGGAACCCGGAAGAGAAAGGAAAGGACATTGCGATGTGATGGGAGGCAGGAATGCAAGCCAGGAAACCTGAGTATCACTGGCAACCAGCACTGAACATTACAGACTTTGGAGAAGGCATTTCCTTGCTGACACCTAGATTTTAGACTTCCCCTTGCCTCAAAACAGTGAGCCAATAAATCCCGCCCCTCCCCCCCCTTTTTATAAGCCAGTACATTGAATGGTATTTGTCGTAGTAACCTGGAAAATAAAATAGTATTTGGTATGAGGAAGTGGGGTGCTGCTATTACAGATATCTAAAAATGTTGAAATGGGTTTGGAATTGGCTGATAGGTAGAGGCTGGAACAATGTTGAAGGTGCTTTACATAAAAAGTCTAGTTTGCTTCAAAGAGCCTATTGGTAGAAATATGAACATTAAAGATACTTCTGGTTATGCCTTAAAAAGGAATTATGAATGTGTTATTGGAAGCTGGAAAAAAGGTGATCCTTGTTATAAAGTAGCAGAGAATTTGACAAAATTATGTTCTGATGTCAAATGAAAGGCAGAACTAGTAAGCAATAAACTTTAATATTTAGCTGAGAAGATATGTAAGCTAAGTGTTTATGATGCAGCCTGCTTTCTCCTTGATGCTTATAGTAAAATGAGAGAGGAAAGAATTTAACTGAGGATAGAGCTGTTAAGCACAATGAAACCAGCAATTGATGATTTGCAAAATTCTCAGCCTATCCAGATTGTATGCTCTGAAACCAGGTCCAGAAGCAGCTCTATTTGGGGCCTTCCCTGATAGAGCTTCTGGAAAGTGAGTTGCCACAGGACTTCATGTTCAGTTAAACCCTGAACAACCTTTTTTGCTAAGGAGGGTATAGCAGAATGTGGATACAGTCAGCCATTTCAGAGGAAGTCAGGATTAGAATTGCAGTTATCCAGGTAGGACATGCAGAAAGTCCTTTTGTCTGATGGTTTGAAACCCCTTGATCTGCACACAGTGCTGATAAGATTTTTGAGAAATTTGTATAAACAGAAGCACCAGCAGTCTGGACTGAAAGGTACAAAGAATTGAAAGAAGAATGACTTTAAGAGCAGAACCATGGAGCTGAGGTCTGCACTGAAAAGATCTCTTCTGGTCAAAAGAGAGGTTACATGTGTGGAAAGGGCAGGTGTGTAGTTCAGTCACCACCCTAAAGCTTGGAGAGAATGGGGTTCTATTCCCAGGTGTTTAGGGAGAATTTGTTCACCACTCCAAACCATGTTGAGTGGGGCCATTTTCAGACACAGATAAACTGCAACTGTGTGATTGGAGAGGGTGGGGCCTACCTCCAAGTATTCTGGGAGATTGTGACCACTGACAAGAGCTGAAAAAGGATGGGGCTAGCACTCCAGCAGGCCCAGAGGATACAGTATTGCTCTACAGATGACTCTCAGACCTTGAGATATGGGGTTTGCTCTGTTAGATTCTGGACTTATTTGGAACCACAGACCCCTGTCATGTTTCTAATTTCTCCCTTCTGGAATGGGAATTCTGTCATATGCCTGGCCCACCATTGCATTTTGGAACCAAATAACTTTTCTCTAGGTTTCACAAGTTCATCAGATGGAGAAGAATTTTGTCACAAGGTCAACCACACCTATAACTGATGGACTTAGAATTGTTAATGAAATAACTTAAGGTTTTTGAGATATTGAGATTGAGTGAATGTATTTTCCAAGTGGGAAGAACATGTCTTTTGGGAGTACAGTGGGAGGACAGTGGTAGATCGAATTTTATACTCCAATTTAGACATGTTCTTAATATTAATTAAGGTGTGACACAACTAAATGAGGTTAGGTCTAAATCCAGACTACTGGAGGCCTTATAAAGGGAAAGAAAGTCAGAAAAAGCTATGGATAGGATCCAGAAGCGAGAAGTTAACAGAAACTAGAAGATGAAGGAGAGGACACCTCCATGTGATGAGAGGCAGGAATACAAGCTAACAAACCCAGAATATTATAGACTCTGGGGAAAAAGCATCACTTTGATAATACCTCAGTGTTGGATTTCTCTTAACCTCCAAACCATGAGCCGATAAATTCCTATTTAAGCCAACCCATAGGTGGTATTTTTATAGTAGTCTGGTAAACTAAAACACATGGAATGGGTTTATTATTGTTACTTTTAAAATTCATTAATGATTTTTTTTTGCTTCTCAGTTTTAACTTCTAATAGAGAAAATATAGATAGTTACAACCAACACAAACAAAAAAAGCTCTTTGGAGTCCTCAGGAATATTTAAGTTTATAAATGGTACCGGATCCAAAAAGTTTGAAACTGTTGCTCTAAGGATATTTACAGAGAAGTTAAAAAATAAAAATAAAAAGTATTTTTGCTGTTATTGAAAAAACCCTGATACAATTAAAAATACATTTTGAAAATGTTTATATAATTCATATTGTGTATATTTTTTATATTATTTATTCATTAATGGTCATTCGTTGGGCACTCATGGTATGACTTACATTTTTTTGAATGCTATGTTAGCATAATGATCACAAACAAGACCCTGATCTTCAATTTACTCGTAATCTAATAAAAGGAACCTAAGTATAAATAATTATTACTATAATATTTTTGAAACAACTGAGAAAAAAACAATAAATTTTTAACATTTTCTTGTTCATAAGCATTGTTAGAGAAACAGCACTCGCTGGGACATGGAGACTGATGGTTGCAGGCAGGAAGTTTATTAAGAAGCTCTCCCAATGGAGGAGGTCTGAAGAAAAGACTTCAGCCCACCCCTGGAAGAAGTAGTTATAAATTTATACAGTACATCAAAAGGCGGGAGAATGTTAGTCTATGGGGAGGGGGATAGAGACTGAATACATCCTGAAGCCAATAAGGGGCTGTAAAAGCAAATTCCTTCCCTTGTATGGCTATAGGGTAGTGGACTAGGAGGTAAGGTATTCTTGAAATGCAAGAGGGATTGATGGCACCTGAGACCAGAAAGGGTAAGGGTCCTTATCTGCTCCATTCCCACTGTGATATGGCTCCTTTGTTCATTCTTAGGGGGAGATGGGCTGCCTTCCCACACATAGGCTGTAGCTTGCTCAATCAATTGGAATTGAGTCACAGCCTTATGACCTGTTAATCATTGCAAACCTTGTAAGGGGAAACCTCTAACAAGCATATATATTTAAGTATACACACAAATGTATATCCACCATTATTATAATTTTGTAATATATGTAGAGAGAAGCACTTGCATGCAATATTCTATAAAATAGTCCTTAAATTTTAGGAAATGTATCCTTTAATTTTTTTAACCTGTAAACTACAAAGATGTAGGTTTTTATCAACAACCATACAATGGTTTTGAAAGTCTTTATTCAACCTAGCAAAAACAGAAGAGTGGAGAAAATAGGCAATGAGTTTTGGATCAGAAAGACCTAAACTGGAATTTAGCTCCACTATTCATTTAAATTTTAAGAATAAATTTGTTTTTCTGCAAAATAAGACCATCTCCATGTATCTCACATAATTGCAAGTGAACCTAGCACAAAAACTGATGCTTTCAATAAATGTTATTTTACCTTCTGTTAGAGTGAAATTATTTTAAAAATAAAAGAACAAAATGTAATGCTCAAGAAATGAGTCTCTTTCTTTTTTTGTTTAGAACTCCATCTTATATGGCTCCAGAAGCACAGCTGTTTGAAACAAGCCAAAGAAATTCTTCTGATTTTAAAAGAGCCATTTGCTTATGTACAGTACCATAACGGACTGGCTACATCTGCAAGGCTAGAAAAACTGATGAGCAAGTGTAATAGTGAAGAACATTAAGAATTTTCTTTAGGTTTGTAAGATAGCAGTATCTTCAATAGAATTAGCAGCTCATTTTCTATCCTCATTAGTCCACCTTCTTTTTAGGCTTTCAGAAACAGGATACAAATTATGACAGATCTCACTGGATCTGAGTTGGTAGCATATCAAATGTGAGTAGATATTTTTTATTATTATATAAAGAGCTTTATTATGACCCGATTTACATATCACAAAATTTGCTGATTGTAACTATACAAATCAATAACTTTTAGTAAATTATGGAATTGCTTATCATCAGCACAATCTTGTTTTAGAATATTACCATCATCCAAGAAAATTCCCTTGAGCCTACTAACAGTCAATCTCCACTTCCATCTGCCCTGTCCCAGTTGCAGGCAACTACCAATTTGCTTTTTGTTTGGAAGATTGTCTTTTCTGAACATTTGACATAAAAGGAATCAATCAATAAGTAGTCTTGGCATCTAGTTCTTTCACTTAGCAAGGGTTTTTGAGGTTCATCTGAGTTGAAACATATATCAGTAATTTGTTCCTTTTTATTGTTGAATAGTCTTCCTTTGAACAGATATTCTGCATTTCATTTATACATTGGATTTGTCCCAGTTTTTCAGTTTCTCTACATCCTTGTAATACTTAGTAATGTCTGCTTTGGGGGTAAGTGTGGGTGATATATCATTGTTGGTTTAATTTACTTTCCCTAATCACTAATGGTTTTGAGCATCTTTTCATGGGCTTTTAAGAAATCCATATATCTTCTGTTGTGAAATGTCTCATCATATATTTTGCCTATTTTTATTTGGGTTGTTTAACTTCTTATTGATTTGTAAAAGTTTATATACATTCTGGATGGAAGTCCTTTATAAGATATATGGTGTGGTGTATGGAAACTGATGTCTCTGTTCAGTTTTCTTTTTTATCATTAGTCTTGTTTTATATTTATGGCTGGCCTCCTAGGAGTTCATAACATCATAGCTCAGTGGTCAGCCAATGATTGGTCAGAGGTTCTGATCAAGCATCATGAACATATAAATCTTCTACCATCTATTGATAGAGCAGTATGTAGATTGAGAAGCATATTCAAAGTTCAGGCAGTTATAAAATATACTGGTTGACAAGTATGCCCCTTGGTTTTGCTTTCCACTGCCATCTCTCTCATTTCCTCAGTACATCTATAGTCTTCTGATGGCCAGATATGTGTGGATAGCTTGATTTCTCTGGTCTCTGATAAGGATATGCTCAGTCTCCATTCAGCCAGGGATTTGTGGAAAGTTTATCAATCCCATTTATGTCTTTCTCTCTTCCTAAGCTCCAGTTAAATCCTGAGCTTATTTACAGTTCTGAAATTTGCTTCATTCAGGACCACATTCTTACGCTAAAAGAGCTAGGGCTCTTCCTTTTAGTGCTATGTATGGGTTATCTGTGTTATACTCTAAATCAACTCAGCCCCCAGCAACAAGCTTCTGGTTTTCATGGTCTGCTCTTTCATAGTAGGATTGTGATGGTGACTGAACTGGAGAGCTGAAGGACGAGCAGAACCAAGACTTACACTATTCTTATGCAGAGTTCAGTAGCTTCTCATGAACAATTACTTCCCACCTTGTTTTATCTTTAGTTATTTACAGAGCAGTGAAATGGTTGTTTTTTATAGTTTTGACCTACTATGGAGTTCGTTTTGAGAAAGAGGATTTATTTATTTTATGCTCTTTGTATTTAATTGCAATTTTGAAAACTTTTTACAAAGGATTTTGTGAGAAACAAAACATATATCTTATGTTCCTCTGGGATTCTTTAGGTCATCTACAAAATTTTGATAGTACAGTCTTTTTTATTTTTAAATATTTAATTCAATACATATGAAATAAAACAAAATATAAATTTACTGAAATTTGTTTCAACCTCAATATTTATAAGTGATGGTGTTTAAATATTACATTATAATCTTGATTTCATATGCTTGAAAAAAGAAAGCTTGCACCCTAACACTCTCCCTCTATCCCTATCCTGATTAAATGACATAATAACAATTCTAAATAATTGGATAAAACAGGCTGAAAAGAGAGAAAAACCATATGAAGAATAAAGTCCAGATATTTTATCAATATTTCATAAATGAATCCATTAAGGTTCTGAGAAAGACTATGATATTCCCACGATTCTAAAGAGAATTTGTGACTAGTTGTGACTACAACTTAGACACTCTGCCATCATCCTGCTGTAAAATTCTTTCCTCTCTGCCCCTTCTTTAATACATGATGGAAGTTTTTCTTTTTTTAATTGTTGTGGTTTTTCTCAGGTTTTACCTAAATATCTAAGAAGCTAAGCAGAAGTGTTAAAGAACAACTTAAAATACTATAGGAATCTAAACCACATGTACTGACAGGATTCCTTGTTCATTTTGTTGAAGGGAGGGGAAATTTACATACATGTATATACTACATATATACACAGCTGAGCAAAGGAGCCCTGATATATCAATGGGTATATTTTCTCACAGAAAATTTTACATTTTTGATAATGATCTTATTTATATAAGCTGTTTAATACTATATTGTTCCAATATGCAATCAATACATATGTGGAACAATCCAAGGCAAATAATTGAACAATCTTAAATATTTTAAGGATCTGAGATAGAAAAATAGTCACTATTTTGTTTGCTTTGCACTTACAAACTTTTTTTTTCTGAAAGTAAAACTGTTTCTACCAAATACAAATATATTTTTTTCTTGATGATGGATGTTTACCATGAAAATTGGCAAACTTCAAATAGAAATGATTTAGGGAGATATCTATCCTCAAAGTCTTGATGGAATGTGGTCATGAATAATTCTATATATCATATTCAGTATCTCTCAAAGATGGCATTATGCGTATGTTCTAACTCAATAAGTAATACTAAAAATATAATTCTGGAACCTTCTGGAACTTTAAAATCTACTTGAAAATTATTCAGGTAATACAGCATTACAGAGAGTTACAATATTAAAGGCCTTTTTCCCATAATAAACAAGTAGATATTTAATATTGAATATGGATTCACCTTATATGACATATGTGGTACATATAAATCAATCCTGTGACAGGAAACCTGCTTCCAAGAATTTGCAAGATACTTGAAGATATCAAAGTGATTGAGAAAAATGAAATATTTCAAATATGAAATTATATTTGTATAAGGAATAGAAACCAAATAGAATCCTTGTGCTCAAATTTGTATATTTTGATATGTTTGAAAAATTAAAAGATCAATAAAGCAGATATAATAGAAAATTGGATGAAAATGAATAAAATAAGAGCAGCTCATTTTTGTTTGAAGCACAATTTCAGTGGAATGTTTAACAAAACTTGCCTCATCATCTAACAACATGTACTATTTCTTGTCCATTCCATATAATAATAATAATTTTTATTCAATAGAATTCATTGTGTCGAATCATTTTGTAATGAAAAAAAACTCCCCTATATATACTGAAAGGCAGAAATTGTTGAACTATGGTGACTACCTTCTTCAGCAACAGTAAAGTGATTTTGATGAGAGCAGGTTCAATTGGGAGTGCAAAAATAATCTGGCCACATGAAATGTTCTTTAGGTATTCAATTCATGTCTGAGTATTCACGTAGCATTTGATTGGACACAGGGTAATTATTTGATTTTTTTATATAAATTTGGCTTATTTTTATAAATATTTAGATGGCTAATTTATAACATAAAAAATATTAGGTGAAAGAATTATGAAAATAAACTTCCACAGCCTTATTTGAGTAAAATTAAATTGTAAATTACTATTAATAGATTTAATTGAACTATCCTTTGGGGACTTTTCCATTATCCTTAGTACTTCATAAGCACTGATATTTGTGTAGATAATCTCCCTTCTTCTTTTGTTCAGCTGATGACATGAATAAACTATGCCACATACCTTTATTTTGCAATAATTTTATTACTAAAAATAAACACTATATAAAGACTGCTTTCCAAAAAATATAGTACATTCACTAATAAAAATGTTGCTTTTCCTTGATGCTTAGATGTAGTATATGAAAGAATTGAAAAACCTAAGAATTGGAATTTTGTCCAAACTTAATGCTCTAATTAAAATCTCATAAACCAGAGTGTTTAATGTATTATGTTAATAAAATTGTAAAACAAAGTAGATTTAAGAGGCAAATTTAAATGCACATGTCGAGATATTTTCCTTCATAGGCTTGTGTTTATATTATGCAGTTTATTTTAAAAGTGGATCCATAATAGAATATTTATCAAATATTTGTGATATATATAGAGACTTGTAAAAACCAATACATTTATCTTGCAGTTTAATGTTAGTAGAGCTAATACTTTTTCTTAATAATTTTTCTACATTTATCATCAACCTCTTTCCTATAAATATTCCCAACTTACATTAAAAGGTTTCTAAAAATTAAATATCTCTGTAAGACTTCCCTAACAACAATTCTACTTATATATTATGAAATTGCTATAATTTTTTGTTTTCATTTTTAGAAAAGCTCTTATGCTTTCTATACAATTTGTTTACATGTCGCTGTACCATAGTATGCTGTGGTTTAGATGTCACTCTACAGTACTGTACTCTGAGGTCAAGAACAAGGCGAGTGAATTTTCATGGAACCAACTGAAGAAATATTTTACCAGTGTTTCTAAAAGGAATAAAAGAGACAAAGGGAGATTATATGTTGATTTAAAAAACTGCAAAAAGCTAATAATGATAAATTGATAAGGATGCTTTAAACACTTATTGAGGGCAAGTTAGATCTAAGTATTGTATTTCAGTTCAAACTTAATTTTCCATCTTAATTTTCCCAAAATTTTATCAGCATACTGCTTTCTAAGTTTGAGGTGGGATATTATATATTCATAGAAATATTTTTGATCATTTTTCTATATTTAATACTAAAATATCAAGGTACAGCTATAGAAATGTGAAATCAAAATGCCCAGATTTAAATTGCAGTGAATTTAAATTGCTATGAATATACCAACTACATCAGAAATTATCTAAGAAATTCAATATTTATGAGTTTACATGTTGAATTAGAGCTCACAAGTGATTAATCCATGAAAGTGAAAGCAAATCTTTGATTAAGAATCTAAATTTTTTACAGACATTTACAAGGAATAACTCTTAATTATGTCAGACTTTTAAAATCTCACTTTGTAAATTCTAAAATGTCCTTACTACACTCAAACAATTAAGTGAAGCTATTAGATGGGCCCTGATGATTGAGAAGGGTTTAAAAAAGTTTCTTCCTCTGCTACTCTTTATTTATCTTTCAATTGCCTTTGTGTAGACTTGATCCTGTTAATTCCTTAAAGGATAGTTTTGAAAATAATCAACTGTCTCCAATCGGTCTTTTTTTTTTTTTTAAGATTTATTTCTCTCCTGTTCCCTCTCCCCAGTTGTCTGCTCTCTGTGTCCATTCACTGTGTGTTCTTCTGTGACCGCTTCTATCCTTCACAGCAGCACCGGGAATCTGTGTTTCTTTTTGTTGCATCATCTTGCTGTGTCAGCTCTCCGTGTGTGCGGCACCATTCTTGGGGAGGCTGCACTTTCTTTCACGCTGGGCGGCTCTCCTTACGGGGCACACTCCTTGGGCGTGGGGCTCCCCTACGCGGGGGACACCCCTGCCTTGCAGGGCACTCCTTGTGTGCATCAGCACAGCACATGGGCCAGCTGCACACGGGTCAAGGAGGCCCAGGGTTTGAGCTGCAGACCTCCCATGTGGTAGATGGACGCCCTCTCCATTGGGCCAAGTCCGCTTCCCTCCAATCAGTCTTAGTTGAGGATTTGCAAAGTCGTATCATAGATTATGTTCTGCATTTATCCAGTTATATTTAATGTGTGTCATAAATTAATCTCTTCCAAGATCAGTAACACTGGACCACGAAAATCTCCATAAGTGGTTAGGATGTTCTAGTATTTGAGATTACTATGAGCTATTGACAACAGCAGGACAACTAGGAGCACATAACAAATTGTTCTTTTGAGACTAAACCTTAAGAACACTTATCCTGATTTATATGGCATTAAATATTTGATGTAAGTTTGCAACAACAAAAAAAGAACCACTTATCCTGCTCAAAAAGCAGAAGATGGACAAGACATAAGGTAAGAAAGTAAGAGAAGAGGAAAACAAGGAAAGGAGGAAAGGAAGTAAAAGAGAGGAAGGGAATGAAAGTAAAAGAAAGGGAATAAGCAGCGGAATTCTAACACCTACTCTCCAATTCACTGGACTTACCCAGGACAACTAACGAGATGCTGATGAACAATGCCCATCCCAAGGAACAGAGAGTGTCTGCAACTGAAAACAAAATAGGTCCATCCATCTACCCCCATGGGATCTAAGCCCCCTCTCAATTAGAAGCTAAGTGGGCATCACCATCCCCACATCTTCAAGATTGGGGAATGAACATGGACTAAAGTAGACTTATTCTTATTCTATTATAGACTTCTTATTATTCTAGTAATGGAAGAACTCTTATCATTGATGTAAAGACAGTGGCCACCAGAGGTTCTGAAGGATAGATGAGGGAAGAATTGATGTAATATGGGGACATTTTTGGGATATTGGATTTGTCCTGCATGACACTGCAGTGATAGATACAGGTCATTGTATATTTTGACATAACTTACACAATTGTGCGGGACAGAATGTAAACTATAATGTAAACTGAAGTCCATGCTTAGTGGCAGTGCTTCAATGTAGGTTCATCAATTGAAACAAATGTACCACACTAATGAAGGATGTTAATGTGGGAAAGTGTGGGAGGGGCATATGGGAATCCATTATATTTCTATGTAACATTTATGTAATCTAAAGCTTCTTTTTAAAACAATATTTTAAAAAGAATTTAAAAAAAGAAAGGAAGGAAGGAATACATTTCATTTGGTAGTATTACATCAGCTGAAAGAAGGAACATATTACCAATGGCAGAAGAGGTCCATAATTCTATGTTGCTGCTTGTTTAAAGTTTGAACATTGTAGATGCTGGCTACAGGGATTATTTTAGTAGAAGTGAAGTGAGAAAGTCACAGGATTTGGAAGAGAGTTGGCTTTTAAAATGTGGAGATTTTGAAAGAGTTCACAATTTTTACATTACTCAATGGGAAGAATTCTAATTTAAAGATAATTATGTCTTCCTTAAAGGTGAAGAATTAAGCTTTTAATATTGTCATTTTTAAATACCATTGAAATTTGTAATAAATATATCTGATGCTGTCTACACTTCCTTTGTATTAAATGACCTAAAAAATTTTAAAATACCCACAGCTTATATCTTTCTCAATTAAGTTTCTCTTAATAATCATTTTCATCTCTATTCCATGTGGCTCATTTCAGAAAAATCTGCTCTGTGGAATAAGGCACTGTTTTCAAAGTTATTTATCAGTCAAGAGTAATTTTTTTGTGCTTTATAGTAAGTGCCATGTTAGTGCATAGTCAATACTAGTTAATGAGTTAGGCTAAAAAGTGAATAATAATAAGTTATGATCATGTTCCTACTTTATCAATTACAATAAAATGTTTATTTGGTTTTTGTGTCTTCTCCATTTATGATTGTCATTATCATTCTCCTGTAAGATAAATGGCTCCACAATCTCATAAGTGAGTTGTATGCTTTGGAATGTCTTCTACAAAGTACATCCTCAGACACATTTCCAGAAAACATCTGTTGAAAAGTAAGCAAAGACTTAGGATAATACTCAATAAGTTACTAAAAAATATGTATTAATATCAGGTTAATCATTATCTATCCTATCAAGATCTCAGACATTCCTATCTCAACTATTATTGAAGTTTTTAAAATATACTGTTCTTATTGGTGTCCAGTTCCAAAGTTGTATTTAACTTTTTAATACCAGAGTCCATCTGAAAGTTCTTTTTGGTGCACCTTATAGCTTGTAATAACTGGTGTCCATTCTTAAATTATTACTAATATTCTGCTAATTTTTAATACAGGTAATGGATTAGGAATTAGAATTGTGGGTGGTAAAGAAATTCCTGGACATAGTGGAGAGATTGGAGCCTATATTGCCAAGATTCTTCCTGGAGGAAGTGCAGAACAAACAGGGAAACTTGTGGAAGGTAAGAATAAATAATTTCAAAGTAAAGTAAATGAATGTACGAATATTAAATATATTTGAATTTAATTTACAACCTTTCCTTTGCTGACTAGGGTAAACCTCTCTACTTAGTGTTGATTGTGAAACTTTGGAATAGTAATATAAAAAAATATGTCCATAACTCTATTCATTTTATTTTCAATTGCATTGTCCTTTTTAGCAGTTGTTAGCAATGGAAATACATTGATTAAGAAGCACACAAAAAATTTTTACCAACAGGGGCAACTTTATAAAAATCACTTAAGTTATCTGGTCATTAATATTTCCTAGAAAAAGTATACTGAAACTGTAGCTAAAAAAACATGGGAAGATACTTCGGGACTTGCTAAGGTCAGGGGTCAGAAAACTATCTATGGTCAGTAGGCCAAATCCAGCCATCGCCTATTTTTGGAAGTAATGCTTTATTGGAAAACAGTTGTGCACGTTAATTTACATATTGTACAAGGCTGCTTTCTCAATATTTATTACTAAAGCACTATACTTATTCTTTATACTTACTTTTTACAAGAAAAGTTTGCTAACTTCTTTGCTGGGTACGATCTGTCTATATTCTCATCTCATTATATCATAAGATTTTTAAAGTAATAATGAACTTTGCAGGTGTAGCTAATTGGCCATAAAAATGTATTTCATGATTTTCTTTCAATAAAATATTCTAGCTGGGTTCTCAAAATACATAATTGAATTGCCAATCGGCTAATATGGTCATTGGAATTTTCCAAACTCACTAACAAACTTTTAATGACATTGTTTATAATGAACAATGTTTATGATAAAGTACTACAGTCTCTCTTATTTTTACTCTAAGTAAAATATTTATTTGGGAAAAAAAAGTGTCCTGTCATTTCATATTTTAATAGTTTTCCTGTTGTTGCTTAAAATTTTTATTTATGCTAAAATTATTTGCCATCATTTCTTTAAACATATTGGAACCTACCAAAAATGCCCTGAGATATTTTGATAGATTATTAATAAATATAAACTTCAGGCAGTGTCTATTCATTACATTGGTATTCTGGAGCCAATCTGCACCACCTCACTGTGGTGTGCTTTGCACTTCTTCCCAAGTGCACATTCATTGACGTCATGTTGATAGCTTGAAACTGCCACAATGGGAATATTTACACCATGGAAATACACACACACTACAAATCAGGTCTTTTTTTGTTTACTTGCTGTTTTCAGAATGCCGGTTTACCAGCCCACTAAATATACTACTGAAAGTATATTATTTAAAACATTTGAATGACATTAGTAAAACAAGAAAAGTTAGGATACATAACCAGATAGCTAAATGAAAAAAAAAGCCCGTACAAATGAAGAAATAACAATTATGCACACATGCTGGGTCCATATGAATTTTCTTTCTTTTTTTTTTTTTAAAGATTTATTTATTTATTTAATTCCCCCCCCCCCCCGGTTGTCTGTCCTTGGTGTCTCTTTGCTGCGTCTTGTTTCTTTGTCCGCTTCTGTTGTCGTCAGCAGCACGGGAAGTGTGGGCGGTGCCATTCCTGGGCAGGCTGCTCTTTCTTTTCACGCTGGGCGGCTTTCCTCACGGGCGCACTCCTTGCGCGTGGGGAAGTGGGGGACACCCTTGCGTGGCACGGCACTCCTTGCGCGCATCAGCACTGCGCATGGCCAGCTCCACACTGGTCAAGGAGGCCCGGGGTTTGAACCGCGGACCTCCCATATGGTAGACGGACGCCCTAACCACTGGGCCAAAGTCCGTTTCCCCATATGAATTTTCTTTGACTATAATCTTGTCATGCCCATTTCCATCTTTTGGTGTTGCAGTCTAGTTAGGATATATGAATTGAGCTACATTTTTAAGAAAGAGAGTGATATGATGATGTTCACACAGAATCCTCAAAAATGAATTTGAATATGCAATTTTATTTTAAAATAAAAATTGAAACATTGTGTGTGGTATCATTTGGCAAAGATACTTGAATAATTTGTAAATTTGTTTACACCATGGAGATTGGCAAATTCTAGAAATCAGAATACTTTTTAAAGTCAATTTCAGTAGCATTTATTGTGACAAAAATTATATACTTCGCACTTGGTAGCTTATATGGTCTTTGCTAAGTTCATAAATTTAAGTAAAATCTAAATATTATTCAATCTCACTTCATCAACCATTCAAAGAGAAAACAGAAATGAAACAAAAATTACACTTATGATTTTATAAGCTCTAAGATTGCTTCTGATATTATCTTTTTTGGAACTAGTAGTTTTGCAGTTAATCTAATTGGTTTAAGTGGCAAAGCATTAAAAACTACATTCATATGATTAAGATTTTACTTTTCAAATTATTTTATTTATTCTTTCTTCCAGAGTTTTGCCAAGGTGCCAAGCCAGGTCTTTTTATGAGCATTAGTCCTCTGGTTGGAGTCCAGTGTTCTTGTGTAACCCTCACCCATAACTTGTTACTGATGATTTCCACCTTTGCTTTATTTACTTTTTTTTCCCTTCTTTATTTTCTTTTAAATGTTACATTCAAAAAATATGAGGTACCCATATACCCCCTACCCCACCCACCCCACCCCTCCCACATCAACAACCTCTTCCACCATTGTGGCACATCCACTGCACCTGGCAAATATATTCTGGAGCACCGCTGCAGCACATGGACAGTGGTCCACATTGTAGTCCACACTCTCCCCCAGTCCACCCAGTGGGCCATGACAAGACACACAATGTCCAGCATCCATCCCTATAGCACCACCTAGGACAACTCCAAATCCTGAAAATGCTCCCACACCATGTCTTTTATTCCGTCTCCCTACCATCAGCAGCCACCGTGTCCACCCTCTCCACATCACTACTACAATTTCTTCCTTACTAATCACAATAGTTCCCCAGCAGAACACCAGTAAGTCCACTCTAATCCTACCCTCTGGTTTCTTGGACTTACCCTGGCCAGCTGACAGGGAGGTGAAGAGGGTCAACCACCACACCAGGGAGCTAAGAGTGCCTACAGCTGCAAGCAAGAGAATTGCATCCATTATCCATGTGGGATCTAAGCCCCATCTGATGTAGAGGGGACTGAACATAACCATCCCAGGGTCCACAGGATGGAGGAATAGAGTATGAATTAGAGTGCTTTATTTACTCTTGCAACATAGGTCTTTGCTAAAAGACTTGTAATATTTCTCTCAGTTTCAAGACGTGGCCTTGATTGCCCATATTTAAATATTGTTTTTTTTTTTAAGATTTATTTTTTATTTATTTCTCTCCCATTCCCCCCCCCACCCCCCACCCCCACAGTTGTCTGCTCTCTGTGTCCATTCGCTGTGTGTTCTTCTGTGACTGCTTTTATCCTTATCAGCAGTACCGGGAATGTGTTTCTTTTTGTTGCATCATCTTGCTGTGTCAGCTCTCCATGTGTGCAGGGCCATTCTTGGTCAGGCTGCACTTTCTTTCGCCCTGGGCAGCTCTCCTTATGGGGCGCACTCCTTGTGCGTGGGGCTCCCTATGCGGGGGACACCCCTGCATGGCGGGGCACTCCTTGCGTGCATCAGCACTGCGCATGGCCAGCTCCACATGGGTCAAGGATGTTCAGGGTTTGAACCGCGGACCTCCCATGTGGTAGGTGGACTCCTTATCCATTGGGCCAAGTCCACTTCCCTAAATATTGCCTTTGAAACATTAAATATTTGGGGGGATAATTCTAGCAGATGATAACTCATATGCTTTTCCCTAACCATAATAACAGTACCTATGTTCTTGCTACCAGATTAGATGAAAAAGATTCACTCATTTTATGTTGTAACTCGAACTCACTTGAAGGCCATTGGTCCAATGGGTTTCCACAACAAGCACTCATCTAGTTTAGATCAGTATAATTTATACATGATACCTTTAGGGCTTTCAGCCTCAATCATTAATAGATTGTCAATTTCCAAACCTGTAGTTTGGCCTAGTTATTACCCTGATTTTTATGCATATGTGAGGCGTCTGTATCGTGATACCACAAGGTTTCAGATTCTTTACCACTGTTGTTTTTTTGTTTTATTTCTCTTTTGTTTTATTTAAGAATCATTTATTAAAATTTATTTATTGAAGGCAATAAAGCTGATTTATTCCCCATAGTTTGAAGTTAATTCTTTCTTAGGGAAAATTATATGTGTATATATTTTTTCTTACGTAACAAAATTCTTCATCTTTATAATGAAATCCCAAATAGACTTAAGATTTAATTTGATCTCATCAAAATATGTCTTTCCTTACTGAATTTCTGAATAGAGAAATTTATAGACTAAGCCTTTACAGATTCAAAAATACCTTTCAGTGCATTTAAAACACGAATGATAATTTAGTAGGTTAAATTGTTGTTTCTACTCCAAATTACAAAACTGTTGTTCAGAAACAGTTTGACTGAGTTTACTTGTCTTTTCTTAGTCTGGCCAATTCCTATATCAGGCTTTTCAGACTCACCAGAGTCTGACATTTTAACACTTTTGCAGCACTTAAGGGAATGGGCTCTGATTGTGTTGACTTTTGAAGAGCAAGAATATTTTGAAATTTCCTCCAGCTTTTTATTCTCTGGATTTATCCATTTAAAATTCGGTCACCATTTTTAACTCTTTTGACTTATTTACTCTGTCTCTGGAGATAATTTTCAAACCTATATCCATCATAATTAATGAAAAATTTCTATTTGCCCTCTCCTTGCCTTGTAACTTAATTTTATATGGTTTAAATTTTCAGTTAGAATGTTGATAATGGTGAAGTTACGTATGTAGGAGAAGTCATTGGGCTATTCTTTTAGTGTAAATTTACATCATGAAAACAAAATACATAAACATTTTAAGTACATTTATATTTTATATTTGCTAATCATTTTTGTATGGTTTATATTTCAACTTTTCAAGGACCAATGCAATAGTTAAGGGAAAATATTCATTAATGGAGTGGAGCTGATATAACTTTATAGCACAATCTTAAGGTTGATTTTTCTTTTTTGTAGCATTAGGGAAACACACATGGAACAGATAAAATTACTTTAAAGGATTTTTTTATTTTTAAAAGTGAAAGACAAAGATTGCTATAAAAGAAGGATTTTTAAGTATAAAAGAATTATCTGTCTTTGTTACTAGAGTTCCATCTTTTAGGTGCTCTATAAAAAAGTATTTGAAAACAATGATCTCTTGAGTTGCCCATCATCAGATAAAATAGTGCAAAGGTATGTCTGTCATGAGGTATTGACGATTGTGTTATGGACTTCTCAAATTTAGAGATAGATGGGATTTATTAGAGAAGAATATATAAAGAGTGTTATTTTTAAACAACGAGCAAAATTCTCTAAAATTATAATAACAGTGAATAGATTTTACCAAATAAAATAGTCTAGAATATTTATTATAGATGAAGCATCTAATTTTTGAGACAATTAGGTAAGTTATTATGACGAATTGATAATGATATTTTAACATAGGTAAGATTTATAATCATTTATCTCAAGATAAATTTTTATAATTGAATGACAAATTGTAAATAAACATTTGAAGTCCATATCATATTCTAGTATAGTTTTAGATGCTCAAATTAGTTGAGAGAGAAATACCCATGCCAAAGACCAAAATGAGAGAAATATTATACACTTTTAGGAACCCCAACATTGGTACACATTTCACAGCCCTGATACTGTTGATCTAAAAATTGTTACATTTTAATCTTAAAGCTAATTGTACTTTAGAAACATAATTGGATTTGTATTTTAATTCCCCAGATCATTTGTCTTCATTTTTCAATAGAAAAATAAGGCAGTTCTTAGGCAATTAAATGAAAGAATAAAAGGTAGTAAATGATCATTTTCTGTCCAGTATTTGTTCAAGAAAGTTTATAAATGTCATTGAAAACAACATTCAGGGTTTTGGGGGCTCGGGGTCTCTCAAGTACCTGATTGCCTGGCTCTTTCAGGTAATCTTTATAGAATATTAAAAAAGTGAAAGATTAGTTCGGGAAATTTTTACTAATGGAAACCTTTCTAATTGCATCTTTATTTTAGGAGTTGGCACACAGCTAATAATGGGAGTGTTTTAAAATCACTTTCTTTAGTACAGCCTAATAATTGCACAATAATAATTATTGGTAATTCTCAGAATTCTGAAACAAAGCATTATCTTACATTATTTAACAAGATAGACAACCATGTACAGAAAGATATTTCCAAAAAAGTTGGAATAAAAATCTGTTTTCAAACAAATAGAACAGTCACTCAACAATATACTGGGGATTTTAAAACTTAATGTTAGCTACACAGGCAAGGAATTTCAGAATAGCACTTGGTTTATGAGTATCAAAACCTGAATTTGATTGATCAATTTGGTGTGTAAGTTTATGGCCGAGCTTCACTATTTGTGCCCTCATGCCGCTCCCTCCCTTAAAGTTAGTACAAGATGAATCATAGTGAATACCACAGACCTATGTTAATGTCATTATGCATGATGGAGAGGACCCTGAACTAGACCACAGCAAAGCAACATCTACCAAATCTCTGACATTTCATATTTGGGTGCTAGTCACCAACTTATTACAGGCTACCCTGCAGCATTCTTGAGAACATAAAATGGGAAAGGGTATGTAAAAAGGCTTTATGAATAGTATAGTTGTGTACAGCTGTCATTTTTTTTTTAATTTGCTCAAAATATTTCTTTCCCTATGTTTTTTGTAGGTTGACATCTAATTCAAGGATAAGAAGTAGTCTGTTTGAAGTACATTTGACAACTAGTAAGGGGAACCCTTCCCATTTATCTAGGATTACTATAATTTTTACCTCCCAAGTTGAGCTCTCTAATTTGTTTACCTGAAAAGTGGTTAAATACTCAAAGTGGATATTTTAAAGAAAATGCAATCTTAAGAGGAATCCTATATTTTGCAATTAGGAGAAAATTACATGAGTGGTTGAGATTAAGTTTATAAATCACCCTAATCCTCTAAATTATTATCATTAGTCATAGAGTTTATCATTATTATTAATTTCTGAGTTCCTCCCCAATCATATAGCCAGGTCATTGGTAATTCACTCTTGTCCTTCAAAACATGGCCTTCACCAAAGGACATTATGAACTCTCCAAGGCTAGGTTCATTTCTTCTCTGTGTTCCATACCACTTTGTGCAAATCTGTGTTGTGTCCCTTAACAGGTTGTATTATAAGTATTTTCCTTCAGTGACTCTTTCTAGGCTCTGAGGCTTTTTTTTCTTTCTACATATTCAGTGCCTAATACAAAAAGGATTTAAACAATGTGTGTAGAAATAAGTAATAATGCATTTTCAGTTACCAAAGTTGGGTACTTAAGATGCCATGCCTCATAGTGTAGTGGAAGCAGAGAGGATTCACTGATCTCATATTGAAGGCTAGGACTCAGGAATCTCTGAAAAGGAAGATTTTTATGACCGATTTATTATGACCCAGCAAACTCCTGTCCAAAAAGCCGAGACCCGAGTAGGAGCTTCAGATTATTTTTATAAGAGAGACACATGTGGTAGGGCCAGGAGAGGTTTAGGGCTCAAAAAGACTTTCTTTGTTAGTTTTTTAAGGTTTAGCTATTTGAATACCAGCTAAGCTTGAAATAACATAATCGCCCACACTCCAGGTAAACTTGAATTAACATATCACCCACTCACCAGGTAAGCTTGAATTAACTTATCACCCACTTTCCAGGTAAGTTTGAATTAACATATAGCCCACATTCCATCTGGATGTAACTTTGAATACACTTTCAGTTTATATCCTTTCTGAATATTCAAAGCCTATAGAACCTATATTACTTAATTGGCTTTCTACAAACTAAGCACACTTGGATACAGAATTAGGTAAGTTTGAATTCATGCACAGTCTATATCATACCTTACCCCTTGATGCCTTGCTTAAGTTTGTTAAGCTTTGGCATCACTATTTTTGGAGTTATGTGGTGGACTGCTGTCTGTGTTCTTACTGCATTATTTATTAAAGCATGTACTCTAGTTATTATTAAGAGGAGGAAGCAGGGAAGTATGATGAGAACATGGGAGGAGTTTCAGCTGTTCACTGTCTCGACTGCTTATTTTTCCTATTAATTTTTTCAGGAAGGTTTAATGATCAAGTCTCTAGGAACATTTGGGGCTTCTCTTGGCTTTTGGAGGAAGTCTTTTTCTGAGTGGTAGAATCTTGGGAAGACTTTTTGCTAGGTTCCAGATCCGTTTACTGATTTCCTATTTTACTAGCTTGTCCTATTTTTTCCCTTAGAGAGTTTACACCTTTAATCTTAAAGGGGTGCTGAAGGGAGATGATCTTTTTTCTGTAGCTACTTCCTGCTGGTCAGGGGCAGTCGGCCCTAGCTGACAAGGTGTGAAACTATGTTATTTCAGTTGGAGGAAGACGGATCTGGCATCCTGGGTGAAGCTGCATGAAGTTTTCATATGGTTAGCAAGATGTTGATTCTGGAAAAAATTAACTTAATTAGAATTTTTAGAATATATGGTCCCACTAGAGGACACTGGATCACAGAAGTAGAAAAGGTCAAGTGCCTGCAAAGCCTAAATTTTCCTTAAGTTGGTGGGAAACAGTAAATATATATATATATATATATTTTTTTTCCTGAGTTATTTTATGTTGTTGGTTAACTTCAGAGAGAAATTGCAATAGAAAAGGGGGTTAGGTATAAATTGGCAATCCCAGTTCCTATGGTAGAGGAGAGGAATGAGACGAGATGTTTCTCTTTTCAGTTAAGATAAAGGAGGTGAAAAGAGGCAAAGTTTTTAAAGGGAAGTCTGGTTTGCCTTTTTTCTAGTAATAGACGTTACTAGAGGAAACAGTTGATTTGACATAGACACTATTTAGCTTTGTCTTTTGAAGAAGTATCTCAGGCTGTCCAATGACTGGCACTCGTGTGTTCCATCAGGTGCTTCTGGTGAACTGGCACTCTTGGGCAGCTGCCTTTACTCAGGATTAGTCCTCCCAGGTGGACATTCCTTTAGCTTTAATAGCTGTGGAAGTGATCAGAACTACAGAGTAAAGTTTTTATATTTTGGCTCTAGTTGAGAAACTCCTGGTAAATTCTTTGACTGTGTTTACCAGGCTTTGTTTTTTGAAAACTCATTTGGCTAAGCTGGTTAGGGCATCCCTCCCCAGATGAGTCCCTTGGTGAAGTTCATGAAGGACTTCCCACTGCACTTCTCCTGTCAGGTAAACTTGAGTATTTTTAACAAGCTGCCTGTCAGTTTCCAGGATGAACCCCAGGCTAGCTGCCCTGGTTTGTTCATTCTGGGTACACTGTGGAACATCAAGTACTAGTAGAGGTGCTGGGATAAGGGGCAGGAGGGAAAGCTGGGTTTGTGCTGCTGCTTTAGCAGCTGCATTAGCTTGAGCATTTCTTTTTGCTATACCAATGTTTGTTTGCTGATGCCCTGGATAATGCATAACTGTTATTTCCTGTGGTAACAGTACGGCTTCTAAGTAAATCTAGGATTTTTGCCTGTGTTTAATAGTTGACCCACTGTTAGTAAGCAAGCCTTGTTCTCATTACGCAGCAGAGTAAGTGTGAAGGACAAGGAAAGTATATTTAGAGTCGGTGTAAATATTAGCCCATTTCCCAGCTGCTGGCTTTAAACTTTAAGTAAGGGAAATTAGCTCTTTTTTTCAGGGCTGAAGTTTCAGGGGGAAGAGCTGTGGCCTGTATAGTTTCAAACTGAGAAACCACTGCATAGCCTGCCTTTTTAATTCCTCTCTTAATAAAACTACTTTCATTTGTGAACCATTTAATGTTTGGGTTTTATGAAAGTCTCATTCTTTAGATCTGGCTTGCTTGAGTAGTTTTGGTAAGGCAGGAGTGGAGAAGGGGTTCTTCAGGATCTGACTTTGGGTTCTCTACTGATAGTAGGGTGGTGGGTTGAGAGGTTGACTTATCTGCACTTCAGAGGTTTTTAGTAATTGAGCCTGGTATTAATTAACTGGCTACCTGTGAGCTACTGGTGGCCCTGGGTTCAACCACATCCTTTACTTGATGTGGGGTAAAGATTGGAGAGGTTGCTCCCAAGTTAATTTGGTGTTTTTTTTAATTAAAAGGGTTGTTAACCCCACTGTTTTCAGGCAAGGTGGCCATTTTTTTTATAATTTCACAGACATGTTTATTAATTACTTAGAAAATGAAGTTGACCAGGACTTTTAACATGCTCAATGTCCTTCTGCATATGATTTACTAGGTATTACCATAATCATCAGACATATATTTAGAATAGGATATAGGTACAGTATTTACTACTCAATGCATAAGTTTCTCCTTGAGCTGCAATTAAAAGCTTTAAGTTTAAGGTTTGCAATACCATACAGGTTATTTCTCCATGGGAGCAAGCTATAATGCCAGTTGTGTTTAAGTTCTACTCACAGTAATCTGGTATTCATTGCTCCACTTTGTATGCTCTTCACAGCAGCTGAAACACCGTTGACCCTAGAGAGAAGCTAGGAAAGTAGATTCCAGTATTTTACCACCCTGGTGCATAGCACTCTTTGGCACTATGAAACAGTGCCAGTCTGGAGATGATATCCATTGTAAATTTGGCTGTACTGACCCATTGTTGGCTGTTACAGGAGTTTGAAACTGCAAAGTAGTTCCCATCCACTCCAGGAGCATGACCAGAGATGTAGTAGATACTTTTATTGATTTAGAGGTCAGTGACTAACCTATCCAATAACTCATATGGAGAATTACCTTGCAGTGTATTGGATGCCTGGTTTGAATGCATAAGAGCATTTGACAATGCTGAAGTCTATCTCTTGATTTTCATGTATCTTTTAAACATTTTTAATGCAAGTGTTATATATTAAGTGAACTTTTAGTATTTTGTTTTTTTACTTCTATACTTTTACCATGAGGATGTTAATTACACAGGTATTTTACTTTGGCAGTAGAGGAAAAACTATTTTTCTATTTTTAAAATGAAAACTGAAGATTCCCCAATGGAATCAAAGTAACTTTTCATTACCACCAGTTGAATATACACATTGAGGTGATTTCCAGATGGGTTTTATTGCTATGAAGTTAGATTTTGCCATTAATATTAATTTAGGTTTTTAACTGATGGCTTTTTAGAGCTAGCCATTCAAATGCTTCAATTTGGAAAATGCTCTTACAAACTTTTTGTAATTAAACACAGCTACATAGACTGGTTAATTTACTTTAGACTACAATTAGCAACCGATGGATTTTACTTTATGCATTTAGGGGAGAGCAAATCTACATATTTTGAACTTAATTTCATTAGATATAAATTTAGAATTTTTATCATATTAAAGACTTAGTACATATAATGTTAATTTATTAACTTGGTATTTTATAAGCTAAAGATATAACACCCAAGCTAAATAAGTTGAAACTGTTATTGTTTATACAAAGAATTTGTTTTCCCCTCTTTTCTTTACAGGGGTCTAAAACCTCTTGTTTTGAATAAAATTCTAAAATTGTGAATAATCTTAAAAGCATACTTACTTCTAGGCTCTAGAATATATTATAATTATTTAATTTGCTTTACTTATAATTTAGGGAGCCCTGGGGCTGGGCAGGTCAAAGAGCTCAGAAAAAAAAATTTTATTTTCTCTTTTTCCAAAAGTTTCTATATTCAGATTTCTACATGACCTTTCCATACTGCTTAGCCTAATTTGGGTTCTAGAAATATTTATTACATATATAACTGCACATTTAATTTTTAACAATTTAAATAATTTTTTAAAAAACTATTTGTTAATTTGATACTGTTATCCCAATGTATGAAGATATACGCTGAGCAAATAGGCAGGCATGAATAGTTTGACACAGAAACACAACTTAGTTACTTAAAGCTTTCTTTGTTTTTCTCTCTTTTACAAAGTAAGTTCAACTCTAAAACAACACTTGAAAGATCTCCCTGAAGGCATTTTTTTTTTTGCAGGTTTCTCCAGATTAGGGGTTTGTGGTTTCCCCCCTTTGTGGCTTTTTTAATTAATGGCTTATAACCAAAATGTTTCCAATGCTATGATACAATTTTTCTTTGCTTCAGAACTGTAAGTAGAGGCAAGAGGTGGGGCCAGACTTGCAGTAACTGTAAACAAAGGCAAACTCAGTTTATAATTACCATCACAATAGTTGAAGTCTAGGGGCTAGGTGAAGTTAGTTATAAAATAACCATAATTAAAGGTAAGTTTAAGTTATAATTACCATTACTATAGTAAGCACTAGATAGACTTGAAGTAGCCATAAGCAAAGGTAAATTAGCTTAAGATTCCCATTACAATAGTTGAAATCTAGGCTACATCTACTCCATTGTAATAATGTCAGTTATTAATTTTTTTGTTTTATAGATAAAGGCACTTATACAATGATTTCAGCTCGGTTTTTAGAAAGTTTTTACTTAAAATCAATTTGGGTATATTTATTTATTAACTAAGCAATTAAAACAATTTTATTAGTAACAACTTTGTGTAGTTTTTCTGCTTTTCCAGCAATTAAATAAATTTCACTTGTGATTTATGCATTAAATCCACTAGCAAGACAGTATTGGCATTTAAAGATTCATTTTTAGGATACCTTTCACCATTAGCCAACTTTTAACAGGTGAACCCCAAATCTGATTTCTTAGGCACAAGCAAACTGACAAAGTTAAACACAGATTTCAAAGTTGAACACAAGGTTATGCACAGATTAAAACAGAAGAATTTTATATCTTTAGCATTTCTAGGAATACTTTGACCTTAACTGATGGCACATGAGGTTTCTTTATTTTGATCACTATTCACACCTTTTATAGGCATGACTGAGTTTAAACTGAGAAGTCTGATGTTTCTTTTCTCATTTCTTTAAGAAGACATGATGTGAGGTTTCTTGGTTTCAGATCTATCTGTTCCCCCCCCCCCCCCCCTTTTTTTTAACGCTGGTTTAAGTGGAATTAAGGGTTTCATACAGAGGCTGCTCTGTGGCCATGTGGACCAGCATCAGGCAGAACTTCCCAATTCCTGAGAAGAGACTCCCATGGGGAGCCCACTGGCATGCCAGAAGCCATGCTTATCTTTCTGGGAAGAATGAAGAGACACCCTTTCAATCAACTGACCTGGCATCCCAGAGTTCCCGTCCAACCAAAGTTCACCATTTCACACAATTCAATACCACTATCTGTAGGAATGAAAACATATACTTGCATCATATAAATGGGCAAACACTAAAAAGCAACAGCACTCAGACAGAAACACAAAGCCCATCAATTCGACTCATAATTTTTGTTTTTCCAGTATGGCCATTTTCGAGTTTTCTACTTTTTACTTTTATTTTTAGGAGGTTTCTTTGTTTATCTTTTGGGAAGAGCCATTGTAGACTATGGGGGTAAGGGGCTTATCTTTCTGTAATGCCTATCAGGGGGAACTGAGTTACAGCTAGTTAACTCTTGCAACCTTAGCAAGGGGGAACTTCTAACAGGGTCTTTGCCTACCATTGCTGTTCACAAAACAAGCTCAACTGTAATTCAGCATTAAAATTAAAAGACATTTCCACTGAACTTTTCCTTTGCTCAATTAATACTCAGACTAAGCTTTATCACAAAAACCAATTCATTTTTCCCAAACCAAGATCTTTCAAATTTAGACCAATTCTTCAGGATGCATCCCAGTGGAAAGCACTGGGATACTGATGTCTCATTTCCTATGGCAGCAGAGAAAGAAAGAGACAGCAGCCAAAATAAAGGTACAAGAGACAGCAGGCCTTTTTCTTAAAGTGAGGTTGGGAGCAAGACTTAAACCCAGCAGAACCCACAACCTCTTTCTGAACTAAAAGGGGTCTAGGGACACCCTGGGCTGGGGATTCACCTGGGCCCTCCCAGCTTCCTCAAAGGCGTCCAAAATGAGCAACAAAATGCTGCCATCTCTGGCCTTCATTGCTATCCCAGACGAGCCCCCAGGAAATGTAGTGGGAGCAAAGAGAATTCAGTGGTTGTGTATTGAAGGCTAGGACTCAGGAATCTCTGAGAAGGAAGATTTATTATGACCAACCAGACCCGGCAAACTCCTGTCCAAAAAGCCAAGCCCCGAGTAGGGGCTTCAGGTTATTTTTACACAAGAGACACACGTGGTGGGGCCAGGAGAGGTTTAGGGCTCAAAAAGACTTTCTTTGTTAGTTTTTAAAGTTTTAGCTATTTGAATACCAGCTAAGCTTGAATTAACATAATCGCCCACACTGCAAGTAAACTTGAATTAACATATCGCCCACTCACCAGGTAAGCTTGAATTAACTTATCACCCACTTTCCAGGTAAGTTTGAATTAACATATAGCCCATATTCCATCTGGATGTAACTTTGAATACACTTTCAGTTTACATCCTTTCTGAATATTCAAAGCCTATAGGGCCTATACCACTTAATTGGCTTTCTACAAACTAAGCACACTTGGATACAGAATTAGGTTAGTTTGAATTCATGCACAGCCTATATCAATAGGGTTACATAAAGCAAATAAAATAATACATGTAGTCACACTCTGTTATTTGTAAAGAACCATATACATTTAAAACCAACATCAATATTTAGTAATATAACTTTTGATTATTTTTCTGAAAGGATGTTTAAAATGGAAACTGTTTCCTCTGGGCGCACATTCTCATAAATTTGAATTTAACTGCTCATAAATTTACATAAAGTTACAGTACTTGTTGTTGTTGTTGTTTAATGTTCCTTTGGTTGAATTTAAATTTGGATCTCTATGGAGAGATTTTTACTGACCTTGAAAAACCTCACTAATGTGGAAAATGTTAAGATCTTTTTGGACAGTGGCAAAATGTGAAAAGAGTTTCTTTCTCTGGCAGTTCCATTCTTCCCCAGAATCTCCACAATGACTTTGCTCTGGGGTTGAGAAAGGGTGAAGGGCACTAACTAGTTTTAAATTAGAGGTCAACATCTCAACTCAAAATAGCAAGTTCATTGTGAAAGTTTGCTACCTGACACAATTGTTTCTGATTCATTTGCATTTAAATGATGAGCTGACCATGTGTTGTCTTCAGTCTTTAAATTTGTATTGAAACAACAGTGGTTAAATTTCTTCAATCTTTCTATACAAATCAGGGTTTGATGTTTACTAGTTCATTAAAAATGGGCATAATTTCCCTTCCTCTGAGCCATGCTACCTGATCAAGAAAAGTACTTAACAAACCCTCCACAGCTTATTCCTAATTTTCTCTTTCTCACCTAGTCATATCCTAGCCACTTCAGATGTCCAGCGCCACAGCAAACATTTTCAATGATGTCTTCCTGGGGGGGACAGGGAAGAAAGAGTTTCCTGGCATTTGTGGTTTCATTTACACAATTTAACACTTGAGTACTGCTCTGTAATTTTCATTGCAAATATTCAAGTGTGTAAAAAAAGAAACTTGCAATAATAATATGGCAAAAAGCCATATACCACCATACTGTTCTAAGTCTCAATTTTTTACCATATATTTTCATAATTTTAAAACAAATAAATATAAATCAGTTAAAGTCTCCTATTGTTTCCTCTCCTCTCCCAATTCTCTGTTACTCTCCAGAAAATACCTCTAGACTTAATTTTGGCTTACACTTTCCCTTCCTTTTCTTCCTAATTTTACATATATTCCCCAGAGCATAGCATGCTTCATTTTGCCTATTTTGAAAATTTGTATAAGTGATACTTTAATGTACATGTCTTTTTCCCACTTTTTTCTTCAGGCACATGAAGTTTCTGGAATTTATCAGTGTGGTAAATGTAACTCTAGTGCATTTATTTTAACTATTGGGCAGAATTCAATTATTGTATCTATTACAGTTTAATTTACACACACTCCTATCGATGGGCATTTAGCTTATTTACACCTGCAAGCGATACTATAATTATTTTATAGTATTGTATTTTGTGCACTTGTGCATAAGTTTCTTCTATATTTCTGGGTCATAAAGTCTATGGCTTCTTCAATAGATTTTTCCAAATTGTTCTCTAAAGTTTTATACTATTTTACATTCATCCATGATAAATGAGTATTGCTATTTCTCTACATCCTTCTTCCACTCTCTAGATTTCCTTTTTCAGATTTAATGTGAAATGGCCACCTATTGTTTTCATTTGCCTTCCCCTAAATCATGTTAAAGATGATTATGTAACTCTTATCTGTGACTTGCCTGTTGTTTTTACCTACTCTTTAATTGGGTTGTTTATGTATTCTTTACTGAATTTTAGGGTATTTTTATATAACCTGAATATAATCCTTTGTCAAGTATATAGACTGAAAATACTTCCCCCCAGTGTGTGGCTTGTTTTGGATGTTAAGTGCAAGTACTTTGGGTGATGAGGCACTGATATAAATAACCAGCCAGCCAAAAATGCATGGAAGGATAGCTTTATTAGATCAGAGGGAGAGGGGGAAAGGAGGGCTGCGAAGGAGCCCTGCGCTTACCTAACCTAAGTTCCTGCCAGAGTCCATAGAGGAGGGGAGGGCAAGAGCACTCTTGGCTTTATTGTAACCCAAAGGGGAGGGATAGGGTTTTCCCCTGGATAGTGGGGATTGGCAGTTTCAAACTCTCTGTGAAGAGCTGTAGCAGCCAAGGTCATTTGGAGAAGCTGAGAGCAGCTTCTTATCATTCAGAGCCTATGGAAGTACCTGCCCTGCTAGTAAATTAGGCTGAGTGAAAGGGCAAAAGCCACAAGGGGCCATTCAGAGAAGCAAGGGGCAGCTTTTATCATGCCAAACCATATAGAGGTGCAGGCCCTGCTGATTGTGCTTACCTACTGGGAAGGGCTAGCTGGGGTGTTTGCTCAAAAGGGAAACTTATGAGTAAACAAAGAAGGATGATGAGGCACCAACTATAATTTATTTTATTGCCATTAAACTTGTATTTTTATTTTATTTTATTTTACAAAAGTAGCAATTTTAATAATGTCAGATTTATCATTTTGTTTCTACATTATTTTGTAAATACTGTATATTATTTTGGAACTCTCCCTTCATCTGATGTCTTTAAAGATGTGATTCTGTATTTTCTTTTAAAAATCTGTAAAATCTTATTTTTCATACAATGTTGATATGACCATAGGATTAAGTGTTGTTTTATTTTAATGTATCTGTGGTCTGAAGTGAAATTGTGATTGTTTTGCTTCAAAATGGATAGTCATTTGCCTGCTCACCATTTTTTTAAATAGTCATCATTCTGACTCATCTATAATGTACCATCTGTTACACATTGATATTTTTCAGACCTGTGTGGGTCTTTTAGAACTCTATTTTCTATAATATTGATCTATCTATCCTTACATCAATACCAAAATGTTTTAATTATGATTTTAGGTCCTGACATATGGTAGGTAAATCCACCTGTATTGCTATTCTCCAAAATGCTCTTGGTACATTTGTTGGCCCTTTGATATTGCATAAGCTTCTACAATCAGCTTGCTAATTTTCATGAAAAATTCTCTTGATATTTTAGTATTTCATTAAGGCATAATTTAATTTGGGAAGAAATTTTCATAATGACTCCTGTCCACTTAAATCTTCATTAGGTTTACAAATGCATGGCATTTGCTCTAACTACACATTGAATTAGCATGTTCTGAATCAAAACAATAGACTACTTTTGTATTGAGTAGTTTTTTTTTTAAAATTAATAATTTTTAAGTAAATAAACAATTGTATATCTTCAGAAAAGGCACAATAAAAAATATTTTTTAAACTAAATATTGGTTTGAGAAATATCATGGACCAGATCTCTTTATGTGCATTTCATTGATTTTAAGCTTTATTTAATCACTAGATTTCTTGAACTTCTTCTCCAATTTAAATTTTTCCTGGTATAGTGCATTAAAAATGTGAAGTGCATTATAAATGTGAAAAATCACTAGTGTGATTTTTTAAAATTTTGACAGTTTTCATAAGAGAACAATGAATACATAAGAACTAAATATCTTTAATCTGATAAATCAAAAACAATTGTTTATTTAAATTGTTAGGTTGCCCACCTGGAAGTTAATTTAATAAAATATTTTGAAAATAACTTGTGTTTGTATTACTATGATTAATAATTAATCAAATTTTTGAAATAGGGATATTTGGAACTAAGATAGGAATATACTGTTAAGATTCTATATATATAGCTTCAAGAACCTTTTTAATGACTCAGTGGAAACAGAACAGGAGAGCAAAAAGCTTAAGGCAAGCATATCTGATGTCTGCTTAAGGAATGTTGTATGAAATGTTAGCATCTCTCAGGCCATTAGACCTGTAAAGAAATGAAAGAAACATCATTTTTCCTCCGTGTATTTTAGGTTGTTCAGTGAAGAAATGTACCTGTGGGATGAGTTCTAATTCATGGAGATTTTGCAATTCTTAATTTCTAGTTATTTCAGTGTAACTGATATTGATATGGCTAGCTAGATCTTATTCTCAATGATGAACTGACAGTTTCTGGCAAGAAAATGCATTTGGATTTATTGCTGAGACTCAGTGATTGGAGTGTAGGTGAAGTTAGCTGTTTTTGAAGTGGTGGTTTTGAGTTTAGAAGTGGACCTCTGGCATTCCTTGTCATGAAGAAGTCTGTGGTAGCACAGCTAATACCAGAAGTACTGGTAGAGAACACACTCCTGTGTAACATAAAGGAGAATGTTCCTAGGCAAGGAAGTCTCTATTTCTGCTTATGCTTTTTTGACATATGTTACAGATGGCATGGCAGTGATCAAGGTTGGAGATCAAGAAACATACCACACAGATGAGTGAGCTTCCTTGTTCTTGTTCCAGGGAGATTACCAGGTACGGATTGGTCACTAGCATGAGATTTCTCAAAATTCCCAAAAGGTGGTGTGTTAGGTACACATGACCCAAGATCACATTTCAAGTTGATAACAAAAGCTCTCTATTTAGGAAACTATCTTCTGGAAAATAAAAACACAAGGGGTTAGTTCCTGAACTGATAGATTGTAACATATTACTTTTAGGATGTAGTGTTATCATACTTACCTTATCAGGATATTAGTAATTAACTGTATTCCAGAAAAAAATAGAATGGCATTTCTCTTTTTTATCCATATATGTTGAAATTCATAAGAGGAAGTGTTATGTGTTTATGTCATAATCATTCTGATAGGGTCATCAGGAAAACTACTAAATAATTGCCTGGTTTCTGACTTTACAATACCCCAAGCCCTAATCTGGTTGCTTTTATCAACAAGGGTGACTTTCTTCAAAATTCATGTGTTTTCAAATGATACTGCTTCTTGATGTATGTGCTTTGTTTCTATACTTAAAATTTTTACTATGTCTAATTAATATGCCATGAAATAAACTGCATCTTGTTGAGAATTTGAAATGGATATTTTGGAAGCAAGGATGCTGAATCCTGTCTTTAATACCATACCAAATCCTCAACCAGCCAATACTTTAGTAATAGTATATCCAATGATCTAGAGAGAGCGTGCTTTTAGAGTCAGGCAGATCAGGATTTATATCCAGCTCTGGTATTTGCTGCCTACTTTCATCCATGAATTTACATGTGCAAGCTGTATTTTGCTGATTTTAATCATTTATTCTTCACCAAAAAGTGTGAGTGAAAAAAGAGATGTGGTGAGATGAATTGCTCAAGATCACACCTCAAAACAGTGACAGTTTCAAATATAGAATTTAACTTTGTCAATTCTGAGCTATTTAAAAAAATGTCCAAAATATATAACATTTCTCTATTTTGTTAATAGGTCTGCCCAAGGATGGAAATAGAGAATATTTTATAGTACATATATTTTCATAACAGTCTGCTTTTCATTTGGTTTATGCTTTTGTTTACCCAATGCAAAATATAAAGTGTTTAAAGGAACAAAATACAAATATAAATGCATTATTTATGTTTAACACTGCCTAAACTTGGAAGAATATGTATTTATAAAATTTACATTAAATATTCTAGTGAGTTAAAAATCCTATTACCTTTATACTATGAAGAGAGGAATTGTGACATATCATATTCTTTTAGAAGTTATTCTTTAATGGAGTATCGTTTTGGCTATTTAGATTTCAGTGGCACTAGCACCATGTACTTGGTCTGCTTTACATGTAAATTTAAACCAAATTTAGATTCATACTGCATATCAGATATTCCAACCCCTAAATGAAACGCCGAGTACACATAATCTAAGTAAGGTGATGCGCAGGAGCCCCAGGAAGTCAAGACTAGCCAGAGAGACCTGAGCAAATGTCAGTGACATGGCAGTGGGAGAGAGGGTGGTAAAAGACAGTAGTAAGCCAGGGGCAAAAAGACAGCTGCATAATTCAGTCAGACCTCATGTTTGCTTTTCTATGACCTTATCAGAAAAATCGCCCTGCCTTTGAATAAGTGACCACAGTAACACAATTTGGAAGGAATGAAATTTCTTAGAATCAAGCATGCAAACAAAACTTCAGGCTTCATTGACTGAAAACTAATAAACTAGCTAAAGATTGTTTAAAGCTTCTATGGATTCCTTTATTTCAAACCTTAGCACCATGTTGCTTATTTTGACCAAAAAAAGAAAGGCAGTTTGAAGTCTAGAAGTCTAGAAACACTTACACCCTGTTCTAAGAAATCTGAGATGCAGAAAAATAAAAATTTGATGATATGATACCTATGCTTGAAGAAATTTTACTATAAATGGGATGAAAAAGTTACAGATAAGGAAAATAATTAAAAACAAGGTAGATATTTCAAGATTCTAAAACATTATATTATTTCCTCTTATAAACCTGCAGAACAAAAAATTGCATTTTTATAAAAGTTGTGAACAAGCAATTGATTTTTCTTCATTTTGTCATAGTCGCCATAATATTCTCCACATCATAGAGCAGAAAAAACAAAACAAAACAGAGTACTCATATTGCAGTATAATCCCCCGTGAGGAAACCAAAGATGGCAGATTGACAAACTTGCTGAAGGCCACAAAGGCTATTAAATAATCAAACTTAATGTGAACATAATTTGATTTTGGTGAGAAGATATGAACAGTTAGTTGCCAACAACATGATGGTTAATAAAACATGTTTCTTCTGTATAAAATATTCATTCATCTTTCTGAAAATAGTGTGTATTATTGATAAATGGGGAAGATTTTTAATTTTTTCAATCCTAAATATTATATGCACACCCAGAAACACACATACACTTATCAACTCTTTTATTTTAAAGTGTTATTATTAATAGTTTTTAGGGAAAAAAGATTGTAATGTCGTATTGTAATCCTGTTACCAATTCATACTCCATTTTCAATAAAATTGAATTCAAATTATCATCCTTATAGTGTATCTCTAGAGGAAGTGTCCTAGTCAATGGATTGTTCTTACACCCTTAGTCAGATTATGAGAACATTTTAAATTCTATTTGGATAGATTAAATGTTTGGGAACCACAGGTGCCTAAGGGTATACATATGAAGTGGAAACTGCAGAATGATGAGGGGGAAAGCAAGCAGACAGAGCCAGCTTCAATGAAAGTAGCTTTATTTTTATATATTTTGTATATTAAGTTTCTAATTTAAGGTTTGTTTAAACTACAGATTCCGCTAGTAAAAAATGGCTATAATAATAATGACAACAATAGCAAAATTATTGAGATTAACTCTTCAGCAAGATACTTTCCAATGTGAAGGTTTTAGTGAATCTGTACCACATTCTAATTGCTCATTTCTCCTGATGCCTCCTCCTCCCCACTAATTTATACCTGAGAAGAGGATTGCTGGTCATGGGACAGATATACACTTAATTTAACGTCATTCTTCCAGAATGTCTTCCAAATGGTTGCTCATTCACATTCCAAATAAAATGTTTATATGTTTATAAATTTAAACAGTTAACTTTATTTTTCATCACATCGTAGTTATAATATTTTCACATAACAGAGATTGAACTGGAACAATCATTTAGCAAGGATAATTTCCCTTTAAAAAATGTCAAGGTCTTCTGGTCCCACATCCTACTGAACATGGCATTTTCTGGCTTTCAAACTTTTGCCACTCTGGTGAGAGTTAAGTAATATGTATTGTTTTAATTTGTACTCCTAATCAGTAAAAAATATGGGATTTTCTTCATACACTTGTAAAACTTTTTCAGATTTCCACCTTTGTGTTTTGACTTTATTTTACTAATTTATTAAGTTCTCAACTTTCTTCAGTACAGTGTAATTTTTATAAAAGCATAAAATATTAGCCATAGATGAAAGGGATGAATTGTGTAGTACTTGTCACATAGTTGGTACTGAAAAAATATCTGTGGAATGAATAAAAGTCAAGAGCTTTTGTGGGATATATGTTTGGACATACCAAACCCTAAAGATTTTGACTGTTAATTGAATCATTTCAATCAATAATATGCTTTTGATATAATGATAAGGATTAAGCACAGACCAAGAAGTAAAGTAACATGAAATTGTGCATTTTTAAGTTAAAATTGACTTTTCCTAGGTTGAGGAGCTTACAAAATTAATTAATCTTAGAAGTTATAAAAATATATACTTGAGACTGTTTTATGGTGATTGATTTTTTTAAAAGTTAAAATAACCTTTTATTGGGTTTTTTTAGCTCACAATAACCTATTAAGTATAAGATTTTGAGCAACATTGCTGTTGCACATTCAGCAAATATTCAAATATCTTTTATTTTTCTTGTTAGGAAGTGTTAGGATAAGCAGTTTCTTGGGATATAATTCAGTAGCCATCTATGTTCTCTCACACTTGAATAACTATTTAGTATATATGTTTATTTAATTTAAATAAATAAAAAATATAAATTTTGCCCATAATTCTAATTAATAAACATAATCATTAAGGTACACATAATCTTCCAGGAATGCTTTCTAAAATACATAGCAGAAATCTGTCTTAATTTTTAAAATGCTTACATTCAAATCTATTACATTATAAAACACTACTTTATTGACATCTATGAGATGTGATTATTTTGAATTAGTTTTTGTGTACATTTTAGGATTTTATAATTTACCAATATTTTACAAATATATCATGTATGAAACTGCATCATATTTTATTTAGATCCTCTTATGAAACAATATAGAGTGATTTGTATATTCCATTGGATATTTAATATGCTCCTTGTAGAATTTGGAGGAAATTGACATGTAATGGAAAGGGTGATATTATTAGATGACTGTGTTGAAGTAGCCACATTCCCTGAATTGGGTGATACCATGAACACCAATCCCGGTTAAAAGAACTGGCAAAATCATTTGAATGGCAGGGCTGCATCAAACTCTTGTGGGAAACTGAAGGCGGGGATAAAAGTTCAGCTAGCCTGGCATGGGACAGAAATTCATGGTATCAGGTATAAATCTGAGCAAGTCCCTAGTTATCCTTATAATTTTTTCAGTATTTATATTAATGACACTGAATAATTTTCCTTTTTCATGACCAAAAGCATTTTTCATTTCATGGATAATTATATTTTATAAATTTGCCCCTATGTTTGATATTTTGAAAATGAGTAGGTAGACCTAACAGAAAAACATGAAGATATAAGATGATTTCTTTTCATGAAATGCTCCTGCAGAAATGTGACAATGCAATTTCTGTATTGCAATACCATTAATTTGTCTCAACTCAAAGTTATCTGTTCATAATGTACTCTTTCTCCTGACTGTAAAAAAAAAAACAACAAAAACTATGTGCTGTTTTCTCTAATTTAGTGTGGTTTTAGTGGATTATCACTGTCTTTTACATAATTTTCTCATTTTATGTGTACAACAGCCTGGGATTGTTGAAATAAACCTAAGGCCCATCTGAAGATAAAGTTTTCTTGGAGTAAGTTGTAGAAAAGTCATTCTTGTTTGTGTTATTGTGAGAGTTTTTATGGACTTCATTTGCCATTTCTTTAGAGTGTAAAAACATTTCCTTTACTTTGATTGCAACTGGTTACATGCTTTCCAATGTATAGCATAATCACTTAAACTTTTAAGGATTCAATCATACCATGTTTGAAATTTTCTACTGAAACCAGTGCTGAGCATTGGGAAAATCACATGGATATCTGTGAAGCTCATTAAAAACAAAATTATTCAGCAATTATCTCTTTTGATATAATTGTAGTTCAGTTTATGACATACAGACATTTTTCTCAGATAAAACTATTAATATTCACATATATTCAGGCACCACTTCTTCTGATGGTTATTTAAGTTATATCCCAGCTCACATAGCCACATAATAGAACCATGTGAGTCTTGCCAAATATACACTGCTAAATTATTTTGGCAGCTAATATATAATGGTCCAAAGAAGCTAAATTTAAAATATCAAAATATTTAGATTACTATTTTCTTTTTGTATAAAATTATCCTTCTAGATTGAGAGGAAAATGGAAAGTCCTGTTAACTAGGGCCAGCTTCCTAATTGGTGGACCCAGTGCAATGTGAAAATGTGGGGTCATTTGTTCGAGCATTATTATGAATTTAAGATGGTGACAGCGAAGCATTAAGCCAAGTGTAGGCCTTTCTGAGCACAGGCTGTATACTGTTGCTCAGGTCATACACCCTTGAAACTGTTCCTGCCTCCCACATTCCTGCTCTTCTTCTGTTCAGGAATGTCTTGTATACAATGAAGAAAAAGACACAAAGTCGCAATCTGCTGCCTTCCAGTAAAGTCAAAGTTACAACAGTTTCTTGAGGGGAGCTTCAAACTGAAATCCTATTTTTTTCTACCACTTCCATTACCCAATAGAATACTAAAATCTATTCTCTTCAATAGCTTATCCCCCAGAGAAAAACTATTATCAGTGCTCGTAATTGTTTTTTAACTACACAAAATGGGTCTAAGTAGTATGTATTCAAAAATTTTTTTCTTATAATAGTGTGAAGAGAATGCATGTGTTTGATAATGTTTAATAGATCTTCAAAAGCAAAAATGTGCATGTATTAGATGTATTTTATGTTTTCAGGTAAGTTGATGAAATCAGACCATTTAATAGTTTTGTTATGAATGTTCCTGAGAACTTTGACCTGATATTCTTTGACATGTGTGCTGGTTTGGTTTTTAAATGAAAAGCACTGTCTTCTGTGCCATATGGACCCAGATTAAGATTATTGCACTTGATTTTATACTCGAATTTGTCTTTTTAGGGATGCAAGTATTGGAATGGAATGGAATTCCCTTAACTTCTAAAACATATGAAGAAGTACAGAGTATCATTAGTCAGCAAAATGGGGAAGCAGAAATATGTGTAAGACTGTGAGTTTTTCCCCATCTTTCTGTTTCCATTTTTTGGCTATTCATGGCTCTTTTAATTTAAAATTGTTAAGGTGGAACCTTTGCCAGTCAGTAAGATTTTCTGTAATTAGAAAACAAAGTGAATACAAATTATATATATTTCTTGTGTTCAGAATCAAAGGCTAAAGCGTATAAATAATTCAGCTAATTTTGTTTCTGATTATGTCAATAGCTCTCTCCTTTCTTGCTTGTATTGAAACATGCTTCAATGAAATGAAAGCCTAAACCCATTTGTAGTTCACAAAGGTGTATATATTTCAAAATGAACTTACATTAATTCATAAAGTTTTCACCTTAAATAATCATTTTTATCAGCTCTGACTTTTAACAGCATTGCAAGTGTATATTGGGTTAGAAGGGTGAGCATGCTTTGGAGTTGCTTTTTACCATTAACCACTTCTCATTTACCTACTGAAATAAAATACTCAGGTAGTTGGGGAAAAAAAAGTGTCTTTTGTCTTAATCTTCCTCAATTTCTTTCTTAATTTTTTGTTTTAATTTTTAGGGACCTGAATATGCTATCAGATTCAGAAAATACACAGCATCTAGAACTTCATGAACCACCAAAAGCTGGTAGGTGAACGTCTGCTTTCTAGTGTGGATGAAGATATAGATGTAGAGGTGTTGCAGTGATAGGTGTACTTGTAGATGTAGACATAGACATAAATATAGATGTAAGCAAAGATAAAATTATGTCAATATTTTATATTTATATAAATATAAGCAAAATCTAAAGCATTATATTGATACGTTTTTGGCATTCTGGGAAAATGCAGATTTGCGTGTGAGATCAATTAAATAAATACATATGAAATTCTTATTGTGTGAGTTAACATTTTTAATTCATTAAAAATAAATTCATACTATGACAGAAGTCCAGGGTGCCATTTTTTTTTATCTTAAATAATTTTTAGATCATATTTAATTCAGTCTTTTTAGCATACATGGGTTTTGGAATACTTATCACTAAACTTTTTGAATGCCTTTTTTATAATATATAGATATTAATACGTAATTTCATCATTACATGATGAAACAGGCTTAACTCTTTTTTAGATAACCAATATACTCTATAATAATTTAGTCAAATGTAAAACTATCATTTATTCCTTCATTAACAATTTTTTATTGAGCCCTTACTATGCTACAGCCACCATTCTAGGTGGGCTACTGTGCTAAACAGAACAGTTCAAGTACTACAGGATTTTTAATACATTTGTAAATGTGTATATACTCTGAAAATTCCCTCTCAGAAAAAGAGATATGTAAGATTTTGAGAAGGAAAATAGCAAATCATACAAATTGTGTTCCAGTAGATAAAACTCAAATAAGTTCTAGGATAGTATCTTTGAAATTGAGAAATATATAAAAACATTTCATTTTGTTTTAGTGGATAAAGCAAAATCTCCAGGGGTTGATCCCAAGCAGTTGGCAGCAGAGCTCCAGAAGGTTTCCCTCCAGCAGTCACCACTGGTTCTGTCGTCAGTCGTTGAAAAAGGATCTCACGTTCACTCAGGTCCTACGTCAGCAGGATCCAGTTCTGTTCCCAGCCCTGGGCAACCAGGGTCTCCCTCAGTGAGCAAAAAGAAGCACAGCAGCAGCAAGGTGAGTGGCATTAGATGTGACCTTTGTGATACTTATTTTCTTGCTATTTATTCGGACCAGTAGAAAGAAAAAATACATAATCCTCAGGTGTTTTTCTTGTGATTTTTCATTTCCTAATGATCTATTGAAACAAACAAAAAACACATTTTCCCTTACCAAGTTTAAAACTGATGTATCAAGATGATATATTTCTACGTCCCTTAAAATATTTTAGCTGTTATCATGAAGAACTTGAAAAATGTGCCATATTTTCTTCTGTGTTCTTTGCATGAAACTGAGCTTCTTTGTATATATGATGCCAGCTTGCATCTTTTTGGAAACAAAAACATAAAATGCTATTTTTTCATAAGAAAGAGAAAGTGGTGGACTTTGAAAGACTGCAAGAAGTTAAAATATTATTATAACTTGATAAAGTTGTTGTTCTGTTTTGTTTTTTAAAAGTAAGATAAAAGTACCTTTTGATTTTGGCAGCCTGCAGATCACTGATGACTTACAGAGCAGCTGGTGGGGATGAAAACAAGGTTGCAGTAGATTGATGTGGAAAAGGTAGAGCCAAGCAAATACCATTACCCTTTAGGTAGAGAGGGTAGCCGATAATGTGTAATGGAATAGAGGAAATTTTTTGGTGTTTCTTATTTTTAAATTTGAGATCACATTTATATGTTGGAAAACAAACCAATAGAGAACCAGCAAGATGGTGGTGGAGTAAGGTGCTCCTAGAGTTGGCTTCTGCTACAGGGCAGTTAGTAAACACTTAGAGCTATCTGGAGCTAGCTAAAGCACCTGTTTGGGGGCTCCAGGAGGCCAGAAGAGCATCCTGCAACATCCTTGAAGGAATGGAAGGAGGAAACTGCCCATCTTCAGAGAAGACTCATAAGTAGAGCGCTCCACACCACGGAGGCAGTGCCTTTCCTCCACTGGAGGCATAAGCCACTGGGATCTGTTCTGCAGTGGGAATTGAAAGCTCCACTTCCCAAAAACAGGGGAGGTAGAGGTGGTTGGACACCAATTTCAGTGACTAAGGAGTTAATTCAGCACACTGACATATAATCCTGAGAACAGCTAAAGTTTGAACCTACCCAAGTCAGAAAGAGGCTAGTAGCTGCCATCTAACTCCATGCCTGGCATGAAGGAAGTGTGACAAACTGAAAATCACAGTGCTGCTGGGGACCACCTTCTTTCCATCCAAGTCAGATTGCAACTCTAGCCTAGGCCCCAGTGCCACCTCCAGCAGGGAGGAAGCTGGGGGACCTGTGCCAGCCTCTCCAGGAAATTACTGGCCAAGCCATAAAGGATGGTGATTATCCTACTCTGGTGGCATGAGCTGCCCCAGGAGCTATCTTGTGACTGGAATTGGAAACACCATTTCCCAAAAACAGGAGAGGAGGAGACAGTTGGCTGCCAATTTCAACTACTGATTGGTAGACTTGGCTAGCTAAGATATAACCCTGAGAACAGCCAGCATATGAATCAGCCCAAGTCGGAAAAAGGCTGGTGGCTGCCATTTTGACTCTGCCACCAACCTGAGAGGAAGCCGGGATGACTGAAAATCACAGTGATGGTAGGAACTGGTTTCTTTCACCCAGATCAGCCTGCAGCCCTAGGCTAGATTTCAGTACTACCTCTGGCAGGGAGGAGGCTGGTGGGCCCTGCACCAGGTAACTGCAGGTAACTTTGGCTGACACAGACTGAAAATCAAAAGTCTACCAGGGCAACTGCAGACATCTTCAACCCTCTATGCATAGATTACTGTCCACAGCTGTAGCTCCATCTCTGCCCTGGATAGGGGAGAAAAGGGTGTGAAGCTTCATCAGTCTCTCTGGGCAACTACAGTTTAGGCCTGCATGACTTGGATTATTCCACATAGCTGTGACTCTGTCCCTACCCCTGGCAAAGGAGAAAGTTGGAAGAAGCTTCATTGGTCCCTGGCACAATGAAGGCAACTTGAGCTCCTGTTGTACAACCAGCAAGGGAGAAAGGGCAGAAAGGGCAGAAACTAAAGAGAAAAACTACACCCAGATTAAATACTCTAGTAAACCAGATGCCAAGACACCAACACAAAATTATAATCCATACCAAGAAACAGGAAGCTATGGCCCAGTTAAAGGCACAAGACAAGCCTCCAGATGACATAAAGGAGTTAAAACAACTAATCATAGATGTTCAAACAAATCTCCTTAATAAATTCAATGAGATGGCTAAAGAGATCAAGTATATAAAGAAGACACTGGATGAGCACAAAAAAGAATTTGAAAGTATTCATAGCAAAATAGCAGATGTTATAGGAATGAAAGGTGCAATAAATGAAATTTTAAAAATATTGGGCTCATATAATAGCAGATTTGAGGAGGCAGAAGAAAGGATTGGTGAGTTTGAAGAAACGGCCTCTGAAAGTGAACATACAAAAGAACAGATGAAGAAAAGAATGGAAAAAATTGAACAAGGTCTCATGGAACTAAATGACAGCAAAGGCATGCAAACATACATGTCATGAGTGTCCCAGAAGGAGAAGAGAAGAGAAAAGGGACAGAAGGAATATTTGAAGAAATAATGGTAGAAAATTTCCCAACCCTATTGAAGGACATAGATATCCCTGTTCAAGAAGCACAACATACTCCCATCTGAAAAAATCAAAATGGACCAACTCCAAGACACATACTCATCAGAATGTCAAATGCCAAAGACAAAGAATTCTGAGAAGAGCAAGAGAAAAGCAATGCATAACATGTAAGGGATATCCAATAAGATTAAGTGCTGATTTCTCACCAGAAACCATGGAGGCAAGAAGACAGTGGTCTGATATGTTTAGGATACTACAAGAGAAAAACTTCCAGCCAGGAAACTGACATCCAGCAAGAATGTCTTTCAAAAATAAAGGTGAGATTAGAATATTCACAGATAAACAGAAACTGAGAGAGTTTCTAAGCAAGAGACCAGATTTTTAGGAAATACTAAATGGTATGCTAGAGCCTAAAAAGAAAAGACAGGAGAGAGGGGCCTAGAAGAGAGTCTAGAAATGAAGATTATATCAATAAAAGTAACTAAAAGTGTCAAAAGAGTGGTGAAAATAAAATATGACAGATAAAACTCAAAAAATCAGGAATAAATTTAACCAACGATATAAAGCAATTGTATTCAGAAAACTGAAACTCAATGTTAAAAGAGATTTTAAAAAGCCCTAAATAACTGGAAGAATATTCCATGCTCATGGATTGGAAGACTAAATACCTTTAAGATGTCAGTTCTACTCAAATTGATATACAGATTCAAGGCAATCCTGAGAAAAATTCCACCAGCATTAAAAAAAAAAAATAGAAAACATGACCATCAAATTTGTTTGGAAGGGTAAAGGGTCCTGAATAGCCAGAAACATCATAAAAAGGAAAAGTGAACTCTCATCTCCAGACTTTAAATATTACCCAGCTATAGTGGTAAAAACAGCATGGTACTGGCATAAAGACAAACACATAGAACAATGGAATCAAATTTATCGTTCAGAAACAGACCCTAACATGTATTGTCAAGTGATTTTTTACTAGCCTATCAAATTCACAGAGCTCGGGCAGAACAATCCATTCAACAAATGATGCTGAAAGAATTGGATATGCATAGGTGAAAAAGTAAGGAGGACCCCTATCTCACACCTTATGCAAAAGTTAACTCAAAATGGATCAAAAAACTAAAAATAAAAGCAAGAACCATAAAACTTCTAGAAGAAATTATTGGAAAATATCTTCAAGACCTGGTGGTAGGTGGTGGATTCTTAAAGGAGATAAGAGGAGGACTGAGATGGACTACTGATATTTAATGTATGTAGAAGTTTTAATTAGGTTTACTGTTAAAGTGTGTAAATGTATAGAGTGGATGGTAACACATAGTAACAGCTAGTTTATAAATGCGGATGTGACTGAAAATGGTAGTCTAGGTATGTAAATGCCAATTGAAAGAATACTAGAGAATAATCTAGGAACTGAATAGCATGGTAAACCAAGAGGTGGATGAGAGTTGTGGTTGATAGTACAGATGCAAGAGTGTCCTTTGTGGGCTAGAGCAAATGTCCATCACCACTGCAGAGTGTTGGGAATGTGGCGAAGCATGGGAAAACTACAGCTGGAGTGACCTATGGACTGTGGTTAGTAGTAATACTACAATAGCCTTGCATCTATGTAAAAGATGTACTGTGTTGATAATAAGGCAGTATGGAAAATGTAAAACAAATATCCACTATGGACATGGTAACAATCAGATGATATTATCTTATCTGTTCTACCACAGTGTGGTGTGTTGATGGAGTGGTGTTGTTTGGGAATTCAGCACATATGCATGATTGTTTTATAAGTTTAAAACTTCTGTCATAAAAAATATTTTCAAAAAATAATAGTGTGGGTTGGGGGAAAAATACACCAAATGTAAGATGAAGACTGATTAGTAGTAAGATTTTGACTATATTCTCTCATAGTTTGTAACAAATGTCTCATGACAATGCAAGGTGTTGGTGGAGGATTGATATGGGACCCTGTATGATGTTATTCATGTTTGCTTTGTAAGTTCACAACTTGTACTATACAGTTAATTATTTATGTATGTTCATATATAAATGATATAAAGATAATAATAGGGTTGGTTAGGGGAAAAATACTTTAGTTAGTAATATTTTGACAATGCTCTTTAATCATTAGTTAAAAAGGTTTAACAACAATGCAAGTTATCGGTGGTAGGGTGAGATAAGAGAGTCCTATATTGTGTTATATATGTTTGTTTTGTAAGTTCACAACTATTATTATATACTTTTTGTTTATGTATAAGTAATATACTTCAATAAATTAATTTTTTTTAAAAGTATAGGACATAAAAATAAAATTATACAGCTCAGAAGTGGCAAAAAAACAAACCAGTAATAGTATGGTATTTTCTCACACTAATGGTAGTTTACCAGAAACTAAAAACCATTCAGAGAGCTTTTATATCAACTCCATTAATCCTCACAACAATACTGTGTTGTAAGTATTCCTCGTATTCCTGTTTTAAGATCATGCAGATGGCAGGTACTAGAGCCAGGGTTTGAATTCTGCACCTCTAGAGGCAGAGATAGAAGAGGAAAGATGTGCCAATGAATCAAGATGGCAGAGGGGGTGGAGAGGATTCCATCCGAATCCCAGGTGGAGAAATCAGCTTTAGGGTAGAGTATGGTTGCTCCAAACCCATTCCATGATTCAAGAAGGAGAAAAGGTTTGCTTGGAGAGATGTTGCATATCTGAAGATGTACCAGGGAAGTTTCCCAAGAATCTGTTGTAGAATTTGAGAGAGGTTCAGTTATTTGTGTATAGAAAGGCCAGGACTCAGGAATGATTTTGAGAAGGAAAAATGGTTTATTGACGGCCGGCTGGACTCGGGAGCTTTCTGTTTCAAACCCGAACCCGGAACAAGATTTTTGAGTCCCTTTTATACAGAGAGGAAAGGTCAAATGGTCCTTTTGTTTCAGTTCTCAATAGGCTTGAATTAGCATCTATCTTCCACATCCTAGGTAAGCTTTTAGCATGAACTTCATACATTCTAGATAAGCTTTTAGCACATTTGGTTTGCATTTTCCCTGAATATTTAAAGTTTATAAAGTTTGCATTGATAAACTGTTTCCCGGGATTGGAGTCGTTGCCATGGTCACCAAGGGCAGGACTGCAGCCTCTCACCATCCCACACCCACAAGTCAGGACAGACAGCTTAGGTTAAGGTTATCTCCAAAGAGACAAAGTGCCTCCCACCCATAGCCCACATCAAATCATTTGAACTTCCTTGGAGGGATGTTTTTTTTAAGGTTCTCACTATCCTTACTCTCCGTATTTCTCCATTATTTCCTTGGAAGATTATCACAGTAAGCAAATATTTTGTCATCTTTATTTATAGCCTAGCTAATGAGTATGTGTAACATTCCTTTTTAATTTTAGTCTTTATTAGGGTTTCTGGTATCAAACTGACTCCCATCTTTTTTAGTTGTATATATACTTTTAAAGTTAAGAGTATGTTTAGCTAATGTTTTACATTGGTTTTTATAATTTAAATAAAGGTAAAAAGGACTAGGGATAAAGAGCATTTAGAACAGTAAGAAACAAGGAAAAACAGTAACATAATATCACTATTTGAGTACTATCTCCAATTCCCATACTAATAAATTTCCCTTGATGCAAATCTTTATTTGAAACAAATGCTTCCAATAGTAATTCAAAATGGCTGGGGAAGTAAAAGAGAATGCTGAATTAATTTTTTTTCAAAAGATTTTATTTGATCTGAAGAAACACTAGAGCATTGAATTAATTTTTAAGCTTATAAAGGAACTGAAAGTATAGACAATTCGTAAATTTTCCTCATATATAGATGTGATTTTTAATAGGAGAAAAATATACTCATGATTGATAAAAAAATTGGAAAAAAATGCTTATTTATTCAGCCATACACAAAATGTTTGCATTTGATAAGGGATATATGCAAGAGACAGGCTATTTAGGAATAGAGTGACAGGTCATCCAAAAGCAAAATTTGGTTCAGTAAGTACAAAAACATAATATATATCACCATAAATTCCTTTTATTCAGAAGCAAATAATAAATGTACATTGATCTTAATTAGGGCATTATTTAAAAATCTTATTTCTAACTAAATATAGCAAAATCTCTCTAACAATAAATTCAAAGACAGTTAAGTTAAATTTAAAAATGTTAATGCATGCAACTATGTTTTACCACACGTATTTGTTAATTTCAAAGATTTACATTCTATTTTTAAAAATTGCTTAAACATATCCTGAAAATTGGCAAACTAAAATACCAACATAATTAATCCTAGTTTATGGGATTTTAGGTGTTTCTATGTAATGTATTTTGAAAGTCTTGCTAAATTTAGCAATTACTTTCTTATGGAATATTGCTTAGATTTTTTTTATTCTCTTGGATTTTTCATACAATATTTGTTTAATAACTACTATATCAGGTAATATGATTGGGGTGACACAAAATAAATCCAACAGAGCCCTTAACCATAAATACAAAACTAAAAGCTTCTGGATTTTAGTTATTTTTTTTCCATTTAGATATGCATTTTCTTTTATTTTATTCTAAAAAAATTTTTAGTCAATTTTAGCCATTATATGGCTTCAAACGTCATTATATGCTTACTATTCTGATTGTATTTTTATAGCTGGGATCTGCCTCCTTAGTTACAGATTGATTTTTCTCATTGCTTTCTGAATAGCTCCATCTAGAAGACCTACATACATAAAAAACTCAGCATAGCAAAGATTCCAAACCAAACACATTATATTTCTCCCACAAGTTTATAATCCTGATACTCTGGTGTTCAGCAGATGATATCACCATCCTCTCAGGAAATTAAGCAGAAATTCAAGAGGATTGTTGCCTCTTTTTTCTACTCATTCACATTATGTAATCAGTCACTGAACCCTAATCCCATGAATTCTAATTTTGTAATAAGTCTCTGGTAATTTTCTATTGTCTTCTCTTGACTTGCCTTTCATTTAGTGAAGAATATTTCTTGTCAACACACTTGCCCTCACTACTGGTAACTGTTCATCAGTCCCTCTTCTTCCTCCTTACTTGCTCTCCAACTAACTAATCTGTAACACAATGATCTGATTGTGTCACTCGCCTGTTTAAAAGGTATCCCTGTTACCTGGAATGCCTGCTGTCCACCTCTACCTGTCTTCCACAAATATTTTTGGATGCCACAACAGTTTCAGGAGTCCAGCTTGGTAGCTAGGATATAGAGAGGGATAAAAATCCCTTCCCAACATACCGTGTAGGTCAGAGGTTACAGCATCAGCATCATGTAGAAATTTGTTAGAAATGCAAGTTCTTGAGTCCACCTTCAGAGATTGAAATTTGAGAAGCACCAATCTAATTATAGATTTAAAATGTTATGTAAAAAAACAAATCCAATGAAGATGTAATGTTGGAAGGCTTTCAGTAGAGTGAGGACACCTGAGGAGTGGGGTTAACAGAATTGAAGGTATTAAACAAGTTGGTCCATGGGGGAAGAAGGGGAACATTACAAGCAGAGCACAGCATGAAAACAAGTTTCAGAAACAGAAAATTGCATGCCAAGAAAATAAGTGCATGAAAGACATAGTGGTGAGACATTAAAGAGAAGCCTAATAGGTTGTCAGTTGGAGGATATTATATGCCATGCCATGGCATTTACACTCCAGTCTGCAGGTAATGGGGAGCCAGTGACAGACTTTAAGCTATTAATAAAAGAACAGGAAACCTTCCTCCATTAAGTCTTTCCATTTTTGAATCCTTCCCTAAAGTCAGAGTCAGAAGTTTCTCTTCCTTCTCCAAAGTGCCAGATGTTTTATATATCTCTTCAGAGGTTTTAAATCTTGATTGCAAACTCCTTAAGAGCCAAGAACCATTTCTTAGTTGCAAAGAAAAGTAACAAATTAATATTTGTGAATGAAACCATAACAGTTACTTGTGAGTCTCTAATATTATGGGAGTACACAATTTGATTTATAGTAATGTGTTAGCTTTTCTGGCAATGATTTAAAAAGATGAAAAGAGGTACAATGGGAAATACATTATGGAAATATTGACAGGTTTTATGGTATGCAGTAACTCTTTTCTATGCTGCTGACATTGTAGATCTATACATTTTGCAGCACCTTTGCTAAAATATAAAATATAGAGCTGCAGTATCCAATATAATAGCTGCTAGCTACATGTGACAACTGAGCACTTAAAATATGGCTAGTTCTATTTGGGATGGGCTGTCTGTATAAATCACATGCCAGGTTTTAAAGCCTTAGCAAGAAAAAAAGTAAAATACCTCATTAATAATTTCAAATTGATTACATGTTGAAAGGATAATATTTGGAATTAATAGGCTAAATAAAATATGTTATTAAAATTAATTTTACCTGCTTATTTGTGCATTTTAAAGTGGCTATTATAATTGCTTTAATTTCTTACCCTCAAGTCAGATTAAAATTCAGAAAGAATTACTCTTTAAACATAGTACTTTAAAGAAAAATATAAATTAGAGATTATATTAAGAACCAATATAAGTATTTTAAAATAGGATCATAATTCCAGGGCTTCAATAAATATTTCTTTTCTTATAATACAATTTTGTACTATTACAAGAAAGACTTAGCAGAAAAAAATATAAATGCCCAAAATATATGTAAAATGAAGTAAAACAGAGAAAATATCACAAAGAGAGATTAGCTATCATCAAGATTTTGAGAATAGACTTTACAAATTAAGTGTGAGAATATACATCAAGTAAAAACACACAAAGTAGTTGTATTAATATATACATTTATCTGGTAAAAAAAAAAAAGGAACACAAGACAATCCTTCAGAATTTTTAAAAACTCAGTCTTTTTTTATCAGTTTGCACATTAATGATCTAGATAAATAAGGGCATGATTCATAACACTTTCCACAAATTATATCCAACTCAGTAAATTTGATATCCAAGCATAAAACAATTCAGGTTAGCTGATCAATTCACAAACATATATTTAATTATAACAAACATATACTATGTAATTGATCATCTAAAAGGGTGATAAGAGGTATTCAAATAATAAAGGAGAAAATGGCAATTGCTTCAAGAGAGATCAAACAAAATTCGACCAGAACATACAAGTGATAGAGATGAGTTATAACGTGGTGAGGAAACTCAGGAAAAGCTGCATTTAGACTGAGCCTGGAAGGTACAATATATGGTGTTGTAGAAAAGGTATAGGGTATTTTGGAAATTAAATCCCAAGCATTGCATTTGTCACTCAGAAAGAGGGATCACAGAGAACCTTACAATCCACTGGAGGTGGCAAACATTAAAAGAGAATAATAACTGCTGTCCAATAAAATGAAATACAATTCTTGAAAAAATAGTTCCAAGATAGAGAATTTGGTGAGGAGAAGGAGAAAATAGCTTTTTTTTAGTCTTGTAAATATAGGCATTATATTTTCTTCTTGAGATTTACAAAGAAAGGTTGTTTTTCAGATTATTGCTACTTTACTTCCTAGCTTTACTAAACTGCGGTGAAAGAGTTTGTCTTCTTGTCATTAAGGTTATCAGTATGATCTGAACATTATATCAAGGCCATTTAAAGTTTATAGTGCACTGGGATCTTTCTGAAATGCTGTTTGTAATAACTGGATTACAACAATCAATAGCTTAGAGATGATACATATGGTAATAAACCCTTTTTATTATAGTAACTAAACCTCCTTAAAAATGAATTTATTATAAATTCCATCCAAGGGCTAATTATGTTGTACAAAGTTATGGGATATTTACACTGAGTATTTTAATATGAAATAGTTAAACATATTAAAATATATATTCTGTATAAAAATGATAGTTCCCATCTAGAAACAAAGCCTCATGTGGCCTATATCAAGTATCATTTTTTAATTGGTATTTTATTTTTTCAAGTATCATTTTGAATTAGAACTATAATTAAAAATTTATATTTTTAATTTTTATCTTTCTGTTTAGGAAAAATAATATACCTATAGATAATAATGTTTATGAAAAAGTTTTATAAATTATAAAATAAAGTTGTTATCTGCTGATGAAAAACTCAAGAAAACTATTTATCTCAAGTCTCTCTTGTTCCTATCATTAACATTCAGTTTTGAAAATATCAATTGCTACATCAACAACCTTGTCATGTAATCAACTGCAGGCAGTATCCAGGTTCTTGACTCTTCCTATGGTGGGAAAATGAAATAATTTATCAATAATTACTCTTTTCTTCCTCTTGTTTTGTTTCATTTTCCTTATATTTTACTTCTTTTCTCCATTATTCTCCAACTCTTCTGCTATTTAACTTTAAATTCTTATAATTTTAAAAGTAAAATAGTATTAATAAACATAATTGCTCAATAGCATGCAAACATTTTATCCTCTGCAGCCAAAAGCAGATTAATAAGGGTCGCTTTTTCTAAATGAGCTGAACTAATAAAAGAAAGGTATCTTAGAAAATTTAACCCCCACACCCATAACTTTGCCAGTTATTATATTAATTCCCTTTAGTTATTTCATTGACTAAGACCATGAATGTAGTTGTCTTCTTTTGACTGCTCTCATTTCTAGAATAGAGTTCCTCTTTGGGGTAATGAAAATTTTTGATAATAGGTGGTGGTGATGGTAACACAATGTTGTAAATATAACTAACACCACTGAAATATACACTTGTTAAATTGTTAAAATGCAAATTCTATGTTATGTGTTTTTGTTTATTAACCTAACTATTATATGGCTGTGCATCTTTCTCTTTCCAGTTATTTATATTAAGGCCAGAATTATGTACGTGAAGGAAGACAGGGCTTTCTTTGAAGGGTGGCAAGGTGGCCTCCTTTTTAGTAAATATCAGCAAATAGATGCAATATTGCCAGGAAATTTATCATAGATTTGGGATCAAAGACATTATCTCTTCTTTTTTACATGTTTTCCATTGACATATAACAAGTTAACAACCAGTCATATTTTCAGCAGTATGAATTAGTTTACCAGTCACTTTCTCAACTGTTTGTAAAGATTTACTGACATGAGGAATTTATTAAGGAAATAAGGACATATATGAGATAGGATGGAAGTTTGATTAAGGAGCATGAATTATTGGGAAGTGATTACCTGGGTGCTGCATTCTGGAAGGGATCAAAGTGACACTGAGCAGCCAACAAAGTATAAAGAAAGGATATATCTTATGTGCTTACAGATGTTCCTCATATCAAAAAGTGTTTTTCATTATTATATCAAATGTAGATTTTAAACCTGTAAAGACTCAATATTTTAAACCAAAAATACACAATTTTTTAAGTAATGAAAATACATTACGTCTGGTATGAAATTATAGATTTGAAACAGGCTTAAAATGAAAAATAGATTTATTTATCTATAAAATTAAGCATATCTTGAGCAGTATACATAGATATCACATTCTGAAGCAGGCAAATATATGAAATATATTTTCCAGGTAGTGTGCTCTTACCAAATACAGCGTGTTTTCAAAAGAGTTAAAATAGGAAATTTTATGAATGATTTATCCATTAATGTAATATATATTCTTTAATATTGCAGCCTACTGATGCAACAAAGGTTGTCTCTCATCCAATTACGGGGGAAATTCAGGTATGAAAGTTCTTAGAAAAATCATCATTATGCTTTATTTTCTACTGGCCTACTGAAATTGTAAACACACTGTTAGCAGCGATCCTATTTTCCAACATATGCAAAACTGGAAAAATCCAATTTTATAGAGTAATATTTTAATTCAAATTAATGTTTTATGAATTAAACTGTACCTGTGGATTTACATATTTTAAAATCTGTTTGATACCTTAAGCACTGCCAATAATCTGGACCTTAGTTACTACACTAAAGGTGTTGAATATTCTTCAAACATGACAGATCTTCTGGTAATTTGATGAGTTTCATGAGACTAATGCTGTTTCCTTTTCTACCTCTGAGAATAATTACTAATTGCTTAGCAATTCCTGTAGAGCAGTGTTTTTCATATGGTGGGTCTTAACCAATGTGTCATTTCAAAAATCAACTTAGGGGACTGTGACCAGAAAAAACATAAAATTGATGACTTTTTTTCTTTTTTTTACTTCTCTGTGTGTGTTTCTGTGGTTGTGTACTGTGTTTACTATACATGGTAGCATAATAAAAAAAGTTAGAAAAATGGTGCTTTAGATGATGCAAAAAATCATTTAGGGTAAATGAAAAAAATCATTTAGGGTAGAAGATATTAACATAAAATAACTATAGAAATTTTGATAGTAATTTCAGTTAAGACAGCAAGTCTTAACTGGTCTCTAACCCATTCTACAAGAAATTGTCGTGAAAGACTTCACAAAGGACAACAGAGATTTAAACTAATTTGAGGATAAGCATAAAGAAATGGAGACTATGTGCCAGGAAGGAAATTGGTAGAAGGAAAAATACTGCTGCCAGAGAGTAATGGAATGAGATCAGCTCTGCTGCAGTGATATATTCCTGTAGATAAATATTGAGACTCAATCAAAAAAACCTTGAAGGCAAGCATAGGGATGTTAGCCACTACATAATAAGGTGATCACTGACTTTTTTTTAGAGTAAAGGAGAGTCTGATTGAAAGAAATATGTAATAAAAATTCATATGGCAGTAGCCTATAGCTGATGCTATGGAGAGGGCATGAAAACAAAGTGACTGCACACAGATGGATAAGGCAAAAGTGGCATGTGGAAACGGAAATGGAGAAAATGTACAGATGAGGGCCATCTTAGGAGTCAGCAAGAGTAAGCCTGGTATAGGCTGTGAAGTCTAGACCTTGCTCTTTCACCATTTCTCACTTCCAGAAAGACTGTTTCAATCAGATCTGAACTTTTTTCAACAACAAAGAAAATGTTAGGATTTCTTTTCTTAATATCTACTTTTTTAAGACTTCCTGGAGTGGACTAATTTGCGTTTTTTTGGGGGGGGGGCAGGGTTTGGTGCTTGTTGTTTTTATTTTTCTTGATTATTGTTGTTTCGCCTCTCCCTGAGTAGTAGGATTTAATTCCATAGTAGAACTTAATCCTGGTAATATTTCTTCTAAACTCCTAGGATATTTTTTATGGCAGTGGTTTACTTTATTTAGTATTTTCTTTTTGCAAAACCGTACTCCAAATGCAATCTTGCGTAGGCACCCGATCTATATGACCCTGCCAGCTCGGGTGCTGCTCTGGTTGGGGAATGCTGGGGGCAACCCTTTCTCTCTCAGAACTGATCCCAAGCAAGTCTAAGTGTTCGTGAAGGTCCTACATAACCATGTTTTAAAAGCATTCTTTTAGAGTAGCCTGCAAGTTTTTGTTTCAATAAAACATGGTTTTCTTGTGTCATTGAATAAAAATGGATTCTAAGGCTAGCAGGGAAAGGAGATAAAGTAGATGTCTCCTAATTAAATATTTGGAAGCTATTTGAAATCTAATGAAATTAGCTACAGTCTATTTCATATTATATATTTCCATTCCCCAATACAGCACACAGTTACAGCACTTCTAAACTTTTCCCATTTCTCCTCTTCCTTTATAGCACTTTACTTAATATTTCGTATTGCTTTTTTTGATTATCAGAGAGACTCTGGGTTTTTGTGGTTCAAGAAAGGCAAGTTAGGATTAATTTTCTGTCAAAAAACAGTACCAGGTCAAAAAATACTAAAATAGGAAATTATTTTAATTACTAAATTTTAAATGAAAATTTGATTCATCTAAATTTCGATCTCACCTTCAATATAAATACAGCAAATCCATTTTTTTTGGATTATAAAATATATTACTATCTGTATTTATGGATTTTCCCTTTGAAATATAGGTCCCTTCCTTTCCATCATTTGATAAGCAAAAAGGCCATCAAACAGAATTGAGACTTCTTTTAAATTATGCCAAAAGAACCTTTCAATTCTTAAGGAGAAAAAGTAGCTAATTCAACTATTTTGAGTTACACAGGCTACTCCAAATATTTATTTGAATTGTAAATCTTTTACTATTCAATGACAATTGTGCAACCATTGAGCATCTATGTGGCAATGCCTCTTCTCTCCTTCAGCCACTAAAATTAATGGACAAGATTTTATTAGCCTATTTTCTCATTCTAATAAAAAAGCAGGCACAGCATGAGAAGCTGTAGGTTTGGATATCAGGTAGTATCATATAGGAAGAGATAAAATCTACATATAGTTTAATATTCTTTCAATTCAGTACTGTTGCCCACATCACTGCTAAGAGTTTGGAGAAATGCAAATGACATTTTCTGATAAAAGTTATCAATAAGTTAAAATTTATTTTCAAAATGCCACTTTTGAAATGGTTATATTAATGAGCATTGATAACATTTACTATTTCCCTAAGAAGAAATTTAGTTTAAAAATGTAACATTTCTGTGTAATTTTTCCTTCTGAGTTTGATAGGCCATAGCATGTTTACTAGGAATTAAAATATGCCTGGGAGCCTCCAATTAAATTACACATTAGCTGCTCTGTTCAGTTTCAAATGAAATGGAAATGCCATTTGATACTACTTATGAGACTTTCTTTTAAAAGATACTGGTAAAATATCGAATGATTAGGTATTATAGGCTAAAAAATAAAGGTTAATGAAATATTTTTCTTTTCCCTCTAGCTTCAAATCAACTATGATCTTGGAAATCTCATAATACATATTCTCCAAGCAAGAAACCTTGTCCCTAGAGACAACAATGGTTATTCTGACCCTTTTGTTAAAGTCTACCTCCTTCCAGGGCGAGGGTAAGTAAAGCCCTGCCCTCTGAGTATTTTAGGAAAACAGGCTTTACCTCATGGTTTAAAAATACTCATAGTATTTTCCAGTCTCCAATTTTAAAGACTTTCCTTATGACGGATGCGTATTATCTTCTCCTTGGTTTTCTCCATGTGCCATACTTATATATTTCCAAGTACTAAATTAAGGTAGAATAAAATATCTTTAACTATGTCTTAAAGGGTTCTAGAAGAGCCCCCTTGCCACAATGAGATGAAATCAGTATTTCAGTCCTGGAAACCATTCCAATGTGGTGACTGATCACATTGACCATGAAATTGTTGAAGGGTTTATTTGTGGCAAATTTAAAGAATTAACTTACATTCCAAAATTTTTATATTTGTGAAATCAATGTCCAAGGATATTTAAGTTACAGTTTACTTTTATAGGGCATGTATATTATCCAATAATTAATGTTCATGAAAAGACTTCTCAATACATATCTATAAGCACGTTTTTCAATTAGCATTTAAAAATACTGTAAAAAGTAAAAATAAGAATAATTTTTGAAATGTTGAATTTAGTAAATAATTTTAAAATGTATCTTGGAAATTCTTCATGATATATAAGTAGTTGATATAAAGCAAGATGTTTGCTTTTCACATAATGAATGCAAATTGCTGTACTCTGGTATATAAATCAGTACTCCAAGGCCATTATAAACCAGCGATTTGGGACCCTATAGATGATTATACCTTATCTGAATAATTTATATTAGCCAAATAAGCATGATGGAACCATAGGTAATCAACTAATGGTGGAATAATTCTTTTTTTTAAATCTAGGTTGGTAACTTGAAGAAGCTGTTTTTATTTTTTGTTCATTTTTCATTTAATTTGGGAAATGACATTTGAATATTACTTTTTTTCTTCTTTAATAAGCATTATTTTTAGAGAAGTTTTAGATGACAGAAAAGTTACATTGAAAGTATAGGAAAGTCCCATATAATCTCCCCCCCTCCCCTCCCACATTTTCTGCTATTATAACACCTTCCATTAGTGTGGTACATTTGTTACAATTGATGAACCAATATTACTTTTCATTTGGAGATTTTCAAATTTTGTTACAGAAGTAGAGAGAATAGTATAAAGACCCACCACGTGCCTATCACTTTGCTTTAACAATTATGGCTTCTGGTCAGTTGTGTTTCATTTTTATCCCTATCCTCTAACTCCACATTATTTTGAAGTGAAATTGAAATTGTTACATTTTTTTCTGCACCTATTTCAAAATACATTTCTAAAAGACAAAGACTCATATCATCCATAATAATTTTTAAATTTTTAAATAATTCCTTAATAATTTCAATTGCCTCATAATATTTTAATAATTTGTTTGAAGACCCAATTGCTATTTGTAGAACATACTACTCACCAATAGCAGAATACATATTTTTTTCAAGTGCACATGAACATTCACTAAGATAGGCTATGTTCTGGACCATAAAATAAACCTCAACAAATTTTAAAATAACGAAAGAGTACAAAATGTGTTCTCCAACAGTAGTTGGTCTGTTTGAACATGATGCAAAAAGGATTAATACATTGCATTTGAATGAGCTGTTTACTATTTATATGACTACAAGCAGATTACTAACTTCTTTGAGGTTCAGCATTGTTGATATGGAGAGAGCCAGGATAGGCAGAGCCATAATTTTAGTTTGTCAGGGAAATCAAATTAGCTAATACTTAGAAAACAATTTGAAAATGGATGAGGTGCTATATCAAATTCAATATATGATCTTTAATTTCTTCCTCCCCAATAATTTTATTTGGACACTTAGCATTGCTGGTGTTTTTGCTCTAGTTTTAATCTATAGAATGTTCTGAAAAATCCTAAATAATTTATATAGAGATTACCAACTATATATAGCCCAGGAAAAGGAAATTTTTCTTTTATGTTAATAACGTGTACCTTTATGTTGAGTTATAGCTGTATTCTGCCTAAATCTTTTAAAGTGAGTATAAAAGCAACAAGATAACTTCACTCTATCTTTGATTTGGGCATTATACCATCAGTGTTATTTAATGAGTATGTAATGAGACAAAGGACATACCCACCAAGAGTTTCTCTAATTAGTATCTGTTAATGAATGAATGAAAATCACTGTCACTAGTTTTCTATCTTTTCTAATAATATCCTAGAGTATAATCATTTATACTATATGGTGTGCTTATCCTTCACTTTCTGCAGGATTATCTTTCAATTAGAATGTTGCAAACTTGAATAACCAGAAAAGACATGCAAATAACATTAATATGTCAGTTCTTTTTAGGGTGAGTAATAGGGAATGGTGGGGATTACAGTGAAATGGAGAGGGTGTGCTTCACATAAAGCCATCTTCCTTAATGCAATTTGCCATACAAAACATGCCTGCTGGATAGGATTTGGCCCAAAGGCAGCCAATATGCCTTTTCAAGTCTTAACTCTTTTACTGAATGGCTCCCAGTTATTTCATTATCCATGGCTTTGGGATTTATTATACTTGTTAGGTATTATTTTCACTTTAGTTTAAGTTTATTCTCTGCGTTATGTCACCAATAGGTTATGGGGTAGCTCTTATAATTAATATTCTCATATTTCCTTCTTTATTTCCGTTTCTAACTTTTTTTTCCCCTGTCTTTCCTACTTTCCTGTTGTTTCCTTCACTTTCGCTCTTGGAATCAATGCAGTCAAGTCATGGTTGTCCAGAATGCAAGGTAGAGTCGGTTATCTTTCAGCGTCAAGTTATGCTGTTATGTGTAGAGTTATACTTTTTTTGCATTTTTATGTACATTTAATTTCTCTTCAACTTGGGTTACAAACTTTATTTTTCCACATATTGGAATTTATTGAATTAGGCTTAGAGCAACTTGTTCTGACCACAATTTTACTAAGTAAGTTTAGCAGATTTGTCTATAGAAAAGTATAAAACATTAAAAGCATAAAAAGTATGAATAAGGAAATAATACTACCCTGAAGTTAGACATGGCTAAAGTTTTCATTTATAATCTGTCCACTAAAACTCATTTACCCTATCATGTGATAATCATGGCATGAATTCTCCTTGACCTACTATTACAAATAAAAACATTTATAACCACAGAATAAACTGATCTTCTGGATATCTAGTACTAATGTATATCTCATCCCAGAGACATTAGCTGCCTGGTGTTTTTCCGTCACTTGGACCTGATTTTGAAACACTTCCATCCCTTTATACCACCTACACCACAAAATTATTGCTATGAAATATAAGAGGTCTTACTTTGCCTGCTCTAGTGCATCGGCAACCCCATATGAGCACCTTCCTTTGCCAATAGTAGAAAAGTGTTTTCTGATACAGCTCATAACATGTTGCATCATTACATTGTCAGCTAAGGCTCTCTCCTAAGACATAGCCGAAGTATTTTTTGTGCATCTCTTATTTGTACTACAAACTAAAAGTGTTATTTAGTTGTGGAGGTGAGTCATGTACCATCTGTAGCAATAGGGTGATGAAAATTTTAATCCTATCCAAATAATCAATGGTGCAGCATTTGTTTTTGTATATTAAAATTTGACATCTTTACCAATCCTGACAAGCTGTTGCTCAAAAAGGCTGCTGCTGATTTTTAAAGGCATAAATGCTTAAATATGTCAATAAATTGGATGAATCACTGCAGCCTTTCTAGTGCCCAGAAACTGTTTCCTTGCAACCACATAATTATTGCAACCTGTGAAATTTGATACTTTGATGGGTTCCTTGTTATAGCTGCCTCTCTCATTCCAGGACACCATCCAGGTCTCTGACTGATATGTGAAATTACTTCCGTTTCAAAGAAATAGTGTCCTTTTAGAACAGACATTATCAATCACATTATTCAGAACCTTCCTGTTTTTAATCCAGAGAAATGGAGGGGAAAGTGTCAGAATGACAGTAATTGCCTTGAAGGGAGCATGAAATATTGGGGGGGTGGGGGGAGGGAAGTAAATATAAATAGTCGTTGAAAGTATGGGATGAATTGCATTGTGATTATGATTATGATTTAGAAAGCCTGGACGTCACTTTCCTTTATTTTAAGAATTGTCAGTGTGAGAGGGAATTTTAATGGCAAGGTACTGATGATATCAAAACATTGTGAGTTAGGCTATGCAAGCTATATAATGAAGTCTTTGAGAACTTGGGTTTGAATTTTAGCCCTGCAACTTACAAACTGAGATTTTTTCTAAACTGTTTCTTCTATGGCTACCTACACACAGTTTTTTTGAAATAAATGATGCAATGCATGAAAAGTGATAAGCATAGTGTCTGGCATATAATAAGCTCTCAATAAACAGCAGCGGCTATTTTTATAGTTTGTAATAGTTATAATAAATTTCATGTAGCCAATGGTTAGTTATCTTTTGCAAAAAGAGACAAAGAATGTTTGTGCTACAGAATTATATCATATTATTTACCAGCACTATAGAGGAAACAAAACACCATTTTTTAAATAATCAAATGTAATATATCCTTCATTCCTGAACATTTTTAAATGTCCTGTCAACCAATAAAAAATTATACTTTCTTCAGTCCAGTTTTCTTTTAGCTTTCATTTTATCTTTCCACCCTTTGTATCAATATAATCGCTAGAGCAGAAAGAGCAAATACCAGACAAGATGAGGTAGCAGAAGGCAAAGAACAAATATGTTACCATTAATAAATTTAATGTTTTGCTTTGATTGAAACTAGTTTCAGTTATCAACATACCTGGAAGCCCAATTCTCTACCGGGCTTTCTCTAAACACACTCTTCAGCATATCAAACTATTTTTTCCTGGGCCCATTTAAAGTAGCTTTGGGTGTATATGCATTTCAAAGCGGAAAGTCAAAACTTACTTTATTTCTGTAGAATTTAAAGGAAAACAAAGAAGAGTAAAGTAAGTATGTTTTAAGGATCTGTTCAACATTTAATTAGCACAGACTATATGCTAGGAACTGTGCTAGGTGTTGGGTCAAGAGCTGATGACATGGCCCACACTCTGGCCCTGGAGAACACTGAAAACTATGAAGTGACAGGCAACAAACTCACCTTGGCACAGACAAGTAGAGTTTATAAAATCAGATGCAATCCAGGCTTCTCCCTAAATTAAGGAAAACACCCATCGAGGAGTAATTTTGAAAAAATATTTAAGTATGTGTGTATATATAAATAAATATAATATATATGTTAAAATATGTAACATCTAAACGTCTATATACAAATTTACTTTTGTAAATTATATATGTATATGTAATTGTGTACATACATATATACCTATATACACATATTTATATATATATGTGTGTATATGTATGTTATGTTATACTGCATTCAGTAAAGGAACACCAAGTAAAATAAAATAAATCAAGACTTTAAATGGTAATTCAATGAAAGTTAAATGAAAGAAGTCATGGTGTTCCATTCTTGTTACTCAGTTTTTCTTTTGAAGAGTTTGTTTTTTCTGGTGGTTTAGGGTAGAATAATTGAAACACAAATACATTTTTCTGCCTGATTAAAAGGTAATCTATTTATGACAAATTGTCTAATACTAGTGAATGAAATAAAAAATAAATCAGTCAAATCTTCGAGGGATGAAGGTTTAGACTTTTTATGAAATAAGCACCATGTCCCATCTTGATGAATTGACACTTCGTTTTCACATTTTTACAAACTTATTTGATTATTAGTTATGACCCATTGGTGCTAATTTAATATTAATGTCATCTTCCCACAAAGAATGAAGTGTGTTTAACAGACATGGAAGAAAAAGGATAGTAAACACTACTTTCCTCAACTTGACTTTTTCCTCATCTGACCATCGCAGACTTTGATATGGCTGTGAGAATTGTGGAGAGTTCACTTGTGTAAACGGCCAGCACCGTTCCAAGAATGGTTAGGACATGGTCACTATAAAACAAGTGTTATTTTAGGATTGGCTTTGCATGGCTAGTTCTGTGTGTGAAATAATGCAGTTGCTGAAAGTCTGCACATGATTTCATTACTTTGGCGTTTAGGCAAGTCAGCCAGGGCTGATAGAGGAGGACTCAGAACAAGGTGTGTTTACCTCCATTAATCCTAAAGACAATGGATGCCTCGGATCTAGAAAGAACTGGAGAATCAAAGTCATTAATAGAATTTTGATACTCTTAAAATGAGCATCTAAATAGTCACTCAATCAATTTGTTATTTTGCAATGTATCTGGGCAAAAATAATTATTTGTAATAATTATCCCTTTATTGTTCCCCAAACACTCTCTTAGCATATACCATTCAGAATTTTCCTAGGCAACTCTAAAAATGGCCTGATTTTTTAAATGATATGTGTGTGTACATATACATTATATATAATTTATATTATATATGTATATTAAATATATATTTAAATTGAGGTGAAGAAATTTAAATTATAAAGGAATACTTCAGCTAATGAAGTCTGCAATTAAGAAAATTATGTAAGTCACATTTTTATGATGGATCTAATCAATTGAGTTCATATAGTATATGTTTAAGAGTAAAGAATCAGATTCCCTGTGTTTGAATCCTGGCCCCACCTATTAATTACAATGCACCCTTGCCAATAGGTTAATTCCTCTATGCTTCAGTTTTCCCACCTTTCAAATGGAATAATAAATACTATGTCTCATTTGTTTGAGGGTTAAATTGATTAGCAAGTGTAAAACACTTAGATCTCTGGGGAAAAAAAGCAAGCATCTTAGCTACTTTTATTTTAATGTGCTTACTTTATATAATGCTTTTTTATGGGTGAGCCAAATATACAATGATAAGTCAATGCAATTAAATTTTTGAAGTTTTACATTTTTATAGAGATGCACAATTCCTGGTACAGAGTTGATATTCAATTGTAAGAGTATAAAAATAAATATGGATATAAAAGGTTATAATAACAATTATTCATGTTTATGAAATAAGAAATGATCAGGAACAATAAATCCATGTGAAAATATTTCAATACTGGAGACCTTTATTTTTCCTAAGAGGTACTGGGGATTGAACCTGAGACCTTATACATGTGAAGCACCCCACTGGAGACAATTTAAATATATAAAAGTATATTCAGAACTTTAGTGAAACTATGTGGAATTGCATTTGACATTAATTCTCATCTTGTTAAAAAAAAGTGTACACATTCAATATTTCAGAATTTGAAAAAGGTAATTTTGCTATTGTTCAGTCTACTGTGAATCTTGTCCTTATTCTGGCCTTTCCCATGATCTCACCATCTTGGTAACTGAGTCCGAAACAAAAAAAAAACTCATGCTCTCATCTGTTTTTCTTCTGTCTATCTAGAGATATAGTCATGATTCTGAAAACGCAATTCAAAGTTTCTAGTAACTTAAAAGAGGTCACATTCATTCTTCCTATGTCATTATGTAAAATTTTTTAAAAAAACATTAAATATAAAGAGACAGTTTACCAAATAATTTTTAACTGTTATTATAAAATAATACTGAAATTTATAGAGAATATTCCAACAAATACATGCATATTTGCTATTCAGTTTTATCAAATCTTAATGTTTTGATTTTTTTGCTTCAAATATCATTTTTTATTAAAGTAAAACATTTTACAGGCACTCCTGAAGGCACTGAGACTATTCCCCTCCCTACCATAAAACCACTAAATGGAATTTAATATTTATAATTTCCAAGCTGTCATATGATATTTAGATATATATATTTTATAGTCGTATTTTACATGATTTTAACTTTATATCATGATACCTTACTATATTTATTCTTCTGCAAATTTTTTGCTGAAAACTTTTTTCTACAATTTGCCTATCTGGATTGATGTAGGTGTCTTTCATTCATTTTTAACTACTGTTTACTATTTCAGAATATATCATAATGTATTTATTCCTTTCCTAATTGACTGACCTCTTACAAACAATGTTACAATGACTGTTCTCCATGGGAAAATTTCTCTAAGGTAGAAGTGGAATAAGCGAAGCAGAATTTTCTGGGTGGTTGTACATGTGAACTTGAACTCATTAGATATTGACATATTTGTCTGAAAAAAGGAAGGAGTGTGTACAAATTTTTACTCCCCAAGAACAGTCTATGAGATTTCCTATTTCTTTACATCATAGCCTATATTTCTCCAAAATGTTTGATATTTATCTGGGATGACAAAATTGTCAAATCCTGCACTTACTATTCTACATTCAAATGAGTTGGTTACAAGTAAAAAGAGTGCTGCTTCATTAAATTGAATTCATTATACACAGTGGCTGAAAGGTGAGATATTATAAGACTCAGCACAATAGTTCTCCATCACAGCTACATATTGATTTAGCCAGAAGCTTTTAAATACTAATGCAGAAACTTCATCCTAGAACAGTTAAATTAAACTCTCCTTAGAGGTGGAGAGGTGAGGAATCTTTGATTACTAGGTAATCCCAATAGTCAGTCAATGTTGAGAAATGCTGCCCTTGAACCTGACTGGTAGGAGAAAGAATAAAGCCAAGGAGAGAAGAAAGATACTTAACTGGAAAGCCATCTGTCAAGGTCAGTGATGGAGTTCATTCTCAACAGCTCTATCTACAATGGATGTCTAGGAATAATACTACTCATTCCAGGATGTGGTAACAATTGACACAAGGAATGTAGCAATGTTTGGTTCTATTTCTGGTTTCTGGTTTGGAATAGAATTACAAATTACAAGGGTCAGGATCCAATTCCTTTAGAAAAACGCCGTTTGTGAGGTCTATGCACATGCCAAGACTCCAGAGAAGCAGATTTGTGTTTAGGATGCTGACTCCTTCTGGAGCTAGAGTGTTATCTAGGCTCTGTGACATAAACCTAGTCAGAAAATTCTACCAAGAGGCAGTGAAGTTTAGAGAAAGGTCTTGCCTATGTGGATACCCATGACTAGTAGCAGAGAGCAGTAATCTAATTCCAACCCCATTAGCTGGTGATTGACAACTATAGATATTCTGACAGACTTCACTGGGATAAATTTTGGAAATAAGTTGGTTTTTAAACCTGCAGGATAAAAGATTCTCTTACTTAGGAGCAGATGTGGCTCGATCAGTTAAGTGTCCACCTCCCACATGGGAGGTCCCAGGTTCAGTTCCTGGTGCCTCCTAAAAAAAGATAAGCAAACAATGAGCAGACACTGAGCAAAACAATAAGCAGACAATGAACAAAAACAAATGAACAGTGAGCAGATGTGGCTCAAGTAGTTGAGCTCCTGCTTCCCACATGGGAGGTCCCGGGTTCAGTTCCTGGTGCCTCCAAATGAAAAAACAAACTGACAATGAGCAAAAAAATAACCAACAGACAATGAGCAAAAACAATGAACAAACAATAAGTGCAAACAATGAGCAAAAACAATTATACAGACAAGGGAGCCATCTGTGGGGGATGGGCAGTTTCTCTTACTCAGAAGAAATGAAAAAGTCAGGGATAAACCATAATGAATGAGGAAAAATTCAATTTATTTAATCATGTATCATAGATGTTGGCCTGAATTCAGAATTTATATTTAATTAAAATATAAGTAAATATCATATTTTACCAAGATTAAATATATGATAACAAATGTTTATGAAAACTCAGCTATAGCAACAGCCAGTCTTCATCTTTTTCTCAGTCAATACAATTAATACAATGTCAAATAGAGAAAATGAATTGAGACCCTTTTGTCTCATTAACATGACTAGATGCAAAACTATCAGAAAGATAAATATCAATTATTATGAGTCAAAAAGACATTGATATTACCATATAGTTCACATTATTATTTCCTATAGTCAGGAAAGAATAAGATTTCTACAATTATAGTATAGTTAGTAGAACACATACAAGCTTTTCTTAAAAAAAAATACCTTAGAGCAAGTAAAGTCATCCAACATAATTTTAAACTATCTTTGTCCATTTAATTTAAAATAAAGCTTGAGGCATTAAGATGAGGAGATGATTTTTTTGTGATTCAAGTCAAACTATCATCTTGAAAAGTCTGCAATATTGTCGGTTAAAGTGAATAATTAAGATAATGTTTTCTTCTTTTCTTCCAATTCAGTGTTGAGTACAAGAGAAGGACTAAATATGTTCAGAAAAGTCTTAATCCTGAATGGAATCAAACAGTAATTTACAAAAGTATCTCCCTGGAACAGGTATGTAAAGATTATTTTCTATGTGACAGATGTAAGCCAATTTAAGAAAAGTGATGAAAAAATTATTACAAAATTGGGATCCATATCTCTTTTGCCAAACAAAGAAAAAAAATTAAGTAAAATACATGTAAGAAATTAGTCAGTGAAAAGAAATAGATAAATTTCAAAGGTATCCACAGTGGTCATATTGGTCGTATTGTATGTGACCATTTTGACAAAGCAGCAAATAAATAGATAAAAGAAAGAGAGAGAGAAGGAGAGAAAGAGAGGGAGAAGGGGAGGAGAATGGAGGGAGGGATGAAGGAAAGAAGGAAAATAAGAGGGTCAATGGGAAATTTTCCATTGATTATTCTAAAATGTGAAGTGCTTCAATAGACTGGGCCATATTGGGAGAAAATATTTTTCAATTGGCTAGACTCTAAACTTTCATGAAGAATTCAAAAGGAAAATACAATTCTGTGCATAGAAGAAACTTGTTACCCTAGCTAGTGACATTTTAGAAATTTATCTGTTCTCTAACTTGAAGTCTTAAGATTCTGGCATTGTGGAGCTAAATGGTATAGAAGAAAATCGACATAAGGATGACTAGGATAAAGGGTTATCACCATAAATAAGTTAATCCAGATAGCATTGCACCAATGAACTTCTGAACATCTGCATTTCATTACTTTTCATGAATAATGGGAAATAACTGATAACTTTTAATGTTGAATACAGAAAAAAAGAGAAATAGAAAGGAAAGAAGAAATTGATATGAAACAATTTACATATGGGTTGTCTTTCAAAATTAGGTTTTTAATATGTCCTCTGCAAGATTTAAAATGTGATTATGAAGTTGAAGCTGAATTTAAATTATAATCTCATCTTTTGAATTTAAAATGAATTGAATTCACCCATAGAAATTAGTCAGTGCTACCGTTTTTTATTATTTGACTGAAACAATAAGCTATAATCCACAGTTTATAATCTGTGTAATCCTAGGCATTTTTGCAATCTTTGACTTCCATGTATTTAAAAAGTATTGATAGATTCTGCTTTCTATTTTTAAAAATGAAGTGGGTGAAACAATAGGAAATAAATAAAAGTTACCTTATGGTCAAACTCTGGGCTGGATTACAAAATCATTAAGCTTTTACATATTATTTAATATAAACTCAAGTAGCTTTAGAAAAAATTCAAATATTTTTACATAAAAGAAAAGGGGGAAAGTGGCTGTGGCTCCATCAGTTGGGCTCCCGTCTACCATATGGGAGGCCCTGGGCTCGCATCCTGGGGCCTCCTTGTGAAGGCAGGCTCGCCCGCATGCTGTGGAGCACCGTCTGGCCCACAGGCGCCAGGGAGAGCCGACTCAGCAAAGTGACCCAACAAAAAAAAAAAGAGAGACAAGCAAAAAAAAAAAAAAAAGACACAGAAGAGCATGCAGCGAAACAGAGCACACAGCAAGCAAGCCACAAGGAGGGAGGGGAAATAAAATAAATAATAAATACAGACACAGAAGAATGCACAGCAAATGGACACAGAGAGCAGACAGCATGCAAAAAGTCACAAAAGAGGGGGGGATAAAAAAAAGGGTTCACACTTTGCCCCACAATTTTATAGGTTTTGACAAAATGTATAATGGCCTGTATCCATCATTGCAATGTCATGCAGCACAATTCCAATGTTCCAAAAATGCACCATGTTGCACCTATTTTTCCCTCTTCTTCCCCTCAGAACCTCTTTTGGTCACTGCATTTATATCAATAATACAAGTTCAAAGTGTAAACTAAATGTATACACTTATAATGTAAACTGTAGTCCATGGCTAGTAGCAATGCTTCAATATGTGTTCATCAATTGTAACAAATGTACAACACTAACGAAAGGTGTTGATAATGGGGGAAAGTGTGGGAGGGAAGGAGGTGGATTATATGGGAATCTCCTACTTTTTTGATGTAACATGTATGTAATCTAAAACTTCTTTCAAAATAAAAAATAAATAATTTTAAATAAAGGAAAGGGTTCAAGGAAGTGAAAATAAGTGAGTCTACTGTATGAATGTAATGAAAAAATTTTTGATGGAAAAATGGGATTAATGACATTTTGATTTGAACTGTAGCTCAAGAAGAAAACACTGGAGGTGACAGTTTGGGATTATGATAGATTTTCTTCTAATGACTTTCTTGGTGAGGTGAGCCTCTGATTTTCTTTTTATCTGCTGCCATTGTAAAACACCAATTAAAGCTTGTTGTAAACCATATTTCTTAAGTGTATGACATAGGCATTTCTGGATAAAATTCTCTGTGCAATAGAATTTATTGCCTGATTTACTCTGAATAGGTGCACAGCAAGTCAAGAAATGGATTTCACTCTGCCCTTTGATGTATTATAATGAATTTGCAAGACAAAATACTAATTTTTGTTAAGAAGATGTATAATGACTTTGGGAGTACAAATAACTGTGTTGAAGATTTCAGATAAATTTATGATGTTGTAAAATTAACTGGATTACTTTAAATGCATTTTTCAGGTTAATTTCTCTTCCTCACTGCATGTCTAAATAACTGGATGTGACATTTACATTGTTATTTATGATTACATATTCAGAGAAAACTCAAAATATTTTTGAAGTAAAATAAAAGTAGGAGAAAAGAGTAAAAACGTTTTATGTAAATTCACAAGGAATTAAAATAATCTAATCAGGGGCTCTGGTAGGGTAGTCAGATCTTGTGATTTTTTTTCATCTATTATGTTCCAAAAATATATATTTGGTTTAGTTCTCTTACAACAGAAATTATGAATAAATGATAAAAGAACGAATACTTTTCTTCAAAAAATATCTAGAAAACATGATATCCTCTTGATAGAGACTATATAAAACAGTTGTGTAGTCTGAGGTGACATGCTTCGTTTGGTTCCTTGGTTCCTATAACCTGTGCCTGTCTCCTCCCCCTTTTACCCCCCCCCCCCCCCAAATTACATTTGACTTTCACCTGCAGGCTTCATCCTGGTCTAGATGCTTGGACTAATCTTGATCTTAACCAAGATTACTCTAGGATGTAATGTTATATCTTCTTTAATATCTCAATTTTAAAAACCTGACTTATTGAAGTCCTTTTAATTTATTGACTTCTTGTTTGCATGTGCGTAAGAGTAAATAGCCATTGTGCTGGTTTTCATTTACTTTACATCTCATCAAATCTAAGATGCCAGCATTATTTATGAACTACTAAGACAAAATGCTTCTAATTAAACCATGGAACGGTGCTTTCTTAGCATTGATAGTTAATCACATCCCTATTTCAAATGTGAAGGAAAGTATGTTTTAAGATATAAAAATACGTTAGTAATTGCAAATGACCCGTTCTTTTTCATGTTGCCCCTCTTGTAACTAATAGAAAACATTTATCAAAGTTCTTAGCCAAGTTTAGGACCAGACTGTGTCTATGCAACAAAAGAAAACTTTGCTGTTTCAGGAAGAGAGTGATTTGAGCCCCTGCCTTTTTACACATCTAAAAATAAATTGTTGATAGCCAAATTTTTAAACTGTTCAATTTAATCAAACATTTATTGAGCATCTGATATGCACAAGATACCATTGCCAATATCATGGATGATTTAAAAAATGAGGAACCCAGCCTCAGTATTCTCAGAGCTTATACTATATCCTTGAGTCAATATCCTTAAGCAGAAATCTTAGATCACATAAATGAGTATTGAATAAATATAGCTTAGACCATATATTTCATTAGTTTATTATACTGTTTTTCAGGTATTGATTGATTTATCTAGCACATCTCACCTCGATAACACTCCTAGGTGGTATCCTCTCAAAGAACAGACTGAAAGCATTGATCATGGCAAGTCCCATTCCAGTCAGAGCACCCAGCAGTCCCCAAAGCCATCTGTCATCAAAAGCAGAAGTCATGGTATCTTCCCTGACCCATCCAAGGGTAGGAGATATTTCAAGAAAAAAAAATTGTGTCTACTTGTTCAGTCAGTATCTTTCTGAGTATAAATGTCTGTATATTTAATATAGTTTGAAATGTTAGATTCGGATTTTATTGGAAAATACACAACATAATGCCATGAAAAGAGTGATGGATATGAAATCAGGAAAAATGGACTTTAGTTTCAGGGTCAGCCCATATTAGGTGTATGACTTTGTGATCTTCACCTCTCTGTTCCTCTTTTTCCAACCTGTAAAATGGAGAAGATTGGGCTCAAGGGACTATTGAATCTTTTCCAGCTCTCAAACTTCTTGGTAATATGATTTTATAAATTTCATTGCGGTATTTTATAAAGGAAATACAAATTCCTACCATCTCATTTACTGGACATAATCACCATTACCATTTAGGCATATTCCTTCTAAATTGTTTAAATCCCTATTTTTCCATAGGTATAGTCTTATTTCATATATATGATTTTGCATCCTACAATTTACTAATCCTATCAAGAACATGTTCCCCATCACATTAAAATGATGGATATGCAGAAATTTACTTAAGCCTTTTCAAACAGTTGGACTAAAGCTAACTCTGATTTTTTAGCTACCATTCATTTATTTTTAAATAGCAATGCCATAGATTTGGTTTGACAATTGAACACCTTCCCATTCAAATGAGCTTTCCTTTGGGAGGTTCATTATCAACTACCCTACAATACAATATGAATCTTCATTATAAACCAAGGTACTACCTGTATGAGATAACTATGTAGTAACTTACCCAAATATAGTCAACTATGTATAAATATTAAATATAAATTTTATATTGGACCTCATGAATGCTTCCTTGTCTCCTCCTTTCAGAAATACATCAAATGAAAAGTAGTTCTTTGTACATTAGAAGGGAATGGGTCATAAGTACAAGTGTTCTAGGAGATGGGAAACTGAGGCCATGTCCAGTAGGTCACTGAGTTGATATGATAAATTGTTCACTACAGTGAGTGCTGTAGAGCACTTATGAACGAGCTATATAGATCACTTATGGATTCCATTTACCCATATCAACCTTACCCTGATTGACATTCTGGAAGACGGTTAGTATAAATATCCTATCTGAACTGCACCTCTCTCTTTCTCTGACCTCCATGCTCAAACCACTTTACAAAATGTGTGCTCTATACATTCTCTAAAGTAGCCTGAGAAGACGATTCCACAATCTCCATGTTTAATATGTCCACACACCTTCATCTAGAATTCACTACATATTTAATTAACACTCCTTCCGTAGCAGTATAATCCTGTTGTCTCTTACCTGGCTTCTACTAGAATTAAGAGATTTACTTGGTGAAACTACAAGATAATATAGTCATGTACTCAAGGCTTGTTAGAATGAATTCATTCCTCTTTTCAAGTATGTCTCTTTTCAAGACTATGGTCCTTATGTCTTTCCACCCCAAAATTATTTCCTAAATGCTTAATCATATTACTCTATGTGAGCAGTTGTATAAAGGTGCCATACAAAACCAGATAATCCACATAAAGCATAGGCAATTTCAAATTATTTTCCACCCAACTTGACAGGAAGGATGCTTGAACTCATGTTTTACCCTTTTGTAACCAGACATGCAGGTTCCCACTATTGAGAAATCCCACAGTAGTCCTGGCAGCTCGAAGTCATCATCTGAAGGCCATCTCCGCTCACACGGACCATCTCGCAGTCAAAGCAAAACCAGCGTCACTCAGACCCACCTGGAAGACGCAGGGGCCGCCATAGCCGCTGCCGAGGCCGCCGTGCAGCAACTCCGCCTGCAACCAAGTAAAAGACGCAAATAAATTCCTCAGCATGGCAGCTTAATGTTCATCTGTTGCCTTTCATTCCTGCTGTCCTTCCCTGTTTGTTTTCTGTTTCTAGCAACCCCTGCTCACTCTATTCTTTGTCCCTTTTTCTGTCTAAAAACCGTGCCAATACATAAATATGTTCCTTCCTATGTAGATCCCTCTTTTTTTTTTTTTTTTTTTTTAATTAGACTGCAATGAAACTGGCTGTTTCTCCTTTGTTTCCACCATCCTTCCAACCTGGCTCATAGTGTTTGGTAGCTGTGTCTGTGATGTTTGCAGGCAAAGCAATGTTGTGTGTTCTTCTTGTGTGTGCTTACATATCTTTTAGATTATAGGAATTAAAAGCAAAATGGCTGCCAGTTTTCCAGGCATTACACCAAAAAATAGCACACACGAGCATTCAGAGCAGATTAGCAATGAGATGCTCACATCTGGAAACACACAAAAAATTTAGGCAGAGGAGTAAGGCAACCAACAAGCAAGTTCTAGAACCTCAAGGGAAAAGCCATTTTGAGCTTACTTTGAAAAACACTAATAAATTATGCATGTACTATATTGTAGCTTTTCATGTGCAAAACTTTCTAGTCTTAAAAATTCTAGTGAAGAGATATTTCTTATATTCTCAAAAAATTCATGATAGTAACACATGTATATATGTGATAAAGCAATGTAGCCTCATTAAGGAGCAAACTGGGTCTACTCTGGTGGATCTTACTGTGTATATAACAGAGAATTTATAGGTTCTTATTGTTTTTCTAACCACTGAAGATCCTTTGAAAGTCAAGGTATACCATGTCTGGTAGTTATAAATCAACCAGTAACCATCACTTATTCTAAAATGCCATGTTTTCATTTAATTTTGTGAAAATTTAGTCAAATTGATATAATCGTATAAAAACTTAGTGAACACAGAGATCTCACAATTGTAGTTGTACTGTTACTTTTAAGAGGTGTCAGCCAGCCTATTAAGATAGATTGTTGTTCTCTCCATCTCCCTAGGCATCATTTCCAAAGAAACAGCCAGTTTTAACTCCTTTTAGTGCTGTGCATGTGGTGTCGTTTTGGCATTTGAAAACACAACTTATTTGGACATAGCAAAAGAACACTTCTGTTTGCATGACTAACATTTAAGCTGGTTCCATCTGAGGATACATACTCTGGGTTTCCATTTCACCCACACTGCCACAGCAGCACATAAAAGCGGTCAGTCTAATCATGCCAGGAAGCAGCACAGACACAGCATAGCAGGAGTCCTCCCCATTCAAAGAACTCAGTCTGATAATCTGCCTCCACCAGCCAATGGCAACCAAGACCAAAGCCAGCTGGCCCTCAGGAAGGTGATGTCTGATGGACCAGTCAAGCCAGAAGGAGGTGAGCAGAAAGCCACTGTTCAAAGCACACAGCAAGAACTTTCCCCACATTTAAAGCCCTCATCTTTTAATTTCTAGAGATTTTCTGATAAAACATGTTTATCCACTTTTTAATGTGCTTTTTGTGGGCATGGCATTTCAGGATCTCATCATCACTGTGTAAGTCCCAAGATCAGTCCCGTAATATATTGACTACAGTGATTTGTATTTTTCTATGCACTGGGCATCTTTTGACTTTTGTTGGGAAATAGATTAACAGTGTTCATATTGCATAATGGAATGCATGCTACTAACCTAATCTGTTCAAGCATGACTATGACTATTTAACATTGTGATAAAATTTAAATTGCTCACAATTCAAGTTAGCATACCAGTTGGAATGTAGATCAGTTTGTGTTGCATATTATTTCAAGTGTAATTTTTTAAAATTCAGTGGATTTTGGAAATTCTTGGAGGAAAGTAAAGGAATATTGTTAATGCAACTCACCTTTACATGGTGAAAGTTCTTTCTTGATCCTACAAGCAGACATTTTCCACTGGTGTTTCCATAGTTGTTAAGTGTATCAGATGTGTTGGGCATGTGAATATCCAAGTGCCTGTGTAATAAATAAAGTATCTTTATTTCATTCATAAACTACCGGGTTCTGAGCCATTGTTATATGATGCAGTTTAAAATGAGTGTGTCAGTTTTTGTTTTCTTATTTGATTCCTTGCAACACAGTATTTGGAGTTACTACTCCATTGTTAGTGAGAACTGTAATGATAGAACATTTGGGAGCAGAACAAAGTTCCATGTTGGAATTGTTATAAGATAGATGGAAAATTATTACCAAATAAAAGCATCGGAGCTTACATTAAAAATATAAGTAAATAATGGGGCTGGGCTATTCTAGGCAACACGTCTATTCTTTCATTCTCCTACATCTGAGTTATTAATACTTCACAAACTCCTCTGGTTCCTGGATAGAGGAAGATAAATCCCATGAGGCCTTGCTTTGGAGATGCAGCTAAACTTGATGCCATAGTCCTGTTCAGGAAGGAACATAAACTGAGCACTTGAGTGCAATAAAGAGTTTTCCCCAAGAAAGAGTGCCACTGCTAAGGGGACTCAAACCAGTGATTATAAAATTATCTTCAAATTAAATTTAAAAAAATGTATAAAAGAAACACTTTTTTAAAAAGGATGGCAGTATGTGCTCATTTAAGACTGTTTTAGTCCCAAAATGCTTGAGATTCTATATTATGATTCTATATTTAGCACAAAATTTAAACCAAGCCCTATACTTTCTTGTTGCATTTCTATTTATTCCCAGAAAATTAAAAATAAATTATTATATGCTTCTCCCAATTTATCAGATATTTTAGAATAATGGTAGGTATATATGGCAGTAGGGAATTACACGATTATGATGTTTCTTGAATTAATTTACTAGATGATTAGCTTTAAAATTAGGATAATTCTGAATATGTGTTTACTCAACCCAGTTAATAGATTATCATCAAAGCAAACTTTTCCCTTTTCTAGCTAGCCTTACTGGTGATTTCCAGAAGTACTTAAAATTCTACCTCTCACCTTTTCTCCCATCAAATAAGTTTAGTTGATTTCTTAATGTTATTCATCTTTTTACTTGAAACATTCGTGATTATAAATGTCACAGTAGGCAAATGCTTCCCTTATTTCACATTCTATTTTTAATTTTGATGTATTATTATACTATATCTTTTGTATGATTTTATTCTAAATGTGATTCGTTCTTAAACTTATATCAAACTATTTTTAAATGCCTTTCTTTGAATACTGCTGTAACATATGTTCCCCTATATTTAAAACTATGATGATTGAATCTCAAAGTCATTCTTTATTAAAATCACAATCAAAAGGAAAATAGACAACAGCATGATTTCTTATTGAATTCTTGTTTAACAGATATAAACAAAATGCTATATTTTCTATATTATAAATATATTATTTCCCTGCTACAATAAATGTACCAATAATGTAATTCAACCATGGATTTTGCCCAACACCCAATAGCAAACATGCTGTAGAGTTAAATTTTATATAAAATGCAATATAATTTGTTTATAGTTTAGAGAGAAAAACTGGTAAGAGAGAAATATACAGATTCAGCAAGTTCCTGTTCACTAACTACAGAAGTACAATTAATGATTTTCAGAATTTGGATACAACTCTCCCATTTCAAACCTCAGACCAGAGTTCATATAATCCCATCTACATTATGAAATAATACCCAGCATTTGAACAGGTCTTCATATTCTATGAAGTGTTTTGACATCCATTTTCTCATTTTATCACACCATGTGAATGAGGTGTTCACTGCAGATATTTTTATCCCTGTTTCCTGGGTTAGCAATCCAATCATCAGAGACTCATACAAGAACACACAGCTAGAAAATTTCAAAACTGTCAATATAACTCTGTTCTTGTGATGCCTGAGCCAATGCTTTTTAATACATTGGCTTCTTTGGAATCAAACTCCTCCTGATTTAAATAAATACTTTGGACATTTACTCATTTATTATTTATTGCTCATATACTTATACAAATGATTAGAAGTGGCCAGAAATGATGGCAGAATACAATGTAGACTACCTACATTATTCTCCTTTCTTGAAAACTGGTAATTAAGCTGCCACAAACCAACGACAACAACAAAAAAAACACCTTCTCACTGCACAAGTCCAATGTGGAAGTAAACAGTCTATAGAGAAGGCTACATGTACAGCTGTAGGCATTTCTATCACAGGTGACAAAACTGTCCCTAAAGAGCTTCTCAAATATGTTTTGTAAACTTTCCAGCAGATTTCTGCTTGACTGGCATAAAATATGGTCAAGGAAGAATTATGGAATGAGCCAGAAGGAATTTTTCCTCTTCTACCTGGGTTTAGTTACATACTAGAGATATCAAGGGAAAGATTACACTGACTGTGCCAAATCATCTTGATGCCTAAACAACTCACTCTTTTATTGAAAATTCCCTGGTAATTCTTTTCCAAGCCAGTTGGTTTGGTTGAACACAGACCACACCTTTCCAGAAGGTCACACCAACTGGGGAAGAAAGAGTGTTTAGAAAGTAGATATATTGGAACATCATACCAAAATAAATGAAAGCATTCTTAACACCTGGAAGATTGTTAGTTAACATCTGGGTTTTAGTTAGATTAATTTGTAGCACCTGTCAGAGAAGTTTCATATTCATATGTTACCCTGGTAAACTCATGCTAGGCTCCCACTCAGTCAGAGTTGCTGGCTTGGGCAAGTTGTAGCTGGTGGCTGGGTTGGGGAGCTGGGCAGGCATTGGGAGTGGAGAGAGTTGTTGATTAAAAAGTGCAGCAAATGTTTGTCCCATTCACTTCTTACCAGAGGTTCATGTTCACTTCCAGTCAGAAGGAATTTAGCATTTTCGGTTTCTGGAAAGGACAGGGTCCTTAAGAGAAATAAGGGAGAACCACAATAAGAGGAATCAGACTGAGTTCATTTGGAAATGAAGTCTTCTGTAAGGTTATATGTGAGAGTTTAATAAAAATAAATTTTACATTGCTCATTTCATTGTACTTGGGGAGAAAAGAAAAATGAAAAGCTTGAAAAAATAAATCTTTGGGTAGTTTAAAATAAAAAGAAAACGGAAACTATAATGACACAGAAGCAGCAAATCTCCAGTTAAATGAAGGAATCAAATAGAATAGTTTCAGCTTTCAAAAGTTCAATGCCTGTTTCCCTGGGGGTGAGGGTTTCATTTTGTTATTGTCTGTGAAAATCAAAATGTACTTCTAGCTTTTGTTTTTTTAAGAGTTTCTATATTTTTTAGAATAATTGCTTATTCAGTTTCAAATATTTCTATAGGCATTTAACTTCATTGCCAGAAATATCTCTGCCTTACTGACATAATCACAGCCAGAAAACATATAGCTCTGATCTATGGCACTGTCTCTTGCTTATTGACCTTCATTAATGAAGGTGAAACCACTGACTGACTATCAGTAGGTATTTCTGTTCTTTTCCAGTAGTAGCAATGGATCTGCACAGAGACATCCACATATTGTCATCTGGTCCACACTGGAAATTTATATATTCATTTCATTTGATCTGAATAGAGAGACCAACTAACTAGCTTATCTATATATCAATCTTGGCTTCAAAATTGTTTTGTCTTAAACAAGTCATCTATCTATGGGCCTGTTTGATGTCCATGGAACCATTAATGCATGATTTGAAAAGAGAATGGCCTAATTTTCAACATGCTAAAGTCCTTTAAATACTATTTATGATATGTCTACAAGAACATAAAATTTAGCTTTCAAAATGCAAAATATTTTGTGTTTGAGTAAATTATTTTCAAAAAGCTAACTTATCAAATTACCACCAGGGAATAGAACCCTGAAGAAATTGGACAGGCAAGTAAATGTTGATGGGAGAAGGAAATAGGAAGCATTGACCATGGAAAGGTGAGGAGGACAGAGTGGGATCCTAGGACAACCAGGGTACAGGATGAGCAAGGGGCTGGAAATGGGGGATCATGGAATCAGGGGAAATGTTCTATGAGGAGACACAGATGAATGACCAAGACACTATTTATAAATAACAAAATACCTAAATCCACAATTCTAACTATACATAAATTACTTGGTCTCCCCCCACATACTTTTCATCCATATGTATTACATTATGTAAAACCACAATACTTCACCCATTCTTTGTTGTGTAAGATAATTTTGGAATAACAACGTGGGATAGAATGAAGGGAAACTGTAATGAGTGAGGCTGTGAAAAATATTCTTATTTATCTTCATGTTTTTACTGTATTGTAAATAGATAATTATCAAAGAACCATAACACTTAAGCATTTTAAATGAAAACATATTTCAGAAATACAGAATTTTGATTGGGCTGTTGAGTTTAATGTGTGAATAGGAATAATGCAGATTTAATTATAGCTTTATTACTCATTGTGTTTTAAGATACTGAGAGATACAATCAATCAATCGATAGTTTCTGATTGAACAGAAGCTAATCAAACCAATATTCCAAATAAAATAAAAGGATAATTTTTTAAGAAAAATAAGTATTGGGAATAATCTAGAGCATCGTCCTCTATTTTGAAACATAAGAAAGTAGAATAAAAGCATCCATTTTCTATTTTGCTACATCTTTCTTGAAAGAATACAGAAGCAAAATCTGCTTTTCCTCATTAAAGTTATTTAGTCATGTTATTTCAAGTTCTATAGAACACGTACACATATTTTTCTGACTATATATAAAGAATAAAGAAAGATAAAAATGGATGTTTTTGTAATTCTTTAACTCAAATTTATTTCTAGATATACTATACTATATATATTTTTTAGTTTTAGTCTGTTATATGCATTCTCATTGCTAAAGCTATTTCTTAAATTAAATAACTATTGAATCATTATTTTGGATCCCTCCAACTCTTATTGTACATGAAAATTTAAAAGATTTTATATAGAGAAAAAAAACTTTTTTATAAGAAATTATATTTTGAATCACAAATTTACTCTGGTATCTTTGCTCCCTAAAGTAATTTTGTTTTGTTTTGTGTTTTTTTAAGTAAATGTAAAATAGACACACACAATTTTATGATACTTATAATTCTCAAATCAGACTTTATGTTTCTAGAGTGGTGAAATTCTGACTGAATGTGTTAATATCTGAAGAAGCTTAAAGAAGGTTAAAGTAATAATAACAATGATGATAAACCTTTCAAGAATGGCTAATCACTCAAGATTATTTTTCAGTACAAAAGATAAAGTGAAAAATGAAAGGCATCACAAAATGGTCTTGATTTATATTATGATTTAGGGTGACTCTCAAAGAAGCTGGTGCTAATTGGTTTATTCTAATTTTTACAGATAGTACTTCTTTTCTATCACTGTAGGTCCAGAACAGTAGTTCTCAAAATGTATTCACTGACCCCTTGGTGTCCCAGAGACACTTTCAGGAGTCTGCAAGGTCAAAAGCGTTCTTTAGAATACTAAGCTATTTGCTTTTCCACTCTCATTCTTTCTCAAGTTACAGTGGGATTTTCCAGCAGCTACATGACATGCCATGACATCATTTTTTTAATGGCTAATAGAATATATGTTATTGGATTCTTGTGTTTTAAATTTTTCTCTGTCTTAAGGTTTAATACAATAAATATCAATAATAAATTTGACCCACATAAGCCAAAGCCCATTGGGGTATTCATTAAATTTAAAGAGTGTAAAAGGTATCTTGAGACCAAAATAGTTATGAACCACTAATCTAGACATATATACGATCGTTGTTATAAAGCCAAAGACATTGGGTAATTAAGGGTGTGTTCCAAGAAATAATTATCAATTTGTCTCTAAATTTACTAAACTTCATGTCTTTCCTATTGCATTTATAATAATTTATTGGTTATGATTTAGTTTAAACTAGGATGGTATGTGCATATTCATTATTTCTTCCTTTTGAAATTTGACTGCTAAGGTGCCTACCAATTCTAATCAAGCTGTTCGCAATCTAAGGCACGGTAACAGGGTGTATTGTAAAGACAGAAAAAAATGTGTCTATGTCCTTATCTTGAAGATAACATTTATTGGAAATACACTAGTTTCTAAGTTATTCGTTTTTATCTTCTATTGTATTGTGTACATTACTGGTACTAACTATGGTGAATTAATTATGTTGGCATGAAAACAACAGAGAACTAAAAATGATGGCTATAATTCAAATGTGAGGAAAAACTCAAAGATTCTTACTTCTTACCTAATTTTAAGTATATAATTATGTTTTTAAGTAAAGCAATAAAGGAGAATCTGAAAATATGTACATATCATTTATAGAAAGTATTACCTGAATTACCTATATTAGGTATTCATCATTCCTTCATACATTCATTCACACATTTCTTTTTATTTTATGCATATTATCTCCCAAGACGACTTTGAGGTGTTGGTGGTATGGCAGCAAACATAATAGGCAAAAATCACTATGCTTTTAAATCTTCCAACCTAGTAATATTTATTGAGTAACCAATTTAAAGGTGTCTAGAAAGAATTGTGAAGAAGGAGGAAAGTGTGAGTTTAGTCCACCTTCAGATGAGATGGAAAAAGAAAAATGCAATTTGTCACTGGTTTAGATTTATATGCAAACAAAGCATTGGCATGTTCAGAAATATCTGGATAATAGAATTACCTATATTTTCATTTTTTCATGCTCTGGTTCCTCTCTTTAGATCTTGACAGTCTGTTGAGAGATAGCCAACAGTCTGTTGAGAGAAAGTACCTGAAAAAAGTTAATGAAATTTATAGAAGTCAGGTCCTATTGGACTGGACATACATTTACCAAATAATTGTCCAAACTTCCTCATTACTTTGTGGCCACTGACAACATTTGAATGAAATGAAAACTCTTACTCAGCGTTTTCTGTAGCATTAGTCATATGAATCAGTATGCTTTTATTAATGTATTGTTTATGTACATTCAAAATTTGTTCAACTCTATTTCCTTTGGACAGAATTTTTATATAAATTAAACTATTTGGATTCTATTTAAAGACTACATCCTGGATATATAAGTATTCATGATCTAGGCTATCACAATTTCAGGATCATGTAAGAAGTCAAAAATTTTCAAAACTGGATATTTTAAAAATTACCTTCTGGCCAAACATACCTGCATGCTTGGGGTGGTCTTTATTCCTATCTCTTTTATTTCTGATTGTCAGCTGTTGGAAATATCCTACTGAATTTCTGAAACAAATGTAATGCAAACAAATTGTTTCAAGAAGAATGAAATGAAAATACTGAAAAATTAAGAGTTACCCTTAAAAAATTGATGTAACTCTTGAATGTTTTTTCTTTCAATTATGATCCTCCCTACAATTGCTCTCTTAAAGATCTTTATCATGTTATCACAATTGTGTTAGCAATTTTTAGCACAAAACCAAAACTTAATGTGTGATACATTCTTTGTTCATTCTATGAATTTCAGCAAAGCTGGAATTATAACCTTAAATATGTTAAAAATCAAAATATTTTCTTAATATTTGCTCATAATAATGCCTTAATCAAATTTTTCCATTATTTTCAATATTTATGAAATTTTGGTCCATACCTTAAGTGTGTTTATTTCAATTGGCTTTTTCCAGCACCAGTTACTCTTGGATAATCTGAAAGAAAACCCCTGAAATAAAGGAAGATGTACTTAAAAGGCAACATTATAGCATAAATGCAAGGGCTCTAGTATTGAGGGACATCATATATTTTATTTATATAAGAAAAGAAATCCTCTCTACCGTGTTATTAGTTTAAACTAATTTTACTTTCATTTACAAAAATCTGTTACATTGAATTTATATACTATTTTACTTCTGTTTCCTGAAACAGTAATTGATCCTAGTATCTCTAAAGCTAGAGAGTGAATGATTAGTAAGTATGGGGACCACCTGAGACACTGGTAGTAATAGATTAAAGCAGATTGAATTGTTCAGTCAAATGTCTTAAAGAATTCAGTCATAAGGCCACTTTGGCGGCAGGGCAAAGGGTGTGAACAGGAATACGAGCTTCACCACCTTTCCTGGGACATAACAAATGGAGGCACCACATCCCATCTTTCTCTCTGACAGAAGTACTATTGAATATGGAATATCTTCAGGGACTTATTTTGAGTTTATAAGGAAAAGAGGCACTGAAACATTCAATTTCTCATGGTTTGTTATTATTTTGTTATAGGTCAATATAAAAATAAATCTCACCAAGACTATGTCATTGATAAAAATTTCAATGGCATCCTTCCTTCAAACTCCCCACCCAAGCACTTGTAAGTGGCTGACATAAAAGGCAGAGTTGTCTATTTCAGTGCTTTCATTGATAAATACTTGTAATTTGAAGGTATGTGACCATGCCTGCAAACTGTTGTATGAAGCTGACCTTTATCCAATGTCTGCTTTCTTTGGTTTTTCCTAAATTGGATAATTAATAACTAAAGTAGATTTACAGAAAATAAAAATATTTAACCTGAGGTACTTAAAAGATGCAACAGCTCCTTCTAAAATTAATATACCTGAACTGTAACAGGGAACATACAAAGATGTATTTGAACATTACTCACTGGAAAACATACTGAACAATGCTGACCACAATGGCATTTACAACTTGATTTTTCAGGTCCACATTCATATCAAAACAACAAATGAGACAACATTTCATACTCGATTTAGTAAAAATTACAAACAAAAAAAAATAGCAATGATAGATATAAATGATCCTGTGTACAGGTGAGAGAGAAGTTTAGTGGATAAGTGGAAATGCACATGGGAGAAAGGAGAAAGGTCACCAAAATAAATACCAGCTAAGGTAAAGTAAAAGCTACATAGAGAAAAAATATATTCATGCTTTCTACAACAGCCTGGTAGTTATTTCAGGTCCATCATTGAATATTTAAATAAAATAATTGTTGATTGATATCTCTTCATTTCAAAGTTAAGCCTAAAATCCTATAATTTTTTGTGTGTGAAGGTAATATTTAATCCTGTATCAACTATATAATCTGTGAAATTACTGGCTATCTACATAATATTCCTGAAATATTTGGAAATAACTCTGAGCTGGACCAATGATATAAAACCAATGATGGAACAACACAGGCAGCAAGACTGTGCTCAATTCAAGCCCTGGGTTCTTGGATAGGCAGGGATCTCACCTTCTTAATTTGAGACAACTGGATGTGACAGAAAGTGAATTAGCACTTTTAAAACATTCTAATTCTTTCTCATTATTAGTGTGTGACCTCAAGCAAAGTCATTTAATCTTTCCAGGGCTTGGTCACTCTATAGGCGAGATGAGGGTTCTGGAACAGGTTATCTCTAGAATCCGTACGATTTTTTTTTTTTAATCTCCATGATCCCACAATTACAATTACAATTACAAATCCAGTCAGCAATTTTGATCGGTGGACTCTGATGTGCTGCCATCTTGTGGTAGGTACAACTACATTAAAAGTTCTGCATATTAAGTATAGTAGTGGGAAAAACAACAGCAAAATAATTTAAGACAGATGTGTCATAAAAGAGACACAACCAGGTTTAATAAAATTAGGGACAGTGGAATAATAAAAACAAAATGATGTCCAACCATCCAGCGGTTGAAGCAAATGAAGAGGTCAAAGAACAATTGACATAGACTGAATTGCTTCATGGTAGATAAAATCTGTTTACCTGGAATGGCCACTCAGTAATTGAGTCACAAACATAATCTGGTACCTGGGATTCATTCCTTTAAGACACAGGGACCTTCTCTACAGTAGTGATACTTGGTTGTAAAGTTAAGAATTCAAAAAGGAAGTCCCGCCCCCCGCACACACACATGCACACAAGATGTAACGCATAAAACAATTTCTCCACAAAATGTGTTTTATAGTAAAAAAATCAAAACCACAATTCTTCAGTAAAATACACATTTCTAAAATATAATATATGGGTGCATAATACATGCATTATAATAGGTTCATTATTTCTGAAGCTCTGAAAAGTTGAAAGATTAAAGCACAAGTAGATTATTTTTAAATTAATTTTGAAATAATAAAATTATGAAAATCATATAGTGTTAATGTTTTAAAATATTCTTTCCTTCAAGAACATAGAAGGCAGAGAAAAATTATACTTAAATACAAATCAGAGCTTGCCAGTTGTCTATAAATGAATGGATGGACTTGGTTTAAATACAGGTGCTTGTAACAGCACCCTCTGGTGGTACCCATAGAATGTTTCTGTACATTTGCTCCAATAGTAAGATCTACTTCCAATTTTTCACTCCAGTTTAAAAATATATATAATATTCATGGTCTGTTATGATTTTTAAAATTCTTAATGCTGTGGTCTACAGTGTTTAATGAATTATTTTTAAATATTTCAAACTAGTTTTTTTAGGGATTGGAATAACAAAATGTCTATTTGAGTAATTGCATTTTCTACATAGTATGACAGATTAAAATTGCTATATATGATTTTAGGAGCCACACCAAAAAAAGTGGATTCTCCACAGGTTTTTTACAAAGAGCAAAGAAAACATCCCATATCAAGTGGCCTTCATGAGTTAGGATTTCTGTACAGCTGGATAAGAAGTGAAGTATCTACTAAATCATTCAAATTTTTTTAGTAATTTAATTAAGATAAAGAATTATTAATATATTATATTATAATACATTATAATATTATAATATATATAGTATATTATTATATATATTAACTTATTAATTGAATATTGCTTGAACATGTTCCATGACAATATTTAAGGAGGCTAGCAAGGAGTAACATGTACAATTAAAGATAGAAAGAGAAAATTGCCACTGAATCATGTCATCTGAATGCCATCTGAATCACAGATCATGTGCTGTGAGAACCCAAAGTTAAGAAAATTTGCTTCTGATTGGGAAGATAAGGAAAATGCCTGGATGTGGTGATATTTGAACTAAGCCTTTACGGATAAGTATAATTCAGATGTGAGAAAGTGACAGGTTGAGGAAGGTGTAACAAGTGGGAAAGGACAGTCTCAGCTAAGGCACAGAAGAGGAAAAGCATCAGGGAACCAGAACCAACAGGAGCGAGAGCTGATGGTCTAAATAGGCTTCAGTGTAAAGTATATAAAGGAGAATTAAGGGAGGTCTATTTGGAAGGGAGCGGATGATAAAGGACTTTAAAAGACAGCCTAAGAAATTCTACTCTAATCATTAAATGTCTTGAAACTATATAAGCTTTTGACTAAAGTCTCAAGATATTGAGTAAAGTCCTAATGGTGTTTTTTTTGTTTAAGTTTGCATGAAGGCAGATTTAGCTCAATATAACAGAATTCATGTTTACTTATTTGAAGGGCTTTTCGAAACTAAGAAATTAGTATATGTGTCCGTGGTTACAAGTATCTGGAAAATTACTATCACAATACTTGAATTCTTAGCATCAGCTTATTAAAACGTCTGTATTTCTCCATATTTTATAGCACTTTATGCTATATCATCATAGCCCAGTAAAAAAAATGGTAATGCCTATTCTGCATTTCGATTAAATTTATTTGGAGAAACTAACCAAATGTCAGATTATTTAACTCTACACTGCACTTATATACCAAGTTAAGAGTAAAAAAAATCAAATTTAGGCATTCAGATGCTTTGTTAAGATAATGTCAAATGTCTAAGGTTCATTTGAATTATTTACCTAACTTCTAAATGCATGAAATTTCTGTAGACTCAGTATTAGATGTAATTTTATTTTGCAGATGTTAGGTAGACTTGGGCTTGTGACAATATATGTTCCCTTGATTTGATTTTCTTTCTTTTTACATTTCTTATAAAATATTATTGGTTTGCATTTAAAATAGATACCACTTCTACAAGCTTTCCAAATGAGATGTCTATTCAAGAGAGAAACAAGATGAAAAACTGCCTTTCCCTGTATTTTTTTTCTAACCTTGTCCTTTTCTTCTTATTATGTTGTGTTACATTCTGTACACATTTCTTAAATTATCCAGAGAGGAACAGACCTAGCAATTGCATCAGGTAAAACCAAAGTTGACAGAAGAAAAGACTGAACATTTTAAAATGTAAATAGTAAGACATTTCCATAATGTAGCTATTCTGATACATTGTGAGCTTACTCTGGATGAAAATTTTAATTTAGTATGAAGAAGTTGATTTTAAAAATTGCCAGTTAACTGAGGTTTGCCTTTGAAAATAGTATATTGAGATTTTTCCAGTGGATTAGATTTTAAGGTTGTTCATTAAAAATATTAACAATCTAGTCAATTGGGTTAGGTAATGTCAGTCAAAAAGTTTGATAATCAATTGACTAATCTGATTCATTATGTGGCTGATTATACAGTTTAATTTACTTTATATATAGTTTTATATCCTAATTATATTGCCTTTAAATTTTATTTTAAATCATCATTTTAAAACAGCTTTTCTTTAACATTAAATACACTTTATTTACCTGGGTTTGTTCTACATAAATTGGAAAGACTATTAAACAAACATGAAACTATCATTCTGTTTCCACAAATCTAGTCCTAGGAGTTGGTAGTAATTCATTGGTAGCGGGCTATTTTATAGGATTCAGGCCTTTTTCTATATAGCTGTTCCCAACTTACAGATATCTGACATATAATTAACTATTAAAATTGTCTTCCTTTTTCCCTATTCTGTGAAGGGGGTCTATTGTCTCTGGAATAGATATTATGACATTTTCCTGGTGGCTTTAGAGAATCTGCTAGTGTTTAAATGGAAGAAGGGAAGACATTGGACAAAGTAAAATCCTTTGTAAGACTTGATCCTGAAGAAAAGAAAGTCAGGCATGGCTACCCTGATGGTGGCTTTCTGTCCACAAACTGCTTCTTTCACCTTGTTTTGGGGGTTCCCCCCCCCATTTCATTTTGTTACATTGGATGCAATTCCACCAGATTTTTGAGAATCATTGTATTTTGTACATCTTCTGAAGAAAAATATAGGGAACTTTAGGATCATTAAAAGATTATCAGCTATTCAACCAGGAGTGTGAATTTGTCCAACTAGCTAAGAAACTCCTGGAAGGGACAGGGATAATACTCCCCTGCACAGAGGAAAGAGACTGAGCAGTTCTGTAGCCTAAACCGCGTCTCAACTTAGAATCTTAGAGAGTTCATGGCCAAAGTCTAGGTAAGTGCTTTTGCACTTACCAAATGGTACTAGGGAACAGTTATTGACAGTAAAGTCATGAGGAAGAAGAGGTGGGAATATAGAAATACAGGAGGAAGAAGAAGGACTAACCACCTCCTCTTCATTATCACAATCTTATGACACAGGCATAATTGACCCCAATTATTCAAATGAAAATCTGAGACTTAGAGTTACTGGAGAGAGTTCAGATTCAAAATCAGACCAATATGACCAAAGTTCATGCTGTTAAACTCTGACCACGTGCCTGAAGAAATATAGCAACAATTTTTAAATTTTGCCAAAGGTTGGTTTCTCCTGACAAAATGAGAACATTCTTACCTTCTCTTCCTTTTCTGCATCAAAAGTATCTCCGGTTTGGTGGTGGGGTGGAAATATAGGAAACCTTTATTTTATGCATGATCGCTCTGTTAATCCACAACTTCTTTAGTAAAGAAAAAATAAATAAATTCCTGATATTTAGGCCAAAAAAAAGTACTTCCCAGATCTCTGATAACCTAGAACTTTGCTAACAATATTAGTTCTATACTTCTATTGCATAATTTATAGCACAAATTTGTAATGTATCTATGGAGATATACAATATTGAATACAAAAATCAAACTTCTGAGATTTTTTTTTTTAAGTTCCAATAAAAAACTAGGACATGTATAAGAGGGAAATAAATATCTCTAACCTTTAAAAAACCTACTGGAGCTGGTAGAGCTACATGCAAACAAGAACAGACGTTTCAATCACTTCTGTAAATTATTCTATTCTACATCTTAAGCTTTCAGGAGAAAAATAAGATTTTTATTAATACGGAAAATAACTAAACAAATTTCCTTTGTCATACTATTTCCATGTACCCAATTCTTTCTAAATGTTTTTCACCATGAAGTAGCCAAAATACCTAGTATTTTTTTGCTGTATCATTATTGCAATACTAGTCAAATAAACCACTATAAATAACAATAGAAAGTTATCTACTACTTAAGCCAGCCTAAAAATCTAATGGTGTTTCTTAAGAAGTGATTGCTTTTCCTTTATGTCTACTAAAAACAATAAAGTTAATTTCGTGTTACTACTCACATTATTGGCTAACTAAATAAAAATGAAAGACGGGCTAAGAAATGTCAAGTTCTTGCGCTAGCTGTGTGTTGTTTCTTTATGCGTGTAAGTGAAGAAACCACATAATTATGCATTTGGAGATCGACCTGAGCACCAGTTATTGACCACGGTGTTGACTCTTCCCACACCATGCAGCAAAGCCTACCAATCACCGGCCCGCAGACAGCTCCGTGTCCACCGGCTCTTCCGGCAGCAGCCTTGGCAGTGGCTATAGCATGGACAGTGAAGGCAGCAGCAGCACCGCAGGGGAGACTAATCTATTTCCTATTCCAAGGATGTAAGTTGTTCTTTTTTCCTTCTACAAAGTTAACAACCTCATGAATCAGATTTTCTTAACATCTAACAGGAAATAAATGGATTATTAGCTAATTCTGAGTCATTGTCCCTGAAATACTTGAACCGTTTATGCCTACATAAAATAAAATAACATAAAAAATAAAAAATAATAAGTTGTTCAGGAAAAATATGATCATTTCAGTTAATTCTAAAGAGAAATACTGATCACTACCAAGCCAATTTAATCAGTGTAATCTTTATTTAACATCACAAATGCTAAAATAATAGCTTAGCCTTCCCTGAGTCAGGTTCAATGGCCATATACTGATGTTTTAATCAAATAATGACCAAACACAAAAATAATGGTATTCAAGATGAAAAGAGATTACTTTGAATCAGTAGAGATTCAACCTTATTTAAAGAACCTATATAACATACTTGATATAGAAAACACATTGGGCTAATCATATGTACTTTTAAAATAATTCTTTCCACAATTATAATTGAAGATTTTGAAGTATTTCAGTATTTTCTAGGATTAATATTAAGTAATATATAAGTCCCTTAGTAGAAGCTTTCCAAATAAACCACATTTATAATATGTTAACCCTCAAGAAAATCATATTTCAAAGCAACTATAAAACTGAGACAGATTATTTTAGAAAAATGTGTGATAGATTTAGCCACATTGGTGGAATAATAAAGTAGTATCCAAGGTAAATATATAGGTTATGTCAGTTCTGATACTAAAATCTAAACTTCCTATCTTACCTCCTTCTCCCCGTTAACAAGTCTCCTGGGTTTTCAAAAACACCACTGGGCCATTGAGCAACCAAGATCTAGGTCAGAAACTAATCTAGCCTAAAAAAAATCTATTTTTGTAAGAACTGTGAGCTATAAATGGTTTTTACAGTTTTTAATATCTGAAAAAAATAAATAAATATAGTATTTCATGACACATAAAATTCTATGAAATCAAAATTTCACTATCTACTAATATTTTACTCGAACACAGTCAATACAATTTGTTTATGTGTTGCCTAAGATAGCTTTTGTGCTACAAGGGCAGAATGGATTGGTTGCAATAGAGTGTCTAAAATATTTACTATCTGTCCTATTACAGAAACAACTGCTGACCCCTGATCTGGGTTCTCGTTAAGGGTCTTTCTCATTTTTTCTAGTACTGAGTGACTCCTTCTCAGGGAATGAAATTTCCATTACTCCTTGTTTTAATATGAAGGCTTTTATAAATCATTCTTTTTGATCCCCAGAATAGTTCTAATATTTAGGTAATGGCTGAGTTCACAAAAGCAAAATAATAGAGAAATGGATTTTTACAGCGAAAATGTAATTATTTTGTAGTTTTTTAGCTGCATTTTTTTACTTCAATTATGCACATTATTATTGGCTCACCTGGCCATCTTTTAAAAATTTTATTATTGTTTTAATATTTATTAATATTAATATACTAATAATGAATAATTTATTAATAGTTATTGGTAATTAATCAATCATATTTTATTGGAAGTGATTTCTAAAAGGAAAGTGATCTCAATAGTACTGAGTACTGATAATTCCAGTTTGACTGAGAAGAATTTCAGCAAATTCATTAGATTCATTTTTGTAAACTGTGAAAATCATACGAATTAATAGAAGTTTTGCCCATATGATACCCTTTCATCTTAGCTATACCTTTCTAAATCTATAATTTAGCATTGATGAAAAGTTATAAATTCCAGAGTGTAAACTATGTTATTTCCTCAATTTCTAAATGTCAGAAGTGGAAGTAGATTTTGCTTTTTATATACACAGGTACCACATTACAACTTCTTGTTGTTGCTTTTTTTTTCAATTTTCCTGTTACTCTTGTAAACCAAAGCCTCTCAACACTGTCTAGGAGAATATTAATTTGCATATGAGCAGAAAGAAAATTCACTTTTCTAAAGCATTCCTATATATATGTAAGAAATGTTCAGTATTTCATTTATATGTCCCATCATGTCTAACACAACTAATGTTTGGACTAAGATAAGTTTTCAAAAAATAAGTGTTGACTGATTAACAAACATAAATTATAAAAATGTGGAGTCAGAATGGCCCGAGTTGAGGTTTATTCATTGGAAATTCAGAAAAAAAATATTTTTTCCCATACTGCTCACATTACATTTCCTTTGACTACACTTAACTTCACAAAAATGCAAAAGTTTCCTGTATAATTGTAGGAATGCATTGAATGCATATTTTGGCTTACAATTACAATTTTATTGCTATACTAAAATTAAAACCATTTTCTTAAATTTTGACATAATGCAAGAACAGGAATTTTTTCAGTATTCTTAATTCATATATTATTCCAAGGATCATCGTTTGGCACATTTGCAATACTAAACAGGCCCTCAATTTCAATTGAATTCATTTTCTAAATTTTTTTAAAAAGAAGCTTTAGATTACATAAATGTTACATCAGAAATATAGGGATTCTCATATTCTCTACCTGCTTCCTCTCCCATACTTTCCCCCATTAACAACATCTTTCATTAGTGCAGTACGTTTGTTACAATTGATGAGCACATAGTAAAGCATTGCGACTAACCATGGTCTATAGTTTACATTATAGTTTACACTTTGCACTGCATAATTTATAGGGTTTGACAAAATGCATAATGGCCTGTATCCATAATTGTAATATCATGCAGGACAATTCCAACGTCCTCAAAATGCCCCATGTTACACCTATTCTTCCATTTCCCTCCCCTCAGAACCTCTGGTGGCCACAGTCTTTATATCAATGATACAAGTTCTTCTATTGCTAGAATAATAATGTCTACTTTCACCCACAGTTGCACTCCCCCCTTGTGTTTGCTCATCCCTCAATCTTGAGGACTTTGGAATGGTGATGCCCACTCTGTTTCTGATTGAGAAGGGGCTTAGATCCCATGGGACAGATGGATGGAATTGTCTCGCTTGCAGTTGTAGACACTCTCCTTTTATTGGGATGGGCATTGTCCATCATCACCCTTTTGTTAGTTGTCCTGGGCAAGTCCAGGAAACTGGAAAGTAGGTGTTGCAACTTTGCTGAGATTCAGGGTTCAACTAGCATGTGAACAGACTGAAGATTTAAGTCTTTGGGACATATAGCTAACTCTACAAGAGACTGTACTTCTAAAGGTGAGAATGCTGTTAAGTTATTAAACTTTTCTTCCTCTGAATATCAAATAGGAATTAAATTTTTTAATCTCATCAACTACTTGTCTTGAAGATTTAGTCAACAATGAAAATGTAATCTTATTGAAGCAATTACACAAATAGAAGTTTTGTGCCTTGCTTAAACAAGAATTTGTGTATATATTGAGACACAGATTGTGTATGCATGTATGTGTAAAGATATAAAACTCACCTATCTAGGGGAAAATGGAAAAAACAAAACTCCAATTCTAAAGCAAAGTATTAAAATTGCATGATGGGAGGTGGATTTGGCTCAACTGATAGGGCATCTGCCTACCATATGGGAGGTCCAGGGTTCAAACCCAGGGCCTCCTGACCCATGTGGTGAGCTGGCCCATGTACAGTGCTGGGCCACAAGGAGTGCGCCCCACAGGGAGAGCTGCCCCACATGAAAATAATGCAGCCTGCCCAAGAGTGGTGCCACATACACGGAGAGCTGACGCAGCAAGATGATGCAACAAAAAGAAACACAGTTTCCCAGTGCTGCTGACAAGAATACAAGCAGACACAGAAGTACACACAGCAAATGGACACAGAGAGCAGACAATTGGGGGGACAGGGAGAGAAATAAATAAAAAATAAATCTTTAAAAAAATTTGCATGATGAACTGATATTTGATAAACAAATAAGATATTGTATTTTGAAGAATTATGTTTGGACTAAATATGTATAATAAACAATTTCCCTTAATTTAAAATTTAAAATTAGCATGACGTTGAACAATTTACTGAGCAAATATTTTCATTCAAATAATTTTTTGCAGTTTGGAATATACAAAATCATTTTACTTCTTGGGAACTTAGCATCATCATTGCATTCAAGAGGTCATAATTTAATATATAACCTTTCATTTTCATTTTAAATAGAGGGAAGATGGGTCAGAATGGACAAGAACCTGTAAAACAGCCAGGAGTGGGAGTAGGACTAGCAGACCCTGATGGTAAGTTAAAATTGATGATACTGGATTCTGTTGGAATCTATATGCTACACTCTTAGTGTTATGTTTATCTTTTAATATACAATAAAATCTAAACACTAATAACCAAAGCACTAGGTAGTAAGTAATTTCTATTTATTCAATGAGAATTGCTTTGTAATATCATTTAACAATTTCCCTATTTCCTCATTTATATTTAACATTTATTTACTTTGGGGAAATGAAAATTTGAAAGAGAAAGAATGAGAAGGATGACAGGAAAGAGACTCAGAAAACTTTCTCAAGGAAAAAATATTTTTTTGTAAATGTTTGTTTGTTTAAAATACCATGTAAATGAAAAACCTATCATGGAACCTCATGTAAGTCAATGGAATTTCTTAAATATGTGAAATGGAGAAGGAAGTAAACATGTAAAAACATTTTAGAGAAATTAATTTACAAACTGGCTTCTAACATGAATTTGAAATTAAATTTGTTTCTATTAAACAAATGGTAAATGTACTACAAAATACAAAAATTCTCGACTTCTAGCAGATACATAAGAGAATCTATAAGATATACCATCACTAACATTCTTTTATAATAGCATCATAGAATCTGGTAGCCCTCTTATCCTTTATGAATTGCACCAACCTCTCAATAATTTCAGTTATTCTAAGTACTTTGCACTATTCTAAGTACTTCTCATGTATTTTTTCACTGAACTCTTAACAATTATCCATGAGCTAAATAGTACTATTTTATTAGTTTTACATAAAGGGATTCTGAAGTAGTAATATCACATGAGTTAGGAGCAAAGTGAAATGAACCCAGGAAAATGGTACCAAGTATCATTCTGTTAAAATGAATGATTGTGGGCATGGCACTATCTTAGTTTTCCAGGGCTGCTATTACAAATACCACAGTTTGGTGGGCCTAAACAATGGTAATTCACCATCTCACAATTTTGGAGGCTGGGAGACCAAAATCAATGTTATCTGTGGACTGTGCTTTCTCTGAAGACGGTAGCATTCTGGTGATGGCTTGTCAGCAATACATTATTCAGTCTCTGCCTCTGTCACATGGCAATTGCTTTCATTCTATCTTCTTCTCATTCCTACTACTGGGTTCAAATTTCCTTTACTTATAAGGACTCCAGTCATATTGGTAAGACCCACCCTGACTCAATTTGTTCTCATACCTACAGGACCTTGGGTTAGGACCTAAACCATGTCCTTGTGGGGAAAATTCTTCAATCCATAACAGTATCACAAGGACTGACAAGAGGTCCAGAAGAGGGAACAGGAGATCTTGGCTTCAAAACTGGTCCTGATACCATTTACATGACCTGTTCTCTTTAGTTTCAGAAACCTTCTCTGGCAAATGTTGGGTCTACGAGATCCCTAAGATTCCCCCTGAATCTAAATTATTACACTTGTGTACTCATTCAAAAGCTGTGCTTCCTCTGCTTGTTGCCATGTTCATCAGTGTGCCATCCACAAACCACCAATCCTTTTACCCACCTTCTCCCTGGATAATCTCATCTATTCTAGTCTATACACTGATAAGTCCCAAACCTACTACCCCAATTCCCTGGAATTCAGACTCAGGGGCAAAGCAACCATGTCCAACCAGAAACATAGAAATTACTCTGAATATTAAAAATAGGAGAAATTTAAGGCTGCACTTTTCTTTTTGTACTCATGGCAGAGGCCAAGAAAGAAAGCAGGGACTAGTGAGGCAGCAGAAGGAAGCTACTGCCCCCGTAAGCCAGACACCAATTGGGCCTGAAACCAGGCAAGCGTGTCTTGCTTGGAGTAGAAGATAAGAAAGAGACACAGCAAATTCTAGAAATTATTTCCTGAGACACACAAGGATGGGGCAAAATATCCTGTTTCTTTCTTCTTCATATTTTTCATTCTTCTGCCAGTGCTTGACCAAACCCAACTTGAATCCAAATGGCAGAGAAGCCTGAGAAACACAGTCTAAGAAGAGAGCAGGGTAAAGGGCAAAGAATGGATCAGAAGACGCAGAAGCCTAGGGCCAGCACTATATTTTACCTGGAGATCAATAAATGAGTTGAACTACACATGTCCTGAATTTAACTCATCCTCTTTCCCATTTTGCCTTCTCTTCCTATGCT